>NC_052664.1:24122749-24782451 GCF_016802725.1 Solenopsis invicta | reverse complement strand
GTTAAAATATCGTCGATACGATTCTATGGCCGCTGATCATTATGATTTGTACGCTATGTAGGGAGTACAGAACATATGTAATGCACAAATTTTGCTTGTCATGCTAAGAAATTGTTACAATTATAGCGTCTATATATTTCAAATACACTTCAAAGCAAGAATCGGTTCGGCAATTTTTCCGAAGGCATCATCTTCTTATAGACACTTTTTATAGACGCTAGATTATTAAAGCAGATTATCAAAGTAGAAAATAACAGGTTTGTGATTTTTTTTTAATGTCTCGAATTTATAACGCTATATTGTCTGAGATTTTTGCAACATGTAAATGTGCGTGATTCAATTGATCAATTTGTTTTCGCTCTTTATCTGTTTTTTTTTTAGAATATGCATATAGTACAAATATACATAAGTAGTAGAAGTCGTCAAGTAGTTTTGATGTTAAATTCTAATGGCAGTGTAAAATCACGATATACTCCACTTATTCAGGCAATCAAACTTAAAATTAATGTTGAGTTAGATGTCTTCGATCACATTTCCTCCGTCGTATCCAATATATCCAATACATGTATTTTCTTGAGATTTCATTCTCACTTCAACAATAGAACATGCCAGAGCTCCGATATTCCAAGTACACAGTACAATCGTACATCGTGCTCGCGCGCGTATTGTATCGAGAACAAAAACCCGATCGAAAAAAGGTCGACGACGCAGGACCAGTATCTCTAGAGAAGAAAGAGAGAGAGAGAGAGAGAGAGAGGTAAAAAAAACCGTAAGAATTCGCCGTTTTCCCGTCGAAGAATATTTCCATTCGAGCGCCCATGTACCCACGTAGATGTCGAACGGAACGCTGCTGGCGGCGCGGGGCGGGCCGGTGAGCGCGGGGGCGCGGGAAGAAGGGATGTGGACAGGGGGAGTTGGCGAGTGGGGATGACCGCAGAGAGTCAGGAGAGTGCGGAGTGGAGCGGAGTGGAGCGGAGCGGAGCGGAGTAGAACCGCGTGCGGGTGAGCGAGATCGCGCGAGAGGGATCCGCGCGGCGAGGGGACGGCGTCCAGAGCGGACCAATGGGAGGTAGGGATGATGGGGCCTCGGCGCGAGCCGAGAAATTGTCAGAGGCACTCTGCGCGGTGAGTCGGCCCGTCGTGACCCATTCTCATGGATCTCGCGCGGTCCTCTCTTCTCGTCGTGCCTCTTTCCCCGCCCCCCACCACGCGCATTCGACGGAGAGGATCGCATCCCCGCCCACCCTCTTCTCTCCTACCCTGCCGCCGTCGTCGCCGCCGCCGCCGCCGCCGCCGCCGCCGCCGCCGCCGCCGCCACCGCCCCCGCCTCTTCCTCATCCTCTCCTCCCGAGGATCGTGAGGGCTCCTCTCGTTTCGGGATCACCGTGCGCGCCCAGACGTCGACTCGACCACGAGCGGTACACGCGCTCGCTGCTCTGCTCAGTGCGCTGCTGAGCGTCGAGCGGTGACGAACGGAATCGGAGAGAGAAGGTGAAGCGCAGCACATCCGCGTCCGGGGTACACACGGGTACGCACACTCGATCGATCGTCGACGCCGCGCGCGGATCTCGGTTATCGCTGCCGCTTGCGGGAGGAGCGATCGCGGCGGTGTGACAATTCTCGCACGATGCGCGACTTCTTCTCGACATCGAATTCCCATTGTCGGAGCGGCAGCGGATAATACGAATTTTGGAATAGAGTGCACACCGCGCTCGGGATCGGAGGAGTGCTCCGCCGCGATATCCCACGTATACTCTCGGAGGTATCGGGCTGGATGGACGCGGATGGACTGGTGTTGATAATAAAAAGTGCTAATCAGTTTACGCGGATGCTGGAGTTTGCTGGACGGTCCCCCTCGACGGAGTGATCTCTCGGCTGCCGCGACCTGCGAAACGTCACCTGCCGTCTCGCGGACTCCGGCTCAGCATCATGGATTATTCGAAGAAAGGTACGTTCGCTGTGTCAATGGAGGTGTCGAGAGGATCTCGCGAATCGAAAACGATACTCTGATCTGCATCCTCCGCGCGCAATTTTTCTTTTTCTTTTTCGTTTTCCTTTGCGAGGAATCTCTACGATTTGCATTGGAAATCGATCGAGAGAAATCCCCGCGCTCCTCTTATTTTATTTTTTTTACACAAGTGTTTTTTTACCTCGACATCCCGCATTATCTGGAAAGTGACGTATCTTTCTCACGCACACGTGTATGCGTCTGCATATTGCCATCACGTGAATACTTAGCAGTATTCACAGATGTACAATCGCGTTGCGCTCATCTGCTCTGCTCGTGGCCGATCTTGTAAGCGAGTTATGAGATTCCGCGAACGAAGCTCACCGAGATAACAAGATTATATCAATTGTATTGATGACGCAAGGCGAGAGATGTCGCGTGAGTGGTTTCGATCATCGGAACTCGTAGCTTTTCGATTCTCGCAGCAAACTCGCCTTCTCCAGTCTCACCCTCATCCCCCGTTTACGCCGCAGCTCAAACATAACATCTTGTCGCAGCTTAGGCCGAACAAATTTATCTTGAGTTATCTTTCGTTTGAGGATTTAAGTTCCTCGAGTTTATCTCGAGTTCGGGAGAAATATCGAAAACGTCAGATCCAAAGATTATTCATCCACAGTACCAAGAAATCGTTCGAAACTGGGGGAGAAGAAAGGAGGGGAGGGGGGAGGAGATGAAATGTATTATAAATATTGTTCCTCCATGCAAATTATTCGACATCTCCTTTTTCCGGGAATGATTTATCGATCGATCGTCACGAGCGGCAGGTCTCATCGATGCTCTCGGCGATAATGGCAGAAGGGGGTAGTGTACAAATGTCAGAGGTTGCAGTGGATCTACACGTCCGCGACGGGTGACGTGTCGAAATTCTAATCGTGTATTGTTAAGTCTAGCACGGTAGTGCCCCCGAGTTCTAGGAAGGAAATCCTTTCACGTTTTTTCCTGACCTGCACGCGTGGCTCTCGTTAAAAGTGATTCGAGTGATCTTTGATTCGGTCTCGCGAATGTCTAACGCAGATAAAAATTCCCACGATGACTAATAAATGAGATTTTGCGCAGATACGAAATATATCTTGACGCGTAATGATATTTGAGATTAAAAGCTGAAACGTGCGGTTCCGTTGCGGTAAGGAGGCTGAGACATTTTTCTAATTTAATTTGAAAAATTTATGTCTTTGTTGAAGATTCTTTAAATTCTGATTAATATATATACGTTACAATTATAATGACGAATACAACGTGAAGTGTTTGATGCTTTAACGATGTTACGCCAAATTCAATAAATATTTACGTTGTTTAAACGTTTTATAACTTCTTTTTTCAATATTATATAACCGTGCTTGTTTAGATCCAACTGATTTTAATCAAATGATTGCAATCGATTTTGTCTTGAACTAGTCCGTCACAGATGAAAGATTAAAAGCAATGGAAAATCAATAATTTCAATCTTGTTACTCATCCAGCATTAACAGTTCATTGTCATTAAAATTGCTTGGATAAATTTATAAAAATTTTATTTTTCTCATATTTTTTTTTATAATTAAGTTCTTTATATTGAACATTTTTTTTGTTTTTTTTGTTTTTTCAAAAATGTGCGCAACGTCCATGTCCGAGGCGAACCTAAATATTTTTGAATCGCATTATACGCGCGGATGAATATTATCCAGAAAAAAAAAGATTTATTCTTCCTGGCAGAGCCCAAGGATTATACGAGCATGAAGCCTGGATTAGGGTGTGGTGCGGAAAGTCAACCGCTCCCTTTTTCACCCCAGCGAAGGGGCGCCCTTCGGTAGCGAGATAGATTAATTAGCGATGTTTATATTTGACAAGAAAGTGCACGCGTTTATTAACTCCGAGAAAGCTTTCTCTTCGTGATACCTTGAAAGTAACGAACGAATATCTCAGATACGTGTGCATAAATCAATCATGAAATGTCATGAGATAAAATACAATACCTTTCTCAAATCAATCCGTGATGTAATCGTTACGTTGGTAAACCATTTCCAATGCGCCTGAGATGGATGATTTAGTTGAATATATCCTTGCGCTTCATTTTTCACTAATTTAAATAAATGTAAATCTTGCAATTATTTTTTTATACATTCTTTTAACACATGTCTATCACTCATTATTAAATAAGAGAGTAATTGTTTTATCGCGATCGAATCTTAATTCACGACGTTCAGGTAAAGTTTCGTCGACTTTTGTTAAAAGGCACCTTGAAACGATGGTCTTGAGAAAAACTTGCTTTCAACATTCGGTTTTACACATCGCGATGATTAATAGATAGATCTTGCTTTATGCGAAAAATAGAACAATGGGTTTTACTTTGGGCACGGTAAATGTATGGAGCAGTTAGTAAATCTTTCTTGGACAGGGCCATAAACTATAGGATTATGCAATTTATCATATTCGATGGAAATAACGAGACGCTTTCTTTCCGTTAATTATGGATCTAACGGAAAAAGATTTGCTCCAACTCCCATTTTCAAAAGCTGATCGAAACTGATTGTTAAATTGATGATTACAATTCATATTATCAGAGATTGAGAAGTTAAAAATTTTTTCTTGTAACAATACACTGTTATCAATGCAGTAATAACATGTAATAATACAATAGCATTCACTCATGAATTGTATTTTGTTGTATCTTATTTTTTAAATCAAGCTCAATATTACTCAAATAGGAATTTATTATTTTCATAACTTTTCATATTTTTTCAATAAAACGAGCTTATATACAGACATTGATGGATCGAAAGGTCCACTTCTCGTTCGAAATCATCAGATTGTCGCAATGTTGATTTCTACCAAAGGAAATAAATTATGTTTTAGCGAAAAACTCAACGCGGATGATGATCGATCTCCATTCGCGGTTAAAGATTAGATGTCCGCCAACCACACCTATCATCGCTTTCCTACCCCTTACCTCTCAAGACGTCATAAGGTCGGTCTAGGATTTGCATAGGTCTTATTACGGCAATCTATAGATGTGGCGTGGCGGTAGGTAGGTAGGTATGACAACCGCGTCGAGGTACATGCGGAAACACTCGGTTGGGCCACGTATACGAGGGTACTTTGCGTGACATCCTTCGCAGCACCTCAAACCGTTCACCCTCGGTCGATCGTGAAATTAATGACCCGCGGCAGTAAATTTTTCGGGGGAGGAAGTTTTGTTTCTCTCTATCGCGTCGACGTGCCTATTATTCATATCGCTTCTCCGAGGTATCGCTTCTCCACAAACCGGAAACAAAAATCAAAAATAATTTTCTTATTTATATTCGTTCGTATAAATTATTTTCTTAGATTTTAAAGTTTATTGAAGTTCTCAAATCTTTCAACTTGTATCTTGATATCCTAAAACAGAAATATAAAAATGTTAGTAAGATTGATTACTGATAATAAATATTCATAATAAAAAATAATGTCATATTGTGATTAGAATGAAATCGTAAGATTGTAAATTGAGTAGAAATTCGAACGATTTAATAATTTAATGATCAAAAGACGAAAGATTCGCAGAATTTAAGAACAGAATTCGACGTTCAAATTGTTTTAACTGTGAATCATTGAAAAACTTCAGAAATTACTTAAGATAAATTTAAAATTAAAATAAATTGCAAAAACTGTACAATTTATTGTTACGATATTAAATCAAAAGTTAAGCGCAACGAAAATTTCGTTAAAAATATCATTCGTAATATTGCAGTTTGGAAATCTTATTGGGATTTTAACATCCATTTGAAAATGGAATTTGAAGTCCGAACTATCCAGATCATTTTAGAAATTGCTCTTAACATTAAAATAAATTACTAAGAAATTATGTGATTTACGAATGCCAAATGTTATTTTTAACGTTAGTTCTTTTTATTTTTGCAATACATCTCGTGTGTAGAAATTAAAATCACTTTATCCTGAGTTTCAAATATTTTCTGTATTAATGTAAGAAAAACTATTTTGTTCTATGATTAGTTATGTATCATCGTATCAAATTTATTTACTACTTAACAAAATTAACTCATCCATTGTTTGTATACTTGTATATTACAAAAATAATTTTAAAAAAATATTAGACAACTTAATTAAATGTAATTAAATGAACAGAATTCACAATTAATTATAATCAACAGAAAACATTTGCGCCGCTGAAGGTTGTTCTACGATATCAGAATAGGACCATTATTTAAGTGTAAAAGTTTGATATCGATTTAAATAAACTTATATAATTTAAAAAAATAATGTAACTCAGATTTTTAAATGACAGGAATTTAAGCAAAATATTCCGCAATAGAGAGACTAAGTTTCGAAAACACATTTTGCTTATTCAACCGAAAACAGTTTTTCATGAGAAAGACTAAAATTCTTTGTTTAAAGTCCGTTCGAGGAATCACCTCGCACAGTCATTGTTCCCTTCGAAAAAACGCGCGTGTTCAGATCGATTAACAATGAGGCCGATATAACATGGGATAAGGTGAAAAAAAAAAGGATGTAGGAGGGTAAACAGGGGATAGAGAGATACTCGTGCGTCAACCGGAGTAATCGCTCGCAGGTACGAGCGGAGGGTTGCTCCGGTGCGTTACGGATGGGTAAACCCAAGGTTGTCAGAGAGACGACTTCTCGAAACACACTAGCCGACCGCCATCTTTGTTCCTCCTGCGTGGTGCGTGGGTGTATCCGAGCGTGGAAGAAGCGGGGATGATGAGGGAGAACTGGACAGAGGGAGGGGAGGATGACGAAGAGGGAAAAAGGTGCTGGGCGTCGGAAGAGGGAGAGAAAGAGAGAAAGATAATGGGGAGGTGAAAAGGGGGATAGGTACGGGACAACAGGGTTACGAGGACGGGGTGGGAAGAGGGCATGGAGGGAGAGGGGGCTGGAAGGAGAAAAGGACGAGGCGCAGTAGTGAGTCTGCGGCTACGGGGCAGGAAGGCGAAGAGTAGAAAAACGCGTAGCGTAATTGTCGGCAGCAGCGGACGGATGTCGGCAGTGAGAGAGAGAGAGAGAGAGAGAGAGAGAGAGAGAGAGCGTGAGTCAGGGAGAAAGAGGAAGAAAGAATCGAACGCAAGGACGGGGAAAGAAGAAGAGCGGAGAGCGCGACGCCGACGTCCGAGCGAGAGAAAAGCGCAAGAAAGAGCAGAGGGTATGTCCGAGTTGGCGCGATAAAGGGGCGAGATAGGCCAAGTAGCGAGCGCGAGCGAGATGAAAGTAGTGGCGGCGGCGGCGGTGGCGACGGTGGAGGCGGCTGAGTAGAGGGGAACGGAGCGGGATGCGTTGGAGGGGGCGGAGTGCGGAGCGGGCGGTGATGGAGGTGGCGGAGGGGAAGAAAGGAGATAAAAAAAGGCTCCGGGAAAGATGAGAGGCGGCCAATGGCGGCGCGGTACGACGCCGAGTCGTTGGTCTCTCTCTCCCCCTCCCATCCACCCACCCTCCCTCCATCCCTCCCGCCCAGCTAGCGTAGCTGCTTCAGCGCAGCATCCTACGATTCGTAGGTGGCGGTTCCCAGGCGAGCGAACGGAAATGCGCATGTACGCCCCCGAGCGGGCATGACACTGCTCCCTTTTTCCCTCAAGGTTCCCCCGGCGAGGTCCCGCGAGGGTGCAATGCAGATATAGGCGTGGCGTTTCTGGTCCTCCGGCTTGTCCGCGAATCCCTTGAAACCGCGGCGATTACGCCGGGACTCGCCCTTCCCGCATCGGAAAGGCTCTTCGACGATTTGCTTCTGCATCCTGCAGAACTTTCAATATTTTCCATATTTACAAGTCACAAGTGTTAAATTGTTCATCTATTCTTTAATAATCTATTTTCAAGTGTTCTGCGTCGGAGCGATTTTAGTGATACTATCTACTAGTTCTATTATACAATATTTCGTGTTTTCTTTCTCTCTTGCAATTTTCGATATCAGGTTAAGAAAGAGGACATGAAGCACGCGAGGTCTCATTAATGACGCTCATGAAACAAACTTTTATATAGTTTACTAATATATAATAAGTACAAACTTGATAGTACAATAGAAATTCTTTAATACGATAGAATAAAATCAATTTCCATTTATGAGTTTTTGTAATGGAACTCTTTTTTTCTTAACTTAATTATACCTCAAGTTTTTTTCGTCGAGTAAAAATTTACGTTATAAAATCCAATCCGTGTGAAAATCCAATATTCATGATGATATCTACACATGCATTCTGTCATTCATCTTTGTAAAAATTTGCTTTACTTCTGTTTTTCTTTTTATTACGTAAATCTGTTATGAAGAAGTTTACGCGCCATCATGTCATTATCTCGCAAGACGTTGAACAGAATGAGTTTTCATGAGACGTAAGGAAAAATACTTATTACGAAAAATACAAATATGAAGAAAGTAGATATTTTCCTGAAAGATCAAAATGTAAAACCGATTCAATACATGGAAGAGAAGGTGGTCATGGATCGTGTAGGTGTTACGTATAGTATCTTCGTTATTAGGTGACGAATTGTCAGTAATTACTTATGGAATCATTTGTTTAGTAGCCTACCGTTATAAAGTAGCGCTAATATACCAATAGCTGACAATTGTTATAAGTCACTTATGAGCATTTTGAAATTTTGTCAAGGTACATTTTAACATTTAATTATACATACTTTATTATTGTTTTTAACATTAAGCATATTATCACACGAATGCATCTACACTCGAGTATTTTTTTTTGTTATTTAACTTTTTGTTCGGCTATATACATTTTGAGTTATGCAAAAATATTCAATAGCATTGCATTTGTCAATGTGAGCAAAGAAGCGTGCAAGTAATATAAATGCTACCAAGATTTTCATATTGAAATAATATATTCTTCAATAAATAGATTGTCACTTTACACGACCGCATTCAGAAACATTAGAGATATCATTTTACCTTAGTTGTTTAACGTTAAACAAGAATAAAATGATATCTCTAATGTTTTTGAATGCAGGAAAATTCTAAACCATGGAAAATTCCAAATATATAATTTTGTAACAACATATTGTATCTTTTTGGAACGAAACCAATTTTTTAATTTATTTTTGTGGTGGTCCATAATACCACTCTCGTTCCTCTTCGATCCATTATGCAGTGCATCTTTTTATAAATCACATTCTAAGTAATAAATATTAACTTTGAGTTTAGAATCTATTAAACAATATTTTGATGAATCTAATTGTTAAGTTTCAATATTGATTGTGGACGATGTTATTGAATAAAATGCAAATGGCTGCTCATGATAGCATCTTCTTCTCTATTAATAAACTCGGATAACTCCTCGATTTTTTAATTTTATTATTTGATTTATTTTATTAATACAATAACAGAGAACAAAACTAGATTTGTTTTCTAAATTTTCTCGGATACGTCGGAGCAATTGCCTCGGTGAAATTTGGTGTGGAGTCTCGCAATTGGAAATCTTTCCCCCTCGTGCTTTCCATTTCTAACGATCGCGATGTGACGGGAGACTAATCGTTACAACGTTCCATGAACCAAGAAAACCGATTTCTATTCTTGCGATACGTTTCTCGTCATCGATTCGAGCGACATTCTCTTACAATTAGCTATACCTTCTCATGATATGTCATATCTTTGATGTCAGATGATCGTAACGTCGTAATGAAAATTTTACCAACGAAGTTAATTAAACATGAGCCTTATTCAGTCATAGCTGGATCGTCGTGCTGATATAATAGATTTTATATGTTTTTCATATATTAAACGATTCACTGAATAAATTTTCGGTCTTGAAGCACAGTTTCAAGTTGAATGAGAGAATAGTATCATCACGATACTGTTCTCAATTTAATAGCAATGATATTATTGTTAACATCATTGCTATTAAATTGACAATAGTATGACAAGCATCATTATCTTTTCTCCCAAATACTGTAAAAAATTTGTTGCAAACAATACAATTTTTTACAGTATTTAGAAATGGAGTAATAGATGTTTGTTAGCATTATTTTTATTAAACTTATTAATATCGTAATGATATTATTCTCTCGTTCAACTTAATAATGTGTTTCAAGATAGAAAATTTATTCAATATGCACAGTTCAATCAACTTGAAAAGATATATAAAATTAGTATCTGCACAATGATTCAGCTGTGACCGAATAAAATTCATTTTTAATTACTTGAGCTTCACGTATCGGTCTGTATCTTCTATCAATCAAAACTTATATATTAATTTTGTTATCAGTATCATAAACGTCACCTGAAGCATTGCAAAAGCGATCTTTCCATTGTTACGTGGTTATTTTATACACATGTACACAAATTTGTATTTTCAATCAAGAATACTTTTTTCCTGCGAACATGATAATAAAGAAAAAAAAATAATAATAATAATGACACACGTGCGCGCATTTCAGCGGCCACTCAAATTAAAAGCAGTTAGTACTAGTGGCAAGAGGTGAAGAGTCATTAACGATCAGACACGCGTCAAACCGCAGGACGAAGTTGATCAGACTCGTTTCTCCACACTTGACCAGAATGTGCACGCGCGCGCGTGATTTACGCGCATGAATAAAGTTCACCTGCCAACAGGTATGTTGTATGGACATGAACGGTCGTAGAGCAGGTTCGTTTGGGACCACTCGACCAACTATGTATGGTCGCTCAATCGGAGAGTTAACCCATATGTAATGCGATATTTTCAGGTACATTATCGTGGAAGATAAATTATAGTGTTTGATACTATGATATACTTATATTTTTCACATAATTATAGTAATTATGTTAAATTGACAGAATGATGAAACGTTCATTAAAATTCATATTATTGTTTCAATTGAAATTGTAGCGCGTGAGTAAAATCATGCTGTTCTTTATTACCGTTAATACGCGTTATCGCAAAATATGCATATATATCGACTGTGAAATAATTCTGGAAAACGTGCGAATGCAGAATCGTATTTGCGTCCTTCGAGTATGAAAGGTATTAGTATTGTATCTGTTTGGTATTGAATGAAATATACACGTGTCTTTTGTGTTTTGTATAGTCACTTATTTGATGAAAAGTATTCCATTAATACACTTATACAGACGCTGGAAAATTAATAATATAATAAGAACGTCTTTATTTTTTCAAAATTCTTAATGGATTTAATTATTTTTTAAGGATTTCGATTTTGCATATTTACTCCTCATTTAGTAATTTCAAAAATTTTATTTATTTATTCGATTTGAATCTAAAAATAGATTATAAAGTAGATATAGCACAGATAAATGAATTTTACTTTTTTATCTCTTTCTGATGAAATCTTACGGAATGTGTTGCTTATCTCTTGAATTTATTTTTTTCTTATACATCCCACATACATAAGTAACATGAGACCTCCGTCCTCTGTGTGCATGTATTAACATCGCCAAAATTAACTCATTTTCGAAATATTTGTATTAGTTGTCACAATAAAGAGTGACTTCATATACAACGCATATGAAGTTTCATATATGTAACATATGCAAAAATTAAATAAGACAACTTGAATTTAAATTTTATTTTGTTAACTTCCAATGTGCAAAATTTAATTTTAATAAAATTGATAAAATTTTATTACCTCTCTGATATACATAAAGATAAAATATTTACAAGAATAACAAGAAAACAATTTCTTATTATGATTATCGCATAGAACATAACATATCCCCGATGGATAGATCGATTTTGCTAAAATATTTAAAAAATTAGCTGGTGTGAAAATAATTTTGTTAAACCATCAAAATAACTACGTAGGACAGTCAAATTAGTTGTTAAAATGTCGAATCATTTTGCAGCCTTGTTCATCAAACTTAAACGTCGTACATAATTATTCTGATGGCCCAACAAAGTTATTTTCATATCTGTGTATCCAGTTAAATTTTAAATATTTATATTCAGCAAAATCGTTTTTTTTTGTGTAGTAATCGTTTAATTTCTTTTAAACTTTGTGTCCATTTACTTCACTTGATGCTGGAACCGATTTCTAGCATGGTAGATACAACCGAAATCTTATGATTTAAAAAAAAAAGAGAAACAGTGATATTTATTATAGCTTTGTTTCACATTTGTACAAAAACTTGCTACTTTTGATTTTTTAGATGATACAGATTAAGATTTCATAAGAAATGTATGTAAAAAGTGTGAAAAAACTTCAATCTGGTTAATATTGAAAAACGATATCGATGTGTTTCACAAGATATTCATACATAATAAATAATTACATATTGCGTATTTTCTATCTTAACTAAACTTAACATCTGTGCTTCGTTAAAAAACGAGTGCAATAAACAATATATCGGCATCTCTCTTTAAATTTCTCTTTAGGAGGAAGAGAGAGAGAGAGAGAGAGAGAGAGAGAGAGAGAGAAGGTACGAAAGGTATTCTTCTCTTTCTAAACCGATTGAGCTCGAAATGCGCATTACGTTTATTCATGTACTGTTTTATTTCTTCCCTCTCCCTCTTTCTCTCTTTTCCTCTCTGTGAAAGAGAAGAAAGAGCGTAAGTCATCGCTTTCGAAATATTTCTTCGAAACTGAAACATTGTTCTTGAAACATTATCTGATAAGAGTGATAAACACATTCATATAAAAGTGTCCATCGTCGAAAAAATTTATTGTAATACTAGGCAGTGTAGTTACTCAAAGATTTCGAGAAACTGTACAGAGAAGATTTTCTCTTAGAATTTGTCCTAAAATCATGATAGCCGTGGGACATTTCGAAGAATTTTATGTAACTTTTTGATTTAATATCTATTACAATAAAATATTATATTTAAATTTTTCACTAAAATATACAATAAAATTCTAAAATTTAAGCAATTTATGATTCTTTACTGTTTTAAATAGAATGTCAAGGAATGATAAACTTACAAAACATTTTATATAAAGTTTACAATGCGATATGATACTTTCAATCTGATTAGATCTTTAGTCGCTAATGATAATTTTTAAAAGATAAATTAAGAGCGACTTGATTTTATTATTATTCGATTTCTTTGTCATAGTCCACAGTTTCGTTCCATTCTGTTTCATTATAATGGATAATATTATAACAATTTGCAAAAAAAAAGTTAAATAAGTTTTAATCCTACAAAAATTGACAAAAAAAAGGCTGAAGCAATTTAAAAAAAAAATTTCGTCATTTATGACTAGTCACATTTTTTATAGCTCATAAATTCTTTTATCATTCTTTATGTGGAAAACGAGGACTTTGAAAGAACAAGCTTCGATTCTCCGTTCACCATAAAAAAAAAAAAAAAAAAACAATGGAAATGCCAGTTTGCTCGGAATGCCAGCTCTACCCCACCTCGCATTCTATAAGTCTTAGTCCGATCGCCTGTTCTCGAGATGCTCGCTGCGTTCTCTAAACGTGTAAATAGAATGGAGACCGTCGAATGCGGTTAGAACGTTGGGCGAGGACGTTGATAAGTGTTATTGTCCCGGCTCCACATCTGCGGTTCGGCCTGGGTATCAGCTTCCGGAATACTTAGTCAGATTTGTGTCCTGTCCTGTCGCTGACACAGTTCCATACCCAGTGTACGGCTAAACCGGAGACGCAACACCGGCGGATCCCAGCGGTGGCTTCTGTTTATCCGTGGTTTTAAGGCCGGCGCGCATCAGTTAGCGTGATATATATTCCGACACACATTTTACGTCACTACATTTTCAATTGTGCCGTAATGGCAGTAGCATGACACCGCAACCCGAGACGTGACCCTCTCGTCGCTGTTGACATTTTTCAGTAATCTTCTTGAAAAATTGCGATATGATAATTTATGCATGTATTCGCGATCTAGATGGATGCACAGATTATTCTGCGATCGTAGATAAGAAGAATTCTTCGGAACTGTAGCCGATGACTGCACTTCCTTTATGCCTTTTGCATCATAACGGTTTTTTTTCAGACCTTCTATTTATATAAATCAATACAAACTTGATATCACTTTGAAAAAAAAAAAAATAAACAGATAAATGATTAATTAAAGAATCTCGATTTTACAAACCGCAATGTAAATTTATTTAGAGAGAATTATATTGTTACGATAATTTCATACACACACACACACACACACACACACACACACACACACACACACACACACACACACACACACACACCATGCTTTGTCTTTATATTTAGCTTGAATTTATAAATCTACTGCTCTTTCATTCTACCCGAAGTCTTGGTTTTCCTGTTTCGTCAGCAGATTTGTGGTCCAGAGCAGTCGCGCTCACGCTGCGGGTTTTTCCGGTCTTTCTGAAATCTCTGTCTAAGGAATTAATGACAAATCATAATACAGACCTCGATTTCCTCAATGATTTACACATTGAAACATTTTCAACCAAATATTTTAATAAAAATCAACTGATATTTGCGATAGTTAATTATAATCTATCACAAATTTATTTTTATGTGCGTAATCATGTACGTAATAATTTAATCACGATCTGATCTACTTTAAACTAAATGTTACATTTTTTGTGTTACAGTGACTGGACCTGAGAATGGACCCGACCAGGAGCAGGAAAACGAAACGCAAGTTGATGCTGCCTCACCATCATCAAGCGTAAATATATTTATATACATATTTCAATAAATACAAAGTTTATTAGCTACATAAATTGATATATACAATATATATTGCTAATAAATTGAAAAAAAAAAACACTTTATGAATTTAAGAATAAAGCTTAATAAAATCAGTTGAACTAATAATAATGACAATTCGTTAATTGGAAGTTGTTAACTTCATCAGAAATAAAGACGTGAATTCTAAACGTGAATAAAAATATCTCGCACAAAGACGTTGCGATTTTACGTGATGATACACATCTTCAATATCGCATATTGAAAAATATTTCCCCGAAAATATAGGTTGAGCTATCGGAGAATGGCGCGCATCCATGCCCAACGTGTCCATCGGTATTTTCCACTTCTCACGAACTGACAAATCACCTGCGTGGTCACAACTCACCTCGCAGCACGGACTGCAGCGGCGAGGAAGATTACAGCTGCGGCGTATGCAATAAGGTGCTCAGCTCGGCGAGCTCGTTGGACCGGCACGTGCTAGTACACTCGGGTGAGCGACCGTTCAAATGCAAGTACTGCGATATGTCGTTCACGACGAACGGCAATATGAACCGACACGTGAGGTGTACCCATCGGATGGTGTCGCCGAACAGCTGCACAGACTCCGAGGGCAGTAGCGGCTCGGAGAGACCGGCGGCGACGAGCCAGGACGAGTACAACAACAACGAGATAGCCAGGCGCAACTCACCGGACCTGATCGATGAGCAACAACCGTCGCCCAGCAACAATCGCGCGAACAAACGGAAGTGTTCGGACGAGGACATCAGCGACCTAGAGGATCAAAGGAGGCACAAGATCCTTTTGAACAACACCAAGATGATCAAGTGTCTACCGGAAGACGAGCAGAAGGCTTTCGGTTGTCCCATTTGTGGTCAGGATTTCGCGAGCAGCGCAATTCTAGAGTCTCATATGGAACGGGTGCATCCAGGCTCCCCGGCCACGTGCGAGACCTGCAACCAATCGTTCAAGAATCATCGCGCGCTGAACCTTCATCGTTCGATGAGACATTACAAGAAGAATCCGGAGGGCAACAACAGCCGTAGCTTGCGCAACACCGTGGACGGTTTTAGGGATCTGACGTTCATCGACTTTTCATCCATCAAATTCCCGACGATCGCCCGGGCAATGTGCGAGCGTGAACTGCACCGGCCGGCTTCCGGTGAGGCCAACAGGTTCCAGTGCATGAAGTGCCTTCACGCTTTTCCCTGCAGGCAAGCTCAGATGGCGCATGAGAAGGAATGCAAAGGCCCTTACAAGAACAAGAGAAACAGTAACGACAACAACAACAATAATGATATTAGTACCAACAACAATCTCGAAACGGAGCTGGACGATCCAAGCCCGCAGCCGGATGATCCCAAGACGAAGCGCGAGATCTTCTTCGCTGTGCTGGATCTGCAGAACAAGTCCTTGTCGCACGAGACGAAGGAGCCGCGGGAATCGAGCGAGATCAAGCACGAACCGAAAGAGAGCAAGGATTTAGCGGATATCCCGAGTATCCTGTCGGTCAGTCTGAATGGATTGCAAACCTTTCCTCGGTCGGACGCGAGCACTCCCGAGAACAACATCAAGTTCAATCCGAACGTTGGCTCTTCAGGATCTTCAGGCACCTGTTCGTCCGAATATAATGAAGAGGAGGCGCAGGACGCTTTCACCGCGGAATTCCGGAAGATGAAGCTGAAAGGGGAATTTCCTTGTAGACTATGCACATCTGTATTCCCCAATTTGCGGGCGCTAAAGGGACATAATCGCGCACACATGAACGTGGAACCAGGCATGGCGTATCCATGTAACATGTGTCCGTACACCAGCACCGACAAAGGGGCCTTGATGAAGCATCTGAGATCGCATAACGGCGATCGTCCGTTTGAGTGCTCCCTTTGCAATTACGCGTTCACCACTAAAGCGAATTGCGAGAGGCACGTGAAGAATCGCCACGGGATGATTAGCAAGGAGGACGTGAAGAACGCACTGATCTATCATCCGAGCGAGGATTCGACAAACGAAAATATCGAAAGGAGTTCGCCCAGAGTCATCAGAGAAGATGTGCGGAAGACGCTTATTTATCCGAATGAACGCGAGGAGATTCCCCAACAACAGATACATTATCCGTCTCTAGCGCTGGATTGTAACCCTGGACCATCGAACGTCCGCACCGAGATGCTGATGAATCGATACGATAAATCAGACGCGCTCGCCAGAGTGAAGATGCAGGCTCTCAATCTCGTAAAAAGAAACGCTGACGAAGTAAACCTGTCTCACGATCTGATCGTGAAATCGAATTATTCGAAAATCGATGACGACGTTGAGTCGGGATCGTCGGACGGCAGCGTGTCTCTAGTCAGTGATACCAAAACGGATACACACCAAAGAATTCAAGCTAGTCCAATGAACCTGACGAAACCCTTGACGAGCTCCGGGTTGAGCTCGGGGGAGGACGGTCCGTTGGATCTGTCCATGGACGTGTTGGATCTGAGCAGGAAGCGAAAAAGAGAAAGCGAGGATTCTAGCTTGCAAGAGGAAAAGCGGTTTAAGAACAATCAGCAAGAATTGTATGCCACGAACCCGGCGCTGCTGCTGACTCAAGCTCTACTGAATAGAGCACGCGAGAGCTCACCGACGACGTCGCTGGAGACTCTTTACGCGAATACTATCTATCGCAACTTTGGCACGTTAACCGGTGCCAGCATGATACCACCGTACTTCCTCGGTCCTCACATGTTCAGCCAGGAATTGGCCGCGAAGGGCAGACTACAGAAAGAGCTGGTTAGAGGTTTGCAATTAACCGGCGGCGGTACCCTTTCGGTCGATCCGTCAATGCCTAGCACTAGTTACGCGGCGTATACGCAAACGAGGGACGCCTCGCAAACGCCGAGCGAGCAGAATACGTACGCGAATCTGATAAATGCGCAGATGACCAACCAGGTCGCGCCAAGCCGTGAAAAGACTGACAGTATAATCTCATCGAACGATCCTGTCAAGATGGTACTCAAGAACGGAGTATTGATCCCAAAGCAGAAGCAGCGCAGATATCGAACCGAGAGACCTTTCACCTGCGAACACTGCACGGCGAGATTCACGCTAAGGAGTAACATGGAGCGGCACATCAAGCAACAGCATCCGCAATATTGGAGCCAAAGACCCCGCGGCGGACATTCGACTAGAGGCAGACCGCCCGCGAGTCATCCAACTATGGTACAGAATACTAGCTCATCGGCCTCGCAAGTCACTCAACCGTATTCAAGCATTCTTTCGAATGTTGACACGCCAGTGGTCACGTCGAAGGATTATGGTACACATCCCATCTCAGATCAAGTGAAATATGCAATTCTAGCGCAACAGCTGAAAGCTAATAAAATAGAGGACAATGATTCGGACGATGAGATGGTGATAGACGAGGAGTCGGCCGATCGGGACGCTCAGGAGTCGCAAGTTCAGCGCGAGCCTAGTACGAGCTTGTTGAGAGATCAATTAGAAAATAGCGAGGGTGTCAAAGATGTCGTCGTAAAGACGGAAATGGCCGAGCCTGAAGAGGAAACCTCGGAGGAGACTCAAGGCGAACAGACTGCACGAAGTAACGTCGACAATTCCGAAGAATCCACGGCTGCTGAAAACAAGTCGATACGCGCCGAAGAAACGACCACGACCGAACCCGCTGGCAAGGAGCAAGGTAAACTCGAAGACGGAACAGCCGATCTCGCGAGTGTCTCGAAGCTTTTAGACAACGCGTCTCAGCAATATCAACAATTTCAGCCACAATACCTGAGCGACGAGGAAGGCCCTGTTGCATCGACTAGCGGCAACAATTCCGGCAGCGAGAAGTCCGATTCTATGAACTCCTTGAACTCCGGAAACGATTCTCCGTCGAACAAGAAAAAGAAAAAGAAGAAGAAATCTGCATACTCGATGGCGCCGAATCGCGTTGTATGCCCATACTGCGAGCGTCAGTTTCCGTGGACCTCGTCTCTGAGACGACATATCCTCACCCACACCGGCCAGAAGCCATATCAGTGTATCCACTGCTCTCATCATTTCACCACCAAGTCCAACTGCGATCGCCACTTATTGAGGAAGCATAAGGCGAAGGCGAACAAAATGCGCCGTGCCAGAAATTCATCTTCGCCGGATGTTCAGGTGGTTGCCAGCAGCAGCAGCAGTAGCAACGGCAGCAACACATTCTCCATGAGGAACGTGCCCGAGAGGCCATTCAAATGCCATCAGTGCCCGAGCTCGACGTTCGCCACGTTGGGCAACCTGAAGAAGCACCGGTCGAGCAAGCACCGCAAGATCGTGTCCAGGTCAGAGTCCAGCGACCAGCAGAACAGTCCACCGCAATGCACCACGCAGAACGATCAGAGCGATTACGAGAGTCGCTCGTCCAGTATGTCCGACAACATGGAGAACACGTCAACCGCCGTAGCAGCAAAACCGACTTCCAATGTGTCCCCTTCGGTAAACGATGCTACCAGGTCGCGCAAATCACCGAGGTTGTCGCCGAGTCCTGGTGATGTACCATTCAAGTGTTATCTGTGCGACAGCGGTTTCTCGGAACGCCAGGACTGCTTGGACCACATTAAGATGAATCACAAGCGCTCGTATGAGATGCTGAAGGCCAAGGGTGCCCTCGACATGGCGTCCATGAACGTAGAAGCGACCGAAGATCAGATGTTGGCGTCGCAGCAGCATCACAGCGACGGAGAAGAGAAGAAGGGCCGTTTTCCCGATTACAGCAACAGAAAGGTAATAAGGTATAAGGGAATTGAAAAGATTTTTAAGAAAATCATATCGGCACGAAACGTGATTCGCTTAAAACAAAAAAATAAATAAAATCAATGTTGTTTCGCTGATGCTTTCGCAATTTACATTGCTCGATTGTAATACAATCGGAGTAACACTCGTTTATCTTTTTTCCCCCAGGTTGTGTGCGCTTTCTGCATGAGACGATTTTGGTCAGCGGAGGATCTCCGACGTCACATGAGGACCCATACGGGTGAGAGGCCTTTCGAATGCGACATTTGCACTAGGAAATTTACGCTCAAGCACAGTATGCTGCGCCATCGTAAGAAGCACGAGTCGGTGGACTCCGCCATGTACATAGGCAATAGCGGCGACGAGGAGAACTCGCCCGCGCAGCCACCGACGATAACTCCCAGGAGTCAGCAGCACTCGCCGATCTCTACTAACACCAGCAGACCACGCACCCAGGACAGAATCTCCCTGCCGACCGTCGCGGCGGTCGCAACGGCGGACGCGGCGCCTTGCGCCCTAATGCGATATAATCATTACGACAACATGGCCACTCTCACTGGCAGAATGGCGAACGATGGTCCCCAGGGTACCGCTCCCGCACCCCTGTCTTCTCCGCCGCCTCCCGCGGAAGTACCCAGCGAAAGCGGAGACAACGATCTGATCTCCAATTTGTTAGGGATACGTGAGAAAGGTTTGCTCGACAAGGTTCTTCTGAGCTCGGCAGACGACGCGGCGAAGTTGTTGGGGGTCAATCATAGCGAGTGATCGCGTAGAAAAGATAAACGGAGAAAAGCGAAGTGCGATCAGATACGTAAATCACGTGATTAAATTGAAAATAGTTAAATTTATTGGACTATACTCGAGATGATAATAATATTTGAATGATATCGATGGTGTTTTCGTATTGGTAGATAAAGAATAGACAAGAAAGCGATCCAGCAAATGAAAATAAATTTAAATAAATTGAAAATTACAATTCATTTTAATTTATAGTTCGCACTTTAAAATTCCGCAGTATTTTTGGATTTAAATGACTCGAATAGATTGAAATACCAAATGCGCTATTCATCATGTGGAATTCAGATGTATTCATATCCATATATTATTTTTGAATTTTAATGTATTCAGAAAACTTGAAGCGCGAATTTGAAAATATTGAAATGAAATCATTTCTATCTATTTCAACTCATTTTCGTTTGTTGAGGGAATTGTAGTTTCCGCTTGTGTGTCGTTCGAAAGATTACTAAAAGATCAAAAATATCGTCATCATCTGAACGCACGCCACTTTCTCCTACGGTTCGTGAGCACAGAAGATATCTTTAGATTATTCGTCGGATTCCTCGATTCTCTGTTTAAGGTTCACGATCGTGCCTTATGCTCCTTATCAATTTTTCGCACGTGTTCGTATAAAACACCGTAGTGTTTCGAAGTTTATCTGATGAAATCAGATGCGGACAGTAGCCGAAGTGTCATTATATGCTGCATACGATATGAAATTTTACAATTCTTAACGAGAACACACCAAGGATTGTCAACGAGTTCGCTTACGTTGCAAAAAGTAGGTGATGCGAATGAATCGATAAGAAAAGTTACCTTACGCAAAATTTTATTTGCTTGATTACTTTTTACAATCCCTACTTTTTTACAATTTTAATTTTGTATGATAGAAACTTCGATATAAAGATACAAAGAAAGAAACATAGAAGCACTTATTTTTAAAGTCAATCCCCGAGTTTGAAGAAATGTAGGGCAAATTTCAAGAAATTCCTTTTGATTCCTGCGATTCACCTATTTCTTGTACAAATATTCGCTGTAAACTGCAGCAAAGTATGTTATTCGCTATCATGACGTACGTTTTCTTTATCATTGAAAAGTACCTGCGCTGCGTTCTAATTACTGATGAAACACGATTAAAAAAAAAAAAACATAACATGTTGCATCTTCCTTATTGTCAACGCATTCAAACTATTCACGCTTCTGGCATAAATTCCTTCGTAACGTCTCGAGCCTTATGAGAAGCGCGTTCTTCATGATCCCACATGCCTTTTGTATTATGTATATACATACATATATATTTCTGGAAACTGTAACAATATCTGAGTACATATATATATTTAAAAATTGATGTGATTACGACCATATTGTTCGCGGATGCATCATGATTTCGTGGGCACGTTGAAAGTAGTTATCAAATACATGAAATGTGCATTAGGAATCGAGAGACAACGCATATATGTTGTTTGTATTAACATTTCATGCGCAGTATTAGGCGTACGATTGCGACGCGCGATCGTTGATCTTCACTATCTCATTCATAACGCCATTGTGGCGGAATGTTCGTACGAAGAACCAAGAAAAAGGAAAAAAAAAAGAAAAAAACCAGCCTCCCACCTCCGCTCGTAAAAAGGGAACTGGATTCGCGAACGTTCTTCGCGACGCAGACAAGGCGGACGCTGCATTTAAATCCAAAGATAAATTCATTTTACGCAATGAATTATTCTAAGTTAGCCATACGCACTAGGGTCTTATTTATTATTAGTCATGTACTTCTACAAGAGTGAGAAAAAGCGTAACTTAGAGTGTGAATGTGACTAGCACGTAGTTGTTAGATCGCCGTATTTGGCGAATACCACGCTTCGGACTCGGATGTTCCGCGGGACCGTTTCCGACCGTGACTTCGCACGAAGATCTCGAGGTTGATCCTGCGCGTCAATGCCGAGGGAATTCGCTCGAGAATCGCAAATAGCTATGTATACCAATCGCGATTTTATTTTATTGTTCTTTTCGATGAGACAGCGAGCGAGACGAGATGCAATTCTTTACGCAAAACGGTATGTAGAAGCGCGCGGAGCAATATATGGTGAAGTTTTTACATCACTACCAATCAATTAGAAGGTAATGTCTCGTCGCGTTATGTGGATCTTAGTGTATATAGATAGCTCGTTTATCTTTCGCGGATGCAATTATACCAAATGATTAACTTGACTATTATCGTAGATAGATATACTTTAGATTAGATTAGAGCGAGAGAGATGAGAGTTATAGATTTAACTAGGCCAAAGGGAAACGATTTGTATTTCCTATTCCTTCACCCTGTTCACCCCATCTTGTTGTTCATTTGTGCTTTTACGCGTACAGATGCGTTACCGTCTCTACTTACATCACATTCTCTCTTCGATCTCTACCTGTCTCTACACATACATACATACATACATACATACACACATGCAAACATAAAAAAAAACACACACCCGCGTAGATATACGATATTTATTATTTTATAACAGAGACGATTGTACATGGCTGTAATACTTTTTAGCCAAGTCCGAAACCGAGGTTGGGAATAACGTCCAGCAACATCGTTCTTGATCTCGTCCCGGCGCATTTCCTTGCGATGTCTCTGTCGCAGGACGTTTGCAGATTCAGTCCTAATATATAAATAATTAAAAAAAAAAGGATAGGTCAAGTCTCTTTACAGTATCACATTTTGCGGTGTTTCATAAAAGAAAGACTCCGAATTCTCTCTTTACAAACGGACCGAGTTTACAAATATCCTGCGATAGACACACCACGTGCAGACACGTTATAATTAAGGCTTCTTTACGCATACGTATACTGTAGGCGAACGAAGGAACGTTTTATTTATCGAAGCGAACGAGTCCGTTTGAAACCTCTCGAGTGATTTTTCTCCCCCTTTCCCCTCCTCCGACTGTTGTGAAAATTAAGATATCAAGTAATCATTGTAGCGCACGTGTACATGAATAAGTTATATTCTAATTTAAACCAGGAATAATAATAAACGATATGCAATGTACGTTCTTTTATTTTCCTTTACACCTTTTTATTGTCGAATGATTAAACAATTTTTATCGAACTCCTTGGAGTAATCTACAAACAAATGTTCCTCAGGTTTGATATATAAATTCTCACAATTAAATGGTCTGCAATTTATTTTATAATTTAACTATTAAGTCATTAAATTAAATTATAAAAAATTTATCTCAAGAAAATTACAATAAGTAAAATCCTAAAATTATTGAAGTAATTTATATTATGTTACTAATTTCTTTTTTGTAGTTCTTACAGTATAAATTGACACGCTATTAAATTTTTCTTTTTGCAATACTACACACAATATCTATTCGGCGAAAATCGGTATAGTTAGATATTAATAAATATGTTAATTTACTGTTATTTATTGCCGACATGATACCGTATACAGTAAAAAAAAAGAATTTAATACTTTTAAAATACTAAAATAAAATATCTTAAAATTAAACTTCTTTTTGATATATCATATAAATTACATTTTAGCATTTTAATGAACTTTCAATCTGATATCATTAATAACGTATTAGATATTACACGTCTTGTATATAATTTTACTAAATAACAATTTTTCCAAAATTAAAAACTTTACATTCATATAAAAACGCTATAACGCATAAACAGATATTAAAATTTTTTTGCTTTTTTTAATAGATAAAAAAAGTAAAGCACTATACTTAATTTATATCTCTATCTCTATCTATAATGATACCTCAAAGAAATAAAATTTTTAAGAAAATTTACTCATAAAAAGGTGTTTAATTTTAAGATGTTAAAATGTTTTAAATAGTGTTTAGATTTAAAACACTAAAACGTTTAAAGCTATTTTAACTTTAAATAATCAGTGATTTAAATCTAACCGTTTAAAACTAAAGCATTCCTAAGTATTTAAAAAATGGAAACATGAACAGTGTTGACATCAAGACAGTGACTAAAAAAAAGTGAAACAGTTACTTTTAAACAGAAAAAGTGATAAAAAGTAATTTTTCAGACATAAAATAGTAACTAAAAATGATGCTCTTCATCAAATTTTCAGCGTAATTAAAACAAAAAAACTCCTTTTTGTCTTCAAGCAAAAATAGACCAAGGTTTATTTTTGTATAGCTTAACATGTAATAAAAACTTTCTACGTCATTTGAAAATTTATAATAAAGAAAAAGCAGAGAGAAGCTCAAATGACAAAACATCAATATAATACATTTTTGTTGCATTTTTATTAGATAACATATAAATAATGTAATTTTATTAAACATAATAAAATAAAGATTGAACAAAAAACTAAAATATATTAAACAAAATAAAATATTTATAATAAAAAAATAAACATTATCTAAATAAAAACAAGGATAAATATATTCATTTAATAATAAAAAATACATTTTTGAAAATGCAACAAAGAAAAACGTATTCTTTGAATGTATGTTGAAAAATAACTGTAGATGTTGATAGTGAATTTGGTTGGAGACCCTAGAAGAATAGAGATCCTAAAATAAGAATCTGCCATAGGACAGTTTTGATTGGTTTGTCAATGCATCACTCCCGCTCATATTTTAGAAATTTTATGTCAACTCGGAAAAAAGGTGATAGTAGTAACCCTTTTTGGGCGATAGTGCTATTTTAATGACTTGTAAAAAAAAAGTAACAAAAAGTGACTTCAGTGATTGAATGGCAGCGCTGAACATAAAAATAAAATATTTTAATATCTTAAAATTAAACCATTTCTATAAGCATCTCTTTTCATGAGTATTGTATCTCTTTACAAAGATAACAATTTTAATTTATCCGGCAATTTCGCAGCTTGTTTTGATGGTGAGTCGACACATGTCTCCATTATTTGCTCCAATATAATTTCCGTATCCTTTAAGTATTTTTCTACATGGGTCTTAGTGAGAAACGGCGCCTTGCCGTTGGTATAAATGAGAAACCAATCAATTATATTCTTGTATAAGCTATTGTAGAAGATTTGTGGCACGTTGTAGACCGTTTCCATGTCTTTGATGATGAATTTCTCCAACTCGTGCTCAGAAGGCTGGCTTACCGCAAATATCAACTTTTTCAGGAAGCCAAATATGATGTTTTCGTCCGGGTTAATGTTCATGAGCGCTGGAATTATTCCTGGCGTCTTCCGTATTTCGTTTATGTCAATGCGATATCTCTTGCCCTTTTCCTCAAATCCATAAAGTTTGTCATTTCCTCTAGGTATTAGGAAACGAAATGCTTTTATATTCATATTTGTAAAAATTGTTAGATCCAATATTTGGTCGGGTTTAATATTCTCAAAGCTGTTAAGCATATTAACGTAGGACTTAAACAAATAAATTAGACTGCCTTGACGATGCAATTTATTCTTAGATATCAAATAGGAATCATTGATATCGGAATATTTCTCCAAGGACGTTTTGTGTTTCATTTGCATGAAACGATATTTTACATCGGAAGATCCTTTTGAATCATTAGGAATATATTTTAAGACAAGATCATGGAATCCACGCGCCTTAGATACCTCGGTGGCCAACCACCATTTGCCAATTCTTCGATCGTCTTGGCGCATCAGCTTCCATGCAACCCAAGTCAACATCTTCATCTCGTACACGACTCCACGCATAATGCCAGTTTTTAAGTATGAGGCTTCATACTCGACATTCGAGTCTGTGGAATTAACATTATTTGCATTACCATAAAATCAAAATGACAATAAAAACTTATGATAATGAATTTGTAATAGAGAAATAATGAAAACTGCGATAATTAATAAATCAAATTGCCATCTTGAGTTGGATAGTAATTAGTTATAAAGTTAAAAAATAAAGTTAAAAGATTAATAACTTTTAACCCTGAATACAAAGAGCCTATTAAATTATTTAATAACGGAAAAATATTAATGGTTAGAAATTATTTAAAAAAACCATGCTATGCAACTTCACCAAAGAGCACTGGTATTTTATAAAAGTTGAATTTTGGAAATATATAGTACTTAAGAGTATTAAAACCTGCGCATACAATATAGAAATATTAGATATTAGGGAGAGGAATTAAAACTTTAGAATCAGTTATCTCAATGAACACTATAGAAAAATAATAAGTTATATCTTGTTTAACACATTTATATCTTACGTCTTATTCGTATTGTGCGTTTAATACTCATTAAGAAAGCTGACTCTAAAATTTTAATTCCTATTCCTAATATCTAATATTCCTCTATTGTGCGCTGGGCTTTAGATTAGAGAGAAGAAACAAAAATAATCAAAGATAAGACAAATTTTGAAATTATTGGATATCTAAGAATTAAATAATAAATATTATATTAGTAGATTGCTAATAAATGTTTAAAAAGTGGTATAAATGAGATGTAAATATTAATGTCCACTACAAGAACTGTAAATCAACTGAACTAATACTATACATTTGATACAGAAAAAGAGTGACAAAGGAGAAATATGATCGTAACGTGATATATGATTCTTAGTGCGATTGGCGAGAGGGAGAGACATTGAGCTCTACATATGGACTGCGAGAAATATCTGCTGCCAGTTTCAAGAAATGCTTATTCAAGATCACTGTGTATCGTTGTGTGATTTTAAATGATATTTATGTGTGTTATTTAATATTGAAATGACGATAAAGAAGAAGCCGAGATAATTCAATTGATATTTACTGCAACCTTGACAATGTACAAGAGTAATGTTAAATATAGTCTGAGCAAATGTACAAGGATAATATAATGATATCACGTAATTATTATAATACATCGGTCTCCGTATTTTTCTGGAAACGATTAAAAATAGACGATGATTGATGAAAAAATTGTAACTAAAAATTGTACTTGTTAATTTTAATATTATGCATAAGAAGAGTCACTGAACCAGTCGCTGAACAATCATCAATAACATAAATAACTATTTAAGAAAAATTTTAAAATAATAAAACTTTAAAGTAATAAATTGCAAATATTAATTAATACCTTTTAACTCTAATTTGATAAAAATACTTTTTACTTGCAATTATATTAAGTTCATTTTTATTTGCTCATTGGCTGAAGCTATAACTCTACACACAAAACATGATTTACACATACATAATTTATGTATAATATTGATAAAACATAAATAATTAAGCTATCCATAGATTGTTGCCACATTCAAAATATTACGAAACAATGTATGTTGCAAGTAATTAATTTATCGGTAATAACGAGATTAATTTATTTTGGATCCGATTACGGAAACAATGGATTCGATTGACTGAAGGGCAAATGCAGGAGACAGATAAAACGTGAGTAAGACGATGCGCGGCTGATATAGTGCCGATTGGCAACGCAATATTATCAACACCGATTGACGCTAGTCGACTCGCGCTGGATTTTTCGCAATAAAAACATCCGTAGCACTGCAGCAGCGACGTTATCAAGCATAAGCTTACTGTTTATCGATCACGATAAATATTCGAATATGTGTAGCAAGCTACGTGCACGCGAGCTGTGAAAACGTTGCAACTTCCTAGGGTTTGCATCTCCAAAGAATTAGCAATTCTCATTTTGCTATTGTGCGCATAAATGCGTCTATTTTTAGAGTCTCATCCGGGGGAAATGCAACGATAAATGAATAAAGATTCAGCATTATGAACGGCGATCGTATGACACCAGCAGATGGACCAATGAAACTTAGAAGACTAAAAAAAAAAGTAGTTTATAAAATTTAGAGAAAGAAAAGAAATAGCATTGATAGTATTAGAGTAACAAGTTCTCAAATTGTAACGCATTAGCAATTCATTTTATTCAATTGCCAAAGAATTTGTCATTTTACGTGTTAAGTACACATCCTTGATAACAAAAACCGATACAAAAAGGATAGAAAGTTCTAAACGATAGAATCCTATTGTTTTTGAATCGGGTTTCTGACACTTTCTATCGTTTTTTATCGGTTTTTTTTATCAGGGATAGAAAATTATAAATTGGTATTTTTCATGAAGAATTATGTGTAACTAACTGGCCGATATTCATAGCCGGTTCTTATATTCAAGACCGTCTTAAGTACCACCTTAAGGTGTCATCAACCAATCAGAGAACCGTATTAGCATCTCAAGACGTTACTTAAGACAGTCTTAACATAAGAATCGACTATGAATACCGGCCTAAGTATGCAGAAACTGTTTTTTTTGTTAACTGTCATTACAAAGAAACAATATAACGTTTATGTATGACATATCATTAGTAATGAAAGCACGCATAAAATATATACCCATGTAGCATAGAAGCTTGCAGAAATATGTTGTTGCAATATTGCTGCAACAAAATGACTTACGTTTCACGTCAAAGTTATAAAATTGGCCAGTCATAAGTATCCCTCTGAGAAACGGAATGACTGTGATAAGCCAGTTTTACAACATATTGACGTTATTAAACTCGATCAATGGTGACGTAGTAAACAAATGTTGCTGCAAGATCTGTACTCTATGGGGGGTATGTATATATTTCTTCAGTAGAATGAGTCATTGAATGAATCATACATTCAAAAATACATAGGATCCCTTGAAAGATACGTGTGTAAACGTGATGCAACTGCACGTCGCATTGCAAGTACATATACAGCAAGTACATATAGTCGCATATATAGCACAAAAAGGTATAGCAAAGTTAGTACACGTATACAACGACACTTGTGCATATGAATCTCGCTTTTTTTATCTCCGTTAAACATAAATCTGCACAGGAATAATGCACTGCAATAACGAAATATACTGGCCGATCGCGATCGCGCGAAACCGATAGTGTAAAACGTTTTTGGATGTCGTACCTTTCTCCATTTCTTTGACGTCCGTTTTGCTCGTGCTGGCTTTAACACTCTTGTTCATGATGCACGCACTGATAACTCTGGTTTAGATCAAATGCGCGACACCACTCGTTATATGCACGGTGATCGATGCAGATCAGTGATCGCTTGATCGCCTCCTCTTAAGCCCCACATGCAATGACTGAGGGAAGAGGGAAGGCCTCGAACTCTCGAGGCCTTCACAATGACTCTCGGGGATTCCTGCAGCGCACTTGGGTGGGAGGAGATGAGCTGCGGTCCACTTGACGAAGTGTTTGTTTAGCCAATCGGAACGAACAATTTTATAAATTAACCTATCAAAGAATATTTCAAATCGTTCGAACATCAAGTGAACCGTGTAGCCATGAACGTGATGATCGAGTATTAATTGTGCGTGTGTATGTGCATTTGAGAAAAAAATATTTAGAAACGAAGGCGATAAAGATAACGATAAGATTAACAATGGGAAATCCCTCAATAAAAATTTTTTTCAAAATACAGAAATACTGAAAACATGTATATCTTTTGTAAGAATTTTTCATATATGTAAATTATACAGAAATTATATAGAAATTCTGAAACATTCTGCAATTTATATAAAAAGTTCAAAAAATTATACGAAAAATTCTAAGAAAAATTTTATTCCTGTGAAAATTTTTCGTTATATAATATTTTGTTAATTTTTGACAAATTTTAGAATTCTTCAGAATTTCTGCATAATTTTATAACTTTTTAGAAAATTTTAGAACTCACATACATTATACAAAAAATTTTGAAAAGATCGAAAGATGTAAATTTTCTCAATATTTCTAAAAAGTATTCCCATTTGCACAAAAATTATAAGAAAAATTTTTACTAGGAGATGAATGCGATAATAACACATATTTTTTAAGTACGTATTTCTACTTATATTCATTTCAAAATAAAAATTCACAATAAGATAAAATCTACAATATAAAATCTATAATGGGAGAGACTTAACGATTAACAATTGTTGATTTTAAAAATTTATAAATTTTTACTTCATACAGTTTTTATACAATTTTATAGAATTATACAGGATATATCAGCTTTTACTTACAGACAAATTGTCTGTGAATAAAAATAAGACAAAAATAAGTCCATGACCTTTCATTTAAAAGTTACTATATAAGAATAAAAAATGAGAATGAAAGAAATCTGCTTTCATTATCAATAGAATATTAATAGAATTTTATTAAGGGTGATTTATATCGTTGTTAAGGCTAGACATTTTTTCACCTATGAAAAACTTCTGTAGACTAATAAAGCAGCGTTTATAAGACAAAATATTTTTAAATTTCTTAATGAATCATGATGAGTCAAAGCATGATGTAGATGATTATTCATTCCCTTGCTTCCAAGAGAATGAAGATACATGTCTTTGGGCTCTAATAGTAAATTTGTTTAATATATATTTTTAATATTTTATATTTATTTTTTGTTATAATTTTTTAGTAAAACTTCTATTGGCCTATGTTTATATAATAATTTTTCTTATTTTTTAGAACGCACTGGTTGACTGTTAAAACCAAGGACACCCTGTATCAACTCTACATTAATAAAATATCTCTTACGTTTTTTAAAATAATTATCATTATAATAATTAAGAAAATTAGAAATTACTAGAATTATCATTAAAAAAAAAAATGTTTTTTATATCAATATTTTATTTTTTCTTTCTTGGGAAAATCAATCTTTTGTTGCAACGACCATTTATTTCTTCGAAGGATAAACAAGAAATATAGATAATGAAAACTAGTAATCACTGCTTTTTAATTTGTTATCGACATTTCCCGAGATATCCCTATAACAATGTACATCTCTGTCGTGTTACCACAACAAATTTTATAATTATAAAATTCATTCGGATCTAGAGACATTTTCAACTCGAATGCTCACTAGGGAAGTGTTAATTTTTATACAATGGTACGCTCATAATGTTATAAATATGAGAAATATCGCGTAATGTAAACGTTATGAACAAGGAAATCCCCTTTTTTATTATATATTTTTATACGTATATATAAAATTATGATATATTCTTCTTACTCGATCTGTTGTATTAAATTCGTATCAAATTAAATGTCATAACATATATATTTAGTGATTTTCATGAATTGACGTGGAGGAAAAAGATTGTGTACATTATATAATCCTTTTTATAGATATATTTTTTATTTCGAATATTATATCTGGCGAATAATAATGATTACTTAAATAAAGTCATGTATTACGATGAATGAAGCGCAAACATCACTATGTACATATAAATATTACATGATTCGCTATATTGCATTCTATCAGAATGCACTCTACAAGTGGCAGCTTATATAATCTACGCGCGAAAAACCGTTTAGCGTAACTAACTGCAAGATATTGTTAAAACTTTTACTTTCAACATTCCCTTCAACACTATATGGAAAAAGGCGCACTCTGTTAAAAATTCAACATCTGAATTTATCGGACAATCTAACATCAGCTTGTAGCAAATAGTGCTATTAGCTTACTTATACAAACATGTGCTTTGTATTATAATATGACGCGCAAATCGGTCCCCAATCATGTGCGCTGTCAATTTTCGTAAGGCGAACATACCTGAACATTGAGGACGATCAATGGGACCCAGAATAATCTATTTACGAAAGCAATTATTCAGGAAAGTTACACAGGAAATGTCGCCAGTAGAAACGATGTTGAAGTTACGTTTTCTTTATGACCCAAATGCTTGTAACGCCATATTAAAAAGATAATTTTTTTTTTAACTATTTTGCCCCTTTCTTAATGGTCTACATTTTAACTTACTTAAGACATTCAAAATGATCCCAATGAAAGGAAATATATACTTCTTTCATACATATTCTTTGCAGGCTACACATATCTTTTGCTTAATATTGCAGAATTAATGACAGATATTCACGAAAGGATTGGAAGATAGAGGAAAATTATGTATAAAGATCTCTAATTCTTTAATAGATAATATAAAAATCTGAGACATCATTTTCAACCATTTATGGGCATAAATTATATATGTACTCTAGGCAGCTCTCATATCTGTATTATTCTTATTATTACGATCAAGCAACTACTTCAAATTCAACTATTCTCAATTAAAAAAAGCTTATGGAAGTTCTTACTGGCGAAATGTCTTCTAGGAAGATCTCTTTTATCGAAAACCTTATTAATAATCTATAGTGGAAAAAGTATCGTATTATGCACGAGAAATCTGGAACACGTTGCTTGTCGAGAGATTTAATCTCTCTATGTTGAATCTCTCGTCGCAATATCTAATATGCATATGCGTAAATATATATATAGGCTAGTTGTAAAAAGCAGATGCAGCACGCAAACGGAACTGTAGACACTAATAAGAATATATACAACTATCGGAATAGTTTCACTGTCTTCGTGATAAATGGCATGTCCTGAAAACAAAATTATGGGTTTGTATTCTTATTGCACATTTAATGTTAAATGTTTTACGTCCAATCAGTACGTGTTTAAACAATTGTACGAATCGGAATATTATTCTCATTGCAGGCAAGAGACATTTGTCATTGCCTCTTGAATACAAGTTCGCATAAAACATGTAAATACGTAGAAGCAACAATCTTAATAAATGGTGTTTTTAAATTGTTTTATAATTACCCATTTCATATATTTCTTTCCAAGTAACAAAAAAAAAAAAAAAAAAACGGAAGAGGAAGGAAAGAGGAAGATAAAAGGAAAAAGAGCTACATTTAATACTAAATGTGCAGCAAATGTTTAAAATGCCTATTGAACATCAGCAAATCTATCGCATATTTCGTACGAACAATGAACATCATTCAATTATGCACTCATAAGTAACTGTAGCGTACACTGAGAATAATCGAAATATTAGAATGGGAAATTATTACTTCATTAAAACTTGCTACACCGTTTGATTCATTTGCATATCAGTATGCTCCGATGCGTCTTCCATAGTATATCTACACGTTTCAACATCCACCGCGTTCTCTTCTATTTTAAGGGAGTTGTCAGCCACATGATCGTTCTCGGTCTTATATGTTTCACCCGCTGTGGTTATATTATTACCATCTGTTTTGATTTCTTGCTTAACTGGAAATGCTTGCTTTCTAGCTTTAGTTTCTCGTTTGGGGTCCGTTCTCTCCCTTTCGTACATAAACGTTTTCCGTTTTCTTCGCATTGGCTTGCACACCTTCTTGTACAGCACGTTCATTTCCTTTACTCTGCTGGTCGGGATTGTCCAGTCCATCTCTTTAGCCGTTGTATCGGAATTTCGTGTCGGATCCATAGCGCTTTCATATTCCGGAATTTCCAATCCCAATTTCTTCATGACCGCGACCATTATCTCGTCGACGTTGCCATTAATGATCAAGTCAGCTTTCTTATCCTACATACAAGTATATTTTGGTCGTGAAATCGCGAAAGACTTTAAGTTTTTACAACGTTAGCCGTGTAATAATCTTACGTGTTTCGTCGGTTGCAAATTACATATAACAAGACGGCCTCCATATTTCTTCGTGTATAAAGGCAAATTACCACTTGGAATAATTTGTAACGTCGTTCCCAGACATATACTCAGATCGGCGACGCTAAAAAAATGTCAGTATTAACATTTAATAGTTAATATTGAAATTATGTATACAACACGCTGTTTTAGGTAAATATTCTCAAGAATTTTTATTGTAGAACCTGAAACATCCTGCAAGCCATACTAAAATCATGTATGCTATTATAACTTTAATATTTAATTTTTTATGTACATTTTTTATGCTTTCACACATAACAGCTTTGAATTTTATCCTAATTTCAATTACTTTAAATGCTGAAATATATAATATTATAATCACTTACCTGGAGTGAAGATCAGATAGTGTCAAATCACTGTCTGGCAAATTATGTTCCCAGTCGAGAATGGTATCATGCATTCGACCACGGCATGGACGACCGCCTATCTGTTCTGATCTGCATACAGTATCCAAGGATTTTTTCCCCACGCTTTTGGTTGCAAAATTACGAATAAACGATCTACAAAATAATTTAAATCCCATCATTTCAATATTCAATATTATAATAAATCCAATATGCTTGCTGTCAGATCCATTTTTTTCACATTCATTGTCTATTTGGCTATATCTTTTTATTGGAATGAAACATGTAATTAAATCTAATCATTTGTGTATTTTTTTTATTGCGTTTCCTTATGTGTGTACAAACCTTCCACATTTGTCACACTGCTCTGTAAACATATTTCCATGCAGTTCAGCAAGATACTGCCTCTGTACTCCTGATCGTAGATGTAGTCCATCTATATTCTGACTTATGATGAACTTTATTTTTTCTAAAATAAATTAATAAATAAATAAAAACAAAATCATATAAAGAAAAAAAAAGATATATATAAAGAAAATTTTGCTCTTTAGCTTATTTGCCATCATACTTACTGGCCTCTATCAGTTTTTTCAATGCCATATGTGTCTTTGTAGGAATTGCTTCATCAAAAGAGATGTTCATAGAAGGTTTCAAACCCTTCTGTTCCAATGTCCATACGCCATTTGTACCCCTAGTGACAAAAGAATGTCACTCAAATTGGCCAATACAAACATGTGTTATATTCCAATTATGGAATTCCTTATTTGTTCAATTTGTAAATAATTATAAACTTTACGTATTCAAAATTCTTAATTTTTTTTAATTTCAAGTATTCTTTTACTATATATATATATATATATATATATATATATACACACACACACACACACACACACACACACACACACACACACGTGTGTGTATGTATGTGTGTATGTGTATATATACATATAAACATAATCGTCAAAATGGAGATATAAAATTCAGATAAGTTACAAAAGTACATAAAAGTACATATTTATGTTTGCATGTATTTAAAAATATATATTAAAATGCTAGCACAAGAAGTATGTTCTCTTTCATGAGAGCACATAACGAGTACATAACGAGCGTTATAATTCAAAATACTTTTATCTCGTACTCAATTTTCAAAAATTCCTGCTGCGTCTTTCCCTTCGGTATATGTCAGACCACAGTCTTCAGCAGAAGTGGATAGGAAAGTGGATAGAGGGATGGAGCTTGGTGGTGGACAGGTGTAAAATTCATAATCTCGAAAAACGGCAATGCGATAGTCACCGAAAATCGGGAATACCAGCCGCGGTGCTGATACCGGCGCCAGTGTGGACCACGACGTGACGCGCGCCTTGTATCCACTCGGCCAGGAGACCACATTTCAGGCGAAGAGTCTCGACGGTATCGTATCTCTGCAAGCAAAAGAGGAATGGAATAAAAGGAATGTGGAAAGAAATAAAAAAAAAAAAAAGAAAAAAAAAAAAAAAGTTGAGAAAAAAATAGAGCGTCACTCGACTCCGCGAGGAATCGGCGACGGAGGGTGAAACGCCATCGCTTTTACCGCGCGTCACAACATCGAGAAAAGAAAGAAGAGGAAAAAAATCTCGTCCCACCGAGATTTCTTCGTTTCTTTTTTTCTTACCTCCTCCAGTCCCAGCACTCCTTTGTTTTCGTACGGCGATAACCCGTCTGCGTAGCTCGATGACATTTTTGCGCGTCCGTAAAGCCCGTGGTAAGTCCCGTCCCGATATCTCTAATCACGACGCCTCGAGGGAACGCCACGAACGGCGATACGTGCCCGTCGTCGTTCACGAAGCGGGTCCGACGCGATTTCAGCCGCGCTCCAGCCGCCCTCCCATGTGCCAGACGAATACGTAAACAATATGAATCGAGAGCTAATGACCGCGTGCTGTTATGTTTATACGCTACGAATGACGATAAGTGATAGGAAACTCGAGACCCGCGGAGAACGCATTCTGTTTTATAGACTGCACTGCATGCAACGAAATGGCACTTGAACAGAAAGAAGATAATAAACCCCCCGGGGCATGCGCCCTGAGCCGCGCGCCGTAGGAGCGGCGATCGGTCGTTTCGGAGCCAAGCGGACGCTTGGGTTCGTCTCGCGAATATTCAATTCATGCACGAGCCATTGACCGACCGAGCAGGGCGCCAATTTCAAACTGGTGCACAGTGTACCACTTAAGGCGATGCTGAACCGGTCTGTATACGTGCATATTTTTGGACAGGCATTTCTCTTAATTGGCTTTATAGATCGTAAAATCCTTCTCCACAATTAAAGTAGTAACAAAAACATACACGGGAAACTATAATTTAGTACGAAAAACGAAAGTAAATTAAAAAATTATAGTTTAATTATCGGCTTCTGCAGCCGACTCGTGACAACATGTGCCCTATATAAAAGTTTTAGACTTTGTATGTATGAAATAAGTAGTTTACTGCGTATGAATTAAATAAAAGAACAATACGACGCTTGCAGAATGGTCCTAGAAGCTCTAGTATGAGAGAAATGGATGTCTGAAAATTGTTTATGTAATTTGCACGTGTATTGGTGCAAAGAGCAGAAATTGGGTTCATTGTAGTTCAGAGATCTTGCATTAGAGGCGCTAAAGTAAAAAAAACAAGGACAGATGAGTGCGTTTGACAAAGTGCGCTAGTCTATTCCCCTTACTCTTCGCCTCACGCGCGACCAGCAGTTCGCCGAAAAAAAATCTACAGCAATCTGCAGTATCGACGTTAAGTGAGTTCCATCGTCAGTTCAGCATCGCCTTAAAAGAGAATTTTAAGGTCGTTATTCAGTTGATTTTTATTTCAAGATCTGTCTCAAGTAATGTCTTAAGATGTTAATACGGTTCTCTGATTGGTTGATGACATCCTAAGATGATACTCAAGGTGGTTTTAAAATTTTATATCAATATTTAAGTGAGATGTATTAGCAATCTTAAAATGAAATTATACGCTTGTTGTGTTGTCTTTTGTAATTTTTTTTTTTTGTATTATATTTACAGCAATTTACATTGTTTGTATTATCTACACGAAAACTCGTATGTTATAAATAAAATTTAATTAGAAATTTTCATTTGTTTGTACTGTAGAAAAAAAGATTCAAATATGTCAATTTGTTTAGTGTTCGACTTCGACTAACTTCGATTAATCGATTGTTATTTTGATTCGTTATGAAATACAGTATCTTATTAAATACTCAAATAGAATTATATAAAAAAAAATTATTGATTTTTTCATGTAATTTTACAAAAAAGCTTAAGCTTCAATTGCTCTAATAAGGTTCCAATTTAATTAAAAATGATGAATTCTACAGTTAAAAATTTTGATATTAGTAGATATTGACATCGATTGAATCGCGATCTGTAGTAAGGTGACTTCGATTAAAGTTTAGTGATAGAACCAGTCTCAACAACTCCAATTAATCGATTAAATTTAGAAATTACCAAAATTTTAAACTGATCAATCCCTAATAATTCAATTTTTTTATTATTTTAATAAAAAAAAACCAAATTATTAATTTAAAGTATTATATTTTACATAAATATAATTATAATTTTCAGAAAATGAACAAAGAAGACAAAATAATACGATCAATTTTAAGTTTTGCAGTTGGCTATTGTTAAATCGGGTGATCAACCTAATTGGACTCGGGGAGACCTTAATCACCGACCAAAGTTCGATTAAACTTACGAAGTCCCCCGAGGATCGTATCGAAAGAGTACGTCTCGTTGACGGTAGAAAAAGGTCGTGCGATCCGTCGGAAAATTCCACGAGGTGGAAATGATCTTAGGTGGCGTCTCGCGTCTCCGTCCTCCGTCGCTCACGCTCGCGGTCCACCAGGTCCACCCTCCGTGATCACCGCCGATCTCGGCTCCGGCGCCTAGAACGTTCCTCCCGCACATGCTGTCTGATGCTGCCGCCTGCCGCCCCGTGGTGGCGTTAATCGCTCCCGTGCTGCCCGAGTAGCCGGCGTAGCCGCTCGACCGAGCGAGGGGTAATAACGCGCGTCGGCGGTCGGCGACGAGGAAAGATGCGGGGCGCCAGGACGAAAAAGAAAGCCGACTACTGAGTAGCCGCGGATCGAGCATGCGGTCAGTCGAGAGAGAAGTCGCTGCGTCGGTTGTTCTCCCGTACAATCGGCACGTACATATACCTATACGTCTACGTGTGTCGAGAAAGAGAGAGAGGGAGAGAGAGAGAGAGAAAGAGAGAAAGCGAACGCGAGCCGCGCGGCGAGTCGGCGAGCGCTTTACGTCTCGTCGATGTGTATGACCAGGTGATTGAAGAAACACACTCCCCCTCTCTCTCGATCTTTCTCCTCTCTCTCCCTCCCGCCCTTGCGCCACCTCTCTCTCTCTCCCCCTCTCTTCCCCTTCTCGCTCACGCACCTACTTGGACTCACACCCTCCCCGGTATATAACCTCAAACCGTCAGCGAGCTCGTGTCGTCGCGTCGCCCGTCGACGATTCGCGCGGTGTTGCGTGAGCGTGTTTTCGGCCACGATTGAACCGGGTTCCGGATGTGCGTGGCGAGGTTTCTGCTGTCCCAGCGGGTAGTGCTAGTGAGCTCCGGCAGTTTTTCACCACATGCGACTCGTAAGTACTCAACGTACTCGGCTTTTTTTTCATACTCCCTCTCTTGTCCCTCTAACCTCCTTTTTCATCTCCTCTCCCCCCCGCCCGGTCGTCGCGCGTCCTCGGCACGGAGGGTCTCTTCCCTCTTCTCGTGCCGGATCGCCGCCGCTGACGACGACGACGAGGCGCCGCCGATGAGTCTCCCGGCTCAGGATTTTCGCGCCGAATACCGCGCGAATTCCGCCGGGAGTCACCCTCGGCGCGGTTTCGCACGAAAACGCCACCGCCGTCGAGGATGTCGCGCCGCGTGTCCGTGTGTCCTTCCGGCGTTTCTTCCGGAGCCGGGTTTTTTTGCACGCGCGGTTTCTGCTCCCCCCCTCCCCCCGCCCCCCGGCCCTCGTCTTTTCCCTCCTTTCTCGGAGCGCATTCAGGAATTTTATTTCATTTCACGACGTCTTCTCTCCCTCTCTCGCGTTCGAATCCTTCACCTTGCTCTCGGAGCAACTTGGAAGTTGCTCTCGGAATGCCGCTTTCAGTCGGCGCGCGTGCGGAGCCGTTCAAGCTGAAAGTAAAAACCGGGAAGCGCGCATCTATTTTAAGTGGATGTTAAGTGGAGGACGAAGGCGATCGGGCGCTTCGAATAAAAGCATATGGGTGACCGCCAAGGGTGATACTTTTGACTTTTGATCAAAGTAATTTTTTCCACGCTCCTCTGGATTATTATCATTCAGATCTTTGCTTTGTGATCGCTCCGGCTTTCCCAGGAACGAAGAAAAGATTATTAATATTCATTACCAACTTGCGTTAATGTATACGTTGGAAACAATCGTACGCTGTTACTTTTCAATGGGGGATTTCAACCATACTTCGATTAACTCATCAATACCTGTTAACGCGAATGGAATTGTTAATTTTCTTTTGTTTGCAATGTGAAAAGAAAAAAATTTGATTAAGGACAACGATTTGCGTAGCCAGACATTTCGCTCGAATTATTCCGCCGCGGCCAGTCGAATTAATTCAGGGTTGTGCGTTTACGCAACAAAATATAGTGTACGTTACGCGTAAACTATGTATGAAATGTCATTATGTAAACTATTATCTATGCAATATGAAAATTTAGTATATCATTTTTTTCAACCTTTTAATTTTTAATATTATATATTTCTATTATTAATATATTAAATTAGATATTAATAATTTTATAATTTTATTTTTTACTTTTTATGTTTTTTATTATTTACTTTTTCTGTATTATTTTATTATTTACTTTTTCTGTATTGTGTTTTGTGTTATCTAATTTACGAGTTAGTTTACATATTTTACATGTTTGTATTGTCTATCTGAAAAAGGTATAAACGTCACGTATTGTTTACGTAAAAAGCTCGTGTAGACGTAATCTTGAAATATACGGCACAACCCTGAATTAATTATATGTTAATAGGTTTTACCAGGGTCTAAGTGTATGCGAAAATACTCTCACGTAGCTCTCGGAGTAGTGTTATTTTCTGGGAAATTTAATCGCCGGGAAAGAAATACATCTTTCCCACGTTTTTTCCTAGGAAAAAAAAACTCGACACTGGAAAGAAACGTTTTTTTAAGTGGTTTTTTAACTTCTTTTGCTTTAAACTCCTTTTAAAAGCTTTTATTTAAAATTATTCATATAAGATTAATATACAATAATATTTGATAAACCTATTTTATAGAATCTATTTTATAATTTTTATTTTGGACAAATTCCCATTTTAGGAAGATATAACTTTGGACCATACCGTTTCTTATTTTAACCAATAGCTAAAAAAATGCAATGTCTTAAATATGAAACATTGTATTTATATTAGTGAATGAGAAATAAAGTATAAATAAAACTTTTTTCTTTGGTATAAATTTTTTTTTTGATAAAATGAATTATTTTGAATGATAGAGAATTAAATGTTAGTAAATGAAAATTATAAACTTAATAAGTTATTACGTACAAGAAACACTAGTTCCTTTGTCCTACAGAAATGTTGCATTGTTTTTAGCCTACACTCTAAATCCAAGTGTATAATTTTTTATACACTTAAGTGGATAAAATATATATATTACTTTTTACATATTTCTATGCGTGTAATTTTTGTACTTTTTTCACGTTTAGACGTGTAATTTTACACTTAGTTAGACGTGTATCAATATTGAATTATACGACTAAATGTGTAAAAAGTGCAAAAATTACATACAAGAAAATGTATAAAAAATTGAAATGTGTAAAAAGACTACACCTTTTACGCACTTGGATTTAAAGTGTACTTTTAAGAAATCAGTATCTTCAAAAAATTCAAGCTTCTCTTAAAGTAAAGTTTTTGAGAGATAGTGTCGGTACGCATAAGTGATATAAAAAAGAAGGAAATACATTTCTTTTTCTATTACGGGCTTTTTCCCGAGGAAAAAATGTTTCTTGTTTCCCATTCTTTCTTTCCCCGAGTTTCTTCCCTCTTTCACAACACCTCGGAGCGCGTACTTTTTCTCAAATGAAAGTTAGCGAAAGTCTCCGCATTCGAATATCATTCTCCCCACTGAATAAACGAAATAATTACGAGCGATTGTTCGCGTTCGGTGCTAAATAGCGCGCTAAATAAATGAGAATGCGGGGCTTTGTGCTCGATGGAAAAAAAATATGCGCGTTTTTTTCCGTATCAGCTGCGTCGATCCGGCTTGCGCGATACTCGACGACGTGCGCGCGGTCTCGTAACGGAGTCCGCGCTACTATCATACTTTGCGTAAATTGCTAGGATTGTTGTGAAAGAAAACAATTATTTAGGATGAGACTCGAAAATCAATAATGCCGCGTATAGTCACGGCGTTTCTGAGTTGTTTGACCAAGAGTCGCGCGTATGTACACGCTGAATGCACGCTTATCTGGTTATGCCACCGTCTCTGCCCTTTACGCTTGATGTCATAACAGGCAAACACACGGAAAGTTTATTTTATACATAGTGTCATAGACGTGGGAATGCTGCCTCTCAGGGATGGGCACTTTAACAAATTTCCTCCGGATTTTTCCACAAAAAAAACTGTCTTACAATACAATTTATATAAAATTAATGTTAAAATTATATTTAGTATTATGTATATTAACAACTAACATTTATTTTAGAATATATAATAATATTGTTTGTAAATAATAATTATCCCATTATTTATGTTTTACATACAATATATAAATATAAATAATAAGATAATTAAAAAAACATATATATATATATTTTTTTTAATTATTTTATTATTTATACAGGGTGTTTTAGAAATAGTTGGCCAAACTTTAAGAGCATATCCACTCATTGTAAGAATGAAAAAAAGTTATATAAACATGGGTTTGAAAATGCTTCCTTGCCAAGTTATAAACATTTTTTTATTGACTTTAGAGAAATTGTTGGAAATGATTTCCTTCCGAAATTTTCTTTTTGGACCGATTTTTTTTATCTACACTTAATAATAACAATTACAGACAATTTTTGGAAACGCAACTCCCTATATTATTAGAAGACATTCCACTACAGATACGCAATCAAATTTGGTTTATGCATGATGGAGCTCAAGCACATTTCAACCGCATTGCTCGAGAGTTCCTAAATAATAATTACATCAATACATGAATTGGTAAAGGAGGACTCATTGCTTGGCTTGCACGTTTTCCCGATTTAAACCCTTTGAATTTTTACTTATGGGGGCATCTTAAGACTCTCATGTATGATACTTTTGTTGCTACTGTAGAAGTACTTTGAAATTGTATTATTGCTGTGTGAAAAAATACGAAATACTCCGAGAATTTTTGAACGTTTTCGACAATCCATGCGACGTCAATGCGAAGGAAATGCATTGATGCGAAAGGAAATTATTTCCAGCAATTTCTGTAAAATCAAAAAATGTTTATAACTTGGAAAGAAAACATTTTCAAACCCATGTTTATATGACTTTTTTTTATCCTTACAATGAGTGGAACATGCTGTTAAAGTTTGACCAACTATTTCTGAAACACCCTGTATATAATTTCCTGTATATCCTTTCGTCAGTTATCAATTTCAGATATTACATTTCAAGATGCCTCGTCCTATTATTTTTTTTGCAAACTATGTACTTTTATTTGATAAGGCTTATTTTTTTTCTCAGTAATCGCGCGATGATAAAATTTTTTTCTCTCAGGACGTATTTAACAAATAATAACTGTAAGGTTTTTCAATAATCTATGTGTAACACATTCTTTAGATGAAAAAAATTATCTTAATAAATTTTCAATGGTGTGAAAAATAAAATTTTATAATGATGAAAAAGACAGAGTTAACTATTCGTTCTGATAAAATTCATTGCTGCGTTACGCAACATTTCGAGTAAAGAAGAAAAACCCAGCAAAATAAAAAAAAAGAAAGGTTTTTAATTCTACACGAGGAATTTCAATATTCTCGAAGCGTTTCTAGATCGCGTACAAAGTAAGTCGACACGTGTATTCGATTTCCTCTTTCGTGTACATGAGATGGAGAATGCGCTTCGTGCGAGTTTATGCGCGGCATTAGAACTTTGGAGCGGTATGAATAAATCATGGGGGCAGTCGAGGAATTTTTGTTCCAAACTTTCCGCTCGAAAATTTAATTTTTCAAGGGGGAGAGGGGGTCGCAACGAAAATTCCAGTTCGATTTTCCGCGCGCTCGTACACTACCGGCCGGCCTTTGAAGGGATCAACGCTACCACGCCTTATCGTGGAGATACTAAAAGCCCTTTTGTGCGAAACACGAAATGAAATATTGCGCTCGTGGTCTCAATGGTTGGCCGGAAGGATAAATCGTTGGGGTGTACTGTGTATGAATAATAAACCTGCTTAATTAATACTTGTTACATCTTCAAACAGTGTGTTGTATCCACAAGTTGTCAGCGTTAATCAGATGTAATTAAATTTAAGGACTATATAACTTGAATTCTGATTATTAATTGTGTTGCGGTAAACAAAATATTGTCTTGAGAAAAGGAATCGTTACTGAGCTCACTTTGAGATGTTTACTCTTTTGGCAATTGTCTTAAGAAACGAAATCATTATCGAGATCATTTTAAGAACTTTACTCCCTTGGCAATCATTTTAAATTGCAGATTTTATGAATGTTTTGTCAATAGTTCATATGTCTCGTTCTCATATGTCGTATACGTTTCGTCGAGTCCTTCCTTATTTATGGCTCGGCCAAGGACGTATTTACATAGAAACATAGAACTAAAACTAAGATTTAACGTTCGCGGCTTCCAACCGCAAGGAAACGCGCAACATTGATTCTTTAGAAATACTTTTAAAATTATTTTGTAAAGTTGGAACGAATTCATACACCTACACATTTCCTACTATTAAAGGCGATATAACGTATATTTGTCCAAGTTTCTTTCCGTTCACAAATCCCTTCTTTGATGCATCTAAAATAAAACGAAAAAATAATATGGATTTGTTTTATAATTTTCAAAGTAGACTTTTTTTTTAAATAAGAAAATGCAACAGTAACGAAATGTAGAAGACAAGCTTATTTGCTCGTTTATTTATAAACGTAATTAGAATTATCATTTAACACCTTTATATAAGCATATAATAAATTACAGATATTATTTAATTAAAATATTAAATTTATATTAAGATTTTTGCTCGAATAAATGAATATTTTAACTAGATAACATCTGTAATTTATTATATGCTCGTACACAGAGAAAATGACTTACAAGGAAACACAGGGAAGTGTCCGCCTCAGATTAAAACGAGTTTTTAATATGTTGTAGTACAGATAAAAATAAGGGTGACGTATTTTTTTATACGTGTCCATACGCACTTTAAGGGGGTGAAACACTCCTTTGAAGAAAATCGATTTTTTTCTTTCGAAGCGTATGCCGTCGAAACTATAAGAGATAGAAAAAAATGTTTTAAATAAAAGTTGAATGGCTCAAAGAGTAATTTATAACAGCGGAAAAAAAATTTTTTTTTTTAATTCTTTTTAATACTTTCTCCCACCATTTACCTATTTTTTTTTTTAATTTTTAATTTTTTTTAAGCAAAATAAAGCTTATTTTATTACGAATTCAACGGTATATGATAAAGTTACGACACAACATTCCCATTTTCTAAAAATAATTAAAAACCTCTCTATGCGCACGGTACGCGCACCCGTCCGCACTCTGCGCTAGGGAAGTGACTCCCTCCGATTTCGACGTGCCTTTAATATGTTGTACAGATTAAAATAAGGGACACGTATTTTTTACACGTGTCCTAATACACTTTTAAAGGTGAAATATCCCTTTGAAGAAAATCGGGTTTTTTCTTTCAAAGCGTGTATCGTCGAAACTATAAGAGATAAAGAAAAATGTTCTCAATGAAAGTTGAATGCATGTTTTTTTCGCATAAGATGACAAAAACATTTAGAGGACAGTCTGTGTCTAACATGAAAACGCAGACATTGAGAAAAACATTTACTACAAAATAAAACGACACTACACTAAAGAATTACGGTGTTGTAAGACATTAATTTCTTGTTTAGAAAATAATATGTAATTAATATAAGTTAAACATTTATTTACTAGTCTACATGATTCAACTAGAATATTTGTTCTCTTCAACATTTTATAAATAAGGAGACTTGGATTACAAAAAATTATTACTCACACATTCCATACCTTCACTATCTAACGCCAGCTCATCAACTAACAACAAGGCGGACACTTCCCTGTGTTTCCTTGTTAGAAGTAGTAACTAAATATCAGTAGCTAGTTCGAATTTTTCTTCATCAATCAGTGCTAAAAATTGGCTATTAAAGATAAAATATATTTGCTGTGAGATACAGTTTTATTAGGTAAAATGAAATGTGTGCTTTAACACGTGTAGCTAAAAAAGTGGCAGCTATTCCTCAATATCTATAGACGCTGAAACTATATACGCATTCGCTAAACATTATTTGAGTCTAGCAGCGAATATTTCATGCTGCAACTGCTAATTTTAATGACTAATAAATTTAGCTCTGGCAGCAACGATATTACCTGTCTCTATTTTAAAAACACATCTTAATTACCATAGCTAAATTTTAGCTTTGTTGGCTAATCTTTTCTTTGCGTGTATAAAGTTGTTAAATTGTATTCTAATGACGTAAAAAAATGTAAACTTTGAAGAACCAGATATTTCTTCGATCATGTTTCTATACCGAGAGGCCACAAAAATTATTACTTTCACGAAGAAAAATAATATAAAAAGCCGATATTCATAATCGATACTCATAGACGTATCTAAGAGAGTCTTTGGAAGATTTAAATCCTCTTCTGAACTTTTTTATTACGTTTCTCATTTTAAAAGACATTTTAAAAGACTCTCAATAAATTTATTACTGTCACATAAAATATTGTGTTAAATCGCTTTGGAAAAAATCGTAATCTTTTATTTTTTACATTTTATTGAATGATCTTTGGCTTCATTAATTCTTCTATCGTTTCTTCTTGTTTAAGTTAAGTTTAATATTACATTTTTAATAATATTTAACAGTGTTTCTCATAAGAATTAGGAAGTCTTTTTATATTCGTTTCAGAATTTTTCCTAGAAAAATAATTATGATATTATTTGTTATATAATAATAACATATTGTTATATAATAATAGCAATATTAAAGAACGGCATATTTCATTTTTAATAGCTTCTACTTTCTGCAAAAATAAATAAATAGTAAAAGTAATAATTTAAAAAATATAATATTTTTCCTATTCAAAATCAGGAACAAGAAACATTTAAAAATATTCAAAAAAGCAATTTATTAACGTAAAAAAACCTCTTTATGTGCTACTAAAACAGATAAAACCCCCTTCCGAAAAGAAATCTTATTGTTAGATAAACGCTTATATCAGTTCTTATATTTAACAATCCTAAGTAAAAACTTATGTCGTCTTAACTTACTATAAACTAATCAGAATGATTAACTATTACCGCAGCGGTACTAGTACCTTACGACATTACTTAAGATAGTGTTGAAATAGAAAAATGGACTATGAATATCGGTCATAATGACATTCTCGGATGCTTTCTTCTTAAGTCGTTTCTGGCAGGCGCCATTCTGGTGCCAGGTTGTTTGGCGACGAGTGTTGGAAAAGATGAAGGGTGTGCGTCATCACCCACTTTCAGACGTTCGAGGCAAACTTATCGTCGTCGTCGTTGTCAGTGGTGTACGATTTCTTTTTTTATTCGCGCGTGCGTGGATCAACGCGGTACAATTTTTCTCCACTGATCCATCATGCCTCTGAGGGTCGGCAATCTAAGGGCGCGTGTTAAAGGGTGTGCCATGAATGATCACACATCCTCTATTCTTATGCACGATTTACGTATGCGAATGCTCTTTGTCCTCATCTTTCGTGGATATTTTGCACAGTGCGAGAACACAATGAGAAACAAAGTTAAATGTTATACATATATTTACGTATGCGTAAAATAATAAAATAGAAGAGAAAAAGATAAATAATTCTCCTAATGTTTCAACTTCTAAACAAGCCAATTATCATTCCATTCGTGATTACTTTTAATCTATTCCGATACAAGTTTGTTAACTTATAAAAGTTGCCTCACAAATTAGAGTCGCGAAGTTTAAATGATTTTGTAGTTTTGCAATTTTGTCATTTTTGGCTTTTTATAATGTTTAAAATCTAATTCTAGATTAAGGATCTAATTTTTCTTCTCCCTATCTCTTGCAGTTATTTTTTATTATTGTTTATTAGTAAGTAATAAAAAATGTATTATTAATTCTAGACTTTATTCGAAAGACCCGTGTGAAGCTAGCATCCCAAAGTAAAAAAAAAAATCTTTTTTTAGAGTCCCGGCTTCTTTTCTAATAGTTCTATAGTGCATGATAATTTTTTAGAAATAGTTCCAGCGATTAAAAAACACCCTCAAAAAACAAGTTTTAAAAATGGGGTGCCAACTTCACGTTGGCACCTATTTTCAAGAAAATTATATTTTTTTTTAGAGTTTCCAGTAGTTTTTGAATAGTTCTATAGTTCCATACTTTTTTTCAATAGTTCCGTTTTATTTTCAAAGTTCCAAAATTTTGAAAATAAAACGAAACTATTGAAAAAAAGTATAGGGAATTATAGAACTATTCAAAAACTACTGGAAACTCTAAAAAAAATATAATTTTTTTGAAAATGGGGTGCCAACTTCACGTTGGCACCCCATTTTTAAAACTTGTGTTTTTTGGGTTTAATCGCTGGAACTATTCCTAAAAATTATCATGCACTATAGAACTATTAGAAAAGAAGCCGGCATTCTAAAAAAAATATTATTTTTTTTACTTTGGGGTGCTAGCTTCACACGGGTATTCGAAAGTATGTAGCAAGCGAAAATAAAATAACATTAGTATAAAAAGAAATATTTAATATACAATATTATATGTTAAAATGTTATCGAATTTTTTAGGACGTTAGTGATTTTGCAGACAAGGGTTACAAGCTAACATTATTTATGAAATTAAAGAAGGTCTTTCATCTTTTCTCAATATCTCGCGCTCACATCGCAAGCCATGCGAAATTTACGTGATGAAATATTAGGAAAACTTATCAATTCTATTTTTAAGTGTCATTACGTGGCCTAATATGTGTTAGAGCATGATGAAATCGCGGAATCGATAACGCTAACTTTGGAATCGATGATTCGGGCATTAGGACAATCAGCCTTTGCGTGCATGATATTCCATTTATTCCGATGACGTGAATCTTACCGTAAAAGCCTCTTGATCCGGGATATAACACTGCGCGTTCAATCAGTTTCTGATTAGGCTTCACGCCCATGTTAACCAATACGAATTCTAATTATAGCCATGTACTTAATTGTAACGCTATAATGACAACAGAATCGCACTCACATGTTTTTCCGATCGTTCCTCGCCGCCAGATCGGAACGATCGGGCTGCACGAAAGTAGAATTATTACCATCTTGCTCTGCGAATATTAGAGCATAAACTGACCGCGTATGCAAACCGCGCGGCTTAATCGCCCTAGAAGTCGCCCGGAATCACTCACTGATATTTGTAAACGAGGTCAAGAGAGGAAAACGAAGCTATCTTTCTCTCGTTCCTTCCTCTCCAAGCCACAATGACCACATTGCTCTAACCACAATTAGTTATAATCGCAATATTTCTATAGATCACTTCTGCAATAACGAGAAGTATTTGTTATACGTTACAAAAAAAAGGGGGGATTAGATTAACTGGTCCATATGTTGAATGATAAGACAAATTCAATGATTGTGAATTATCTTATCTTTTTGTTATCCTACATCGAGCGTCAATTCTCAGATAGAAACGAATGGACAATGAAAATGGAAAATAATAGAAGCTTATCATTGTTTATTTTATTTTTTCGTTGCACGAGAAGCGGCTCAAATATTTGTCTCCCGTACAACTCGAATCGAGATTAGCAAGCGATCCATTCGAGTTTCGTAACAGAGAGATAATTATAAAAACGCGAGTAGCCCTGCTTTCCAAGCGAGATGTTCTACCTTTGATATCGCACGTTTGCCCATCCTATATTACAGCAACACGAAGTGGATTATCTCGATTAAACACGAGGTTCCTTGCTTATATATCCGCTGGCGCAGATCGCCGAGGATTTGCTTAGGAAACATAACATACGTACACAGCGCAACACAGCGAGCGATATATTGACCGATATTATCCAGCCGACACTCTTCAGGCATTAGCATTCTACGTGCGCTCTTGATATTCGATTTAAAATCCCACACACGTGAGAAGACGGAGAAAGTTAGAAATAGATACTTTAAAGTGTTTTCACTCTATTGGCTGGGGCTTAATTCTTCTCTAATAGAATCTATATAGAATTATGCCTACGTAAGAGACACCGGTGGAACCTATTAAGGCACGTAATACATTTAGACGTGGACGTATACAGATGTGGGCAGTAGAGCCTCGTTTCGCCATTAGAAATTGAAGCATTCATCTACGAATGATGTTTAACGAGGTCTCGGATTGATATACCGAGTTCAAATCGACGTACCGTATTCGGACCGACCTTGGATTAAAGTCAAACAACAAATCGATCGAAACGGCTTTTTAGTCTTGATGACATGCCATCATTATAATAGACACCTGTCTTCTACTTACAGCGATGCGAAATAATGAATTCATTAGTGCTAATCGACCGTTGGTATTCGTTCGTGAACTTATCGCGTCCTTGACGTACGTACTGTAAAATATATAACGCAAGCTGCCTCGAAATTATAGTTGCTATACGGTGCACGTAACGTCTTAACGCGTGCTGCATGTTTGTCATCAAACCGTTATTAAAGGAAAAAAACTCAAAACTCACAGTAATAACGTGCCATTTATATTCCCGTTTCTATTGACTTTTGTAGAAATAAGATTATATAGTTTGTGCGTCACAACGGCACTTAAGAAATAAGAAAAATAAAGAAATGATAAACGAGGTAATACAAAAATAGATATGCACAGTACTTCGCGTGACTTAATGACATTGTTGCAACGCAAAACTTCTTAGTGTAACGAAACAGCGTGATGCGATTGGGTGTATAACGATAAACTCTGTACGCTATATTTCTTAAATTCTGGATGAAATGCTTTCGAATTATGAGTAATATCGCGCTTGTAATGTAATATTCCATTTAAATGAAGTAACATATTATTGCCATATACGTACACACACACACATATATATATATATATATATATATATGTTCAGCAGATTGTAAAAGTTAAGAGACAAGCTGTGTAAAGTTGTCGCCTGTTTGCGCTCGGAATTAGTTCTCTCATCGTAAGTCTACGAATGCATCTTTGTTGTGTTGCGCTGGCTGGTTAAAAGGAACTTTTTTCGATTTTCCCGTAGAGTTTTGCAGTTTCTACGAATATTGCTGCAAGAGTTCGCCTGTTGTTTCTGAGTAAATTAATTTTGCAATTTAATTCGATTTTGTAAACAATTTAACTTACGCAAGCCTTCCATGCCACGTAATTCAAGGTGTACTTTTATCAATTTGTACTTTTATAATTTTGTGGAGCAAAATGGGATTCATTCCCCAATTACTCTGTTATAATTTTAGAAATAAATATAAATAGAATAATTTATATGAATTTTTATATAAATTTTATATAAATTTTTAATTTTATTATTATAACTGTAGATTTAATATTTTTCTGCATACCTACCGGATGTGTCATATGATAATTTGAATATAAAAGTTTTATACAATCGCTATCAAGCAACGTTATCGCTAAAGTATTTCTATACATAGACGTTAAGTGCAGATGCTATAGCTTTCATAAATATTTGAGTTTTCTGACACGATTTAGCAAAATGTTTTATTGTTTTATCTTTTCCCACCAAATAAATTTTTTTTTAAAGATAAATAATCAAAGGACTAGTGAGAGTGTTCACGCGGTGATTCTTGAACTTTAATTCTTTTTTAGATTTCTTGTATTGCGATTAGTCATCGTTTATCGACAAGTCAGTAATTCATTAAAATTATATCTACGAAATGTGATTGTTGTTATAAATTAAAAGGTATATCGTTATCTGATGCAAACAGCATGTAAGCAGCATGTAAGTAAATTATAACGTGTACATTGATTTCACGTGTGATTTTTATACAGTAATAATTACTTCTGATACATGCACGCATTGATAAAGTAATCCTTGTCGAATAAAGTTTAAACGATCTTCGAGTGAATCATAATATCAGACGGCAGAATCGCTTTCAATGGGAGGACTTATCAGTGACGATAGCGCGAGTCCATATGTTATGCCTCGTGCGCGACTCTTCGTGGTATCCATTGATTCGTGTGGGAAACTTCTGGCGAACGGCATCACTTAGTACTTTTTAACTCGCAAGCTCACGAGCCCCGAGCGAGCGGAATTATTATTGTTTGTGAAACTTTTAAAACACGCTCTCCTTGGACGTTCGCGAGAAGTTAATACACGTAAGATTCTCTCGTGCTAACACGCGTTGGAAAAGCATTTCTACATTAACACTCCCCTTGGCGTCTGAGAATTTTTTTATTTTACAAGTTGCAGCAGTTCTCTGAAACAACTCGAGTATGTTAACAATTATATTTTAAAAGTACGTTACATGCATTACACTTATTGGTAACGTAGTAGCTTATTATATCATAGCTTATCACGCTTTTAACGAAATGTGTTTTTTTCTATGAGATTTTTATAAACGTGAAAATGACGTCGTCACGATCAATCTCACCTTCTCTCAACTCTTCTTGAAATCTCTGAATCTAAATTTTCGGTCCAATCTCGTAAAGCTGATTAAAAATGTCTGATCAATTATGAAGATAAAGTTTCGAGAAAAACGAATATTAAACTTTGAAGCAGTTATATTGACGGCTATATTCGGAAGAGTTGGAGGTCCTTACTCAAAACTTTGACCGAAAATCTCGTGGAATAAAAATAAAATACAATAATAAACAAAAAGCTTTATAGGTCATAACTGTATCTAAATGCTGATATATATATTTGTTGTGTGATTTTATATATCTTTTAAAAAATAAGATGATTCTTTTTAATCTAAAGTAGCACTACTATAATAATAGAAAATCAATAAAAATATGAAGAAACTAAATGTTCTGTAAAATGTCTTTTTCCAGCTTTAATACGCTTTCGGCATCGGATAGTAACGAATCTTCGCTTTGCGTGTCACTCGGCGTGATTCGCGACCGCGCCTCTTGATTTAATCTCTTTATGGATTTCCTTTTGATTAATTTAGTCAATCAAAAGCCGTGTTTATTTGTTGTGCGTGTGTGTGTGTGTGTGTATGGATCAAATATTTACGAAACTTTGATTTTATTTCTTTTTTTTTTCCTTATTCTGAGCAGACTTTTGATTTCCTCTTATGATTGGTAAACAATGCACAAAAGTAAATTTATTTTAATGGAATAACAAACAAACAAGATAAACATTAAAAATTAGCTAAGCATAAATAAAAAGTATTTTTCAAAAAGTCTACAGTAGAAAAAAAAAACACTTTTGTATTTCAAAACCATTGGTTATTTCAAAAACGTTGGAAAACGCATTATAATTATTTTGATATCATTTGAAAGATAATTAAATTCTCTACAACTTTTGTTTCAGTACTTTTTGTTAAAAAATATTTTCCTGATATTTGTAAAAATGTATAAAATAATCGTGATTTAGAGGATTTTGAGCGTTAACTTTATAAGAAAAAGCGTCTTTTGATTTTTCGACCTATGTTTATAAAAATGTCTTTTGTGCTGAATTAATTTCCCATAAAATTTTAAAACCACTCGTATTATATATGTTCCGGTTAAACTGATAAGATTTTATATATGCGTACATACATCATGTATACACTACACATATGTTGTCGTATATATTATAATATGTTACCATTGTACATATACATTGTTACAATCGAACATTTTATAGCGCTCTCTAAAATAAAAACTTGGAAAATTTTCATGACTTTAGATACGATACATTTTACATTACCAATCATAAAACTGATATAGTCCGCATTGAGGATATGCACGAGGCATCCGCAACGCATAAAAGCATAATAATTGCAGATGCGAGAACAAGTTTCGGCTAATTGACGGTATTATTATTTATATTTTCAGGCAGAACCCGACGTGTATGATGAAAGGGGCTTATTAGTATGCTGGATAAGCGGCGGCTACATGCCTCCGGTACTTCGCCATGCACCCTCATTTTTGTGGTCGTTTTGGCACTAACTGGATGCGTCTCGTTATGGATTCACATCGATGGTTCAGGATCGCCGATCCCTTACTCCAGCGGCGGTGTGGCCGCGCCAGGATATATCCTTATATTTCCCGGAAATGTCACACCCTCCACGCAGCCCTACTCAATAAACGAACTTCCGTCCGATGATAAATCCACACTGATCAACATCACGGACTTTAGATTCATTATGAACCACAATCCTTGCAATCGTACGCAACCGTTGCTACTAATGTTGGTTCACTCGGCGCCGGGGAATTTCCTGAAGAGGCATGTCGTGCGGGAGACCTGGGGTCAACAAGCGCCAGACGTGACTTTATTGTTTCTCGTGGGATACTCGGTGGAGTATCAATCTAGGCTTGAAGAGGAGAACAAGAAATACCAAGACTTAATACAGGGAAACTTTGTTGATGCCTACAGAAACATGACCTACAAGCACGTTATGGGATTAAAGTGGGCTACTTATTACTGTCCAAGTAAGAAGCAGAATAAATTAAATTAATTAAATATCGATATTTATCTCTTATTCTTTCTCAATTTTCATTAACCTCGCACAAGGATATATATTTTTATATATCTGATTTTGACATATTGTTCTTGTTTCAGGTGCCAAATATATTCTTAAATTAGACGATGACGTTTTTGTTCATTTACCGGCCATGCTGGACTTTCTAACACATGGCCTCTCGCCGTGGGGTGCAAGACGTCTAATTCTCTGTGATCCTCTATCGGCTTCCGCAGTGAAGAGATCCTGGCGCTCAAAGTGGCGCGTCTCTCCTCTGGAGTATCCTGGTAGATTTTATCCCGCGTATTGTGCCGGATGGGCGATCCTATATTCCCCCGATAGTGTATTTATACTGTACCGCGAAGCCCAGAAGGAGCCGTACTTCTGGATCGACGACGTGCACATTACTGGGACACTCGCTAGGAAAGTAAATTTAACGCAAACCTCATTACACTCTTGGGTGCTTACGACCGAGAGCATGCGGGACCTGCTGTCGAACCCAAGCGCTCGACGGGATTTTCTGTTCGGGCCTCCGGATCTAACGGAGAACGGAATACGAGCCTTACATAGTCTGGTTACTAAACCACGGCCTAGCAGTGAAAGCCTATTGAATTAAACGTCTAATAGAACAATTTCGTTATACTTGGTCGCCGTAACGCGAAAACGGGAGAAAAGAAGAGAGATACGAATGCGAGTGTTCTTACATACTTTCAACGTATCTAAATTCTACATGCATTGCGGTATGCCCTGTACAACAGTTCAACATAAGTGTTCGATTATTTGCACAATGTACAAACGCCATGTTATATATGATACGTACGTAACAGTACGTTACATGTATGTGCATATGTGTGTATATATATTATATATATATATAAATAGATATATACACATACAGTCGCAGCAAACACATATGTATGTGTAACAAAATATTACTTGCGATCGTCTTACTTAAACAAGAAATGAAACGGGTATAATTTCGGTGAATTTAATTTCCCGTACTGTAGATATATCAAGAGACATACAATCGTGTCTTGCTCCAAGTCACGGTCAGCAAATAACGAGACGGAAACGTGTATGCGAACCGTCTAGTTTAGACTATCTAGAGTACTTTGAATTATCGTATCTCACAGTAATGCCTGAAATCGGCCGAGTTCCTAATATTTGGAAAAGACCCTTATACCGATTGTTGCATTTACAATGTCGCGAATAACACATAGGGATCAATATTGCGCGTTAGTGATGTCCGAACTCGGCGGAATAATACCGGTTTCAATTCCTGTATAAAATTTGTATTTGAAAAATACTCAAACATACATATAGAGTATTAGTAGGTTTATGCAATTTATTTACTTATTAAATTAAAAAGGCTCATTTCTCTATTTGAGACTGTTAATCGGCAATCAGGGCTTGTAATTAACATTGTTTCAAATGAAACTAATTTTGAGATTGTTCGCAATTTTGTTTTTTGAAAAATTATTTAAATTGTAATTGTATAATTATAAATATGATATGGAGTAAACAATTGTTTACAGCACAATTGCAATCATATTGCCATATCTGATTTTTTTATGTATAGATTGTATTATTTCATTAGTTGTTAAACTGCTATGTAGTACGCACGCACACATACACGCACATGTATTTCTAAATTTTTACGTTAAATGTATAAATTAAGAAAAAATATTTTATCATGCTAAATGAATCGGAAGATATTTTAAATTGCAAATTTTTTTTCAATATTGATGCGAACCTTTGTTTGTTGTTGTACATAAGTGATAATTACAAGGAAAGATTTCCAACTTAGAAAGAAAATTCAAGGAATTATGAAATTTTGGCAGTACATGGCTATCCTGGCATATAACAATTTTTTTTGCTATCCAAATTCACCTCTTCACTCTCAAGGAGTAAAATCAACCTCTAAAAATTAGTCCATTTTTCATTTTTATTTTGTTATTCACTAACAAAAAGAGATAAAAAATTTTTAAGAGAAAATTAATTTTTTTTTTAATAAGATTTATTGATTAGGAAACTTATCAACTGTTTAAAAAATTATACAAAATATATAAACAAAACTGTTGTTTAAATAATTTTTTAAACAATTGTTAAATTTTTTCTAATTGTTAAATCTTATTAAAAGAAATTTTCTCTAAAATTTTGTTTTGTCTTTTTTTGTTGATGAATAATAAAATAAAAATGAGCTAATCTTCAGAGATTGACTTTATTCCCTTTAGGATGAATTTGGACAGCAAAAAAATTGTTTACTACATGACAGGATATACTTCATATACTGAAAGTTTAATAATTTTTCAAACTTCCGAGTTTGGAGCCTTTCCTTGTCAGTTTAATAATCTAATTATGAGCCCTGGTTATTAAGTGAATTTAATTAAGTTGAACATTTTGTGCAATCTTCAACATATGAATTTGTTATTCTAAAGGGATAAAACCTATTTTTTTATTTACACTTAAAAAAATGCCAATATATAAATATGAATGAAAAGAATAGTATTAGTGTTGAAGGGCGGCGAAAGTTCTACGCAAAACTTACACGGTCTCGTGACCGGAAACATACTCTTCTCGCAGTGATAGAAATTTGCGAGAGATGAGCGTGTTACTTTATTGTAAATTTATTAATCGGCGACAAGGAACGGAAGTTCATCGTGGAGCCACACACTTGTGAATGTGTACTTAAATGTAAACATAATAACGAGCAAATTTTAAGATATTACATTGTTACGCAAGAACATTAAGGAAATCGGATTAATATTGTTACGTAGCAACAAGTACAACCCCAAAACAAGGGTCCACTCGCAATTAGATACAGAAATCGCAGATATCTGTCCGTTTTTGAGCGTCTATAAATTTTTTATGTGAAAAATTCGTTGGTCACCACGATTGTAACCGGTACTATGAAAATATGTGCCTGCAAACTGTAACGTGTCAAGCGTGAAAACCATATTAGCTTTTAGTTGCCGTGATTTCTTTAGGATCAATAGTCGATGTGATAACATTACTTTGCATTGTACTGTCTTTTTTTCATCTAAAATACAACGAATACGTATACGGAATAAAACAGCAGAATTCTATTCGTCAGCACTGTACTCAGAGCCGAATTTCCTGTTGTGATATGACAGAGGCAGAACAAATTCAAGCTCTATTGTCAACTTCATTAACTCGCAAATTCTGGGCAGTATATTCCTATTGTATTATAGCATAAAGAAACTGGTGATTATTAGTTACTAAAAAGGATCTCACGCATTATTCCTGTATGTATAGTCTCAACCGTTTTACTCGTACTAAGTTTTTCATTATATATATCATGTTATCATGTACCGTTTTTGGAAGGAGGGAAGTATTCTTATTGCGATAATATCAAGTATCGCATAGTATAATTCTTGTGATGGAGCAAATATAATTTAAATAAATAATGGAATTATTTAAATTACACCTTGTATTTTTTTGTTCATTCGTATTGACTTGTATTGCGATAACTTATTCGTGTAACGAACAAAAAACATCTTTAGTAAACTACATTAAATATATAATTTAATATGAAGAAGCGTACATAGAAATAAGTGTCAAAAGTAGTGATTGAAATATATCACTAATAGTCTACACACTATACTAAAAATTAAATATACTATTATTACATATATGTAAAAAAAGAACTCGTGTTTTAAACTGTTAATGATCACTACATTTGATCTGTGATAATTGTGGATTTAGATGAGACAATCAGATATTATGACTGAAAAGGATGATAAGAATATATGTATAGAAGTAACGTATAATCGGATATATACTTTATTGGTCCAGCAGGTTTAACTACGTAGAACTATTTATAAAACTTTACAAAATGCTCAACGTGTTGCAATAAGGGAACCTTGCTTAGGTATATTTACAAGGCAACGGAGTTACGCGATTTCTAAGAATCGATTAACGACAAAGCTGTTACGTGATTAACGTGATTACCTACCGCAGGTTCCTCAAGAGAACATCCATTACAATTTCGTGATATTTCGGGTTAAGATATTTTCATCGTAAACGCAACGTGATTGTGCAAATACCGTCAAGCTCGGATTTTGATCTAGCTAGAAAAACCCGCTACAAATCTTTTTCAACACAATTTGGAGATATAAAATTTAAAAAAATTTTAAATACCATACAAAATCATCGTGAGGCACATATAATCTTTCGTGCACTTATCCCACAGACACACACGATTAATTCTGAAAGATTGTCCTGAAAATTATAATCTAATATAAACGGTAATTTATGAATAAAATAGTATATAAATTATCTATTACTAGATTTTAATAATAGACTTAATAATAGATTTAATAATGTGAAAAGCACATACGTTTTGTATATAATATATTACACGAGCAAAATGTATCATACAAAGTATATCATGATATAGAGACGTAAAAGTAATTATTAATAGTGTCAAATTTGTGAATTTATTACTACCAGCATTGCCGTAATAGTTTCATTAATTTTGACAGTAATAAATTCATGAAAATGCATAATTTTAAAATTTACCCTTTTGTATCCTTTTAATTCTTTACATCCCATTAAATAAAAACACATATAAAATATTTATATGTACTTATACATGTAAAAAAAGAAACGAAAAGTTTCTAAATCATTTAATATTCTCTTTTAATATTTTTTGCTTTTATAAAATTTATTGATAAAACATATATTTTATAACCGAGGTAGAGATAAGCTGCAATATTAAATATATTACTAAACAATAAAATTGGTACAAGGACTGTAAATAATTCGTAAATCTTTTGAGTCTAATGAAATACTATAATATGGGGACATATAGTAATTGCGACACGATCCCCACCAAACAGTTTACAGTCCAAAGTGAGTTATTTGTTTACTGTGTAAATTCGTTAACAATCCCGATCTAATGATTGCGAGAGACTAATTTACGAAAAAATGTCATAATCATTTACAAATGTGTCCCGATAAAACACGAAGATGTTCGATTCTCGTCGGCGAATTCGTAAAATTACCACATGTGATTTCACTTTTGCGTGCGCTCAACCATCGAAAATCGAAACTCGATTATATCCTATAAAAATTGGCAGTATACAAACAATTCATCACATCAAAAGTTAATGTGTATATATATTTTTTTTTTATATTAAAAAAGATCTCATAACGACCGTTAAGATTGGTAACGTTTTACGTTGATACTTATATATATATATATATATATATATATTGATTCAAAGAAATCGGATACTTTGTTCAACGCGACTAAGAGATACTCTGTAACATTATAGACTACAACTTTTACGATCTAACAAATTCGCCGCCTGACACGCGTCGATAATTACATGTAGTAAAAACAGTTTTACTCTAACGCAGGGAACATACGTTTTAAATTCTATCAGTGGGACGTCTATATAAAGAGCCCACATCGTGAAATATCTTTTGTGTTATTTTTATGGATAACGACATGGTAATGTAATACAATTTTACAAGTAATAGAGCAAATACGGATGTACAGTTATTTAAATGTGAAAAATGATGAAGATTTAGCTTCTCATTTAAAATACCTGAGCCAAAAAAGACCCTTAATTTATTTTATTAAAACTTCTATTTATAGAGATATTAAAATAAACTTAGTGAGAATAAAATCTTTATTTCAATCACTTATAAAAATAAAATACATTTTCCATATAAAATGCTTATAAATAAACAAAAAAGTTTTTTAAACTGACATTGGGCCTTATTATGTTTATGAAATGTAATAAGGCTCGAATGAAAAATAAATCGAAACAAAGAAACTAAATATTATTTTTAAAAACAGTTTTAAAATTATTATTAATTAAAAATGAAATTTAAGTAATTTTATAATCTTTAGAAATTTTTTCTCTTCAGCTATTTGGAGCACTTATATGCATTTTTAGCTTCCCAAAAGTTAGCAACATCGAAAATCATTCCGTGATGCAAGTTTCACACATAACAAACAACAGTGGCATAACAATAGTTATACAAGTAGACTTATTTAATTAGTACGTTGTTTTTCTAAAAAAATGTATCATTGTCTCGCAAATTATCAACATGAGGCCAATTATATCTGTGTACATGTGATTATTTACTCACATTATAAATTATAGTGATGACATTTAAGGATTTAACACACATTTTAATGGAAATGGAATAAAGATCTAAAGAATTTCACCAAAATATGCACTGAGTCAGATCCAAATTTGGGTTGAAACTTTTGCACATTCAAATAATATATGTATATATATTAATTAGTATAATACATACTTAATAATTCACACCAAACTAATAATATTAGCTCGAACAGGTTATCTATGTAAATTTAATTATTATTCTCAGAGCCTTATCTTATTTATTAAAAAAAATATATTTAAAAATATATTTAAAAAATCCATGTATACATGTGTTATTTTCTACAATTAGGTTGAATAAAATTACAACATATTATGTAATAAACCATAAAATAATATATATTTGATAAACTTTGCAGCGAATTTTTATAAAAATGGTATGCATACGTGTATAAGTTTTATAAAAATTTTTTAAAAATGCATACACTCATTTCGTCACGTTGCATCAAACAAACGTGTCGCTGCCAGTTCTAATCCTCAATCCCTCTCAATTTACTTCCTGATACATCTTTTAAAGATTTACTCTGGATGCAAAGCACGTTTTCAAGTAGTAAATTCAAAAGTGGGCCTATTTAGTGCTGGGCCTTATTCGGCTCAGGTACCTTAACCAATCGTTAAACTATATAAGTTACGTCTGGGGAACCTAACTTTGGCCCCGTATATTGTGCGCTCCTGCTCTAACAGCTTTAACTTTCTAATTTATATCACTTAGTCAACTCGGAAGTAAAAATCGTGACCCGCATATGGGCCGAAAATCGAAATGCGTGAAAAGAGGGAAAAAGGAAACGTATAAGCTGAAGAGGATACCCTCTGATTGACTCTGATATTACCCAAACGAGACGTCACATGAATTGAAAATCGTTCGTTTCGTGAATCGGAGATTGTTCCACTTTCCAGAGATTGAATCAATACGACGGTGCGTATTAATTTAATTGGATTTCATTATATATGTAGGAAACTCTATTCTCTGTAGACTTCCTTATACGTAATAACACGCTCAAACTATGACAAATTCAACTACGATTTCTATGTAATCTACATTGCTATGCTACTTTCTTACAGTCGGCAAACACCTTTGCGATACTTTCTACGTTTTTCATCGATCAAAATCAACTGCGGCGAGGTGACAACACGATGCATGGCTCGTATCGTGCGTAAGGATTAATTTCGACATATAGCAAAGTACGTCATACGAGAAAGTAGGAATATAATTAAGTTGTCGTCTAACATCATCCCTCAGATTAAATACCTAGAGCACTTAATATTCAGGTACTAATTATATTATCGTAAAGTGACTCGGAATTATAATTAGTCTTACATGCTGATAGGAATAGAGCCGACATTCGTGATTGCACAGCTAATACGAGTCAGTGCGATAAAACGCCATAAATGTTTCTTACAGCGAATTGTGGATAAATAAAATAATAAAAGGAGCAAGGGTAATTTAACGTATCTTATAATCCTGAATAAAGGTGTATGCGTATAGGTTCCTAAACAGGAATCTATATGTGAAAGAATTGTAGAATCGCAAAATCCCAATTGAACAAAAGTGAGAAATCTGCACAACTTCGCGATGATCCGTCGATTCGTCCTAATTTATCTATTTGCATCGCAGATTCTTTCGTACGCGATTTCTTCGACCTCGAGACCGTTTTCATTCGCTCGAATCGTTCGCGCGCGATGTTTTATATTTATTAATATTATATTTAACGATACCTGCGGCGGAACGTTTCCGGAGACCAGCTCCGTGCGCTATACGTTTATGCCCGTCTGTAGAGAAACGACGCGTCTGCTTTCAATTACTTACACTTTACACGCGTGTGCATATATACATATACATATAAATGTAGCTTCGAAACTCTCTATACGACGAGGAAGATATTGATTTGAAATATTTGCACGACTAGTAGTCGACTAATCGGACAGTCAACGCCGAAATGGAAAAGGATAACTGTCGCGAATTTGGACTAAACTCGATTCGTCAATTTGCCACGTTCGAAATGCAAATAACGAGGATGCTCGAAGGCCAAAGTGGTGAACCCCATTTGAAGATGCATTCAAAACTATTCGCCGTGCTTCGCGAGATTTATATGACTCGGGTATGAAGAGTCGAACGAAAAGGTACATTTATAAATGTATAAAAATTGTGTTAATAAATGCATAAAATAATGTTTTAATCATTACAATTAATTTTAGTATATATTTTAAGATTACTTAAAAAAATTCTGTAATAATTTATTTTATCCAAAATAAATATTAGACTTTAGAATTATAGAGAAAAACGAATTTGCTGGAATACAGATTTAAAAATTATTACGTGGAATTATAAAAAAATTTATATCGGACGTTTAAGCTGGTTGCTAAAATCCAAAACTTTTTGCAGCAATATTATTATGATTGAACATTTACATAATTATTTTGACGGTCCAACATAAAATTATTTCTCAAATCTATATCAAGCTAAATTTTTTAGATATAGTAAAATTATATTCTTTCCATACAAATGTAAACCGGATTTTAATATTGGAATAATAATATTCAAATTATCGAAATTATTATTCGAAATTTGAACGCTTAAATTTGACTAAGCAGACAACAATTATTTCGAATAACATTATAGTATCCGAATGTTTTATTCCAATACGTTTACATAGATTGCAATTTTAGTTATATTTATTCGTGCATAAAATGTTGTATAAAATATATAAATTGATACGTATCATTCGACCACGTTGCTATAATAATCATTCGCGATTTTAGAGTACACGGAAAGAACGGTTTTGTTGAAGTATCTAAAAATTTAGCTAGATACAAATTTGAAAATTACATAGAACGCTCAACTATGAAGATAGTGCTGCAAAATGTTTTAACATTTTAGCAACTAGTTTGAGCGTTCAATTAAGTAAGGAATTTAATTTATATTGTAACGTAATTACACTCATCCATCTATACCCAGTTGGTTAATTAATCATTCTATCCTTTCCTTATATCCATTACTTTAATTTATCCATTACAATAATTATGTAGATGTTCCAGCATACTTATCATCAGGTAAGTAAAAATTATACCTTTCATAAAAATTCGAAAAAAAAGAAGCTTTTCATTCGACATCGCTTCGGCGCTTTTCCATTGCAACTTTGTCGTTGAATGTGCGTTTAGTCAGCGGACAGTCGTTTCTCCGACGGCGATACACTTCAAACAAGCGCATCAACACGAATAAATATTTTCCTAATACGCGCGTAATATATTTAAATTTCATCTATCCGATACAGACTTTACGCTAATTCAATTCAATAGTCGATCGCTTAGCAGTTTACTAGAAATAAAAAAGGAAGTGGGGGATGTTTCTAAAAAGCTTAACAGTCATTCCTTCTTGATTTACGATCGCACGAGTAGCTATCTTGCGCGCGTGCGACGCGCACAATTATTTCCTTTTTCATGGCTCCACTATTTTACTTTCCGTTTATGCTTGCAACTGCGCGCCGGCTTTTACGCTAATGGTCCCCCAATCTTCAAGAGCCACCCTAAATTTTCCAGTAAATTATACTCACGCGGCACACAAACGTGAAAAATAAAAGAGGTAAGAAGGGAGACAAGCGGATAGCATGTAATAACAAAACCTAATAGCGATAGCAAATTATAAAAAAGAAACGCGATACTCCGCTCTTTCCCAACGCGACTTTCGAAGCTACGAGAAAGACAAGAAGATAAAAGCTTTTATAGAAGCTTCCTAAACCGGTCTTTCGCGGTACAAGTCACAAGAAATCAATATAACTTGTTCATGCAGATCGCGTCGCGATGAAACGCGATAGCGCGGCATTTCTTCCTGCATGTCGCTGCAATATTATGTGTGTGAAATTAAAAATTGTAAAATAAAAGGAGCATTGCTAAACTCTTTGGTTCCCATTAGCTTATAGTGACGCGCCAACAGAGCCGGGGGTGAAACATCCCTCCGTCTTACACGCTGGTGGTAATCTGCTCTATGACGGTGATGTCGCGGTGACGTCGCGGCCTGCTCCGGTACGGATCCTGATGGCCGAGGCCCTCCGGCACGCTCTTGCTGGGCCTCAACGGCGTGTGGAACTGCGGATGGCAGTAGTGATCGACGATCGGGTGGTGGTCGTGCACCCGCTCGACGAAGTCGCGGTCGCGCATGTCCTCGACGTCCAGCGGCACATGCAGGGACTGCGACTTGGGCAGCCGAGGTCGCGGCGGCGGCGGGCACGCGCAAGGCGGCGGCGGCGGCACGATGCCGAGACTAGAGAGACGTGGCCCCGGCAAGATCGGCGACGCCGGCTGCCGTCCCCAGCCGACCAGGAAGAGGAGCGCCGCGCCGCACAAGGAACTCAGCGTGCACGCGTAGTAACCCACCCGCGGGCTGCTCGCGTTCATGTAACCTGCAGGAGAGACACGACAGAATGCGGTTAAAGCGCCGTATATATATCTGTCGCGAGTTCCTCTGAAGGGAAGTCCGAGGGATTTCGGCTGAATGATGCATAGTGGTTTAAAATATGAAAAGCTCAGAAAAGAGTCAAATTTTTCAAGTTATGATTTCAATTTTTAAATGACATGTCATCCCAAATATCTATTACATGATACGTTGCTCTTTTTATTATAATAATTATAAATTGATAATTTTAAAATATCTCCTTAAAGTCGAACAATTTAATACGCATGTTTCATAGCGTTTTGAGCATAATATTGTGTTGGCTGATACAACATTAGTAAGACGCAAATTTTTTATTTTTTTTTTTGCATAATACCCTAATATAGTTTAATTACAAAAAATTCTTATAAACAATGTGGAATGTTTCTTTTATAAGTGTTTTCAAATGTATTCTTTACGCAGTATATAGATCAATGAAATAAAATGTGGCGCGGTATATGTGGTCCGTATTCAGCGTCGTTTCTCAAATCTCAGATCTCGGTCTGTCTTTGTCTCGCGCCACATTTTTATAAAAAATGATAAAAAAATAATCTTAAAATAGTGTTTAATATTACTAATGTATTTAATAATTATTATACGTATTATGCATTATCCTGTAATAGAATACACACATGTATTATTATATATCATGTAATAGATATTATGGAAAATATATAATAACATTGAAATAACTTAAAAAATTTGACTTTTCGCCAGTTTTTTTCATATTTTAGATCCTACTGTGCGATGGGAGATGGAGATTGGAAATCTTGGATTTGTCTCACACAGGGATATGACTCGGATGAAACTTTATTATGCCGGGAAAGATTTTTAAAAATTTTAAAAATACAAAAAAAATTTGTGTAAAATATGATTAATCAATACGCTTTGATTTAACAGATGATTTTTCCCGTTTTTTAAAATGTAATGCACGGTTAGACCAATTATTGAAAATGTTGGAAAATATGTTGCGATGCGGTAATTTTTAAAAATAATGTAATCCTATAAAAATAAAAAAACCAGAGAACACGTTATGATTTAAAATATTTATACGAGATTTTCTAAATTTTTTTTTAAATAATTGAGAAATCAATATCTTTTATTTACAATACTCCTTTATAAAATTAGTACCAATTATCATCATCGTAACTGTTAGATATTGTGTGAAAATTAAATATTTCCAAAAAAAGGTTTATTTTATTTAACTCATAATGGAATTTAATTTTGTCCTAAATTGCTATTACACGTGCCGTTTAATTTTATTTGTTTTTAAATTGTGCAGACTTTCGCGAAACAAATTTCAGCTTCCGATAGATAATACGATAGCAACGACGAGGAAATTCTGAAATTACGAATTGATGAGATTCCAGCGGTTAAATTAAACTCCTTAAAGTGACCGCTGTTCTACTGATACAGTACGCTCGAGTCTTACGAATATGCGTGACAGTTGTCATGCTGCCTTGAATATTCTCTTAGCGGGAGAGAAGCCTAGACAGGAGCGTATTCCAAAGCCCCGTATATTATTATTATTAAAGACGCGCCGGCATTAAATTCATACACAGGGACCGTAAGACCATTAGTAGGGACGGATTTAACATGGGAGAGCGGATTTCGCCCACCTCGATGGCTCTAAGGTTCTAATACCGTTGTACGGACGTTTGAAAGCACGAAGAATCTGCGTTTAGGAGGAAGTAACTACACGCTTTATAATAGATATGATGCAGAGCCGGAGGCTTTATCGAAATATTATGTAAAAGGCGCACATAATGGCTCTGTCAGTACGTGTAATATCTGCCGTCAGCTGAATACAAAAATTCGTCTCGTGTTGCGCGAGAAAAAAGAAAGAATAAATAGTTATATAAGTATAATTTTCTAGTTATTTCAAATTTTAAAAGCGACATATAAACAATAATAAAAGTGAAATTAAAACCGATAATATGATTAATTAAGCGAAGAAGAATGTCATTTTTCGGTCGAGGCGAATTTGGTCTAATAACATTTGGGTGAATTTTTACAATTTCCAGTTTAATAAATTCTTTACAGTGTGTTTTAATGATGATGCTTATTAGCATCATCATCAAAGTCTCATTAAAATTGCTTGTTAATTTAATTTATGATATACATATTAATTTTAGTGATTTTGTATTTTAAGACCGAATTTGAAAATCAGATTCATATTCAATATCCAAAAAGTTATAGGAAATAACTAGTCTCATTCTAGTGTTTTTTTTTTTAGTGTGTAATCGGCGAGATTCCATTAAAAATTATGAAAACTTACATAGATATTATTAGGTATTAAAACCAAAAAATGCCGTTTTTCTTCGTTCTGTAATTTTGTACACGAAAAGAACGGTTTTGCTGAACGGTTGCTAAAGTATTTAAAAATTTAACTAAATACGGAAAACAATTATTTAGTGGCTCATTAAATAATAATTGTAACGCTCGAGCTTAGTAGAATGACAAAACTTTTTGCTGCATTGCTCGTTATGCTTGAGCGTCCTATATAATTATTTTGACGGTTCAATAAATTATTTTCAGATCTGTAATAAACTAAATTTTCAACTTTAATCATTGTTAACTTTAAAACTTTTTACTTCAGCAAAACAGTTTTTTCCATGTATAATAATAATTCTTTTATAAAGACATTAATTTTATACATGTAAGTATTATATATAATCTGCCTACGAGTGTAAGTTCGCGTTTCAATGAGAAGCAAAAGGATCGTTTTTGCGTGACCTGTCGTAATGATCTCCAAAATAAATCAAGGCTGAAGGACCCGAGGAACCTTCGTTGGAAACTGGTGCACCTGAAATTTCGTATTACTTGCGCGTACCTGTGAGAGGAACTCCGAGAAGGATGGGCAGAGCTTCCGCGGCTTGCACCAAAGCCCACGATCTAGCAAAGTGTCTCGCTCGCAGCCTCTCCAGAGCCAGCATCTTCAGGGAGTAAAGGGTGCCGCCGAGCGAGGCGCCGTAAAGTGCGGAGGCCAGCACAAGTCCGTGATAACCTTGCACGCTACCAAGCGCCACTTGAGCTACGGCTTTAAGCAGAGGGAAATCTAATTTGAATCGATAATCCTTGGAGGCGTGATCCTTGAATCTACAATTTCTAGGTCGTCCGCGCGCAAAAATTCATGCGGCACGATTTTCTAGCTTGCATTTCCCGACTAAGCATGATTTCTTCTCTGTAACTTTCGCGCGCGGCGACCAACTCACTTATGAATTTCAAATCAAAAACCTATTTCTCTTGTATGACGTATCGTACTCCACAATTTTGCCGGATTCAATTTTCATTTGAAAGGGCGTTTTGTTGCAGAAGCTATGCAGTGAAAAACGATCTATTGAAATGTAGAGATACGATATAGATCTCTTCGCAGTTTTGTTGCAACAAAATCAAGAATGGAAAAGAAAATCTGATATACAATGGAAACAGTGTAGAATCGGGAAAAAACGCTAAAAAATTTAAAAACGAAATGAGATAGCCATTCCAAAGAATAAAATAAAAAAAAAAAAGAAAATGCAATAAAATTTATTAGATCGTTGCCACCATCATGATGCAAAGCGCACGTCTAGCAATTTGAACTTGTTTACTGGTTAACTACAGTCATGTGTGCCAAAGCAACCGCAAGGTGTACTGACCAACCCCAATGAGTGCCGCTTGACAGAGATATTGCCTGGACACTAGGCACTGAGCGGAAGGTCTGACGATAACCACCCCCAAAGCCGCGCATCCGAGTGCCGCCGCCAGACCCAAAAAGGTCTGTAACAGTACCAGGGCGCTGGCCTCCAATCCATCCTGGTAGCCCTGCAAAGCCTGAAAGTGATGTTTCTCATTAAGGCTGCGCCGGGAAAGAACGCGCTATACGGATCGCCACGATAACGCGGACAATGATGCCCGGTAACGACGCCCGTCTAATATCGATTATCGAAATTGGCCCCGTCTATCCCCCGAGATTACTCCGGAAATCGCGAAATTAGGAAACTCTCGACGCTCGATCGATTCCGCGTCATTAAACTCTAAGCAGAAACGTCACGCGCTACCAAATTGTCTCGCAATCGTTTCGGTACATTTGGTCAATATTCTTTTGTCTGATCTGAAGCGAAATGGCTGAGAAGCGGCTTTTCTTCCATCCATATCAATCTAGATAGCATTGCTGCTGGCACATTGCTCGCATCGTATCACGTGTTGCTATCAGAATTATAGCTACTTAGTCTGCACTTGTTGGCAAATTGATGCTTACACGATGTGGTTACTTTGAGAATATTGAGCAACTTGTTAGCAACTTGCCGATAACTTACGCTACGCTGAAATAGTCAGCAAAATTTGTGTTGTTGCCATAATAATTTATAGTATCACACAATGCTATTGGATTGTTAACAACGTGAGGTGACTTTGATGGTGCTATCTTGTCATTAAACTGCTGCACTGAAAAAAAAGTCTAGTTCTAACTACCAAATGTATAGTGAAATAATATCAATTAAATATTTTGTCAATATAATCAAAAATAATTTTGTGTTTCTAAATGTTTAGTAAGTATTATCAAATCTGGTGTAAGTTACTAAATATTCAGAAAAGTAAAATTATTTTTGGTTACATTAGCCAATTAATTGATACTATTTCACTATACATTTGGTAGTTATTACCAGTCTTTTTTTTTCAGTGGCAACACACACACACACACACACACACACACACACACACATATATCCGCGATTCAATTTCGAATATTCGAAATCGTGAATTTATTGAAGACAAAATGCGGCAAGTTGCCAACGTCGTAAGCAATCAGATTTGTCCGATTTTGCTGAGACACGTTTAGTCATCTGAGAAAGTATCAGCAATATTTTGTAACGCTCCGAGAGGCAAATTGACAACGCGAACGTGGAACAAAATTTTCGTGACTTTTCGCCACGTTTCTGGAAAATAGCGAACACCCGGAGACCCGTTGTCAAAGAAGGAAATTCTTTTACAATCACTGAGTACACTTACAATATAGAAAGCGGGAGTATAAAGACCGAAACCGGCAGCACCGGCGGCCAGCATGAGCATTCTCACAGGACGTGATCCCAGAGGACTCAAGTCGACCAGCGGCTGTCTCGGTACCTTGGTCGCGGATTTCTTCTCTTTGACTTTGCTGCGCTGATTCTTTAGATGCAGAATGGCTCGCCGCTGCGGATGGTACAGCGAGGCACTCCGGTAAATCAGCCCCAGGAAGAAGGCCAGTGAGAGCGCTCCGGTTACCGATTGAAGTCCAAGCCGCCAGCCCAGCTTCCTGAAGGTACGTACAACAACGCGGTTACGATCATCGTGCAGGAAACGTCGAATCAGCTGACGACGGTTCTGCCGGCCGAGTTCTTGCGCTCCCGTAGCTACATTTTATCACCAGTGAAAACTACTATGCTTGCATTTCTGAGAGAAAATTTTCCACGCTTTGCGAAGCGTTTTTTTTTTCCTGCCCTTTACAGTTATTACTCGCCCTCTCATTCGCGAATCATCTCCAAATGTTGGAAAATTTCTTAATACTCGACTAATTATGTTTAGCACGCGTTTAACAAGCAAAATTATACAACTTTTTTTTCATATTTTGGAAATTATTGTCGGACTAAAATTAATTGTTCGTTATGTACGATGCAAGAATATCAGGCTCTGTAAAAGTAGTTTGAATTATTAAATTTTATCGTCATTATATCGCTGTAAAAATGAAGTGCTCTTTTAATCGAGACATAATCTTGTCGGAAAGTAATTGCGGAAAAATTTTCGCAAATAATTACTTTGATATAACGCAAACTCATTGAACGATGAAGTTTAACGACCGCGTAGATTTTTGAGGCTCAAGTATACATTATTTTCGCATAATTTTTGCAACTTGTACAAAAAGTTGTGTAATAAAGTGACTTTTGATTTGAGGTGCGCAACGACGTTACCAAATTATTTCGTTATCCGAGAAGTTATGAAATTCACATTTACGCGGAGGCAGTATTGCTTTCGAGGAGCAACATCTATTTATTCTCGCTGTTATTTTAGAGTACAGCCTCGTAAAGAAGCGCGTTAAAACTTGTCAAGTTTTAATACTCTGCAAACGTTTATCAATTTTTAATATTTTTCACTGCGCTGTGAATGTCGCGTGGCAAGCTTCGTTTATTTCATTGTTTGACGAGAAACAAAGTAAAAGTACAAACGAGATAAAAATACTCGAGCAAAGTGACAGTTTTAAAAAAATTACGTAGGCGTACATAAAAAAAAAAGTGGAGCACGATTCGTTGACCGGCATATCATAAAGTTGAGATTAAGAGATAGAGAGCAATTTAAAACAAAATGAAAAAAGAAACTGTATGCATCAGCACGTTCAATTTTGAGCGTAATTAACTCGCTACGAAAATACAATTTTTTTTTAACTCCCAGTGTACATAATATAATTACAAAGTTAGCTCTTGCACTCGTACCGGTTGCTAAGAAAAAAAAAATAAAAAAAAATACAAAGACGAACGCGTTCTTTTCTAATAAATCCTCTGTATTTTCTGGATTTTCTCTTCAAGCAGAATACATACAGATGCCGTAAAATTTTTTATGTTCCCCCATTTGTGCGTGAGAAAGGTGAATGTTTGCAAACAGTGCAGGACGCGAGTAAGAAGATTAAAATAAAACCGAGTTCTCTACGGAATGTATTTCAACATACGTCCATCGGTACGAGGTCAAAAGTTACGCTTTAATCCTCCGTTGGCGTAAAGGATAATGAGATCCCCGTGCAGCTGACTATTCAGGATACGATCTGGTATGTTTTTTTTTATCACGGATACAACCATTATTTCCGCGGGCGGTTGAAATTTATTTTCCGATACCTTCCGATACTTTCCTCATTTGCGCTCCCTATCCGATATGGAAACGCACATGAAATGTTTATCATGCATTCCCGGCTCGGAGATGATGACGGTTCGGTAACGCAGGGCACGTATAATAAACCGCTCGCCGCATTGGTCGCACACTCGGTCGGCCGGTCGATGCGTTCGATACGTTTGTGAGAGAGACGGCGAATTATTCGACAAAAAGCCGGCTTGTGGCACGTTCGCAATTGGAACACGTTTTGACGCCCACGGGTTTGTCGTTATCACAGAAATATATATATGTAACCGCATAAAAAAGCATATACATATATATATATATATATATATATATATATATATATACATACACACAGTGCTTTTTTGTGTGAACCGCATTGCTGACAACCGTGTACCGCGCCCGTGTGTACAACCTCGCCGTCCTATGCATATGGTAAAGTTAAACCGTACATCGCGTGTGGCCTCCCACGCGACATAATGGAGAAGATTGAAAAATTTATCACATATCCGGGGTATATTTCAGATATATGGCCGTGGAATTTGAGGTAACGTAAAAAGGATAATCGATTTTCAGGACAAGACATGCAATTCCGCGGAAATACTCTATCCAGTTTAATCTGATCCTTCTTTACAGCTATCAGTCCGCTCGAACGAATATTATCGGATTAATTGAGTGTATCTAGTGAATGCGAAACACAATACGCATTAGTTTGAATGGGTAACGCATAGAAACTTCTGCGGCCTTCCTCTACGCTTGATTTAGTTCGATAGATCTGTTTAACGCGAGTCGACACAAAAATAATGATTAAATCGTCAAGAATAATGTTTGACCAATCCTTTTAATGTACTTTTCCATCCTTTTAATGATATTTCCTCTTCGCTTGAACTTTCATCCTTCGAGTTTAGAAAGAAGTGCCATTTGCTGCTTTGGAAAGGGAGAACGAAGAGGAAAAGAAGTATGAAAGCGTAGAAGAGAAGATACTTGAAAGAACAAATCTAATATCACTACCATAATCGTAAAAAGAAATTCGTCTGGTGAACCACATCCGCAATGCAGTGATTCTCGCGCGAGATAATATACAGATTAATTATCTACGACTAATTTTACGCCAACATTAATTCACTGACAAACGCACTTTACTATCGAAAAAATAATTTTTTGCTTGAAATAAAATTGTAGCAGCGCAAATTGCAATTAATTGTATTCGTTTTATCAATTTTCTATACAACATAAATTATTTTATAAAATCAATACAGCCTCAGGATAATTGAAACTCTAATAATTCTCTTCTCTCATTTAAAATGTAAATGCTAAATAAAAAAAAGAACAAATTGTTAAAGAAAGAAACATTTATTCAACGTTCAATGAGCTTCTGAATTATATTATGCACTATCCGTGTTAATTTCTTTTTGCCACGTGTAGTAGAGACAGGGGCTAGTTGACCGATTTTTCAGTTTCAAATTTCTACAGAAAAAAACTGGGAAATTTATCGAAAAAGTAAATCCTCTCCGTATCAGTTACTTGATACATTAGTTTAGACTATCCAATAACATTTTAATAACTACAAACTAATAACTGAAAAAATGTTTTTCGAATATGTTCCTCATGTGTGAAATCAGTATTATAACTCCAAAGTTGGGGTAAGTTGATTGTTGTGAGTTAATAATATCTATCAAGAAATATTGTTAAAATATTTTCATATACTTTTAATATTTTCTAAAAATTAAAATAAAATTTATTTATATTCAATTAATTGTTAATTATAAAATAAATATTTAAAACCGCTTAATTTTATAATTACTTCTCGATAATGGCTAAAACTATTTTAATTAAAGATTAATTAAGGTATTATTTCGACTGTTTCAAAATATTTTTATTGTAATGTATTTTATATTGTAAACTAGAATGTATCGTTGATCTATTGGGCAAACTTACCCAGTTATCGAATAACCCATACATCGACTTAGGAAGTCGATGTATACCTACTCTAACAACCTGATGGTGTTGTCCGTCGATCCAGAAGAGCCCGATGTCTAATTGGACATGCTTTTATACGTAGCAGAAACTGCCACACGGCAACGGCAATTAAGTGCACGTTTAATACCCGCATGTACAACATTTTGTCTAAATACAGGTGACATGTACAAGAGTTAAATCACGGTAAATATCTCTCTCGTCAACAGGAATTTTAATCAACATTCACTAATTTAATCTCTCGTGATAGTTCTATAAAATAAAAATTACGTTGTGATGTTTATTTTTCTACTTTTAAACAAAAGTTACGTTTTTTGATATACATATAAAATTTACATATATACCATACGTGCACACAATATTATAATTTATCCGCTATTTTAATAAAACTGCCTGAAAATTTTTTAATTACGAAATCATACAGAAACTAAAAAAATTTAATTGTTGTTCTAATATCGAGGCACACCATTTAATATTAGAAATTAACTGTTTTAAGTGGTGATTAAAGCAGACACATCACATAATGAAATGTTGCTCTTTAATTAATTCAGGACTCGGCACGAATTGCACATTTCGACCGATTTTCAGCTTGACACTTTTACCTCACTACTCCACACGCATTCCAAATGCCAATTGACACTCGGACAGCGTGCGGGTTGGTGAGGTAAGGGGAATAGCGCTAACTAAAAATTTCAACATGATTTTAATAAGAAAGATTTAGATAAAATTTGAAACGCGCGTTGTAGATTAAAAGAAATTAAATGCATGTTATTATACGTGCGTTTAAAATTACGCTTTATTAAGTCTTATTAAAAGTCATGTCGCTATTAATTAAAGAGCAGCATACAAAAAAAATGAATTCTTAATTCACGTATATTTTTATTTTTGAATGCTATTTGTTTCCATTTAAGTATGAAATGTTCTCTTCAATTACAACTGCTCACTTGCATCAATAATACATAGATCTGTGCAAAGTATATTTTATTCTTAAGATCGTATTCTTGTTTCTAATATCATATTGTTCTCACGACAAGCTCACATCATTTGAAATCTATTTATTCTTAAATTAAAAATTATATTCATATTCATATATTCATCTTCATATTTGAAAGTAGCTCGACTTATACTCGAAGCTTACTTATTTCGCGTTCATGGGCAACAGTGTGCATAACAACCCAGTGAATCCCAGTATTAAGCAAAATAATTCACCCTTTGTTCAAAAATAAGTTTGGTTATTACTAGCAAAAATAATGCAGTTGGCAAAAGTAAAAATTGCTGGCGTTGCGTTTTGTTTCTTTCACTAGTAAAACCAGTAAACAATCCCAAATAATCCGAAACGTCATAAAGATTTTCAGATTTAAAATTGCGGACATTTCAACGTTATCGCAAACTTGTAACAACATTGCAGAAATCTTTTGTAACTTCCATACAATATTACAATGTTTCAATGTAAGGTTTATGCAATGTTTCTGAAATCTTTTAATGCTGGGTTATGATTCGAAACTTCACTTTTTATAACAAATGTTATATTAATGATAAATATTATTAAAATATAGATTTTTTATTTTAAACTTTTTCCCTACTTTTTTTTCTTTCCTCTTTTCATCTTCATATTTTTTCCGTATTTGAAAACTCCTTTCTTCTTTCTCGTTTCATCTTTTATTATTTTATTTCATTATTTTATTTCTTTTCTTTTTTATATCCAACGTTTTATAATATATATTCGTCTGTTACATGCGATTTTTTCTGAAAAACAAAAAAAATTTTATTGAATAAGTTTTTATTTCTATATCAAAATCTCAAAATATTACACCTGATCCAGCAGTTATTAAAAATGTATATTAGTCTTTTGTGTATATTTGCTCTCCTATTTTCTTTTTCTTTCATTCTTCGTTTTAAACTCTCTCTTTCTTTTCTTTGTTTTTCCTTCTTTAAAAATTGTTTCTTTTGTAACCTTTTTTTATACAAATAAATTTTTAACTTTGGTTATAAAAAATTAATATATTAAAGTTAATGTGTTTCAAAAATAACTAGATAAAGTTAAATATAAAACCATTTAAAATTAACTAAGTTAAGTTAAAAGTTATTAACTTTATTATTTAACTTTTAATTTTTTAATTACCCAACCTTGCAAATGAGTTACGAGGATTTGTAACGCGGTGTGATACACGAAAATTTCCTTAAAAGTCGCGGTAGTCTCGCGCAGTGAGAGAGAGAAAGAGAGACTTCGTTTATTCAAGGTGTGCGTGCCGGTTAATGCCTCCACACTTAGGTCGTTGACCGCACAAGGTTCTGTCAGGCAGGCGCACGTGCGCGCAGTCTGTCTGGGCCGCCTCCCCACTCTCCGTCTGCCGAGGAGAGTAGGAGGGGGAGGCGGCCCAGACTGCGCGCACGTGGGCCTGTCTGACGGGCCGCATACGGTCAACGACCCGAGTGGGGCTTTAACAGAGACGGCGTGCACACGTGCGCCTCGGGTAATGCGGAGTCTCTCTCGCTGCGCGAAACTACCGCGACGACTTTTAAGGAAATTTTCGTGCATCGCACAGCGTTACAAACTCTCGTAACTCATTTGTAGAGTTGGGCAATTAAAAAATTACAAGTTAAATAATAAAGTTAATTCTAACTTAACTTCTAAATTAAACTTATTAGTTAATTTTAAATAAATTAATTTTTAACTTTAACTAGTTATCTTCGGATTTCTGGTTTTACTGGTGGAAGAAACAAAACGCAATGCCAGTAATTTTTACTTCTGCCAACTACATTATTTTTACTAGTAATAACCAAACCTATTTTCGAACAGACTATCAATGATTATGAAATAAGTGAGAATAGTTTCGTAAGTGAAATATTATATTTACAAAATATGCTTTAATTCAAAATGTGATTTAAACTTTCAAAGATAAGTAAAATGTTCAGCTCGTTCTACCTAACCTATGTCCATAATTAACAAACGGTCGACTTTGTTACAGCGATAGAGAAACCACGACGGTCGCCCGTACACACAGGCGGATTTGCCGCGACGGATCTGCCGTAGCGGATTTGCTACCTACAAGCAATATGAGTGAAATGTGCAATGAATCCGCCGCAGCAGACTTGCCCGCATGGAAGAAAAAATAATCCTAATACAAACATATTTAATGTTAAACGCGGGCGCAATTCTATTCTTTAAATTAGTTTAAATAAAGTAAAATTTGTTTTCATTTAAGATTATCTTTTCGCTTTGTTTTAAGAATAATTTATTCTTAACCGAAGGTTATTTATTCTTGGCGCTATTCTAAAATATTCTGAGATTAAAGCATTTATACATTTCATTAAGAATTCATTTTTTTTGTGTGAAAATTTCATTACGTGATTCATTCAAAAAATTTTCATCGTCACTTAAAGCTTTTAATTTTCAATATTTTATGACACAAATAAGTAAAGAAACATCTATTGCAATCGAGGTTGAATGTCTAATGATATTTTATATATAAATCTTAAATACACTTTTAGTTTTATAAATTGCACGCCAAACAATTGACTCTTTTGCAATAAATTATTCACCATGTTCTACGATGCTGTAACACCATTATTAATAGTATTTAATTAAAAATTAATTAATTATTTAAAAAAAGAAAAAATCTTTAATCAAAAATCTATTATCATTATTTAAGATCATTTAATTAAAGGTTAATTTAATTTGTGTTATTATTTCAAGCTTCAAATTAAAATAGAGATAAACCCAGACGGTCATAGCAAGGTCTTGGTGCTGAAATTATATTTTATATGTTTCAATTTATATCGAACTGCGCGTCGTTACTTTCGGTTTCAAATATAGCTCTCGAAAATAAAACATAATTAAAATTGGAAATCAAATTCAATAATACCGATGCTAACTTGCATCTCTAAAATTTCCCCACCCCAAAAAAAGTAAAAAATTTGTTGCAAAAAATATTACTTTGACCAGAGTTTCTAGCTTCAGTTTATGACAGCGTTTCAAGAACGATTGTGTTCGACGTGCAGTATATAAAACTGAAAATAAAATTGAAAATATATAAATTTAAGCTTTATAAAGTACCATTAGGCACCAAGATTCAGCCTCTCAATAGGTACTTCTTTATTCATTTGTGTATTTCATTTAAGCAGGCTAGCTTAAATTATTATTATGAAATGATTGACGTGTCTTAAATTAGAATGGTGGTCAAATAGAAATAGCGACCTTCCACGCAGGTTTAACTGAAAATAAGCCGAGTTTATTCTCATCCACAATTCCGAAAGGACATACCGAAGTGAGTACAACTGAAAATAATTTGCTGTACATTCGTGGGTAATAGATCAATGATACTAACGAACGCCCGTGGCACACTCCAAACGAGTTATTTCGACGGTTGCCAAAAGATACAGACAAAAGGGCAGGGACGCGTACAGAGAGAGAGAATAAAGAATTGAACCGAATAGAACGTTCAATTATTCCACGTCGAATCTGTTCGCTGTTTTTGTGCACGGAAACTGTCGTTGCGCCGCAACGTCCGTACGTCGATGGACACGCAGTCGCGTGAAAATCTACGATAAAAGGGTGGTGCGCATTGAAAGCAGTTTTGTCCGTATGTTACAAGCGGCCGCTCGACTTCTCCTCGTACGCAATTTGTTTCGGGAGTCGTTGTCGTCAAATATCGTTGCTGCTACCGGCAAAATTCATCGTTTTCAAATACCGCTTTCATGAAAAATAACTGCGCGCCATGTACATACATACGACTTGCGCTTCTATGAGAGGTTTATTTGCCAAAGAGATTTACTTATGAAATATTGTTCCACATCTTCCAAAATTAAACATCTTAATAATTAACTTTTCTTGAATTTTTGTCAAAGTAGAAATCATTCATTAATTAGCATCGTATTATCCTTCTGTCCGAGTCACCAATAAACTAATTTTTGATTGAAATTAAATAATGCAATGTACAAAATTTTTATTTCGATTCTTAGAAACTGATTTATTTATCAAGTATTGTTCCATCTTCAAAATCATAATTTTTGTTAAAGTAAAAAGTATTTATTAATTAATATCATATTATCCTTTTGTCCGATTTAGCAACGATTCAATTTTTGATTAAAATTAAGTAATACAATGTACACAATTCGTTTTTTATTTTTAGAAATTTATTTATCAAGTAATGTTCCATCTTGTGAAATCAAATATTTTGATAATTGACTTTTCTTGAATTTTTGTTAAAGTAAAAATTATTCAACTGGTATCACGTTACGCTTTTGCCCGTTTCATCAATGATCCAATTTTGAAATCGAATAATACAATGTACAAGATTCTGTTTTTATTTTGATTTCTAGGAAAATTAATGGAAAAACTATATTGTAATTCTGCGTATAGAAACTTTATTCCATAAATCATTACGTGTAGCTTTAATTTTTCTTGTCACGGAATGAATAATCTTCCTATCTGATCATCTATTTTTCGCAAGTCGCATGCATTTTTAATGAATGTAAATGAATTCAGATGATCGCGTAGCGTCAGACTCGTTCGCTAGTAATCACGGTGACGGATATAATACGTCAAAGGCGAACGACGTCGTCTTTTACGATTTTTACGGCACCCAACGGTTTCCCTCGTGTCGTTTCTCGCGCGCGCGCGCGCGCGCGCGATGAAAAAAAGACAGCGAGCAATATTAAATTTGCATCGCGCGCCCACACGTGCGAGGAAACGGCGCGGCGCGACCGAAGGTTAATTGGATCTTCTCCGCTCGGGCTGAGCGAAATGTCGGACGGGCACACATTCCTAAGGGGGGTATCGGCTGATGCATACATCCCCCGCGCATTTTCCCACCCCGTAATATATGCGATAACTCACCCGACCGCTTCTTTGTAGACGACGCTGAAGAGCACTATTCCCACGCCGGTGCCGGCCTGCACCACCATCTCGACGAACTCCCGTCGTTTTCTGAAGTAATTGCCCAATACCAGACTGGCGGTTTCCCTCACGAGGCCAGCCCCCGTACCCAGCACCAGACCGTAGCTGTTGCATTTTGTAAAGGTAAATCGTATGACTTTGCGCTCCCGGGTGCCGCGCAAAAGGATGAGCCGTGGCGATATTTTAGCGGAAAGCGGAGCTACACAAACGACTCGCTGACGTTTCAAAGAAACTTGGACAGCCGGGATATATTGAGCCACAAATACTCATTTTTCATCATTTTGTAATGCCTTCTCCGGCTGAAAAGTACGCCGGACGCGTTTATAAAATTTACGCGTTTCAGTTTTAAAAGTTATTCAAAAGCAAAATTAACCGAGCAATCATGTAGCCGCTGAGCATTACCGCATGCACAAAATGCATTTCAAAACTCGTGTTAATATCAACTAAAACTTCGTGTCGCAACGTGGTTGCTTTTTTTTTGTTTTTCTTTACTTTCATTGCAAAGTATTGCTTTTAAATTTGACGATCCGCAACTAAAAAGTGATTTAAAGCATAATAAACGCCCGTATAAACAATTACTTATTTTCTCCCGTAAAAGCAGCAGCTTCAATAATTCACTCAACGCGCTATTAATATCTCATCCCTCGTATGGAAGTTAACAAAAAAAAACCTCTCGTCTACCGTTCGATTATTTTTAATGCATCATCCACGGCGATAATTCTTTCGCGGTCAAACGTCACTCGCACAGGAGTCGGTTAAAAAAAAAAAAAGAGAATGTATATCGGGGCGCGTCTAGCCATCGATTATTTTTACGCGCAACGTACTCTTTTCACGGACTTCCCGGTGAAACGTACGTCGCTCGAGCAATCGATAAGCTGTAGCATTTTGCGCCGTTACGCACCTAAGGAGCACTTGATGCATCTGGACGGCGAACGAGGTGAAGAGCGACGCCAAAGCCAGCACGAGGCCACCGATCACCGCCGTAAGCCTGGTATTGCCGCGGCGACACGCGCCAACGACCAGCGGCGCTGAGCCACGGGAGATCGCGGCGCTCAACGCTCCCGCCCACACTGAAACATTAACCCGACGGTCACTTTAGTGGCCTGTAGGAACGCGATTGCGGAGTATCAGCAGGGCGAAATGGGCTCTAAGCATCGCGCACGGCTCCCAATTATAACGTGACGCTTTTATTATTTCACCCGACTTCTCGCCCTCCTTCTCTATACCCCTTGGCTCCAACCGGCAACGGACGGAGCTCGTTTGCTGGTGATTGATTTCGCGTTTGTGAGCGCTAACGAGCTAACGCTGCTTCTACTTGCCCATAGACAGCACTCGCGCCTGGGCGAACCGGTAAAAATAATTTTTCACGTGTTTTTCATACTCTACCAATACAACCTCCCCTTCGAGGGGAGGGAACCGCGCTTCGCGCTTGAATCGGAGCGGAGCTCGATGCTGGGAAAATTGCCGAAGACACGAATTCTCGCGAACGTTGTTTCAACATTTTTTTTTCATCACGCGGGAACGCGAAGTTTTTGCAGGAAAATTCGTTTGCCTCCGCAATTTTTTTGCGCGGCAACTAAAATTTCGAGCTGAATTTTTCTTACCAGCGATAGGGGGTAGCTTTTTCTTCAAAAAATTATTCCGAGATTTGTCTCTTGACGCTGATAATAGTATATGATTCATTCTGTTTGTATCGTTTTTCAAATTCAGGCATTCGTTAACCAGCCTGATTATCGCGCAGCGATGCAACGTACACATGTTAAATATTAAAAAATCAAATTTAAACTAATTTCTTGAGTTAAATAACATTTTGTTATCTTTAACTTCTATGTGTGTTAAAGTTTATTATTTTAACGCAAGATATATAGAGAAAATTGGGGTATTATGGCCATATGGAAAAGATGGTCACAGTCTGTAATTTCTCTAATAATTGCTAAATAGTGTACTTTTGTAGTCATTTTGATAGATAATTGTTATGTTATTATTACAATATCAAATTTTAATTTTTATGTTACTATTGCAATATTACAATTACAACTAAGTCATATAAAATTATAAATTTTATTTACGACTTTAGAAAATGTTAATTCATTTCTAACATAAAACGTGTATAGCAAACTGTCCCATAATACTATGGCCAACTTTTCCTTAAAAGTTTGATAAGATGGCCAATGCACATGCTATAATATTTTGAAAGATAATATTAGATTTCTAATAAATGTTTTCTCTTTAAATTCAATAGTATTATTAACTTTGAGCTTCAGTGATGTATCAAACATTATTAAAAAATAACAAAAATAAAAATATGTTTTTTTGCATTTAAAAAAAAACTATGGCCATCTTATCCAAGTTTACCCTAATTAAAAGAACAACCTCATCTAGTCAACTCATTTCTGTGGTTAAAGTACTTAATTTCAAAGTAAAAGTCTGTGTACACCTAGTAAATAATAAACTTCAGTCAAATTTAACATTTTTACAGTTAACTTATTTAACTTTATTGCTTTAGTTTAAATTGACGTATTAAATAAGAGCAACGGCACCTTATAAAAATGATTAAAAATAACTCAAATTGGGTAGAATTCAACACTACGAGTTTAACGGTGTAGCGCGGGAAAAACATCTCCCCCCTCCGCCTGCTCTCTAAGATTGCCGTATTTTCGACAAAGTCGGATTTATCGCACGACTCTTCGTAACTACTACCAGCGGCGTCGGATTTCGCAATTACGATAAAATCTTCGTAACGTGAACTACACTAGTTTTCGACGACGCTTAAATCGTTAATTACCGTTTACGACGATGTGATAATATCGTCCTCTTGAATGTTTCAAAAGAACAAACGGCTCTTCCGCTGAAGGAATTCATAAATTTACAATGAAACGAAATCGGAACAGCGTAGTAACGCATTTGTGAGCGAGAAGACGAGAGTAGTGAGACGACGAGACGTGAAGCAGAGAAGGCAATTCGCGGATTCACGGATCGTAATCCGCGCGGATGCGCGCGAAGATTTATGCAAAACTTCACGCCCCGTCGTGACTGGGCGGATAAAAATTCTGATGTTTGCGGCGCTAGATACGAAATACGCGTCCCGAGCTTCAAACGCGTAGACGCACGTCGCGGCACGAAATACGAAAATCATCGACCGATTTTATGCGGCATCGAGGCGCGTCGAGGCGCTGTATTTCTCTCTTGCTGTATTTCTCTCTAATGCTAAAATTGGACGGGTCTACGTCAATCGTATCGACGTGCATCTCCTGTAATCTCGTAAAAGCATCGCTTTTTACCCTTTTACTTGGCGAAGTGGCGGGGAACGCCTCTTTCTTTTTATAAATACACCGTGCCAACTCCTCGCGAACGCCCGGCCCGGTCCGGCCCGGCTCTCGCAAATGTCTCTCGCATAATCGTATCTCTATCTCAAACTCTCGGCAGTTATGAATAATCGAACTGAAATACATTTATACGATGTAAAAGTTAAGCTGCTATCGCTTTATTGGTTCGCTCAATTCTGTCGATGTATCTACGCGCGTCTATCTAGTTGTCCATTTGCCTGCCCATCTAAAACTTCGAGTGTTCGACAAATATTTGGAGACAGTTGTGAATAATTCCAACAAAGTTTTAGAAAAAAAAAAACATAAGAGTATAATCAAACGTAGAATAAAAGGAAATTTGTATTAAAACTACAAACTGAATTTTTCTGAATATTTTACACTGAAGAAATTACAACGTTTAATACGACAACCGTAATTTTTTAACAATTCAACGCAATTTTAAACCGTACTTACTATATTAGTATTATATTTTTAAATTTATTTACTTTTTTAAATTATAAATAAATTATTAATAATATTTAAATAATAATAAATTTAATATTTAATATTTGAATAATATTTAGTGTTTAAATAATAATAAATTAATACAATAATGCATGTTTTATTTAATTTGAAAAACTACTTCTGAGTTCAACGAAATCTACTTGTCCGAATAAGAATTAATTTGGTTATTTAAATTACAATCTAAAGTCACTAATTAATTAAACATAAAACTGAAATGTTAGTAAGAAAAAGGGCAACATAATTAATTGAGAAACAAGATCCTGTCAGCTACACCTTTCGGTAGACTTCAGTGGTGGTTTCCAATGTTCTTAATTTATTATAATTGAGCGTTAAATTAAATTCCTGCTTATTTAATAATTAATTAAATATTTCTAATAATTTTAAATTATCATTGATACATATTTAAAATTATTCGTGCGTAAAATTCCAAATATTAGTTCATTAATCCACTTCAAAAACGTAGAATTTTTTTTCGAAAGATTTTTCGTAGTTGCGAATAGAGCAAGTTCTTTGCAATTAGGTATGTTCTCCTCCGTGAAATTCTATATACTTGCAAATGAGTGGCCGACTTTGCTAAGGAGGCATAAACATATCCTCGTTGGATACGAGGAAGATTCGAGAGCCTCGGTGTCGAGACATGCTCAGGCGTGATATTATGTCCGAAAAAGAGGGAAAAGCATACAATTTTGTCACTACGTACAAAAAAAAATTACGTTAGGAAAATTACTACTCGCCATACGTGAAACGCGTGCATACGTAATTATACGAACGACGTAAACTTGTAATGTGTTGCACTCTGTTGACGTTTCACACAACTCTCTTTCCGACCTCTCGCGTACATATTTTCGCATAAATTTGAGAATATTAAGGGTTCGCATGCTACGTGTTAAATAATGATGCAGAAAGAAAGAGATAAAAAATACTTATATACATACAGGGTGTCATAAATTTTCCAATAATTTTCCGTCATTTCCCTTGAAGATAAACAAACTATAACGATACACTCTTCGTCAGTATTAATTAATTTATACCGTCATTTAACTTTTATAAAAAAAATACACTTAACTATGCGTTGGTAGTCTGAAATGACACTCGAATTAAGTGTTAACCCTCAAGTTGGAGGTTTATTTGCGAGTTAACGTTCAATTTAAATGTCATTTCGGAATGCCAACGCCTAGTTAGGTGTATTTTTTAATAAGGGAGTAGCGCCGCGTCTATCAGCTTATCGATCTGTTTATCGTACATTTTTGCATTGAATAAACGAAAAAAAATTCTAAAAGAAAAGCACAAGAATTCTTCCTACGTATATCCAGCACAGCGCGTAATTTATGCATTCTGTTGTTTAATCTTTGAGCCGAGCACGTAATCCTAGAATTAAAGATAAAATTATCGGATCGATAGAGAAACGGAGCGATCCTGAAATGAATATGCATTGTCCGGCTTCGTTTCACGGCTTAAAAAGGCTCTCGAAGAAACCTGGATATTGGTGCGCCAAGGCTTCAACAGGTAGCGACTTCGACTCGACGTTCTTATGCGAATAATTTACGAGTCTGGACGCTTTTAACGTTATTTGCACAAGTGCGACCAAGTGGAGCGATGAACCCTCGTTTAGAATTTCACGGATTGGATTTTGCAAAGCCCTTTTGTACCCAGATTGGATTTACCCGCAAAATGCCTGCCCTTTTATGTCTCATATGCTATTATTTCCGAGACAAAGAACGCGAGTAAAACGGGGCAAGAGTTCACCAGTGCGGACAGCTGTACAAATTGTATCTAAAGATTATCTACACTGCAAAAAGGGTTTAGTAATAGCTATCAAATGTTGACGGAGATGATGCCAATTAAATATTTGATTCATATAATAAAAAATAATTTTACTTGTCTAAATATTTACGTAATATAGGGTGACTTCGGTATTTACACTAAGGATTTACGCCACAAAAGTCAGGAAAAATAGAAGTGAACATAATTTTCTCGCAACTATTAGCATTGTATTGTGAATTTGTTTTTTTTTACTGTTAATATTAACTAAACCATCATGAGTTGAATCAATTTCTCAATTTTTTGAGAGCAGCGATGTATTACAACTTACAAAGAATAATTATTCTTTTTATAGGGAGTGTAAATGGCTTAGTAATCATTTCATGGTACATAAAGTGTAGAGGGATGGAGTATATGGAAATACAAATGCTAACTCTAGTATTCTTTATTCAACTTGCCCGTCCCAATCCATGAGTAGTATATATCTCCGTTCCTTGTAATATACGACAAAAGTGCAAGAGTTTCTAAAAGCTTTTTTAAATATAAACAAATATTTTATTTAAAAAATTTCATAATAGACACACTGAGAAAAATGTTGATCGGATTTATCGCGTTAAAAAGTAACAAACGGATATTTTCGATTATTTAGATTGGAATATCCGAAAATGGACGGATAATCTGTTTAAAGAGTGATGGATAGATACTTTTTAAACAGATTATCCGTTTATTTCTGCACATTCCGATCTAAATAATCGGAAATATCAGTTTGTTACTTTTTAACGGAATAATCCGATTGTTAATCTCCGAACATTTTTCTCAGTGCAGTACAAAATTTTTGATATAATTTATTTATCTTAAATATAATAGATAATGATTGAATAAAGTTTTCATAGGTGTGGCGTGTATGCCAGAATTACTCTAAGCAAATTTAGTAATAATTTGCAAAAAATTTAGAAAAGCAAAATTATTTAAAATTATGTTAACCAAGTATTTAATTGACATTATTTCGCTCAACATCAGTAACTATCAAAAAACTCTTTTTTTTTTAATGTGAACTGTAAAAATGATTCGGAAATAAATAGAAATAATCACACGTTAACTTGAAACGTTTCGAACATAAGCTTATTCCAGTACCCGTTATATTTCAACTCATCTTTGTGTTTTTTTTTTTACAAAACGAGGGTCGTCTTTCGCAAACGTTTCTATTACGCAAACGTTTCTATTACCTAACCTGAAGGGCAATATACGGAGAGTTTATATATCTTTTATTGCGTCACGATGATGTACGAGAATACATCATCGAACATGTGGCAGGATAATTTTTCAAAGTAGTGCACAAAACTCGCCGCTGATAGCACGCTTTAAATACGCTCTTGACAGATAAAAGAGTCTTTTCACAGCGGTCTTAACGTACAGCGGCAACAAGGAACTCGAATGGACGATAGCGTACAGCCTTTGTTCATACTTCATGCTTGTCCCGATGCTCATCTGTCATTATGTATTTCTCTTGTAATGTTCAATGACGTTTCTCCCTGCGAGAGCGCGCCCCGGCTGCATCCTCTTCGTCGCTTTCATCTCCGAAGAATATTTCAGCAATAACGACCGCCGAGCGTAAGTTCCGCGATGTATTTTGACATCGATAAAAGGCTGGTCTAACGTTACATAATTTCTCTGCTCCAACCATTTCAAAGGAATTGCGGCGAATTAGCATTTTCCGCAACCGCTTCCGCCGTTCCGCCGTCAACGATTGTTGCCTTCTCGGTGGGCAATTACCGTTATCTCTATGACTAATTGTCGACAATTCGAGGCAAGAAAAATGTTTGAGGAGCTCCGTATGGCTTCGTGCAAGCCATAAAAAAATAGAACCGCAAGTACTTTCCTTTTCGCACAAAAGCGATGGAAGATGAATCGATTTCCGCGCATTAAAAAGTTCAAGAGCTCGCTCGTGATTTGTTAAAGATATTAAAAACAACAAAGCTTAAAGAAGAAGCTCTCGCAAATCAGTCGTATGACCCTGTCTTGTCCTTCGCTTAGTTTCAAAAAGGTTTTCGCCACGACTTTACTTCAACGCTAAATCGGTGCAGTAAAATATTTAATGTTGGGAGCCAGCCAGTCACGAAAGAGAGCAACGAGTAATTAAATGTTTAAGAAGAGAATCGTCTCGAATTCTTACAAAAATTCTTGATAATTAACATTTACTTTAAATAGATATAATTATATATATATTTTTTATAAACTATTTTATAAATTAAAAAAATTACTGGAATCGGAAACTTCGCTACAAGTTGTGTTAACTTTCATTTCTTGATAAAGTAAATTACCAATGTTTCTTAAATAGCTCTTACTACGAGAGGTAAACATACTCATCGGCTGTATTTCGATTGTCCTTGAAAATCAATTTGAGTTCCGCTATATTCGAGAAAGAAAATATTAGTAAAGAAGTGTTCAAATAAGAGGTCCCGTGCGAGATGCCTCGAAGCATATATTTAATGTAATAATGTATGATCGGTATATATGAACAGGCGTTCTCTCGCTCGTCTGATGAAAATTGAAGTTCGTTTTTTCTTAATTAAAATTTGATCCGGTTTTTTTTTCCATTTTGACTTGTAATCTGCACTGTTTCCATTAATTCTTGAATTAAAATCTTTGTGAGAATACAATGTAATGTCATAATAATTATTAAAACGTTATATTTAATACAAAAATATTAATCCGTTTTTAATCACGTCGTAATACTAGACTTTTGTTTCCATTGTTCGCTTTTTTTCCCAATTTTCCATTCAGACATGCATTTTATTTCATAATAATACGCGTAACGTAATTAAACAAATTTTAATTAAAATCGTTTTGCTTAGGTAGCACTAAGATCCTCTAATTATAAAATAAGCGTGTATAAGTTCCGCGACGATGTAACGAAGAACGTAAAGCAAATAGATAAAAATAGCTATCTCTTATGAATTATGAATGAATGAGCGTGTTACAATCTGATTTATGGTGAATGAAAGATACGGATATTTTTATCGGAGATAGCGACGTGATAAATTTCACGCCCGCGGCTCGCTAAAATAAAAAGTATGACGCCCGCATCGATCATGCCCGCCTCCGCGTACATGTAATGCTACTTAATGCTAGTTCAGTTAATCAAATCGGAAGCGCGAATTTCGAACGTACATGCAGTTGCAGTACGCTGCGCGACGTACGCTATCTTTGCGTGCGTTTAAAATGCCCGTGCAGCTGTCGACGCGTAATTAAGAATCATTTGACGCTTACGCATGAAATTTTGAAAAAAAAGGGAATCCACTTGTCCCGTTTAACATTTCACCATATATTCTTCATAAGGATTCCAGTGGACGAAATCGAGTTAAACGAGTGGCTGAACTAAATTAATAGTAACGAGATTTATCAAGATAGCGTCTCTTGATAAATTGTTCGAAAGAACGCGCAGCGCGAAACCGCCCCGTGTATCTTTAATTTTAATTCTTTTGCGCAATATTATATTTGGTTTGTTTCATTGCGATTGTTTACTTAGCATTATGCGAATTAATTTTGCACAAAAATACTGCAAAATATACTTGTATCTTTTACATTTTAATGTATTTTTTCAGATTAAACTTCACCTTAAAAAATGCAATAAGTTTTCTAAATAAGAAATAAGTACGATCTAGCTAAAGCTGTATACACATGCGTGATTACAAAAGTTACTACAACGCAAACAATAATTAGAGGAGTTCGATCGAGGAAAGTTAACTTCTGGGACTTCACTGCACAAATTAAAAATCGATAGTATTTCCTCGATACTCGGAAAAAGTGGAAATTAAATTTGCCGAAGGAAATGCAAGCTCGTAGAATAAAAGTTTGACAATTTTCGAGACGAAAATACAGAGTACGGTAACAGATGCCGTAAGAGAGAGCGAAAGAGATGGGGGGTGAGTAGTTACCTAGTTTCCCTCAAGCGGTCGATACATATTTTCAATATGTCGGTAATAACAACTATGTAGCGCCTAAAGCCATATATCTCAAAGCTTTTTGCAAATAACAGTTATAAAGTGGTTTAATAAATATAAAATAGAACATTTATGTAGCCCATAATTTATAAATGCTTCAATAAATACATTCGCGACAGATTACATAAACTATTATATATCGGACGTACATTTAATAAAGGCGCTTGACACAAACGTATTAATAAAATTTTCTGAAAATTTTTACTTTGATAATATATTTTCAATTGCGTTACATGTGACTAAATAAATTTTAACGGTGCCCGGTTGTGGAACGATGGACAAAAAATTTTCACTTTACTTCTATTGTATTTCATACAAGTTGCATAGTATCAAAAATTCAAATCTAGTGAGTCTAAAACTCAAATATAAATTCGGCAAAAAAAAAGTTCCATTGGAAAATCATCGAAAAACAATTTTTCGAATATTTTTCCTTGAATACATGACCTGTACGTTAATATTGATGTAGCTTCGGCGAATCATCGTTTGCAAATTTTCGATATAGATAGTCGAGATGCTTGTCATACTCTGGCAGCCCTTTCCTTTGAAGCAACGTCATACGCGTTTCAACATACTATAAAGCCTTATCGCCGTCGATTCGGCGTGAAGCAAAGATATCGACAATGCACGCCTCGTGGCGGTTCGGCACTAATTACTGGAGGGTATTGTCAATACTTCGGTCGACAGTAAATATTGATGGTCTGAGAGACGCTTTACGACAGGCGTCGCCGGGCCCCGAGTCTCTAACTTTGACGAAGAACTGGATAACTTTCGCGAAACTAGGTCTATCTGGTTGGGGCATATATCCCAGCAGAGAGGCTCTCTATGTGCATCAGCACGTGGCGGTGCATCGTCGAGCGCAGTATATCACACTGGAAAGAAATCCCCCGAAGCTTCGGTCGCCTTACGTCTTTCCGGCTTATATAGTAAACCCCATCGTGTACCCTCAATCGGCCGCCGAGTTACAGATACCGGTCGGGAGAAGGATCACCGAGAAGCGACACGTCGCAAGAGCTCTCCGTAGTTTAGCCGGACGAATACGTTTTCCTGACGATATCGCATCTGTCACCCCCTTGAGATCGCCCGTATCGATCTCGAAGGCTAAGAGAACGAAAACTGCACTAGCGAAAACAAGATTAAATTGAAAGCAAGCCGCCGCATATCGTGATATAATACCTGGCGAATAATTGTATAAGCCATAAGGATCGATAAACATTTATGCTTCTTCAGCAAACATTCCTTCTTCCCTTTCTTTTTTCGCTCCCTCCACCTTTCTTATCTATATTATTTATAAATTATTTTTATGCATACAAGGGATATCTTGAAAAGTTATAAACGTTCTTCTCAGTCATAAGTTTGTTTAATTGAGAAATTTAACATGTTAACGCAATTATAATTTCAAGTTCCGCAGCCTCATGAATATTCGCGTATGCAAATTATACGCACATTATATCCCCTTATAGGTACTCTCGATGTACGTGACTTGTACGACGTACAAATTAGTAAGATCCTTCTCACAATTTTTGGACAAGTACTTGAGAAAATCATAAGAACAGATTCATTAAATCGTCGCAGTGCAATGAGAGCTTCAATTATGCATGTTTATCGTAGAATTAGAAGAGTTCTAATATTGATACGATAAACAGCGTTATTAGTAACGTAATAAATAATGTTCCGCAAATTTACGATAGAATTTCAATATTGCGAAGCTATGGTTAAATTCACGATAATTTGCGATTCGTGATAATTTACAACGAGAACGATTTACAACAACAGACAACTGGCAAATTTAAATAAACACGCCATTTAAAGTTTCGAGTTAAAAGAAATTATCATCCGCTTTTTAGTAAAGCTTGTTTTTCAATATACGCACGCGAAGCATAATTAATCTCTGCATTATTTACACGATAAATATGTACTGATGTAATTTTATTATAATGCAAAACGAATATCGCGGCAAACAAGTTATTTTTCTATTTCAAAAATAAAGAGAAATCGAGTCGTTTGGAAAACTAAGCTGAGATAGCATCCTTTCTGACTGGTCCCTTTGTTACGTGAGGCGATAATGAAACATCTTCTGTCGAAAACCTCCATCTTCATTCGCATTTCCTCTCTCCATTTTCGTGCTTCTCTCCCTGTTCCTCCTCCCACCCCCCCCCCTCTCTCTCTCTCTCCTAATCCTGTCCTTCCTATTCCTCTTGCTCTCTTGCGTGAAAGTGGCGTTGTTGGTACAACTCGCTTCCAAACAGGAGATGAGCAATTTTCCACACCTAAACGTGACTTCGTGTATATCGGTAGTTTTGAACAAGCTTGACGTTGTCGTTCAAGAGAGCAAGCGCACAATCGACACAAAGTCCGATATCGTTTCGCGAAATGCATGGATTCTAAACTAGTATGACATAGGGTACTCAACGGGAATACCGTACGAAACTTTAAAACGATTTCCTACACACTAAACTAATCTCGTCGTTTTCCTATTGTACTATTTCCTTTATTTTACATCTGAACATTTGAACATTTATATCACCGGATATGTGATAACTCGTTTCCCTCACGGTAATTAAACATTCAGCTGTAGGTGACGCTACCTACGGAAAAGAAACTGTACAAGCTGGCGAAGTTTCTTGCTACGAAAAACATCGCAAAAATTGAGAAACGTTCATTTGCCAACGGCGCGATGGAGATCCATTCTTTTATGTGCACCTTAATACAGTAGCTACACTTGAGAATAAAACAAGTAGTGACGAGAAAGGAGGAAGAATGAAAGAAACGTGTTGGAGAACTCTGAGAGCGCGCAGATGAGAAGAACGAAAGTGTTATTTTTCCAGAGTAATGCAGCTAGAAAAAAGAAAATAGATCTCTGTAAAACTGCTTGGTAAATAGATCTCTATGTAGTAGGAATCATATAATTCTTAGTAAATTTCGTCCTCTCCCTCCCACGGCATTGAATTTCCAATAACTTGAAAGCGGAAACGGGCAACATTGTATCATTATAATGACGCTTTAATGAGAGACAAAACGCATCTCTCGATCAACGAGTAATTAATGATGAACTTCAATTTAACATCCGCACTTGTTTGACGAATTTAACGATCGTTAATGAATGTCAACGAAATCGGAACTAAATTCAAGAAGGCATTTAACGGACGTTATCTACCTGGAAGGAGATTGGTGACATTAAGACTTTGCTGCTCGTGCAGCATCGCTTTTCCACGCCGGCTTCACGTAGATACAGTAGTGCAAACTCCGTAATCCCAACTAGTTAATGCAAGGACATGTGCGGATTACCAAGATGTCCGAATCGTTGGATTTTAAGTAATCGATCACTCATGTAAAAAATTAAGACTACAAGCATTAAAAAAAAGTAATAATAAACTTATAAAGAATAATTAAAGATATTGAATGTATAATAATAAAATAATAGGAACACATATCAATATGTGAAAACGCAATTAATTAAAAAACCTTAACGGTCATAGATTTTAATGTTGATATTTTTTGTGTGAAAAACGAGTCTTCGAAATATTTGTAATAACTACTACTAAAGATGTGACAAATTCAAAAATACTGCAAACGTCTAGAAATAACAGAAAAAATACAAAGAGAAATTAAACACGATATATTATAGTAGAGAGATATTCGATAATGCGATAACACAATTTAAACAAGAGCGCCTTCAACGGTCGTAGCTAGATCTTAGTGCTTATATTTATTCGTGTGATTTTATACACTTTTTCAAATTCAATAAACTGCGCGCCAAATTACTTTTTCAGCCATAGCACAGCTCTAAATTGAACATGAATTACAATTAGTAATACCACGTTTTTATCAAATTGAAATGAATTTAATAATATTTGATGCTAATTAGCATCTAGATATTAACCCCCACTCCCCTGAAAAAACTGTAAAGAATTTATTGCGAAAAATATCAGTTTTTTTCCGGGTGAGGAAGCGTTAATATTTAGATGCTTAGTTGGCATCAAGTACTATTAAATTACTTTCAATTTAATAAAAACGTGATATTACTAATTCATGTTCAATTTAGAGCTGTGCTATGACCGAAAAAGTAATTCGGCGCGCAGTTTATTGAATTTGAAGAAGTGTATAAAATCACGCGAATAAATATAAGCATTAAGATTTAGCTACGACCGTTGAAGGCGTACGCGATATATCGTGTCCAATGCAAAATCTTCTGAGACTAGGCATGTGTGGCAATAATGCCAATAAGAAAACTGCTTCCCCTTTAAAAATATAACAATAATAAAATAATAATCGTTCCAACGACATTTTCCGGACAAGTTCGCGCAGGGACGACAGAATTGTTCGCTAATCTCCGTTATTATTCAACCTCATTACTTCCAGAGAATTATTTCATTAGTCCAAGTAATTCTCCGCAACTCCGTGGTTCTGACATTTCTCCAGTTGAAATTTTTTCGCAGAACGAGAAACCCTTCAGAGTTCGTATCGCATCTGTGCTTCTGTCACGCACGCAGGTGTAGCGCGATAAATCTACCGGACGTACTTTCGATTCTCGTCCTATTTGTCGTCCGAGCGGAAACACTTTTGACACGGGGCTCACTTCTCTCGGAGGCTATCGCCTCCGGAGCCCGCTGCTTTACGTAGGATCCGAAATAAAAACGGAAGAGAGCGCGATCGCCTGCCGCGAGCGACGCGTGCCACGGCACATTAATCGTACTTTGGCGAGAGACTCGTGGGACGCGGCTCGTGGACAGCGGCTCGCTCGGTTAAAATACATATACCACCGGAGGTATCTTGGGACTGCAAGTGTCGCGGGAATTCCCCACCGACTCGATCGAGTCATGATGCGAGAATCGCGTCGATCGACAAATAACACGGTAGTATCTTGCAAACGTACGAAGACAGATACAACGCGGTTTATGCACGCTCTCGAAGTCAGCTTCCGTCTTCGTCGTCGTCGTCGTCGTCGTCAGGGCTACGTGCCCGAGTACGTAGCCTAAAGGTACTCTCCAGAACGATCAATACGTACGTTCTATTGTCATTGGACTACTACAGGCGAACGTTGCCAAACGCCAGCAGGTATTAAGGAATTGTTGATACGGCAGGTATTAGCAAGACGAGAGGTGTGACGGGAAGTTTAAGTATTTTTCATGTCGACGATAAGTGGCGACGCTAGGTAGCGGATGATGTATCGGTCTATTGATCGGCTTAACGGATTTTCCGAGACATGATCTGTCGTCTCGTGCGCGAGATCCGGAAATTTCAAGCATTCGCAATGAATTTTATTCCCGACTATTATACCATGCTTCGCGACTCGCGAGAGATTTTCCACTTGACGAGAGGCACGGAAGCGAGACCGAGACCGGTTCCGGATCGCTGAAAGCGGTCGAGATCTTGTTCTAACGACCGAAAACTGCTTGCCTTACGGTGTCAAGATCGGGCGCTAAGTTTGACAAGTTTTGTTTCACGGTTTCATCCACCGACCCGAGAACCGCGTCACGTAGTTCGGCTCGCGCGTACACCGCACGTCGGGAATGTAAGCGGTTGACGACTTTGGACGATAAAGTTTAAATCCTTTCGCCAAAGGCATTTTCTCTTTCAATATTTTCTCAACCTCGAGATACTCCTCAGCGGAGCTTTACACGCGGCTTTAGTCGAACCGCTATTTTCTCGAGAAACGACAAAAATAATCTTCCCAAGGCACCCACTTCTCGAAAAATTGACTATTCAACGGCTTCTGCCAATCCGTTTTAAGATCGCTTTATTAATAGCGCGAGATAGGGCGTTCTAATGAACGTACACAGCGCACCTATTTATATCCTTGACGCGTGTAGACAACAGGAAGGAGGGTTAATTTAAGTGAGACCTGACATTACTATTACGTCAATTGTCCCGATTAATTATTCTACACGCTGCGCAATGACCTTTATTTATTATCTTTGTAGCCGTAATAAACGCGCGTACGTTTTATCTATGTCTTTTTTTATCGCATCCTTATAATTTTACACGTAAATGCAGATAAGCTATAAAAAGTTCATTGTAACTTGGCGTTAATAAATAGGCGCGCATTCTCTCTCTCTATTTTTTTTTTAGTGTTCTCTCGTAGCAGCTTAACGTTCGCAAAAAAAAGAAGAAAAAAAAACAATACTATCTTTATTGTCACTTCGGGCCTTGGTAATATTTTTAATAAGCGACTGAAGGATTAACACGCTTTGTAATTTACATAGCGTCGTTGTTCTCTATTTATGTATTTCATACAGCTTCTTCGCGCACGCACGTGTTTCCATCAAAAACCAGGAAGAGGAAGCTCATCTCTTCGAGTGGGCGATCGATACGTAAAACTCTTTACTTTAATCACTTTAAGGTCGGGAAAATGTCATGTCAAGAGGAAAGACCTTTCACTTTTATCTTACACTCACAAGTATATATAATACGTATAGACCGGGAGGAGCTCGAGCTCGGCTCCGCGCGATACAGTTTGCCGTTTAACCTTTAATCGAGTAATGTGGAAATTAAGCGGTACTTAACACTCCACTGGTTAGGAAAATAAGTTGCAATAACAAGATTAACTCCTCGTTTTGCTCGCGGAGCAGACTACGGAGGCTCGTGGGCTACTTGAGGTCGCATCACGAGAACTCAATAAACAAGATCCATTTCTTCTACTTTCAACGTTCCGACGCGCCCGTTAACGACACTTTAAATCGTTACGCAAAATAGAATATAATTTGTAAGAGAGGGAATCAATAGCACGATAGGGAATAAAAGCGACAGAGAGAACAAAGACGAGAGAAAACTTCGACAATAATTCCACAAAATCATCAATAATATTTAGACGAAATTATTTCAATATTTTACGCGCGGTAATGTACATATAACTCAATTAATTGTTTTGCTCCCCATTGTTATTATCGCAACATTGTTCGCGAGATTATAATGATAAAAAGATTGTTTCCAATTTTATTTTATTTCGCCGATATTAAGCGATAGTAAGTAGGTCCTCTCCATTTTGTTTGCACGCCTTCAAATGCTCATCGTCCGGTAAAACTGTAAAGTAGATGTACATGTGTACACAGGCTCAGCTATCCGGGGTAAAGCGAGTTTTTGAAGGATAAAGCATCGCGGTCGGAATTATAGTGCTATATAGCAAATAAGATTTCTCTTGTGTAATCTCCGAAGAGAATTTATGCACGCGCATAAATATTAATGCAATATTTAGCGTTACGCGCAAGCGTAGGCAATGTCATTGTTGCCGAGCCCTTTGTAAAGTTGAATTGGTCGGAACAAAAGGCGAAGTCTAGAATGTCTGTCTGATTCGCACCAAAATAATTTAACAGCACGGCTACGTTATGCCAGGAAAATACACGTTTTTCTGCAATAAACAACTGGCGTGGAATATAACAAGCCCAAGTTATATAACAGATCCATTTCTACCAAGCTGGCAAAATGATCAAGTGTACAGATCGGGAAATTTATCTGCGAAACTTTAAATTTTGTATCAGCAATCGTATTATCGGGATATACTCTTTTGCTTTGCGGATAATTTCGTAACGTGTCGATTAAGTTGTGATTGGCGAATCGTGAGTTTTTAAAGAACAGATTTATTCGCGAAAATTCATAAAAGTTTCGAGCGTCGACACAGTGGCAATTGCCGCCGGTATGACAAAAGGCGATAATACGATTTTCTTCTAACGTAAATGGAAAAATTATGTGTTTTTTGAGCAGTGTTCTAGCACGGAAATATATTATAAATAAATAGAATTAAATTTCAGTTGATGCGTACGGTATTGTCCGACATGACTGCAAAATATAAATTAAAATATATTATTTCAGGGACGCAATTCGTATCAGCTTACAATTAGATAAATATCCATTGTTCGCGCGATGAATTGCACTTTTAACGGAAGGTCCCTGCGTTTTATTTCATTTAGTAATAGTTTTCATAATTGGCAGCAACGCAAATAGAGCGTTCAGAAGGCGCGGGATAACGATACAATTGGCAGACCGTTTAACGTTAAACTATTTAGCCGAAGAATAAAATATCAAAAGTGCAAAGAGTAAATGGGATTATTTATTTTACAATTAATCACGAGTCTTCGTCTTGGCGAAAGTTTTGTCTGAAATCCAATTTGCGATGTTGAAGGCGGAAGACAAATGCTTCGAATTAACTTTCAGTTCAGAAAACACGTCGACTTGAAATTGTTCAATAAATGAAATGTAACCAATTTGCTATTATTTATTTGAGCTAACGTCATTTATATATAAAAAAAAAAACGCAAATTACGCGAGAGGAAACGTGAAAAACTTTTAGGAAAACGTAAAGTTATATCGTAATTTGTAGCTTCAACCTGTCGTAAAACACGTTGTCGCAATCCCAAGAAATAGAACTTTAATATACACCAGTTAAGGTTCGAAAGCCATACGGAGCACAACATGCATCCAGTAGAAAACACCAGGCGTACCTCGCGTGCACGTGATGCACCAGTATATGCGCACATGTATGTAAAGCAACTTGGTGAGAAGGTGGAATATTAATGAATGAGAGAGCGAAATCGTTGCGAGCTCCGGAACGCGTTTCGTTCTGCGGAAGTACGGGGAAATGGAACAGAATCCGCAAATCTGAATCTAATCCGACAAATAACGGTTTTTCTCACGACCGAAAAAATCATTCGTGGAGAAATTCCCGTTTTCTAGCCGTTCGCCACATCGAGAACCTATATATACGATGGTTCGCTTCGGTATTAAAAAATTATTTAAAAGAAAAGTATCACCTTGATATTAATATCACCTTCATATAAGTATCAATTATATAACTCTATGCTAAGTGAGACGAGATTATATCGAAAATCGATGAAAGCTTGATATTTTCCGGAACAATGTTTACTACGAAGATATTTTGGTATTGCGCTATTAAAATAGCTGACATTTTTCTTAACGAGTCGTCTATCACTCAGCGGAGAAATATTCAGCAAATCGAAGTTAGTATTCGCACAATTTTTGTACATGTTGAAAAAACAGTAAAGCAGTTCCAACAGTTTCCATTTATTGGTGGGTAGCGAAAAATGTTTTACAAATAGTAGGAATTGTTTAAAAAAAAAAATAAAAAAAACCGCCAAGTATACGTGTTCTTCAATGAAAAAAAACTTGTACAAAAGAAACTCAAGTAATAATGTCTTTATATCTCCTTAAAAAAATAACGATATAACAAAATTGTGTAATCTAACTCAAGTAATATGTATTTAAAAATAAAATGTATAAAGTTTTAATTGTGCCAATTAGAAAAAAAAATATCTATATATTTTCTCGAAATATAACTGTTGTACAACTATTAAAAAAAATAGATATAAAATCCAAATGGTATATTTTAATAAAATATAAAATTTAATCAAAGAGTTAAAGAGATAACAATATAAAATAAAAACATTTAATTGAAATAAAAAAATTTTATGTCAAAAAAACTTGGCACTGCTAAACCAAATAAAGAAAAACTGTAAGTAATAATGTATTTAATCTATGTATTTCAACGTTGTTACTTTATTATATTTGGATATCTAGAAACGCCAAGTTTTTTTACATTAATATTTCTTTTATTTCAATTAAATTTTTTTATTTTGTATTGTTATTTCTTTAAATCTTTATGATAAATACTTTTGCTTGTGAGCACGCAGAAAAAAAAATACTTTTGTTATACCCAAACTATATCGACTGTACCCGCTCAAAATTTAATTAGTTCAGCGTTATTGAACTTTAATAATTTCAGGTGCTTTCAAGCCGACTCACGTAGATACTAGAGACACGGGCAGTCTCGCACTGCACCTTTACTTGGCGCAAGACACTATAGTGTGCCTCCTTGATTAAAATCAAATTTTAAAATAAATTAAAATTACAGCGCCTTGTTTACTTTTTCATTATGTATTAAAAAATATATAGATATATAAAATTATGTACGGTCACTGCACACATACACACACCAGTCGCTGAACAATCACTAGTAAATGACTGTTTAAAAAAAAGAAATATTAAAATAATAATATTTCAAAATAATAAACTGCAAATTAAATAATATTTTTTTAGATCTAATTGACATACAGATTTGATTAAAATATTTTTTTACTTGAAAATGTAATTATATTTAGATGTTATTTGTTCATTGACAGGTGCAGTGATCCTATTCAATAAAAAATTAAAAAATTGAAAGAGCAAAGTGTGAAAATTAATAATGAATTTAAGCTTTCCCTTCGCACTTTTCCACAAAAACTAGATGAGTACTGGATATTTGCTGTTTTAAAGAAAAGGGTCGCGATTCACACAGGTTTGGGAAATTCCGCAGAAGAGCGAATAATATAGATGCTTGACGTACCTATGTCCATCAAATGGATCTCACCAAGATGTCGTGCGGCGTAAAGATGGAGTAATCCGAAGGCAAGCTGCATCCCGGTGGTGAGCAACAGGGCGAGAAAACCGGCGGCGCAGACCAGCCAGCCCCATCCACCCTCCGGATAGAAATGCGTCCGCATACCGGTGACGTCTATCCCTGATAGAAAAGATTATCCTCTTTATAATTCAAAGATAAATCGAGGAATCGCGTTCGCGAATACAGTCGATAATAGAATATCTCGCAAAACAGATTTAGCAACTTGCACTCTCGATAGATTTCTGACATATGAATAGAGAACTCGTAGCAGAGTGACCTACTTTCAAGTTGTATGGACTTTGAGCCAAAAAAATATATGTACATTATTTTACAATCTACTTATTTCTCAAATATATTTACTATTACTATACTAATACATTATATCTATTATTTATTTAAGAGTCACATTTTCAAATAATAAATAACATTATTCCAATAAATTGGAATAATGTTACGTATAAAACAAAGTGTGGACAAGAAAAAAAGATATAACGCAGATGATATATTCGTTCGTTTATCATACGCAATTTGAATATTCAAATGTATAATTTTGTAAAAGAGAGAGAGAGAGAGAGAAAGAGAGACGAAAGCGTACCTGTACGACGTAATGCAGGTACGCAACGATGCAGACTGCGTAGATCGCCCAGGACCCAGTTATTACCGCCCATGGTTTCATCGGCGTCCATGTAACGCAGACGAGTGTCTGAAAGAAATAGTGAATAGATCGTCGTGAAACACGGGGATTGCTCGCGCGATTGTTCAAATATCATCGCGAATCCTGTCTGGGATTAAACAAGAGATCGAAAGCAAGCGTTTTTTTAATTAAATCGAAGAACCGTAAGTCGGATCGCAGTGTATTGAACGGTATCGCCGTTGCGCCATGGGAAAATTGATTTGACGTCGAATTGAAACACTTAATTCCTGAAATAATGTACTACGCGAAGGCATCGAATGTCCTCCCTTCGCGACGAGAGACGGCTGCTCGGTGACCGCGTCGGCGACACCTGCGGCTGGCGACGGCGGCGTTTGCATGAGACAGGGTGCGAGATGGGCGAGAGACCAGTTGAAAGAAACGACATGAGAGAAGATGGAAAAGAAGGAAGGAAGGAAGGAAGTAAAGGGTCAGGGTAAATGCACTTTTGAAAGGGATGACGAAGGCGGTAGGTTGTAAAAGGTTGTAACGTTGGGCGAACGAAGTCAAAGAGCGCGGGTCACAAGAAGGAAAGAAGGTAGAGGGGTTGATGATCGCGAGATAAGAGCGGGTCTATTACATCTCGTGAAAAATCATGAATTCAGATTCAACCTCTGCTCTCTCTACCGCGGGAAAAGATATCTAACTGAATTATGAGTAAAGCGTACGGTTGTGTTGCGCTGGCACCGAATATACGACCTTTTCCATTAGCGGCGTTAAATGTTGAACACCTTTGGGTTTTGCGTCGCCATACGTGTCGTCCTGGCGAAAATCGAATTTCACCGTACTGTCGTTATTTATTTGCAGATTACGTTATTTGCAAGTCTAGTGGAACTGTCAAGTGTTCATCGAGTATTTTTGATTAATTGATTTTTTTTCCTCGTTTCGAGGTCGGACACGAAGGATTGATAATATTTCCCCACATCCTTTCCCAATCTTCCGGAACTCGCGCGCGTTAAAAATTCATTCTCCAGTTTGCAATTTTTTTTCTCAGCGAAAACTCAGAACAAAATGTCTCTCTCTCTATACGTTTGGTAATTATTCACATGCGCGTTACTCGATTTTACGCTTCGTTTTATACGCGATCAAAACTGAATTTACGAATGTCTCAGTTTCATAATTTCAAATTTATTCGCGCACCTCCGTATTATATAACAGTTTGATATCAGTTGTAAATTATAGTGCCACCGTGTCGAGTAAAACTGCGTCCGCCAATGCAATTTAATTTTGGGAACTAACATGTCCGTAAGTGGATAAGTTTCTACAGCGAGCGCTGTTGCGCATATTAAGCCCGTTCAGCGTGTAAAACCGTTTGGAGAAAATTATTTGCACGATGTTACCGTTTTCGTCGTCGTTATCATTACCAATAATGAGAGACGTCGCGCGTCCGCCTTTAGGTGGTAAATTAATAGAGAGAATGAAATATTCTTCATTACTCGGGTCATAATGAAAACGAGATATGAAAGGAGCGCATAGCGAGGAATGCGCTCTTAACGCGCCAGAGGAAAAAAGGGGACGAAGGGAGCGACAGAAGGTATTTTGCCGAAAATGACGCGAGACATAGAAATTGTTGAGGATGGCACCGAGAGCAAAATTGCCGCGAGACCGGAGTTACGAGCGTGCCCTCTTGATGCCGGAAAAGGAACGGCACGTTCGCAAGAAATATGAATTTTCTTGCGAACGTGCCGCATCCTTAGTGAAATCACGGTCGCATTTCCGTTGAACGATCTAAACGAAATATCTAAAATACCGCTTCGAAGGGCGCGGAGAATGCGCATTGATTGCAGCAAAGTAAATACTCGAGAGGCTCCGATATATAAAAAAGGGACTCATACATTTTATATCTGCTTCGAACGTAAGTAACTTTGGCTTCATGGATATTTTCTACTTCCGATTGAATTTGGCGAAATTTTCCGCAAAATCCTCGCTTCGCTATTGAAGCTGGACGTCCTGATAAAACAAAACTATTAATAGAACTTTCTCCATTACGTGTCGCTTCGTGCTGTCGTAGTTTCAAAGAAATCCAAAGCATCGTGTATCGACACGTTCCGTACTTTTTATAATTCGGATTAATCAATAGATAAAGGAATACCGACTTCTTCTTTATTATGATAGATGTGGAATTGTGTCGGTTCTTTCATAGAGAAGAAGGCAAAGAAAAAAATTACAATCCCAATTGCTACTCGGATTCACCTTTGTCAGTGGAGATTGAAAACCTACGGTTGACCTATATTTTCGATAGACACTGTTTTCAACGATACATCAAGCACAAAATTTCAAGATACCTCTTTGAAACAGTTAAGTGGAATTGATTCTTATTTTCCGTATCCCGCCGGTAAGCTTTTCATTTTGCCCTACTTCTTTCAGCCTTTGTATAAAAGGATAATACAATATTCGAGAAACAAAAATCTGAAAAATTTTCAATGCTCATCGCGATACTCGCGACGTACTTTATCCAACGTGCAAAATCAGATTTGCTAAAAATTCTATCAACAATCTGTCTAAACGAATTACGTCGTAATGGAAAGTCCGCAAATTTCCGCGTAAAAAAAAAGGACGCTTACACGAACGTTACATAATTATCTCGGCTATCGACATCCAGTATAAATTTCCGCGAGAAATAAGACGGCGCACGAATCGCGACATTATTATTATTATTATGAACCTCGGTTGAATGTACCACGTAACTTTAAATTAACTCAAACTAATTTAGTTCATTTAATTAAAGTAAATTCAATTAAACATTTGAATATTAGCGCAACTTTAATATCGCTCCGTACGAGCGGAATAATCCCCGGGGGATGTGTGCCAAATTAAAATTTGATAATGATAATATTTAATATTAGGATTCGCGGAACGATAGACGGTAATTCTTGCTCTATCTTGCATATCGGTATGAAGGGTGCGCGATTACACATTATGTGGAATGTACTCGTACTATAATTGAAAAGCAAACTCACCGCCATGATACGAACTTCGGTGCGGCGTGTACATGCCATTTTGACCCTCCATACAATGAGTCGGCGTATAGTACTGCATAGGATGTTGCATGTAATTATTGGGGGTGCTGGGGACATGTACCGGATGACAATGTATGCATCTTCGCGGTGTCTCGGGCGGAACCTGCAAGCAAGATGAATTTTCAACGCGTTTGAGTGGAGAAGACGGAGAAGACATACAATGTAGACGAGTTCGTGTAGACAATCGCCCATGTTTATTATTATTATAATACTATGAAATATCGCTCTGCGCTCTGACGTTGCTACGTAATATTGTGCAAGATTATTTGTCAAGCTATTAATAATTCACCAGTATTACAAATAAAAAATTTTATCGTGCAAACGTCATAAGCTAGATGCATAGCGCTCATTTTAGAAAGAGTATCAAGCTTAAAAATGATTTATTCGTCTCCGTGTGCACAAAAAAAAACTTTATTTTCGAATGGACGAAAAATACCGAGATATCAGATATTTTAAACGAAATATTGAAAATTCGGAGACGTCGTTCACGTACAAATATTGTTTTAAAGCTAAATGAGTTGTGGTAAATATTTTTTTCCTTTATTAATGTTGATTGAAATGGTCTCTTTCCAATTCTTGGAAAATTTGTGTTAAATTCACCATATATCGCATGACCCAAATGGTCCACACAAATTTTTGTTAATTTCATACAAGATAACGTGAAATTGATGAAAAATTCGAACATGTCAGCAGAGAACAATGCAATTACAACATATAAATATGTTACATAACTGTAATACAAATATTATATACAAAATTAACGTAAAAAATATACAATTTGGAAATTGTAAAAGCATATGTTTAGTAAAATTAACATTTATAATATGTTGAGATGTAAATTTTCTTTATCTTAAAATTAACGTTTCAAAACTGTATCGGTTTTCAATTTTTTACAGTTTTCATAATAGGGAAAATTGTAGAGATGCTTGCAGGCATCAAAATTATTAAATTGAACAATTTAACTTGTAACATTACATTTCTGATTCTACTTAATAACTGCGTTTTAAAGTCCGGCAAACAAGCGGCGTGCAGTTTGGGAGAACTTGTGAATGTTTGTAAATTCATCTAGGAAATTGTTATTGAGCACTAAGAGCTGCTTTCCACTGGCTTGGCCATTCTCTCAATTTAAATTTGTTTCATAAACTTTCCGATTATATTAGGATATCGTTTATAATGCATATTTTGGCCATTTATTCATAAATTGTATTATTCTGACACTAAAAAATGTTCAATACTAATTTAACACAAAATATTTAAATAACATAATCGCATTACGTCCAATCTGTTCGAATATATTAAAAATTCAGCACAAAAATGTTAAGGACCATTTTCAGTAAAATATTCTCTACTGTGCACATTTCTCTTTTTTTTTCAGAAAAAGGATAAAAAATCATTCGAGTGTGGGTACGCTAATTTTAATCTGTGAAAATCACTTAACGGGCAAAACGGATCTAGATATGTAAAATTTTCAGAATCGATCGCGATGTAATCGCGTGCAATAACGGACGGCTTTATTCGCTCACCTGCATGGAATGTTGCGAGCGCAACGATCTTATCGAACCGGTCGGATGCAAGGACGGCACGCTGCCGCCGAAGCTCATGGCTGAATTTCTGCATCCTGCCGGGGTGGACCAACCGCCGCGCACGCTAGCCGTAGTCCACCCCATCCCGCTTCCGCAGTCATCCACCAGCATCTTCCAGAGCGGGCGGACAGACGCCGCCGTTTTACGCTCCCGACATCGCCGGCATGTCAACGGTCACGTCAATTCGATGTCCCGTACTCGTGTCACGTTATCCCCGTCGTAATACGGCGAAAAACTAAATTACATCTTTCTTGCTCGATGTCAAATTCCCTGGAGCACGACTTCCGGCCTGGACGACGTTAGATGAGTCCCACTGAGCACGAGGGCGAGATACGGTTGTTCGACGATGCATTCGGAATGTGGGGGATGTTTTCCATTTCGGTCTGCAAGCAACGTAGAACGTGCTCTGATTTGCTACCCTAGTTATCGATAATTACATTACACGCAACGCATACGTGCGCATACATTGTTCGAATTTATCTCCTATTCTAATCGGATACGCGTCATTTGCAGCGTGATAAATATAATTTATCATTGGAGCAGCGTACGCCTCTGATACGCCGATGTAGCGCGTAATGAGTTGCACGGCACTAACCATCCTCATTTTTTAACGAATAAAAATTTTATCGCTTGGATTCGTGTAACGTGCAAATGCATCTCCGCATCTCCGTTCTAGTTGCGCTTCACTGAAAATCTTTAATTAACTTTACGGTCAATTAATTCGTTATATAATTGTTTCCCCGAGTGAAATTGTGAAATATGCATTTCATTGAAGCGATTCAAAAACACTGTAATAATTTTTGTATTATGTAGCTAATGGATCATAAAACTGTCATTATAAATTTAATAATTACGTTATTGTACATTTCAAGAAATGAAAAAAAAACCAGCCGACTGCTGTTGCAGGTGAGGTATTAAACATCAAATATATACATATATATTTATATACATATCGCGAATAGGATTTGTTCGATTTGTACACGAGGATTTATAACGTGAATGTTTTATGCATGTACTCGTCCGAGGGAGGAGTCGATGAGGATAAAATTGTTATTGGATGCATATCGGATGTGCACGCGCAAGTTATTTTGCTTGGAGTTATTGGCATCCACGCCAAAAACACATTCCATTTCGTCGATCGAATTCAATTAATTTCCAACGTCTCGCGATGTTAACTAACAATGAGTTTTGCACTTCCAGCAAAAAATCCTCTTTCGATTCACGAATAAAATCATGTAACGCATAATTCGCATTCAACGTCATTCTCAGAGTCGGGAGAAAGCACGTTAAGTCAATAATTATAGTAATTATAAATCCAAATTAAAACTCGAGAATGCAACTGTAAGATGTGGTAAAACGTTAAATGATAAAAGTTCTCTGAAATTTATACGTGCTTTATAAAATCTTGTTGCTCGGCCGCACCACAAAAGCATAACTCGCGAAAAAACTGTTTTCACTCAGTTGAGAGGATTAAAATCATCCCGTTGTATGTGTGTACGCGTATGTATGTGTATATGTGTACGTGTATGTGCTCCCTCCAAAATCTCGGACCGCCGCAGTAACTGTAGCCGCATTTCCACCAACCTAACTACATTGATATTCATGCGTTGTACCGCAGGATCGTGCTGCCTTTGTTTTTGAAATGTCTGTAACACAGACAGTCTGATAACACAGTGGCACATGGTGTGTCCCCGTTAATTATAATATTACCAACAATCTGGCGCACAATCGCTGCCAAAAATGACAAATTTACATTTGCATCTCGCAACAGTAGCCATCGGTAAAAAGTTCATTTATTCTTCATTATTTTACTTTATGGCCTGCATTCGGAACGCGCCGTGCAACGAAATTAGCGTGCTATTTGCATCGTTCCATCCTTGTTTCACACATAATAAACGGTAAAGATAGAATAACGTAATAGCGCGCTAACATCCTTAAGAGCGCGTTCTAAATGCGGACTTATTCATCTAAAAAGGCAAGGATACTTCGAGGAGAAGACCTCTCAAATAGAAGGTTCGAACTGCTTTAGAATCACTTTGATGCTCTTTCGCAGCATCTTTCTCTCGCGATAAATAGTATTTTTAGTTGATATTTATAATAGATATTCTTTTTTAACGGCACGTCTGAGCGTATCGAATATGAATGATAGCTGAATCGTATCGATATATGAATAATGAATCTTATCGATATATTCCGCGATAGACTATTCGTACCTACGTAGCATATCGGGTCATCTGACGTTGCAATTTTTATCTGGCAAGATTTATGTCCTCCTCCGTCGCACGCTACTGATCCCTCGCTACTTGCCCCATCGCGAAGCTCGATATCATGGACCGCGGCGTGTGTACGACCAAGTCCCGCAATAAGAATAACAGCGCCGCGCTGAAAACAGACCGCGCAGATTTGTATTCGCCACCGGCGCGGCGGCGCGGCGTCCGGCATGTATTTTCGCTCTCACGTCGGCGACAAGCATCGCGCCGCTGGAGAAAAGGAGAGAAATTCCGCAACGGCCGCAACCTTAAGAATGTCGCGGTCGTAAATCCTCTCGCAAAGCAGTTTTTAATCGGAGCCGCTAAACAGATGAAACTCGAGGAAAACCTGACGCTCGCAGCTAGGGATTGCGCAATTTTCAAAATTGTATATCGTGATTGCGAGTCTGTCTTAAATATTGCGTGAATCGCGGTATTCATCACATTTGCGATTTCCGACTTATATTTTGAATTGCGTTTTTTATATTATGTAAACGCAATTAATCACATGCGCCAATTTAAATTAATTTTTAATTTTAAAACAATTTTAATTTTAATTTAAAATAATAAAATTCAGATTTTAAAAAAGTTACGTAAAAATGGAAAATAACGCACGCACGCAGTTATATAAAAATGATTTATGAAATTTTGATTTTATATTAAATATTGCGACACAAAATTATAATTGAATTTTTTCGATAACGGAACAAAAGATACATTCATGGGAAGAAAGATAAATTCGGTTGCGTGCTGCTCTATTAAACGAGTTTTCAGATATTATTTTTCCGTTCTTGCTGAAAACTCTTTCCGATGTTACACTTGCTGAGTCATAATGACATCTAACTTATCGTCTTAATAGATTTTACGTGAGTTTGATAAGTCAACACGTTATTGTGGTTACGTTAAATTAATGCACTTTACTGTTCAATTGCCTATTCTTGTTATATTTTAAAATTATATATCGCATTGCGATTCGAGAAAAAAAATCGTATCACTTGCGATAAATCGCAAAATCGCACATCTCCGCAATGCGTGTTAATTGACGCTATAAAAAAAAGAATTCGCGTGTTTATCAAACGTCCGGTAAGTAAATGATTTCGACAATGATTTTAAATCGCAATCAAGCGCAGCTTTGACCTATTATCTTCCGGATTAACTTAAAACTGTCTTTCGATTCAATGTTACCTCACGGAACGTCACAGAAATAAAACAAAAATGAATTTCAATAACTTGATTTTTTAATGGAAATCTATAATGTATGCCGGAAAGAATATGTAATCGCGTCCAGACTTAAAAATACAAGTGAAATTCAGTCGACGAGACAATTCGTATTGATCTGCAGTTAAATAAATAAACTTCAAATAGCTTCCAGAGTAAAATTGTATGAGTCAATGGCATGAGCCGTACTTCAAACTTCTGATATATTTTCAATACCTAAAAAAAAAAAAATCAATCGTTATTGCATATTTGTTATTATCTTTTATGGCAGGTACGTAAGCGCATATATATTTGTGTGGCCTGACATTCCACTATCTCTCACACGAGTGAATTTTTATGATATAAAAAAATTGCGTGTGAAATTCGTCGTTAAATAAATAACGCTTCGTTTTATTTATTCGTTTAATTCCAGAATACGATACATTTGAAATGGAAATATCGCCTCGCTTGACTTCGTCGAGAAGGTAATATCGCGCACAGTCTTTGTACATAACAGAGAAATATTACATTTTAGGAATAGGAATTAAAATTTTAGAATCAATTTCCTCAATAAATATCACAGATTGTATCTTGTACAATATATTTATGTATGTCTTACGATTTATTCGTATCCATTGTGCGTTACGTTTAATATTCATTAAAAAAATTGATTTTAAAATTTCAATTTTTATTCCTAATACCTAATATTCCTCTATTGTGCGCAGGGCTTTACGCGCGGACAACGGAAAAGTATAAAAAGTATATTTGTGTCATTTATTGTTGCATTCGCCATAACAAACTGAATATAGGGCAAATGAAAAGCGTATTTCATTATGCCGACGCATAATAAATTATCGAAATACACTTGACGCAGCAACAATAGCGGCGTTCTAATTATAACGAAATAAATTCAAGGCAATGGAGGGACCCGCCTTCGCAAATATGTTTCGAATCCTCGCACGCGTTGGCAAACTAATATCGAATAACATTATTAATTAGCGGCAAATGAGCACGCGCAAGAGCGCATCGCGAAGCAGGTTTGTTTTAGGACAAATATTGCGTTGCTGTGTAATTATCATTTATGCATGCAGTCGCGATATTAACCAGATACGTACAATCGCTTATTGCATGACCTATGCTTACGTCACTTACTGCTTTTATCGGGCTTCTATATATAATAATTCAGTCGTGTGTCGGAAACGCAGGGTAGTTTTCCTCACCCTCTTTTAAATATTGTTATTATAAAAGATTGTCAGCACAAAAGAACTCGCGCTATTAAGTTTAAAAAAATAAAAATTGCTAACAGTATGTCAAGTTATCCAAACTTCTTAAATCTTTTGGTTAAAAAGAAAATTAATTCAGAAAAAGCAACCGTTATTTATATTATATATCCTGTATAGAAATTTCATTAAAAATTTGATATTACTGCGGTATTATTACGGTATTATTAGTGTAGAAAGTTATCCTTTCTGATACATCTGAATATATTTAATATATCTTTTAGGATTATATCACGCAAATGTTTCACCAGCGGTTTGTCGTCTGCCAACGCGTGGTGAGATGAAAATAAAATGTATTAAACAGTTAAAATACCTCGAAAGTAGAGAATATTTCATATTCCGTGCCATTTTCCGGGAGATTATTTCCCGGAGCGCGGAGGATTAAGACAGTCTGCGGCCGAGCGCGACGAAAGGATGCGTGTTGACACACGGGATACGGAATTCCGGCCTAGCAAGAACCAGACCGACGGAGAGAAAGAGAGACAGTGAGAGAGATCCGTGTCGGTTCGTAGGGGGCGACAACGGACGACGGAGGCTAGTAGAGTCACCGGGTAATCCCACTAGATTGAATCCACCTCCCCCCGAGCACGAGCAATCTGCGCGACCACGGTGGATGGTTGTGTAACCGTAGCCGTCACGAACCACCATCCGGGCCATCATCTCGCGCCCTCTCTCCCAACCCCTAATTTTCTATGAAAACATCCCCGCGAAAGGGTGAGTGCGGACGGGAACAAAGGGTATCGCCGTTACCTTCGAACCCCCTCGAGCCTTTATCTTGCAACCTCGAAGCACGAAATACCGTCCGGGTTTACTCGGATGACAGTTGAGACGGTGCCAAGAGCGCGGTTGTTTCGCAAGCAGCGCTCTGCGGCTCGTTTACGGATACACGAGAACGTCTATTCATGGCCGTAGGAAGATTCCTTCCACTTGTGCAGTCTATTCCGCTTAAACATTGGTTAAGATTAATTGAAAGGAAGTCTCCGTATCTCTTTCCGACGACTGAATTAAGGAGACGAAGAATCTGCGAGACTTTGATTAACTTTAATCAAAGACTTCTGTAAATCGTTTTTTAATTCGAAATTTGTTTCGTGTAAAGTATTTAAAGTGTTTACTTTCTACATTGTATTATCGTGACGCAATAAAAAAACTATTTGAAAAAAGTGGTGTATCAGAGTAAAAATGTAATTACACACACTTACGCGCACACGGATCTCATCCCAATCAGGACACCTTTATTTGCCGAACAAGCCGCAATTATATAATTCGTCTAAATATTTCATTTGCAGAGCGTTTAACATAAATTTAGTTATTAATTATGTTATATCAATTTAGCAATTAATTATTCCTATTATTGTTAACTAACTACTTGTCATGTTAAATTAACACGGCTTAATTAATGTGGCAATAATCGTGATAGCAAATACAAAAATTTCCGTCGAGATTAATACAATTGACATTTGTCATATAAAATAATGAAATATCTTTTATACGGGCGGACAGATAATTTTCAAGTCGAAAGGACGTAAGCTTGTTTTAGACAGGCTTCACTTTGTGCTCCAAGATAAGAGCTCGAAGGAAAAAACAAAAAGTATTCCAAGTGGACATGCGCGACAAGTAAATTGTTGATTGCATGAGATTTTGCAACCAGAGCCAGCGTTGAAAAACGTCCCGTTCGAGATGAGATTCGTTGCGGTATTAAATGGAACTTCCCGTAATTGGGGCAAAACGATAACGGAGTGCATCAAGCCGGTCCGACGTGGCCGCAACGCGAAACTGGCACCTTGTCAGCTGAAACAGTTAAAACGTGAGCGCTGTTAGCCGCAAAGCGTGCAGGAGCTCTTTAATTTAACTTGCTCGCCATTAACTAAAGGATATCTCGTATATCTCCCCCCCGTATAAACGTAGCGCGACGACTACGAGACATTTCGCAGCTATAAATCATAGTACCGAGTTTCCAAACGCATTAGACTGATCAACCGTCAGCTTCCTGCCCCGCGCGATTCTTGCACGCCGATAAACGCACGAGCTCCTTAAACAAACAAAAAACGCGTTGCCTCTCGATCAATCTTGCCTGATATTTTTCCCATCTAGCAAATTGGAAGACTGAAAGTATTTTGATACAAAACGTACGAGAAACAAAGGCGATGAAGAGGCTTTTAAGGAACCTGGAAGGAAAAGAGCGTGTTGATCTAATTGCAGAGTTTACGCCGTCGATTTATGCCGTCGCGAGTCGCGCTCTCGACGCTTTCATAACGTTTTTCACCGTCGCGTCGTCGAGAAACAAAAAAGTGACAAGGGTTCTTCATTCTTTCGTTAAATATTTGAGCAAGGCTATCACTGCTGTTCGCCCCGTGACGTCACACCGCGGCAAAAATCTTCGCGCTCGTCGCAGCTGAGCCCGAAATGTATTATTGACCGACCGGTATAAAGTAGCCCATTGAATCACAAACTATCTATTTATCACGGATCACCGCACGGCTCGACACGTTTCCGAATCTGCTCGAATGTATTATGAATATCTCGTCGCTTGCGGCTACGATTAAATATACGTCAATTGCGGTTAAATATTCACAGGCGCTCGTGAATTTTCCGATTGATTGCTTATAATATTATGTAGATTAATTACTTATCTGCCGAAGCATTCTATCATTTATCGTTTCCATTACTTTTTTTTTTTTTTTTTATTACTCGATTACTCGATCCCGCTGTAAAAATCGCCGAAACTAGAATCGATTCAAGTTTGCCGTATGTAGCTTTCAATAGCGCACGAAAATTGTAGTTTTTATCAAATTTTACGTTGCACGTTCGGTAAGTAAATTATGCAGTGTCGAAGATGTCAGTAATCTCTATCGTTTGCCGAAAAAAATTTCGGAAATAAATTGTAAAACGGATCTATGCGTGCCGCATTAAAAAACACGATTTCGCTAATGGCGTTTTGTGACCGCGGCGAGCGCGTATTTTCGCAATTAATTGGTAATCGCTCCGAGTTCTTTTTTCCCCCCGCCGGCCGACGCTCATTGTTAACGTCGACGTTTTAATACACGTTTGCGCGCGTAACACAACGACGTACAAATAAATCGTTTTATTCCTAACTGGTTATTAATTCGCGGTAAGCGCGCCCTCAACACCGCGACAGCGATCTGTTTGAGCGCGCGGTGTTTTTATTACCTCGTATAAAAGAGCATTTAAACGCGTCGCCGGGGAAATCGATATTCGTTATTCGAACAGGACAGCTCGTCCCGCTCTCTCGATACTCATCTTTTTCAGCACGCCAATCGATAAAACTCATGACCCATATCCACCGCGCCGCGTGAGTACTCGACGCGGTTAAGACGCAGATTCTAATTGCCGATACGCGCGCGTCCTATTCATCCTCCCCGGATTGACCGGCGCGGCGCGCGCGCGGCGTGTATATCATGTGCGAGCTTGCGGGATAAACCGCCAAGTAAACCGATGAACTACGATATCAACTCGCAAATTTCAAATGAAGCCCCGGTACGGCTGCTCGTGCAAAGGAAATCGGAGCTATTAAAATTGCATCGGGCTGTGCGGAAATTGGAAGAAATGTGTGCGGATGCTGATCTACATGGATAAATCTTCCTCTAGAACAGTTTCGTTCCTTCCGTAGTGCGACATGAGCGGCATGAAGTACGGCAGATAAAATTGAAAAATGAAAATACGCCATACGGTCACGTACGAGTCAACAGCGAAACTGAAACGCTGCACATTTAATCGATAATATTTAATCAATGGTATTTAATCACCGATACAAAATTTTCGTGAATTACCAAAGAGAATACTTAGCAATGGAATTATTATTCTTTGATCGTGGTCAAGCATGACTGAGCAGCGAGGCAAAATGCTTGCCATTCGCCACAACCATGATAATCATAAATTTCATTATTGCAAAATATCGTAAATTTATTTAACATCCTAATTACATCCTGCCGGTCTTGGCAGCGCGATCGATAACGGAGTAATAAACAGCCACGTAGAGATCCTCGTTCGCGATATTTTCGTTCGAGAGGCAAGGTACTTTCAGTTTTATGATGCGCGCTATCCGACGAACACCGCGATACCTCTCTCTCAAAGAAAACTGAACAGCGTTGCGGCAGATAGGAATGGTTGGCGGAAGATTGATGTATGCGCCCCGAATACGTATGGTAACGCTCTCGAAAGGCGAGGATATCGGTGCTATTGCTAATCACAGGCGCATCCTCGAGATTGGAGTGTTTCTAAAGGAGGAGTAATTAGGTCGTTAAACCAGGCGCAAACGGCCCGACACATCCCGCAAGACCATAAGGACATCGGTGACGACGGATAGCGGCGGCGGCGACGGCGGCGGCGGCGGTGGTGGTGGTGGCGGCTTTGAATGGAGGCGTATTATTGATTTCATCCCGCGGAACCCTCTTCTCCCACACTCCTTTCCGTACAGGATGTCCCAAAAGTCGTGAAAAACACCGTCGATACAACACTATACTCTCGTTCGAGGTCTCCGAGCCGTCCAAGCCGCGGACGCGAGCGCGTGCTCTCGGCGTGTGCGGCCAGCTGATACACGACTGAATGGAAGAGATCGCAGGGGCCGGAGACCCCCCGGAGGGGGTGAGTGAAGTGTAACGTGTGACGGGCGCCGGAATTATATATCCTGTCCCGCAGTTTTCCGCGGAATTCATATGTTTCAGAATAACACGCGTCAAAAGAAGAAATTTAATTAAATCGAGATCGCATTCCCCTTCATGTCCCTTCTTCCCTCCCGCTTATAGCGCTTCTTCTCTCGGCGGGGCTGGTTTCAAATGTCCGTTACGTTTCATTGGAAAGAGCCCGCGAGATATACCGTTGTGAATGTAACGGACTTTTACGGATGGATACACATCTCGGGAAAATTGATAAAATACCCCCGGACGATCCTCCACTCATTGTCAGATAGAGCGAACGGGGGACAGACGGAACGCCCACTGTCAGTCTTGACGTTATTAAGGCGGGTTTATCGTTTTCCTACATCTTCACGCTCCGAGAGCAATTCGGCGTTTCTCTCCACGCGGTTTGGCAATCGGGTTTCACACGAGACAAATTTTCGTGCGCGAACATTCGACCTTCGCGATACGAATTTCCATTTCTCTTTACGAAGAATACAGCGCAATTGTAAAACCAATTAAATTCGTCACAAAGATTTATCTCTTTATTTCTTTCGTTTTTTTTTCTCTAAGTTAACAGATAAAAATATCTGCAGCGTCGCGTCGTATGTATATTTGACGTTAAAATAAATTTCGTTTTGACAGATAAAATTTAAGATTGTTAAGAATTCTCCCGCTTGAAAATGTTTGGTATTTAATTAATTCTGCAATTACGGATTCGAGATATCGCAACTGCGTTAAAACACATCTATATACGTTGAAATGTATCAATGAAATATAATATTTCAATAGAAAAGTAACAGAAAGATTTTTTTTTGCAAATACAATGTAGAGATAAAAGTTGAAAAACACAACGTTTACTCACATTTATTCGATCCAAATTAAAAAAGAAAAAAAAAGATGAAACTTTCTGCATAACAAGAATAATAATTTAATGGATTTTAAGATAGTACGTAACTTTCGATACTTCAAATATATATACTCGTATATATATACATACTATGTAGCAAACGCAAGGTTGAAATCTGTGCAGCAAAGGAAAGGTTTGAATTTAAACGTACACAGAAACATCGCCAGCTTATTTTCTGTAATTTTCAAATTAATGAGTTCTGTAACTACGGACGTACGTAGAGACGACCGACGTGTAATTAATTATACTCTAATTGGACTAAATAACTCAAATAATGTTTTTATTTCATTCAACGTTTGATGACGCTGTAACAGCTTCATCGAATTGCTCAAAGTGGATAAATGCTGAATTTCGAAATGTCACGTTATATAGACAAAATATGTGTCTTAAAAAAAAAAAAAAAAAAAATTACAAAGCTACGATATCATTGTTTTTCATAAATACTGCAATATGTCACTCTGATTAATATTTCATTTAAATAAAAAAGCTTTTCCAACCTTTGCAAAATTTGATAAAATACAAAATATGAAACAGAAATATTTTAGTGATGATTTCTGAAAATTTATTTAACGCTACTTTCTTTGCTTACATCCGATACGTTTATTTTTGATGATATACAATTTTTCAACGTTTCTGCGGCGAGTATGCACAGAGATAAGCAACGGAATATGTTTTAAAAATATTTTTGATTCTCGACAGATATGTTATGCTTTACAAGGACGATCCTTAATTGAAGCTGCATGCAATTCGGTTGCATGGAAGGATCGGAGAGATAGATAGATAGATAGATAGATAGAGAAAGAGAGAGAGAGAGAGAGAGAGAGAGAGAGAGAGAGAGACGAATGAAGATTATTCGTACGCGAATAGTAATACACAACTTCAGTTAGACTGAAGATGCATTGAAGATGTCAGCATAGTGAACAAACAAGTCGCTATTTGTCTTCCCGTCGTCGTTCACGCTGTTCGTTATCCTGTTCATTCGTGGTTACGGAAAACGAAAGAAAAAGTAGAGGCGGACGGACAGCTCGACGACTCGGAATTAATCCGATTGTCCTTCGATCTTCCCGTGCAACTGAACGCGGCCGAATTATCACATGGGTTCGTTTTGGAAAGGGGGAAAAAAAAAAATAAAGCACCGCTGTCCTTTGTTAATATGCATGCAAAGTTCGCTAGTATGGGGAAAAGCGTATTCTAGTTTTATGCAATTTCAACGAAATACGCAATTACACGCAAACGAAGTTTGAGAACAGTGGCTCGTTAAAATTCGCTTATGCATAACAAATTATATTATATGGCGAGTCGCGTATTTTTAAATTTTAAATAAGGAAAATTTGTTGTTACGGTAAGCACACCCAGGATGAGACGTAACATATCATCGACGGAAAAGAAACGTAATTCCGCCTTTAATTGATAGATAAAAGTTAATTAAATTTCAGATCCCCTTTCCACGTTATGTTATTAAAAGTCTTCTGTGCAAAAAAAAATTTGTTGTCCCTATATGATTTTCACGTAGCACGATAAGATCGCTAAATATTTTTCTTAATTTAGAAAGGAAAGATCAAGTCAAGTGAGGTCGGGTTAAATCGAATTAGGTCAGATAGACCAATAGGCGTTATTAATTCTCAATGGCAAGATCGAATTAGCGTGCTAGACTCAAGCTGTCCCCACACAAATCTCGTTGATACACACACAAATCCCTTGAAGCAATTGTAAACGGAAATCAATCTTCAAAGGCGGTAAACGCAGTCGAGCGAACGCTGTCGAATCGAACTAGCATTCGGGGACGCCTTCGCACAAATTTCCAACCCCTTCCCCCGCCGCTCCCTTTTTTAATTCGTTTTCCATCCCACGCGGGAACGGGAACTTCCCGTCTTATCCAGCGATAGATTGGGAAAGTAGGAAAACTTTGGGACGGTAGGCACCAAAGAGACCAACAGGCCGAATTAATCCGATAACCCTCAGGTCGTCGCGCGTTATAGCTCGATTTTGCGATCTCTCGGCGCGTCAAAGCTCCCTTGGACTTATTAAGCGCCGATGCGAGAAAGCAACTTTCGACCAAGTCCTCTGTGCCTTTTGAGGAACTAACGAGGAAAACGTTTCATCCACGTTTCGAGACACGAACGTCGCTCCTTGCATCACCGTGCAATATCTAACGTGCGCTCTCGACGAAAACAAACGATCTCGTAACGCAATACAAAGTTATTAAATGTTACTTGTCGCGAGCTCGTCATCTACATGATAATTTAATTCGAAGCGCAGGGGAGCATCGTACACGCAACCTCGGTACAGCGTGCGACGACCTCTTTAAACCCAGGGACCGCGTAACTATTGTTCATAAACTGGACAATGTTAAGCAGAAACGCGAATTCATCTAAAATTAAAACAAAGTATGAGTTGCACGCGGTAAATGAGTCGGCGACGGCACGAGGCTCCGTCTCTTAAACTTCATTTATTCAAAGCTGCTACTTGACGGGTTCGCTCGTTCTCGCATAATTCGCAATCGTTTTGCATATCGCCACGGAAAAAGAGAATATTTCAGCCGTCGAGTCATCCCGTTGCTCGCTGCGCGCATAACGTTCGCTTTAATAGCGCATTAAGCGCGATGTTTATTGAAAGCATTCGTCGAAATCCCATTTTGGACGTATGATTAAGAATTTAATTGATCGATGATTAATCGACCATGGAGAAGACTCGCATCGCTGAGCATCGAAGAACTAAACTAGCTAATTGCAACTCGATGCAAATGTACCGAGAGAGACTCGCTCGTCACGATTCAACACAATGCCCGAGTTAAGCATGCGAATTACGCGTTGATCGATGATGGCAAAGGGAATTTTTGAGGAACGAATGCCGCAAGTTCTCGTACGTGAATCTCGCGCGCGCGCTTATTTTTCATTTGCCTGCGCGTCTCAAAAAGAAAGTTGGTCGTACTTCCATTTACGCGAGTGCTGCTATTTAATTCAATTATTGCCGCGCGTATTATGAAGTACGCGCGGTAATTGAGCAATTTAAGGGCTCTCCGCAAGTACGTGATATAATCGAATTCACTAATTCTACATAGAGCAAAAATCTAAAAAAGGATCTAAAAATTATATATACGTGTATACCTAAGCAGAAGTAGCTTTGAGCGTCTTACTTTTGCTCTAACTAATTTACATTTTTGTAACTAAATTATGTGGAGAATTCCCGGTTCCGATGTTGGAAATGTAGTTAACAAAACTCATTTCGCATAGAGTTTCGCTCTAAAAGTTAATATAAAATTTAAGCAGAAGGTGCATCTAATCAAATAACATTACGAATTGCATAAGAGATATGATGTCCAAGGCAATAGACTGTCTTGGAAAAATAAACAAAAATTAGAGATTGAAATAAACTCGTACAAATCCGGATGGAATTTTGTGCATAAATCCGCAGATAAGCTTTGGACTCTCCCAGTAAGCATAATAAAGAACTTTTTTATGCAACAAACGCATTCGGCGGGTGATAATCACTTCGTGTCATAAATCATGATTGCTCGCGGACGCAAGATAAATCTGTATGAATGATGCGATACTTTCCATAGATTGTAGACCCCCGTTGATGCCCGCGCACGTTCGAGCGAGCCGCGAATTTCAGCTTGTGTACCGAACATTCGATCGCCCGTCCGCAAACAAGACGTCGATCCTGCCTATGTCAACGCACGGAATGGTGCTTCTTGTTAACTATATCGTTACGGAGAGGTGGAAACATGCAAATTCAAAGTGTATAACGATCTCACGGCAACAGGGGACACCTTCGTATATGCTAAACATATTAGATCCACTTTAGACGATTTATACTTCGTTTCAAAATGCAAAATGACTGGGGAAGGTTACCGAATTCGCACCACTTTTCACGTAAAAGTTTATCATAAAAAACATTTTTAAGTTCTTTACATAATAATAAAGTACAAGATTTTTTCTTTTTTTATCTATTTTTTTCATAATTTTCGCATTATAATATTTTTAAATAAGGAATTTTGATAAGCCTGCAAGTGAAGTGATTTAGGAACGGATCTCGTAAATCGCGCATCGCAGATTGCCAAAATCGCAAATAAAGTAGTTCTCTACCGTTCGCAGAGTGTACACTAGCTCGTTTCATTTCACGTGAAACTTTATTCCAATAATGTCGCAAAAAATATTTTTTTTTACCCAGAAACGCAGTATTTAGCTTCTACTTCATTTAGTTATTCTTATTTTACAAATTCTATTTTCTTTGAGAGCGCGATTCATAAATTCTGTATACCACTTTACGTATTCTCTTTTGGCCATTTCCCGTTCGCCGTAAAAAATCAGCCATTTACGGTAGCCAGCATTTAGGCAACGTCGTGGCGCGATTTAGGAGACTAAGGCATTTCGTAGAACTTTGCTTATCTAATCTACAAATAGAGCAAAAAGGAAACTTCAATCCTATTAATTTAATTTTCGACAATATTGCGATCACAAATCATCAAAATCTAGAACATTATCTTATTTTTTGCTGTAACTCAGCTACAAAATGTGTAAAAAAAAAGTTATATCACGATTTTTTATAAACATAAATAAAAAAATTTCTATTGTGCCTAACGTCTCGGATGTACTATAATAAAGCATTATAGTGGTACTATATAGTTTTCAAATAATCCCAGATAGGAACCGTATGCACAAATACAACGGTTAAATTTTTAAGTGCGATGATGTGATTTCGACAACCTTCACTTATTCTATTTATAGAGAAAAAAAAAGGAGTGAAATATCATTTTGTTTTTTTTTTAACTTATCACTCAGTAAATATTAATTACGCGACACAGTTCTTATCAACACCCCAGCTAACCATCGAGGTTCAACCAATCACCTTATAGATAGAAGTTCATCGGGTATATAGAACAAACGTAATTTATAATTTACTGAAGAGGAAAGGAAAGATGCATTTGTGAGATAACAGAAATGAGATGTACACCTGCAAAAATCGCTGCAAAACTGAAATTCAGCTTTTATAAAAACGCAGTGAACACTAATTCCCAGTAACCATCTTACAATGTCTAAATAGACTGTGACAAAGCAATTTTAATGGTTGCTCTAAAAATTTAACGCGAATTATACAAGATATCATGGTATCTCATCTCCATATGTATCTCACGATTCCCATCCTTCCTCTAATATTATGTTGTGCGTGATGCGATATACAATTAGAGAACAGAAAATACACGCGCATGTATAAAATATTAAAATGTACACACGAAATATATATATATATATCAAAATCCGCGAGATAAAAAAATTATAAATAAAAATATATTAGATTTCTACCTCGAAATCTGATGTGAATTATAAATCGCTTCAAATCAGCTTTATTAATAGGCAAACTTTAAAACGAGAAATATGTTATTAGATTTCAAATTAATAAATCCTCAAAGTTTAATTCTTATAATTTTCTATGTCGATTGAAAACGAATTTTTTATCTTTTCTTAATATTAAATTTTAGTTTAAAGTTATCTCCGAAAAATTTATTTCAAGCGATGCGAGGATTCTTAAAATAAAAATTAAACTTTTACTTTATGGGTCAGTGTATTTTAATTATATCAATGGAACTTTATCACATCGGTACACCACGATCTTTATCGGTGGCACCGCCGGCGGATCTTTACGACTATCTTTCTTGCAGTTCCAAATGATCATGTGACTTCTTTCTCTGATGGTATGCGAACGACGCTATTCATCTACCGGTATTGTCACAGCGTGAGAAACTAAGACAAAGGTAGTGGACCATTAGTAAAGTAGCGGTTACTGGCGGAAACACGATGGAGAGAGAGCACGAGAAGAACTAGACTATCGAATTGATGTCTGCCATGCGATGTGGTATTTCTACTTGCCAGTTGGTAGAGAGAACATAAAGACCTGACATTTTCTCAGAAAACATATAGTAATTATTTCAAAATGAGCATGTGCAAACTATCTTCCTTCGATGATATAAAAATTTTGCTAACTGCAGACACTTTTAATTGTCGATGATGCAGAAAAATCCAAACTCCAACGCGGTAACAAGGTCTGCTAGAGTACCGTTTGTTTCTGGCGGAAAATTCACCCGTACATCTCTTCGACGAATCGAGGGGTACAACGATGCAGTGCGAATCGACACTGGTTCCATTCCGCGGCTTTTGAACGCAGCACAGTAAACGCAGTTATGCCGATCGTTGCGGCACCGATCTGACGTAAAAAATAGCCGTCGATACTTGTTGATGGGAGTTAAAGGGGAGATGATATCGCGATTCGCGAAACTCGAGCGGATAGATTCTAACGCGGGCACGTATTTTCCGTTAATCCTCGTTCGCAGTACGGTAAAGCCCATTTTCCAACCGTCATTACTAAGTCCCGTGCGTCCACAGCACCCCGTTGAGACCATAAATGTTGAATGAATCGTAAATAGTACTGCGGAAGATGTCTTTGAGCATTCGCTCGTATTTCATTGCACGATATCGTGCACGTAATTTTATTTTAGCTTAGATTTCAGAAGTTAACGATCGTCAGTAAATAAAGGAGAACAGCGCAACCGAGAAAATAACTGTCGGTTCGTTAAGTAGAAAACAATACGAATAGTGTGCCCCGCCGCGCGCGCGTGTACCCGTTTACATCATTACATGCTTGAAGGAAATGCAGTTACATCGCGCAGTTGCGTTGGCAAAACAAATGGATACAAATTGCATCAATAAAGCGAATCAATGGCGGAAAAATACATCTTGATTTTAGTTTCAGTAAAACGCTATTATCAGACAAATATTATATGTACAAATTACATGTAATAATGACTGCATTGAAAACATTAAACGTAAATATTAATTTAATAGTTCGAACAACATTTGGATGTTTAAATTAAGTAATAACTCGTAATATCATAATTACGCGCCATATTACTGTTACATGGGACGAGATAGCAGTGAGAATTTTTGCTTGTCAGCATAATATTATTCAATTTGAAACGACGATATAAAATAAAAATAAAGTATTAAAAGAAAAATGAATTATTAACTAATTCAAATATTATATCTTCCTTCGCTATTCATTAATGTTCGAAAAAAATATCTTTGTCTCGTTAGTATTTTAATTATTAATGAATTTCATTATTATGCACTTCTCTGCGCTGCTACGTTTTTCCTTATTTCGGTTCACTAGTTCGAGAAACGTCTTTTGCCCCTGTTCTACTTCAAGAACAGCGTAATATAATATTACATCTACGCTCGCAACTATTCCACACATGCAGCAATATTACTGCAGCTACATAGTTTCGAAAGCACGTTTCAGCACTGGAATGTACACGAAACTTCTATCGATTCATCCAGCAACAGTCTGTCTGTTCTGATAATTTGTCGTCTTTCAGAACCGACGTCGACCAAAGAGCCATTTGATGAAACGATTAATCGGCAAAACTCTTTAAATTAAGATCAAATATAGACAAATATACTACTAACAATATTCGTAAAGATATTAAATTGCTGGAATAAATAATAAGTATTCTTCTTGCTAAGAATTCGTAAATTTTTTTTCTTTCTGTTAAAATTTGGAAAAAAGCAGCCAATATAATTGTCTAAAGTTTTTGTAATTGTTAAAATAGAATTAAGTGAATAATAAAAGATTCATTCATTGTCAATTGTATCTGCTGATAATAGTATCCGAATTTTCCCGAGTCAAGGCACAGTGAAAAAGACAAACATTTCATTAAGAGAGATCATAAAAGTTCGTTCGTTCCTCGACGTTTATGTGGACCTTATAACAATCCTATAATTAATTAAAACTTCTTTAATAAAGCTCGCCTCGCCATTTGTAACGAGTCGGTAAACGAAAAGCGACGGTCGAGTTCTTAGCGAAGGTAGAAATTAAAATGCTTTCACATCGGATCTCGATACTCAGAAAACGTGAGGAAAATATAATCACCGTTCAGCGAAGCGTTATTGAATCAGTCAGGAATTATTGCTATGTTTATATATATATATATATATATATATATATATATATATATATATATACACTGAGAAAAAAGTTATATTAAATAAAAAAATACATTTTTTGAAAACTATATATTTTGATGCAAGCATTTGTTCGTTTTATTTATGTAAAAAAATATTTACTTTCAAGTAAATAGACATATTACCTCAAGTATACAATTTTCTATTTTTACATTTTTTTACATTTAAAGAATATTTTACAAATAAGCTATCAATAATATTAAACTTAATTAAATAGTTTTCTTAGATTAAAAAATCTGATTATTTTAAATATAAAAATAGTCTAATAGTAAGAATGTTTTTTTAAAAGTGCAAGATAAAATTGCTTCATTAAAAATTATTTCTTTATTTTATTTACATAAATAATTTCAATTGAGAATTTTTGACTGCAAGTAAGTAAGCTATTAGGATCCATTAAGTAAATAATTTTTTTTCGTTAAGTAAAATTTTCTTATTTTAAGATATTTTTTCTCTCAATGTATATACGTCAGCAATTTTATTAACATCGTAAACGCGAGCATCGTTTAAAAATTCCCTTAATTTTTTTCGCGTATACGGGGGACAAAATCCTCCGCATCCATTTAAACTGAATTGCGCAAGAAGAATCGATTTTCCGTCTCCGTTGTGGCGGCATATTAAAATGCCCGCGATAAGGACTGCGTTAAGCGCGCGGGCCAAATCGCTGGAAATACACATACACTCCCCATCTAATCCCGAGGAGAGGCAACAAATGGAATTACTTGGAGTGCATTATGTGCGGCCGATGCTAAATGCATCGACCGTGCAGGAGCACCCGGTCGAAGAGCTATCGTTATGGCGCGGCAGCGCGAGCCGCGCTTTCCGGTTTTCGAATTCTCGACGCCGAAAGGGTTAATAGCGAATCGCGTCCATTGTCCGGCCACTCTGCTTAATAGCGAAAGACGACACCCGTCGCGTGGGATGTCGTGCGGGACAATACGCGGATTGAATTATGAACTTCGTGCTGGAGGAGGAGCTTTTGTTTCCGCGGCAGGGGGACCCACGGTTCAGAGATCAGACACGCTGTCGGGCCTAAATCTTTTGTTCCGCCGGTTAATTATTACTTCCGTCGCGATAACAAGGCGCCTGGAAAGTAACTGCGATGCCCATGCAACCTGCATAATTCTTCTCGAGAGCGGAACGGGCGCACGTCCGGATCTACTCCGCCCTCGCGATGTCTTAAGAACAGTCTCGTAGATTTGTGTGATTTATCCGTCCTTTACACTTTATAAACGCGATCTAATAAAGCGAGTATTTATGTCTATTTTCCTCCCTCACGCGCTCCATTTTTCCCTCCCAAATTACCGCTAAGTTCCTTCTTATGAGTTTCTCGGCGAACCTCGAGTCGATCTTTCTACATTTATATTGAATCTACATAGCAGCTATAAGCACGTTCGCAATTCTAGATTAAAATTTGATCAAAATAAGATATTCTTGCTCGTGCAACCTTCTAATCGTGTTCGGTTTTTTTTTTCGATTCCAACATTTTTGGGAAATTCTGAGGGCTGGTAAAATTTTGCCCAACCCAGTTAAACTCCACTTGGTTAAAAACGGTTTTAACCAAGTGAAAAACCCATACTAAAACCCACAGAGATTTTATTTTACTATACATTTTTAAAGCCTAGGAAAACATAAATAAAATTAATATCTAGATTGTAAATCACAAAAAGAACAAAAGTTGCGTTTTATTATTTATATTTAATAATATTTTTAAAATTATAGTGTTAGATATTAATACATGTAATATACATATAATATATTAATAAATAAAATAAAATTATACAATAAAAGTAATAATACTTTTCTAAGTTCAATTAATGAAGTAAATTAAGAAAATAAAATACTGTAGACTAAACTCTAAATTTAAATTATTTGTATTGTGTGAAATATACATTTAAAAATGAAATAATACACATTTATAAAGAAATATACATTTTTAAAATAAAGTCTCAACACCATAGTACCAGACCAGATACCTGAATCACAAAACGTTTTAATTGCAAATTAAATTGTAAAGTAATCTTAAATGTAAATTGTATGTTTATATTAGTTTATAATTAATCAACTTTCATAAGTCATGTAATTAATACAAAATAAAGTAAAACAAAGAAATTATAACAATACAGTTACAAATTTTATGAAAAATTGATTTAACCGGGCAAAACTGGGTAAAATTGGTTATAACCGGATGGGTTGGGTTTAATTTAAAAAAGCTGGGTTTTTGCCAGCCCTGGGAATTCTCCTAGAATTATTCTTACATATTGCATTCTTGCATATTGTAATAACATTGTGTGGTACGAATTTCACAATTTTAAACAAAATGATTCTTGCAGATTTTTTGTCGCTGAAAATAAATCCGCTAATAAAATTGCTCTATCGCATCAGATTTCAGAGAAAATTAAACTTAAAAATACCAAAAATGGCATTTGTTGATAATTTTAAGCCAAAATAGCTCAATGTGACGTGAGAGAACAATTTCATTTACGAATTCGTTTTCAGCGATTTAAAGTCCATAAAGCTCACATACTGTTGTATTTACTTTATGCAAAATTTACAGTTATAGATTAAAAGAAGAGTTATAATCCGCTTATGCTTTTAAAATTTATAAAAATTATCTCGTCTAGTTCGTGATCTAAAAAAAAAAGTTTACTTTGTCAGACAGTGTAATGACTCTATTTAAAATATGACCAAATATTGTAAATATTTGGTCCGAAAAATCGTAAAACTTGAACTTTGGTTAATAGTAATTGTTAATAACTTTTGTTAATAATAAATTGTAAATAGTACCGCGAGAATTTTTTAAAAAGCGTTTGAGTCGAAAATGATCCGAGCATAATTAGAATGTCAAATTTTTAATCTTCTAACCACATAGGTTTTAAAATTCTTGAAAAAAAAAAAAGATTAACTCTCTCTTCACCAAAACACATTTCTCGTTATTGCGCTGCGTCGCGATGCGTTCGTCAAAAATAAACGTGTACCACGCTCTGTATACTCTTCCAGGTCGCAGCACGCTACTGTGACTCGATGCTGAAGAGCTCATCGCCACGCCGCGGGTATCAGGCAACGAGGCAAAATGGCGAAGGGACGTTATTCTCCCGGCGGATTAATTTCGAGACAGGCTGTGCTCCGGTTCCACGATTCTCGCCTAATTGTCGCGATCCCCCAGTCAAGGGGTTGTCAGAATCCCCGATGAGGACGAAGGAGAATGGCGAAAATGAGAACATCCACGCATCCACCGCAGCTAGATACACGGAAAGAACGGTTTTGTTAAAGTGTTCAAAAATTTAGCTGGATATAGATCTGAAAATAATTTTGTTGGGCCATCAAAATAATTACGTAGGATAGTGAAATTAGTTGCTGAAATGTTAAAACATTTTGCAGCCTTGCTCATAACGTTTGACGTATAATTATTTAGATGGGCCAACAAAATTATTTTCAGATCTGTATCCAGCTAAATTTTTGGACACTTTAGCAAAACCGTTCCTTCCGTGTACGCTCTATATATGGATACTCTTTCTATGTTGGCACTGGGGCACAAATTTCTTCGTCCCCCCCCCCCTCTCTCTCTCTTTGATTCGACCCGTTATCGTTTTTCCGCGTCAACACGATTCGAGAGCCTCGCGGATATTAATTCGCATTAAATTGCGATCGCAATACCGCGTTGATCAGTCGGATTGCACGCGTTCTGTCTCACGTTGCACACGTTAATTTCGATTCTATTTGGACACCACTCACAGTTCGCTGTTACCGTTAACTTGTTGCGTGCGATACAAATATCAACGATAACGTTGAAACTGATTTTGTACAATTTTATCGTCATCGGCGCTAATTAATGTCTCATTAAACATTGACTGCTCCTTGAAATTCCATGTACAATTAAACGCGCGTGTCTGCTGAAACATTAATTATTTCGTAAACAATTTGTTTATTTGCATATTTATTTGCAAATGAGTAATGTACATATGGGCGTATTTGCAGAGCAAACCATTCCTACGCGACATGACATGAAGAACTTTAAATATTATTCCAAGCACGGCGCGTTTGTGCATAAAAGTATATTCAGCTCTTAAAATTCTCTCTCGCATTTTGCGCAATCCTTTCGTTAGAATGTATTCCAGGGATGCTCTCCCTCGGTTAAGAAAGAAAATTCAAACAACACAGACAAGTCCAACAGACAGGTATCTGAAAAAACCGCTTGAAAGATCAAGATATCTTTTAAACATCTTTATGGTCCCTTTGTATCTCTGGGAAACGTTTGCGTTGTTCGCGGACCGTGTAATTTTCAATTTAAAGTCGATAAGCAACTAATGAAAGAATCGAGGTAAGTTATGCGAGACAGCGTTATCTCTCCATCGCTATACATATTTTTCTATCTAGCGTATCTACTTTGAAATGGTGGACTCTCATGCAACGTTCATTACATCGATTCGCGTAATAAAAGATCTAGTTAACGTGTCGAATGAGCATCGTTAGACGCACTATATGGGGCTCATTTGTCCCCGGTATTTCCTTCGTAATTGTCGCGCAGACACACGATCATCGAGATCCACGAGGGATTGTGAAAAAGGCTGAAGAAGCTCCGGACAAGTTAAAGCATCTCGAGAAACGCGTTCACATTGATACTTAACAGAGAGCTTGGATACATGTGCGCGAATTTCTCAAGGGCTTTGCAGAGTTTTCGGCTTGACAGCGCCGGTTAACTAATGCTTCTGTGATATCAATCCCCATCCCACCTCCCTCCCCTTCGCAAAGTACAGGATAAATCAATGGCAGTGCATGTGAATTAAAGATTGCGTTTTCATCGATTCGCGAATCCATCAAGATCATGAGAAAATAATAAGCCGCTGAGGGATTTTATAGTGATTGAAGATTTAACGACTGACTCGCATGCTATGTTCAAAAACGCACGAAACGTAAAAGCGTGTTATTTAATAAATTTAAATATAATTTTTTTAGTTAAAAGTTTAATTTAGTCCGCGACATGTTGATTAAAGTGCAATAATTACTTGAAACATAGGCAAATCAAGCTCGTTATGTGCAGAGTAAAAAAAAATATGTAAGATAAAAGTGGCTAAAGAAACGAGCGATCAAAGCTATCGAGATGCAGAAAATCTAGTAAATGTAATTTATTCTTGTATTTTATTTAATATGTACATGAATAAATTACATTTATTATATTCCGATGGCTTTAATCGCTTGTTCCTTTGACCATCCTATTAAAGTTATTAAATTTTCATAAGAAAAGATTTAATTCAAGAATAAAAAGGTAACAGAAAATAATTATCGAATCATGATTAAAAAACTCCTTTAGCACGCTTAAAAAAAAGAGAGAGATAAAAAATATATATAAACAAGGAAAATTGAGTTTATTCTGATCATGCAAAAAACAAACCTGTATTTCATCTATGGCCATGTTAATATTCGACCATTACCATCGTATACTCTCAATCAATTCCGAGTTGGCGCGCTCAATTCGATTTACACGTTGAATAATTGTATAAACGCATTGTCCGGCTTTGTCAATGAGCACTCGCGCGCAATCATCTCTCTCGTTTACCTCGTCGGAGAGAGAGAGAGAGAGAGAGAGAAGGGGGAAAAGAGAGAGAGAGAAAACTTTTCCACTCGATGGAGCAAAGATTTAGGTGAAGCGAAGCTGAAACCGCCGGTGTTGAAGATCTTTAAAAGCTTGCACTCACTCAAGAGCGCCGCGAAAAAAGCGTGCGGTGGGAAACTGCGAAGCCACGGGAGGATCGAATGAGAGAGAGCTCGCGCTCGCTGATTTTATTCGTTAGGGGAAGTTAGCCTGAATTTATCTACCATCCATTAAGTTCGGCTTGAAGAACCATCCTCTCGCGACTTCCGAGAGAAACGGAAAAGAATGCGGCATCGCGCAGGATTATCCATTTATTCTGCGATCTTTAACCGTTTGAAATATCCACTAGTATGTAGAGATCATAATTTGCGTATGTATCATAATTTATACACGTCCTTTCAAATATATATGTATGGCACGTCACACTTGGATACGCGGCATGTATGCGTGCTAATGAGCGACGTATTTAATCATTTTGAAAAGATAGCGGGGAGTACAAAGGGCGACATATATAGATTATTAATTACCTCGCGCTCTAAAGGTAACACAATTAAATTTGGCTTTGAAAGGACGCCCCGCAAGCGCGTTTTGGCTTTAATAAGAAAAAAAAATAGCGCGTGCAGTGTACACCAACGACGTGAAACACCTGAGAAAAGTTTTTCAGCCTCTTTTCTTCCCCTTCGTATTTTATTTAATATTTATATTTCGCAGAGAAAAGTTAGAAATACACGAGATCGTGGTCCTTCTGTTGACTAAAATTGTGTGGTGTGTGTGTGTGTGTGTGTGTACGCGCGCGCGCGTATGTGTAATTTAGAATAACAGATAGATCTCTATTATCCATAGTCTAGGCTTGTAATAATAGTCATGTCACGCGGAAGTCCCTGAACCCCCAATCGAACACGACCACAGGTCACACAAGGTCTAATAGTAGCAAATGATGCCCGAATCGGTAATTCCACGTGTTCACCGTGTCGAGAGAGAGAGAGAGAGAGAGAGAGAGAGAGAAGCGAGCTTTCAGAAAATTAATCTTCGAAGTCTTGCCGGGCGTGAGAAGATATCAACCCCCGTTTGTGCAGAAACCGTTCTAGGCGCCGCGTATAAACGCCCTCGTTCGCGCCCACCTCTTCGCGGCTTCTCCATTTTCAATTTCCTTTTTACATTGTTCCGCGCCGGTTCCGCGCGATGAAATTCGATCGCGCTCGTAGCAAGAACTCGACCATGATGCCCGTGCCATTACGTTGCACTTGCATGCGACGCGCCGAGAGAATTGGTTGTTGCGATCCGAGTTTGACCTCGACTCCCCCCGTCCTTCCGCCTAAGAGAACATTGTCCACGCGGTCCATTTCATATCGATATATCTGCGATATGAGTTTTAATGCAATAACGTGTAAATACGCCGCGTGACACACGATACAGAAATGGCTTTCGTTCTAATTGTAAGTTAGATATTTTTCACTTGAAAAATATTATATAGAATAAAATAAAACACTACATTTAAAAATATAATATAAAAATAAACTCGCTATGCAAATAATCGAAAAAATAAGCGTTATAATCCCGAACATTGGAAATAATAAAATACGCTTTGCATCGCCGAGAGAATTAGAATAAATCGATTTAATAAATATCGAAATATTGTGCGTGTGTAAAAATATCTTTTTTAAAGTCAATATTTACAGTCGTTACATAAATCTTGAATAAAAGACCGTATGATGAAATATTAAAAACAGTTTCATATATGCCTGAAGACACAGACTGTTCAATCATTAAAAAGCAACTGAAACTAAACTGATCAAAGAATTGGAACGATTACTGCTGTAAAATCTTATAATAAGGTAAGTGTACTCTATATGGCTTAATTACTGTTTCTAAATAGTTACATAATTTTTAGTATTGGACAAATAACGCTAATATGTCGTACAAGTCAACGTGTGACTTGTTTGCAACAGTTAACTGCTCTGTTGTTGATAGTCAAGTCAAAAGTAAAATTTTCTTGATTACGTTTCTCATGATCTAATACTTCGTAGAAAAGTTACTGCTTTCTAGAACTTGGTGATGGTTGCCAATCTCTGCAGTTTATATTATTGTAGTTCAATATTTATACTTTACGACGTTGTATTTAATTTATATTTTCGTCATAGCATCCTGTTTATAGTCAAAGAAAGAAAACTTTTTGAAGTTAGAACCAATATGCTCCAGATCAATGATGAGTACACACATAGATTGTAATGTTTCTTCAGTAATTTCATTGCTTTAGATCATAAATTTTAATCCACTTGCTAAACTTTGATTCATAAGCCGTGATTTAAGGGAAAAAGTTCAGATAAGTCAATTATTTACTTAATGAATTATTGACAAAAATATTAGTTCTTTGCGTACTTTTATATGTTAATATGTTAATAAACAAATAAACATGTAACATTAGATCACATTATTATCAATTTTTATAACTTTTTGAAAAAAAAAGGATTACATATTAGACAGATATGACCTAATGACACTTTCTAAAAATTTTCACTGCACCCACGTAAATATTTGAAACTGTTCCATATTTTAAATTAATGTATAGAAATGTTTTCCCCTTTGAATCTGGTTATCTTTTATTTTGGACTCAGCAAAAAAATTAGAAAAAAATTACAAAGCTCAAATAAGCTATGTAAAGTACAGTTATCTTATTCAAAAAAATTGCGATTGTATGAAACTATCCAATATTACAAACAAAATGAAAATCATTAGCTCCTAAATTGTTGACTATACTCTGTTCTCGATTATTCAAAATCTTGAATCTATGTATTTACATTGTACGTAACACTCGGTCAATGATCGTCGCGTAAGCACGTTCTTCTTAAAGAAAATACACTGATTCAACGCGTATTTGTGCATCTCCGGTTTTGTCGTTGATTTTAATTCTTCGAATAAATATATGCAAGTATATGCGTACAGTGATCGCCACCGAAATTCGATTCACCATCGTTCCAAGCACCTCTATGAAGCTATGTTTCAAGCCGTACTTTTGGTCGACGGGCTTTGAACTTTGGCGAGATTCTCACGCGAGATAACAGACATCGTGTGTGCATAGTGCGAGTTTGTATCAGAAAAGCACTGACCACGCGGTGAGCGTGGTACACCTAAATATTCTGATTGACGCACGGTGACCCATTTACAACCTCTATTGCAAATAATGTTGTAATATGACGTTAAATAATCAATAAATAGAAATAGATAGATTATAAAAAATTGAAATAAAACTTATTTACTATAAAAATGTATGATTAACACGATTTCGTTAATCAATTAATTATTATTTCCAGTTTTTTATTTATATTTTAATGCGACACATGCATCAAAAATGTCTCTCTAAATATTACTTTTTTAAATTAGTTTATATAATATTTAATATTGAAAACGTATAAAGGGATAAAACCCATTTTCACTTTTTATTAAAAAATACTCGGCAAAATAAAATTAGCTTTTTTCTACAATATTTTATAAATTATGTATTTTTATTAGTTTATAAAATAATGTACAGAAGATTAAAGTAAATAATTTTACTCCTATTTCATTATTCCTGAACGCCAGAAAGAAAATTAAATACATTTTATATTCTAAAAATGGTAGTTTTTTACTTCGCTTGATGTTAATCATTTCTTTGTGTTACTTTATTAGTTATTTAAGCAAATATAAAATTAATGGAATCCATTATAATTTTTATTTGACAAAATTTATAACAAAAAAATCAAATAAAATTATGAATATAAATATGTTACATTTTCATGATGTCCTTAATTACGTTACTTGAAATTCTTATTGTATTTAATAATTATTGAACTTGATAATGTAAAAAATATTTAATAAACACTTACATCATTTCCAATATTAAATATTTATATTGATCTGTCCTTCTATTTCAACGTCTATTTCTTCTAAGATTTCTGTGAAACGTATATTTATTTATATTTATTTAATGCTAATTTATTCTCATGCTAATGTGATTATGCTATACGTTTATATATGATACTTACTCAAATTTTTATAAAAGAATTCTCGGAGAATCCCCAGATTTTTTAAGTATTTTACTCAAAGTTCCAGATAAGATTAAAGAATTTTTTAATTCAGTTGTAAAATAAATTTATTTTAATGTACCTTTTAATGTTTCTTAATCATGCAGTCATAACAAAAAGTTGAATTTTGAATATTAAATTTAAGATAGTATCAATAATGAATTAACATAAATTAAATATAGTATACAATAATCTATACCAATACGGATCAAACTTATCGAGAGTACAAAATTCGAAATTTGATTAAGCATGCAATGCTAATTTGATATAATGTATTGTCTTCTGTCATCACTATTTTTTAAATAAAGTAAGTCACCAGAGAATGCACGTAGACATAAATTTCATATTTATTACTAATCGATTTGACCAGAAAAAATGATAAAAACTAATTTCATCAGAAAAATCAAGATAGAATTTTTTAATTTAAAAGTAAAATTCCAAAATTTTTCTCTGAGTAATAAAATCCCACAAAAATTCATAACTTTTACGTCTATTAAACTGGCATAGCACAATCAAATGCGGGATTCATACAAGAATTATTAGTTTCTTTATTTGCTAATTGTTCCATTTACGATTTTTTTGCTCTAGCTGTAATAATGACTCTGCTTAAGAGTAAAATTAACGCAGCTATTAAGAAAAAAAAGAGAAATTAAAAACAGAAACGTATTTTTGTAGTGCTACTATTTTCCTAACTTTACTTTATTTAGAATTTTTTAGCAAAACGGCTGGAACAAAAAAATTGTAAATAGAGCAAAAAATTAGCAAAGAATAGCAAATAATTCCTGTATGAGTCGCATTAAATTGTGCGGAAATGGCTGTGCCAGATTAATAAACGTACATTCTTACTGCATTTTATTTCATTATTTTGTAAATATGTAATAAATTCAGACATTTAATTTAATGTAAACTCAAAAGTTATAATGTAAGTACTTGAAAAGTGCAGATAATTTTATATATTTTATTTTATATAATGAATTTTATAATGAAAAACATCTCACGATATCCTCGATTTTCTGAAAATCTTGCGGCTGTAAGCATTTGGCAAAAAATGCAAAGAATATTTTTTTTACACGCGCTTGCACGTTTATTCTTCAAATTTCAAACGAGTGAAATATGGTTTGCAAACTTTATGTTTTCTCATAACGTTCATCAAAATACGCGCTAACAGACTTAATACAAGTTTCATGATTTTACGTACTGAAGTGTATATTTACGTGCAATAAATTGGATGGAAATACTTTCCAGGATCAAATATTGATATTACTCTGGCGTAGCGCAACCATTTTGAAGAGCAATGGATCTCTATCAATATATTTAACAGAGATTCATTACTAGATTAAAATATAATTTGTTACTCACCGATACACGATGAGCAGCAGCAGAGTTTCCAACGTCGTAATCTGTAAAGCACAAATAAATATATAATTCACATTACAGTAGCGTCCGCTACTAATTATAATACTAATAACTAATATTGCAAAAACTGATTACATTACACGCATATATTTTAATACATAATATATTTTATGTACATGCATGTATATTTTGATTTTCAAAATATTTTTTACGCATGAAAAATCTTACAAACAAGACTCTGTTTTTAATTCTAAAATCCTGACGCAAAACTCCACTTTTAGAGTCGTCTAGAGTGGACTATGCTAAACGCCTCTAATTTACCGAAAATAAAATATAATTTAATGAGAATGAGATGGACTGCGCACGTTTGTTCATCGATATTCCATCAACCAGAGAAGATTGAAAAACGCGGCGGCTTTTACGTGGACCGGAGATTTATTACGGGAAAATCGCGATGATTTTTGCCGAGCTATCAATAGTTAACGAGTTTTTTTTCTCAGTGCGGCTAATGTATAAATACCTATCCACAGGGTTCAGCCGTTGGCCGATGCTCCTCCTGAGCCTCCATCTCCTCCCAGATTCCGTCAATGCACAACACTCACGGACACTCGGGAGATATCAATTATCAAAACTACGCGCGTGTCTCCGAGCAATCTCGCTGTCTCTCTCGAACGTTTATCTTATTGAAGTTACTCACAAAAACTCATACGTGCAAAGAGAACCGTGTGAACGTTGCGGCGAGAGAGGCTCGCCCGCCAATTTACGTATCTCGCAAGAGAGAAGGGAAGGGGAGAGAGAGAGAGAGAGAGAGAGAGAGAAAGTCTCGAAAAAATCGCCGTTTTGTCCGAGTGTTTCATCGTACATATAGGCAGTTTTCACTTTCGCGCTCACAGCGCTTGTAAACATCATTTGTCCCCGTTTAAGATTTAGAAAAAAGGATGAACAGATGCTTACAACGCGTGAGCCTCCAAAGTAAACGCACCCATTGTCGTACACAAAAACTCGGACGTATCGCGGCGAATCCGTTCGACATCGATGGTGATACGCGAGGAGCAGGCGAACGAATGGCACGAAACGTTTCGAAGCGAACACGATACTCTTGCGGCGACCTTCACTCGCGTCGCCCGCCGCACGGCGAAGAGTCAACACACACGTCTCAAAACGATCGTCACACAACACTCGTTTCACACCACACTGCGCATAACACTGCCCATGTGCCGAAATACACACGGCGAGACCGGAGCTCGTGCTGCGCGGTCCGTGCCGGCCGGCCGCCGTACCCGAAATGCCTCGCGTCGCCGCCATGTCGTCGGCCCATTGGCCGAATCGCTGCGTAGTTGCGCGCGACAGATTTCCGCGAATTTAGCTATCTCTCGCGAAATACGCGTATCGCGGCTACTCCTTGTCGCACGATTGTCACAGGTGTGTCGGAATCGAGCTTCCTGCGACTGTATTTACAGCGATGAAACGCGTCGCGACGATCGTCGACACGGAACCGATTAACCGCACGTCCGCTACACCGCCGATCGCCGCTCCACTACTGTCCCCTGCTAGCGGAATACGGAATGCCGAAATCGCTCCGAATGACTCCGAAGAGTTACGATCGGTAACGTATGCACTTTCCAGGAAGAATTTTTTCCAGGAAAAAATGTACACGTCTCCAACGAGCAATAAGCTTTTCGTTGTGTGATTTACGTTGTTAATGCTGCTGTTCATTTCAAATTTATTTTATACGATCACATTGTTTGGCTCAATGTTGATCAAAATGTTATAAAAAATAAAGAATTTTCGTAGAAAAGCAATCAAATTTTTTGTGTATCAAAAGAATATTAAATACTAGAAATGGGAATTAGAATTTTAGAATTAGATTTATCAATAAACACTATGGATAAATAATAATGTTATGTTGTATTTCGCATAAAGAATTCACGCGTTTTATCTTATTAATATCTATTATGCGTAGATATGGGTAAGTTAGTAGATTTATGTAAAATAAAATCAAAGTGAACTGCAGGATCAACGTAAACCAAACAAAGAAAAGCCTATCACTCGTGGTTGGAGACGTATTCATTTTTTTCCTGGAAAAAATTCTTCCTGGAAAGTGCATACGTTACCGATCGTAACGCTTCGGAGTCATTCGGAGCGATTTCGGCATTCCGCTACTGTCCGCTAGTAGGAGACAGTAGTGGCGTGGCGGTCGGCGATGTAGTGGACGTGCGGTTAATCGGTTCCGTGTCCACGATCGTCGCGACGCGTTTCATCGCTCTAAATACAGTCGCAGGAAGCTCGATTCCGACACACCTGTGACAATCGTGCGACAAGGAGTAGCAGCGATACGCGTATTTCGCGAGAGATAGCTAAATTTACGGAAATCTGTCGCGCGCAACTACGCAGCGATTCGGCCAATGGGCCGGCGACATGGCGGCGACGCGAGGCATTTCGGGTACGGCGGCCGGCCGGCACGGATCGCGCAGCACGAGCTCCGGTCTCGCCGTGTGTGTTTCGGCACATGGGCAGTGTTATGCGCAGTGTGGAGTGAAACGAGTGTTGTGTGACGATCGTCCTGAGACGTGTGTGTTGATTCTTCGCCGTGCGGCGGGCGACGCGAGTGAAGGTCGCCGCGAAAGTACCGTGTTCGCTCCGCAACATTTCGTGCCATTCGTACGTCTACTCCTTCGCGTATCATCATCGATGTCGAGCCAATTCACATCATACATACATGCATTTTGTGCATGATAATGGCTGCGTTCACTTTCGCACTGACAGCGCTTGTATACATTATTTGTCTTTGTTTAATAGTTACAAACTAGAAGGATGAAATGATGCTTATAAGCGCGTTCTCTCTCTCCTTCTCCCCCTCCCTCTCACTCTTTTACAAGGTTGCCGTGAAGTTGGCGAGGGAGCCTCTCTCGCCGCGAGTCTCTCCCGCCGCAACGTTCACACGCGCGGTTCGTAGACGTTCCTCCTCGCGTGACATCATCGATGTCGGCAGAGTTCTTTTAGCATTTGCACGTACGAATTTTCGTGAGTACTACAATGAGATAAACGTTCTGACAACACTGCGAGATCGTTCAGAGACGTGCGCGTTGTTGTTGCGAGATGGCGTCAAGATTAATTCACCCCGCGCGAATCACCTCGAGTTCCGTCCGATCAACGCATCGCGCATTAATTTGCATGCGCTACCATCGATGTCGAACGGCTTGCTTTTGTCCGCGCAGTTTCTTCCAAATTTTCCGTGTACGACGAGAAATGTTTCGACGGAATATCGCGCGGTCGTGTGTTCCTTTCGCTATTTGATGATATCGCATTGTCTCATCGCCGCGAGCAACGCCGTCAACAAAGTGTCGCGCAATCGCAATTGACATCTTGTTCGCGAGAATCGCGAGTGTTGGATATTGTGCATTGACGGAATAGATCTGAGAGGAGGCGGAGGCTCGGGATGAGCATCGGGCAACGGCGGAACAACCCTGTGGGTGAGTGTATTATGTATCCGCATTGAGAAAAAAAGTTATTAACTATTGGTAGCTCGGCAAAAATAATCGCGATTCCATCCGATGGCTAGCGATTCCGCCGTAATAAATCTAAAATCCACATAAAAACCGCCGCGTTTTCCAATCTCTGTTTGATGAAATAGCGACGAACAAACGTGCGCGGTCCATCTCATTCTCATTAAATTATATTTTATTTTCGGTAAATTAGAGGTCTTTAGCATAGTTTACTTTAGACGACTCTAAAAGTAAAACTTTGCATCAGAATTTCAGAATTTAGAATAGTCTTGTTTGTAATTTCATAAAAAATACATATTTCAAGAATCAAAATATATATGCACGTACATAAATTTTATATTATATATTAAAATATATTAGAATACGCGTGTAGCGTAATCAGTTTTTGCAATATTAGTTATTAATATTAATAGCGCTTCTATAATGTGAATTATATATTTATTTGTGTTGTACAGATTACGACGTTGAAAACTCCGCTGTTGTGCATCGTGTGTCGGTGAGTAACAAATTATATTTTAATCTAGTAATAAATCTCTATTGAATATATTGATAGAGATTCATTGCTCTTTAAAATGGTTGCGCTACGCCAGAGTAATATCAATTTAATTCTGGAAAGTATTTATCCAATCTATTGTATTGCACGTAAATATACATTTCAGTACGTAAAATAATGAAACTTGTTGTATTAAGTCTGTTAGCGCGTATTTTGATAAACGTTATGAGAAAACAGAGTTCGCAAACTATATTTCACTCGTCTGGAATTTGAAGAATAAACGTGCAAGCGCGTGCACAAAAATATTCTTTGCACTTTTTGCCAAACGCTTATACTCAAAAAATTTTCAGAAAATCGAGGATATCATGAGATGTTTTTCATTATAAAATTCATTATATAAAATAACATATAAAATTATCTGCACTTTTTAAGTACCTACATTATAACTGTTGAATTTAAATTAAATTAAATGTTTGAATTTATTATTTATTTACAAAATAATGAGATAAAATGCAGCAAGAATGTACGTCTATTAATCTGGCACAGACATTTCCGCACAATCTAATGCAACTCATACAAGAATTATTTGATATTTTTTGTTAATCTTTTGTTCTATTTACAGTTTTTTTTTTGTTACAGGCGTTTCGTTAAAAAATTCTAATAAAGCAAAAAATTAGAGAAAAAGTATCACTACAAAAATACGTATTTGTTTTTTAATTTCCCTTTTTTTTCTTAATAACTATGCTAATTTTAATCTTATGCTAGCACAGACATTGTTTTTAGCGAAACGGTTGGAGCAACAAAGTCGCAAATAGAGCAAAAAATTAGCTAAAATTAGTGAATAATTCCTGTATGAGTTGCATTTAATTATGCTAAAATGACTGTGCTAACTTAACAGTCGTATGATTTTTAATATTAAAATATATTTAAATTCTCTGAAAATTTTAACTTTTTCCAATTTTTTCCGATAGACAAACATCTTGTTTTACTATAATTTAACACATACATATTTATATACATGTCAGAATCTTCAGAGATCTATTAATAAAAGAAAAAATTATTTACGATTGCTTCATTGCATCGAAGATCTTTTTTCCTCTTTCAGATTTTTTTGTAACACTCGTATACAATGCAACACGCACGTAGAGTGGAATGATATGCGATTATATTAATCATCATGATAAGAATGCAGACAACAGAAGGAATAAGAAACAGGGAACAGGAAATAAGAAAAAAAAAAGTTCAATATGTCGAATAAAGAATATTTTATACATATATTTTCCTTATTCAGCATATTGCACTGTTCCTTATTTCCTGATCGCTATTCTTTATTCCTTCTACTTTATCTGCATTTTTAGATATTTCACGCTACTTCGAACGATACTTTTGATATTAATCGTACACGCACTTTACTTTTCAACAATGCAACGGAGTTCCACGAACATGAGCACGAAAAAATGTATAAAATTCTATAATTAAAATATTAGTATAATTTCTAATAGCGAAAACTTTTTTAATAAATTACAAATATGCGATTTTATATTGATATAATTAACAGACATTAAAATACAAATATAATTATAATAATCATTTCTTAATTAAATTATTAATTCCAAATCGACGTCATAATGATGTTGATTTAAAATTAATAATTTGATAAGTATAATATTTCGATATTTCGTTTATGGCTGAAAAATTCGAATGACATTTGCATTCTAATATCGCGCGATGCGATTAATAAATCTTGAGTTAATGACGAATTAAAACGTAATGATATCCGAAAATATACAATTGCATTGCACGCGTGATACATTTCAAATATACGCGTGAATACAAGGAAATATAAAACATGTATTGTTACTAAATAATTGAATCTAAATATCGTTACCAAATTCATCACCATACACGCGTGTATAAATATTACAATAGAATAATTTATAATTCCCCTTCTCTATCGCTACGTGAAACAAATAAATCGCGCAAAATACTTGGATAAATAGCCAGCACATTTACAGCCGTTAACCGTGGAAATTAATTAAACGCGCGGCTAATAGCTCACGGGAAATAATCGCGTTTGTCGTCTCCCGATATTTGACGCGATCGCGTTTCGATGAGTAAAGCGACAACAAAAGCGAAGCCACTCGCACCGGTTGCTGTAGTATACTCACCAACTCGAGTCTCGCCGAACGAATAGCGATAAAAGAGCGCGGCGGTCTCGCGTTAAGGCCATTGCATGTAAAAAAATTTTAGTCGTAATTGTACAATTTGAAATGATATTGGTCAAACGTGGATACGAAATCCGATGCTAATCTATTTTAAAAGAATAGCATATATGATATTCCGACCTCTCTCTGCATCTTCTCTTTCAGCGATAAATTTTACTCTGTAGCTTAATCCTTTCGTGCACGGTGGCAAATATATGTGCCAAATCTTCAAAAATTCATATCTTCCGCAAAAATGAAAATAATAACTTCTTCCTGAACTCATGTTAAAGGCAAAGGATAAGACTTTGCCCCCAAAAAAATCAACACCAAATATCAGATACGTTATTTGTTTAAAACATATTACGTCAGAGTTTGTACCCACGTTTAACAACGCCCTTTGAAACTTTATAACTACAGTCTTACGGTTACGACTAAAACCTCTTTACGTGTAAAAAGCCTTTACGCTCGCGCGCGCCGTACCGAAACAAGCATCAGGGTTGTACGCCAATTCGTTTCTCTAAGAAATATTTCCATATTACGAAATAATTGTGTGTACAAATGCGTGCAACGAAACCGAATATTCCGCTCCTCTGTATTTTCTTATTACGCTTCGTTCCACAGACTCCTTGCGTCATCTGAATTCCCTTTGATCGAAAAGATATTTCGCAACGGAAATATCGCGTTACATGAATCTTAATTCTCTAACGAGAAAATTCGTCTGTATCGCGAAATTTCGCAGCAATAAATCGTTCCTCGCGATAAATTGAATGTAGTTGATTTCTGGACAATATCGGACTATCGTGTCGTCTGAATCTCAAGATACGAACCTTGTTCCGAATATTTCAATTTGTACTCATGATTTTACGTAACAATTTTTTTTCTGTATAAATACGGATTTTAGAAAAGAATTCCAAGATACGTGTATAATTATGCATGTTTTTTTTAATAAAAAACATATATTGCCTTCGGAAATACAGAATTACGCGATAATACCTTTTCCTGAAATATAGAGCAAATAATGCTTTTTTTTTACACAATATAAAACAATTTTTTCTAGATATATGTTGCGAGCAATGTTCAGTACCACCGGGCTTAGACGCAAAATAACGTTTTATATTTATTCATTTACTATGACGTTTGCTGTCAGGGACTCGAAAAGGCTGAAATATGAATCTCTCAGAAGGAAAAATTGCTTTAATCTTGTTATAAGTAAACACATGTTGCGCGCTTTATGCGTAGAGATTAATTGCTGGAAGTTATGCTCGTTTTTAAACTCATTTCTACGGAAAAATGCCAGAAATGCCTGGTCACGTGTGCAAGCACGAAAGTTTCTATATAAAATAGAAATAGGCTCGAATGCCGATAGGTAAACAGATCGATACATTGCATTACACGGAAGCATTTACGGCATTTAGCAATCGGCAAGCTTTAACTTTGAAAATAATCCAGGGCGTTTAAACGAGGCGCGTATTAAACAACAGATTTGTCCGACAACGTGTAAAATTGCATGTGCCGGTGCAACAAACGCTTACCCTTTTTTTGTTTTTTTTTTTCGCAGTATAACGTTTTCCGCATTGGCGCTCAGCAAAAGCCTGCCGCGTGATTTACGGAACAAATACGCGAGAATATTTATCAAGGTACGGAACAATTTGAATTTGCGAGACTGCTAGCGAAAAAGCATTTGAAGTGCCGTAACTTAATAAGCGGTTACTCGCGTACGCTCGCGCGCGATCGTGTTGTTCGGATGACGCAGTTGTGTCACGCGCACTTCGCGGGACGATTTAATAAAATCTACGCAAATCTAACGCACCCTCCATTTACGGATTTCGCAAACGAATGAACGGGCGCGCGCGGGTACTAATTCCAATGATCCAATAAAGCTCAAGCGTTAATCCTGAGGCATTAATCCCCTTCCCTGAGCAGAGGCCGGTTAATTAACATTATCAAATAACGCAAGTTTCGTGCATATTTTAAACAATGGGATATTAAGTAGTCTTAATAAGATTTTCGTTTTGGCTTTTCAAATACATGTATGTATACTCGGATCAAAAAGACTTTCGGATCACAAGCTCCGAGGGTTGAATATTCATCGTATAACTCCATGTTTCCAATGGCGCGGATGTCTTCAGCAGTTTGTGCTAACTATACGACGACAAGACTAACTTGATAATTCTTTTATCAGTCGTTACTTTAATGAGATTTCGATTCAGCCGTAGGAAACGACTGGCGATTAGCATTCGGGGGCAAAGTGCAAGAGAAGTTTTTGTTGAAACGAAACTAACTCGGAACTCTCCTTCGAGAGACAAATCTTGCGTCTGCATTTCTCCGGCACATCTCTCGTGTGCCGCGCGTAACGTCGTCGCGCGTCGAGGCGATGTGTGCGACGTCGCTCCGACTGCCAATATCCCGAAAATTCGATAATTCGCTTCCATTTTCGGCGATTCCTGTGCCAATGGTTTCACGTGTGCGCGCGTACGTATTATACGGATATGCGCGATCGTACGGAGCTGACGTTCGCGTGTGGGCCGATACCACATCGAGGCTTAACCACAGGTTACAAACCTTAATCGTTCCCCCTGCACGGCGCCCGTCCCGTCTCATTAATGAAATGTACGGCCCAAATTCGGCGACCGCGTTCGCGGGTAAGCTCTACGACACGGCGATTTGCTCTCAGCTCGTGTAATTGAACGTTCCTTCGTCTTGTTATATCTGAACATTGAATTTTCCTTAATTCATCTCGAGTGGATCGATGGGCTAATAACGGAGAATATATACGCGACATGTGACACCTAATTGCTGTCAGACCAGAAAACGGATTCTTCGATAACTTAGGAGCTGACTTATACCTCAGAGATAGCTTCGATTACGTTGGTATTTGTCAAATTAAATATCTTAAGAGATGTAAAAAGGATCAAATAAATTTTAATAAAATCGCGCGATCTGGAATAATAAATGTAGATATTAAATAATTGAAAAAAAGTTACCAATTTTGTTGAAATATTTATATTTAAAAATTACATTTTACATTATTTTATAAGATAATATTTTTAATATCAATATTTATGGTTCTCATGTAAGACAAAAGTGAAAACAAAAATATATTAACACATTAAAAAGCACGTATGTCTCGATAACAAAAACTATAATACTACAACGTTTCAATCAACACAATTTGTAACTGCTACGTAATTTGAGAATAATACTTTATATAACATGAAAAAAGCGATAAAATTACATTATATAAAAGAAAGTAATAAATAGAATTATGATATAAATATTACGAATATTTTTATTATAATTGTATTTATTGCTTTCTTTTATACAATATAATGTGAATGTACAAATGCTACATATTATTTAAACGATACTTCAATATATAGAATTTAAACGAGAAAAATATATAAACGTTATTCAAACAATTATAAATCATCGTTGTCACTTTTGAAAAAGGGCGAAATTATAATACAGTTGCAACATTGCTGCAACTTACACGTTATATAAAATGTAATACTGAAGCTTGTATAGCAATTATATAGTGAAACCACGTAACTGTGTCGACTGAGATTGTTGTATTATTATTTTTATTTTAATGATAGCTTTCTGCGCGACCTCTTGCAAGAGAGATTGCACGAACATACGCGGAAGATGCATGTGTGTACATAACGCAATTCGCGACCGAGAGCTTACAATTAGATTTATATGGACCCAGAGGACAATGGCGTGTTTCCACCCTCAATATTGTCACCGGAAAAACGTTATCCCGGTAATATACCTGTGCACGCCGGTGGACTCCGCGTATCTCCGTTTCCTCCGGCCAGCCCATTAACGAGTGCTTCCGGTAATAACATCGCGCAATACTAACACGCCGATATTTCGAATCGACCGCATGCTAGGATCAGTCCGTAAGCTAATGATTTACGATGGCGATTAATGATTTGCGAATATCCATGCAAATGAACAATGTGTTTTAAACAGAAATCGGTTGCATTAATTCCTACACGTCGAATACGTTATATATGTACCTCTTTTTTCTGCAAAATTAATATTCATTTGTGCCAGACAAAATTATCCGATACAAACGAATATCAATTTAAAGTATCACTTATTGTTAGGGTAAATTACGTTTTATTGAAAGTGTAAATGCTTGCAAAGCGATGGCCAATGATACTGCAATAAGCCGCGATTAGAATTATTGATTAAAATGATGGATTAAATGTTGTGCAACCTATTAATTTTGTTATTAATGATTTCGTGCTGATGTCATCGGGAAGGCAATTGTTTTAGCCTGAAATATTGTTTCTGCCATAACTCCCTTTCATCCCTTTGTACTCTTACCCTTTTTGCTTCCGCTATCGTTCTTCGTAGCTATCCGCTTCCGCGGTGCATATTATAAGACGATCCGCGCGCGCGGATGTGACACCCGCTGCACCTAACTAAAATCGATTGCAACGGCACCGTGCTCGCGCAGTGCATCGTTTCATTAACCCGATATCAGGAGTCAGGGCGGCGAATAAAAAGGATCGGCTGGCTGCTATAGAAGCTCCGGCGCCGCTCTGCACGCGAGTAATGGTAATTTATGGCAGTAACTAATTGCCTTTACCCTCCCCTCGCAAGTATCCCTCCGAGACGACATTTTAATGACTAAGTTATCCAGTCGGGTCGCGAGCTTAAGCGTCTCATCGCGCGTTTTTCGTGTCCGAGCCGATCCTTCCTCGGCCGACGACGAGAGGCCGAGGTCCTCTCCTCCTCCTACCGTGCCAGTTAGAGATGAATCACCGGCGACGGTGACGGAAATCTATTCGGTGGCACCAGGATGGCCGATGGCGGACAGCGAAATACGTGGCCGACGGGACTTCCTGCGGTGACCCCGCCTCCACCCCGATGATGATGGCAGAGTCGAGTTAACATGGTCGCGAGATGTGTTGGTAAGATGGGTTAGTAAGTGTGAAGCGATGTTCAAAAATGTGTGCGACAAACTCGGCGGTGTGCCATAATCAGGCGGGATCTATACATCGCGTCTTAGTGCGTTACCGTGTAATTTGGTGAGTTTATTTGCTTGAAATGCGTCAAAGCTTATAATATCCATACATCTCTTTTTTAGTCATTTTATTTTTAGAATTTTTATGACTTGAGTATTTTTATAAAATCTCAATTCTTCGCTAAACACGTTTTATGTGGCGAGAGCACACGCTTTTTGATTTTTTTTTATTCACGTTCAATTTCTGAATTTTAACGATTGAATCATTAACGACTTGGAGTTGAAATGTTTTTATGATTTCCGGGCTTCGTTTACTTGTAGAAGAGAAGATCGATCTCTAATTGGCTCTGCAATTGATTCGAGTAAATTGCGCTTAAGAAAAACTGAAATTTAATCGCGAAATGGGAATGGCGATCGATAAAACTTGTAATAAGGAGGGATCATCATTTTGTGCCCTCCTGTATGCGTGAAGCGTGGATATAAATCTTTGGTTACCCTGATATACGACAGTAGCGTATGGTGAGTAGAGAAACCGCAAACCGGCTCGTATATATCATTCAAATATGACGTTGGCCGTAAACGTGTTGATCTTACCTCTGACCACGCTTATAAAGTTTAATGATTACGCGTTTCCATTTAATTATCTCATATCGTTAAGATGACGCTTTGAAAATAACTCATCTGATAAATAAGCTATAATGATAGATGTGTAGCGCGAATTATGTCACTCACGAAGCTTGAAAGGGTTAAGCCCGCCTAAGATTTCCCCTCACGATATGCATATTACAACGGAACCATTTATGATGATAATCTGGCAGACAAGCCGGTTCATACGAGACAGCTTAACTTTAACTATCTACATAAACGAAGTGCCTGCGAACTTAACGTTCGTCGCAAACGTCGTTTGTATGCGAATTTATTCGGATAGCGACACTTAAATATATAAAACACATTGTAAAAAAAAAAACAGCCTTTGTTTAGTCGTTGCTAACAAAGGGGCTTAACAACGAATCGATGGACGTGCTGTAAGAGATGGTCATTGGGTACATCGAATGCATCGCGCGAAATAGTTTCATCGAATCTTACGCTTCGAGATTCGCGTGGAAAAGGGGGAAACACCGGCCGATAATTCACAGTATTCATTGTACCCTATTGGCTGGCATGGTTCCCGTAAATGAATAGAGGCGAGAATACGCCGCGTCCCAATGCCGCGCGCCACCGCCTGTGAAACACGCGAAAGAATAAAAATTCAATCCCGTTTTTCCATACTCGATGAATTCCGCGTTTGACTGGCGCTTGCTTTGTAGAGAACCAGAGGTTCGTTCAATAGTGAAAATGCGTTTCTGCTTTTTCGTGTAACAGTAGCAATTTCCCAGGACCGTACTTATCTATTAGTTGAACTTTTATGTACGTACAAGTAGTAAACATAATTTATACTTTAATTATAGAGATTAAAGAGAGAGATAAGGGAAAAAAATTGCTTAAAGCGAGGAGAAATAAAGGAGCGGATAATTAGTAATCTTGAATAATCTTGATTGAATAATCTTTTCGCTACAAAAATTTTAATTTTCGCATAAAATTGTTTTCGTTGTCAATGTTTAACAATTGCGATTGACAATTAAAAAAATAATATAAATAATGACGTCGAGTTTTATAATTTACTCGTTATTAAGAAAATAAGAAAAAGGAGAATTTATAATCTTCTCCTGGAGTGAAAGAGCGCGGGATGTAAAATATTATGTTAATAAAACTTCAAACACTACGGTTTATATTTAAAACTTCGGGTAAAGCACGGGGATTAGTATATAGGCCAATGCGAAATAATTCATCGTGTCTTTTAAAACGGCGAATTTTTCACTGCCGGGCCACATGCGCGGATGGCGATGCGATTAATACGAGGAGCCTTCGGTTAAAATAGCTTTCAACAGAGTTGAGGAATTAGGAAACCCAATATAAGGCAGAAAGTCGTGAAAAATTCAGACGCGCCATTCTCGGACAAAAGCTCGCAATTGAATGCGAGACGGTGCTCCTTTTTGTTTTTCACGTACTACAGGAAACGTGCCTTTCTATAGTTCCCTTATAAAGCCTACGGTACGCTTATTGTGCTGCACAATGTATACTAACGCGCGCATTAGCGTATGCAATCGGGTACAGTTTCGATATGCCGGCTCTATACGTATATCGCTAAGATTTTCAATAATGCAAGCGTTCGTTTGCAGACCGGGGAGAGAGATTCTCCAAACATAAATTTTGCCGTTGTATTTCAACGAGACAAACAAAAACCTGTTATATTGATAGCGATTTTCGCATATTTCTCGTATTGATTCGCGTCCCTTGCTGTAAATTTAGTAACTGACGGATGTTGTTTCGCTACATTACGAGAGATGCTTACGTTATGGGAGATAGTACGTTGTGTACACGCGAGTACATGAGATCTTCAGCTCGTATTCCCATCTCGGATTTAACGGCAGTGGTTGCGCGGTAACTCTGTTAAATGTAAACGAAGGTTTAGAATTGGGCAGCATATTTGATGCTAAATGCACAACACAGAGATTACATAGATATATTTTCCCGGCCTAAATCTGCTGCTCTACGTGATAATACCACGACGGATTTGAGCGAAAATTTCGGATAGAGGGAGAGGGCTTGTTTATTAATAGCGCGATACGCGCGGAGGAAGTGTATTGTTTAAGCACAGTCGATTAAGCACAGTCCACCCCCGTAATGAATCGGTTCGGAAGGGATCATCGCATACAAGATCGTCATAGGTTTACACTTTATCGGACGAAACCAGCAACGCGTCAACTGATTGAAATTATGCAAGATTGTGCTTCCTATATTAAGGGAACGAGGTTGCCTCGTGTTAATTACCCCGAAAATTAACGGCCCTGCTGGCTTATTTGTGAACCCGTAATTAGCGCAACGTGTATCCCAAGTGCACGATGATGCGAATCCCGGTCATATAAACGACGATGTAATTACTTCCATTGAGCGGGTGAGAGCGGTCGTCACGTTCATTCGCGAATAAAAAAAAAACCGATAATGGATCGGAAGAGGGAAAAATCGAAAAACATTTTGTTGTAACAATAACAACAACAAATGACAGATTTCCGGTCTGGTTAATTCGGTCTTGTGTTTTCGTTATTTTGATTACGTTTGTGAAACCTGCTGTAGAATGTGAAACTCGGCCAACCGTTTAATAGTGCAACAGGAAAAAAAAAAATTACTGGTAAAAGATATACGAGTCGTAAAACGCTGTCCCGACATTTTTGTGGGCAATGTTACATGTGCGCGTGATTACTGATTCACAACGTGCAACATAATGAACCTAGTGATTAATATCGGCAGCTTGTAAAGCGTTTTCGCAAAAAAAGCGCCGCTCCCGTTTATTTTTCTGGAAGGTTGAGAGAAAGAGAGAAGTATCTTGTAATCACACGCGACAGATTACACTCTCGTTGCTAACGCCATTTCATTCGATTGGCATGTTAATTGTGTCGTACTGTTGTGCAAGCGAGTAAAGTATAATTTCAGACGATTCTTTCGTTCCCCCTTCTCTCTCTTGTTATCTCTGAGAAATTAATAACGGGAGTACTATCGTTTTTACAGCCTCGTAACAGAGTGTTCTTGTAATTTTAATGTTATTACCTTACGAGACACGTTAAGAGCGTTTTTTGCCGCCACGGAGAATTTATACATCTACAATATCCAATATAAATTTATCGCAGCTGAGCAATATTTTCCTCTGCCATTTCGGTTATATAGGCAATATTATTTTCAGACACCGTGCTGGTACTCGTATTTAAATTAAACTACGGCTTTAAGGTTTAAGCAGAAATATTATATTTTTTTCTTAGTAAATTATAAAATGCGAGAAAGAGCAAGAGAGAGAGAGAGAGAGAGAAAGAGAGAGAGAGAGAAATTCATAAATCTTAGCAAATTAAAAAACATAATAAATTTTTATTTTGTGTCATGTATAACGGACAGTGATATTTAGCGACAAACGAATATAAATCTTCTTAATGCTACATTGCGATGTACAATTTTTTTCTGCGTTTTTCAATTTACGAATGTTATTTGAGTTACCTCAACACGATTTGTAAAAATTCATTCCATTGCTCTTTGCTATAGAAAAATGTTAACTTCATTCATTTAAATTATGTGTTGGAAATAAATCTTTAAAAACTTGCATTTGTACGTTGCGTGTCGTATAAAAATTACCAGTTTTCATCTCGAAGGAAAATAAAAAAAAAAGAAAAATAAAATTGGGAGCGTATTTCGCGTACGTGGATATAAGATGAATGAACCCGGGTTAATCGCAGCTTCATGTACACGGCGATAAATTTATTTCGTCGTCCAAAAGACGTTCTTTATATCGTTATTTGTAATCGAATACACACGTTCGCGGGAAAACCGCCACAAATCACATTCGTGAGACATCCACGAGAAAATGATCTTCTCTCTACCGTCTGACAAATAAATATAATAGCTAGATACGCTTTCAAGAAAGCTGTACAATATCTCGGTATTTTTCTTTACAATAGCAAAATTTGCTTTCGCGGAAAGACGACGAAAAAAGGATTTACTTTGTAAATAAACTCGTTCCACATAAGATTAACCAGCGTAGCACTGGTAAAACTCTTTCCAAATAAATTGGCAAAGCTACCGTATTCTGAACTGATAAAGTTAAGTTTTAAGCAAAAATGCAGTTTGCAAACAAATTTTTTACAATAATGTGAATTTATGCAAATAAATAGCAGGACCAGCTATTCTTTGACTGTCAGTAATTTTGGTTTATGCTTTAGTTGAAAATTACACTGAGAAAAAATGTTTGTTAAAAAATAAAAATATTCAGTCCGATACTGAATCCGATCAACTGAATATTGAGTTAATTCAACAATTATTTAATTGCATAAGGAAAGGTATAGTTCATTCGACCGTTCAAATTTTTTAATCAAGAATTAATTAAATATTTAGTTGTACTCATTGGACTATATATTTTAATTTCTTAGCAAATTTTTTTTCAGTGTAATCAGTGAAATAATTAAAATTTGAAAAGATCAAATTCACTAAAATCATGTGACCTTATATTTTTTATATTTCATGCATAAATAATTATAATAATTATGATAAATTCAAGCTTATGTATAATTTTATTATTCTCAGATTAATATTAAACAGAGGATAATGTAAACATAAATATTATTTATTAGCTATTAAATATACATGTATTGCCTATGCATAAATAACTAGAGAAAGGTGTATACATATTTCATATAAATTTCTCATAATCTCACGTTATAACCTTAAACGTCGGAAATCAGATCCGATTAGAATTAAACAGCGGACTAATGTATCCTTAAACATCACGCCGCGCCGGAACATTTCAATATTACGCTGTCATTCCGCGAACAGGTTGGGCAGGTCGGTTGAAAGGGTTAAGGTTACGCTTAACCGTGAACTGTGAATTATGGTTGTCAGCCGGCGCGAGGAAGGAATTCGCTATCAGCCCGGGTGAAATACGCGTACGGAGATGGAGACCGTGTTCACTAATTCATGGAGCGGCAGTAACCGTCGCTCCATATTTTGCATTCCATGAAAATGTATTCGTCTGTTTGAGCAGCCCCGAAATGTAGCGCGGGCACATTCAAGTATTTGCCAGGCGCGTTCACGTGCACACGCACACGCTCGCGCATGCACGACACGCGCACGCGACAAATAACGGGGTACAATATAAACATACGCAACCGTACGCTTTGTACGTGCACGTTTAGTCGAGATTTCATCCATGTATGGCACCCGTCGACCTTCCAGCCAATCCTACGCGATCAAACGCCGTCGTGCTTTATCGAGCTCCCGCCAATCCGCGGGATGCGCGAGCAAATTGATTATGCACACAAATCGCCGTGATATGCGTGTGAAGGTCTCGCTCTCTCCCCCTTCTCTCTTTCTCTCTCTCTCTCTCTCTCTCTCTCTCTCTCTCTCTCTCTCTCTCGCTCTCTCTCTGAGAAGGAAATGCCCGCATTCTCATCCGATACGCGTTACGGATGCCCGCACCTTCGCTTTCTCTGTTTTTCCACGAGATAAGAGCCCATTGATCAATGCTCGGTAGCAAAAAAGAGTGCAGCGCGAGAGAGTAATTACTACGAAACTACGTACGTATATCGGAACGATCGCAATGTCCTCTGGAAAATTTAACACACGTGTCTTTGGGAGAGCAACGTAACGTGAATCCGCTCGAAAATTCCGTCCGCGATTATTGAAATTTGCTGGAATAATATTTCAGTGATTTCGAACTTAACAAAACGCGCGTAATATCAATTGTCACGAAATATTAAAAGTGCTGATATTTATGAGACATTCTACAACATATAGAGAAGCATTTTAATCGAAATTACATTTGATTCTTTGTGTGGCTGAAGTTTTCAATTTTTAATGATTCACTGAAAAATATGTAGATGCAATGAGATGCCGTAAGGCATGTCTTGTTATCTCAGGATTTCACGTGATTCTTATTTAATAAAAGAAATACGGAAAAGTCTAGAGTAAATATTTTACAAATATCAATATGGTTACGTAGTATATTAAATATACTACGTTACTTAGTAAATTAAAATAATGAGGAAAAACTTTCTCACAAAGGGCTTTTCTTGAAAATTTATTCGTTTTTTTTACCCTCAAAGCTTTAATTTCGTATTTCACATTTAAAAAATGGAATTACAAAGTTACTAAAATAAGTGCTTTATAAAATAATGTGTAGTAGTTGACAACACTAATTAATATTTTAAGTGAGTATAACACATTTAATTAATTACTTTGCTTTAAAAAATATCCAATAAGAAATATTCATGATCCATTGACGATATTTTACAGTGGACATATTACACAGTTATAAAAAATAGATCTTTTTTGGGGACCTGAATAAAAGTGTTTTCCGATAGACTTTTGATCGCTGAAAATGAATTTGGCGGCGGAATTGACCTATCACGTCAGATTTCCGACAAAATTGAGATTAAATTGTCGTTTTTGGCCATATTTTTACCATTTCTTTTACGGCCAAAATAAATTTTGTTTTTTTAATTTTACTTACGCCACTTTAAAATGCTATCTTTTACTTGCAGTAGTATGAAGAATTTATATTTATTACAATTATAAGGCATTAATAAAAAAAACTGTTACATTTTTATATTTTGATTATTACGAAGATAATAAATCGTAAATAGTAAATCTTTTATTTTTGTCATTTTCAATAAATAATATAGTTTAACAAAAAAAAAAACATCAAAACGGGACTAGAGTCATTTCCTGTAATTTTTTTGGACATGAAATAAATTCGATTTTTGAATTACTCTGTCACGTCACGATTTTGAAAAGTTTGCAGTTAAAGTTGCAGAAAAGATTAATTTTTTATATTATAATTACGACATGTGATGTGTTAGAGAAATTTTATCGCAATCAAAATTAAGTATATTAGGACTTTTAACCCTTAAAAGAAATTTTTTGTATTGGCTATGACTAATAAGATATTCAAGATTAAATATGAGATTTATTGTGGAAAAGCTGTGAATTAGATCACTGCACAGAAAAAAATTTATTATTAATTCAACAATATTTGTTATATATAAGCAAGAGTATACAATTTTCTTAAAAAAATTTAATAATTTTAAATACACATGATTTGCTTACATGAAGAATTTTGTTTCTTTATGTAATCAAGTTATGTCTGTTTAAGATTATTAAATTTTTTAAAAGAAGTTTTATATTTTTGATTGTATATGAAAATATGATTGTCGATTCGATTACTAATTTTTTCTGTGTGACGATTTATCAAATAGCTTTCAATTATATTTCTATAAGATTAAGAATTTTTCAGATTGTTGAATACGAACTCGATGTCCAAAGTAACAAATTTAAAACAGATTCAATATGGTGGATGTTAAAATTAAAAAAAAATGTTCGAATTTTTACAAAGAAAGAATATATTGAAGTCTTTCATGATACCGAATCTAATGTTAAAAGTGACAAATTTTGAATGGTAGAATTAGTACAGTTAAAGGAAATTAAATTATATTTTAATTTTAGCAAAAAATTATATATCATGCGAATTTTTCACAAACACGTATTTTACTACGAATATCTTAACTGATATCAAAAATTCCTCTCAAGAGCTGAAAGTCCTAACAACATACTTAATTTTGATTGCAATAAAATTTTTTAAGCGCGTCATTTTGTATGACAAAGTACATCGAAATAGTTTTCTTTATAACATTAATTACAAATTATGATTTTTCAAAATTGTGACGTGGTGCAGCAATTTAAAAACCAATTTTATATTTGGCATTCAAAAAACTATGAAACTACTAATCTCATTCTGATAAAAAAGATTTTTCTGTTTTATTAAATTGACATTTTCTCAAAGGAATGTGGAAACATTTCATTAAACGTACAATATATAACATTAGTTGCTTTCGTAAAACACCTAGTTACAAGCTCGCGGCAACTTGGAATTAGAACGTGAATAACCGATTAATAATTACAACTTTGCATACCAAATGAGAAAGCAATTAACCTAAACCCGGTGCGGTAATTAAACAAAATCACTGCAATAAAATTATTCGAGAGACGCGAAATTTGTATTTCAAAGGTATGGTCAAAGTGACGCTGTGGAGAACGACAACGTAAAGGGGGGGGGGAAAAAAAAACGAATCTTGTATATATTCTCCGTACCTGCATAAGCCACTGCGTCGTTCCTCCGACACCGTTGTATGTTTTCAGGCAATTTAAATTTCTGTGATCGCTCGTGAGAGCATCCCGGCGATTGGCAAGGCGAAACGTGAAAAACGCGCCAAGTTAAAATTATAACAAGCAATCGATTGACAATAACCTTGCTCAGGCCAGAGAGCGCGATATAAACACGACACCGCATTAAACGAGCGTTAATTAACTAGAAATCGTGTTTCTCCTTTTTACGGTACGTGCATCGGCAATTATTGCCCCGCGCTACTTAGGGTGTAGGCGCCGGTGTTTTAAGTTACGTTAATGCGAACTCGCATTAGCGGTCAGCGGCCCGTTAGCGCACGTACGTTCAACAGTTTTTTTCCAAGCTCGCAATTCCCACACTGAAACTTTTGCGCCTGTCCGAATCGCGGCGCAAAAAGCAGCATTCGTTAAGCAAATCGTCGCGGGAAACGTCTTCCTCGCGCTCTTTCTCGGTCTTGTACGAGCTCGATCCCCCCTCCTGTTCTCCCTCCTCTCCTCGTCCGAGCAAAAATTAACACGATAGAAAGATTTCGAACGCGCGAAAGGCAGACGTGAGATTAGCATAACACGAGGGGTTCTTACCTCCGTCAGAGGAAAATCCTGCCGTTACGCGATGATCCCGCGTTGATGAGTGCCAGCGCTCTCGGTGCGAATCTTGCTTGTCGAACTTCCACCCTTGAGTCTTCGCAATACAGGCGGAGGTGGAAGAGGAAGAGGAGGGAGGAGAGAGAAAGAGACAAGAAATGAGAGAGAGAAGAGAAGAGATTCTTCGGTATTCTCTTGGAATGACCTTGACTCCGGAGCTGACTCCCGTCGACGGATTCGCGTATACGAGGATGGTTTTCACGCGGAGGCCGCGTTCTCCGCCGTCACAGTGGCCGCGCGGGCCGCGCGACACGCCGTCCGCCGTCCGGCTTCTCGGCTCGGCGCGTACGCGCCCGTGGCATAGCGGCGCTGTCGCGGGGGAGCGCGATCGCGAGAGAACGGCGGGCACAGGTGGTTGCTCGCGACGAGGAAGTCCCGCGCCCGAAGCGTCGGAGGCGGGGAGGGGTATGTGCGTGGGAGCTCTCGCGTTTCGCGAGGAAGCGTGCGGCCGCGTTTTCACGGCGTCAGCCGCGGTCCGATCGGCGGGAAAAATTGCGCGGCACGGACGAGAGCGAACGCGCGCGCGCGCGCACCTCGCGGGCAACGACGCTCCAATCTACTCACCGACGACCACCGTGTTGCGCTTGGCGTAACGACAGCTCGATCGACTGGCCGGGGCGAGAGCCGTCGCGCGACTGAAACACCTCTCTCTGCTCTCTCGCAGCATCCCTATCCCGCTCGCCCGCCCGTTTGCCCCGCGCGCGGTATATCCGCACCCTCTCTGCTATCCCTCCTTTTCCTCTCCCCTCCCCACCCCCCTTGTTCCTCGTCCCGCGTCCCTCGTTCATCCTGCCCCGACGCGAGACTCCCTTTCAGCCTCTTCCAACCCCTGTGTCCGTGATGGCATCCTCCTGCCTCTCCTCCTCCTGGTTTACCTTCTTCCTCCGCCACCCTTCCCGCTTTCCGCACCACCACACCGCCACGTCGCCCCTCTGCTCTTCTGCCTTCTTTTTTTCTCGCGCGCACGCCGTGTCCTGCAGATTTAGTAGATTGGCTCCGCTCTCTCGTGCGATCACGGATTTTTAAATATTCCAACATCGTTACACCGTGGCACGCAGCGAGCACTCTGTTTTCGGTAATCAGCGTTCGCCGTGAATTCAGCGTGGATGCTGCGGTATTGTTCAAATCTCGATATGTTCGGAAGTCAATATATCGAATGAGAGATATCGGCGCTCTAGAAAGGCGCCGCGCCGCACAAAGAAAATATTTAGTTCCTTTAGAACGATAATTTTAAAACGATCTATGTATTTTCGTGATTTATGCAGTAAATTTTACATCGATTTTAATTAACTCGTTATTACCATACTTCTTCCTTCTCCTTTCTCCCTTCCCCTTTCTTTTGACTATCGCAAGTGATAAGAATATGGGATGCGATATCTTTTTTTAAATGCCATTGCCGATTCTCGACAGTTCTTTAAACGTCGATAGCACTTATTGCTAGGCTGATGGCGACTTGAATAATTCGAGAGCCGCGCACTCCCGTCTTAAATTATAAAGTGAGAATGCGGTTACGTAAAGGCGGGAAAATTAGATTCAAGGATGGATTTGAAGCAAGTTTGAAAACTTGCGTCTCAAAGGAAGTATGGTGATTAGATGTAGCGCTGACTATCCCTCCGGCGAGACTTAGATCAGTTTGCGCAAACATAGAAATTAGTTCACGGCTCAACAATTCGCTGTCCCGCCCTGGTCGATGATCCCTACCTATGATACAGACGGAGATGGAAAATCGGATTAGATTATCGACGTCGGTCCACAGCGAGCCGTAATGGGGAGTGGGTCGAAATGTGAGTGTAGGGAAGTCGAGATCGAACTTCTCTCGACGTCCAGAATTCTTCTATCCCGCAATTCCACTCGTCGTTTCTGAGGAAGCATTATGATTAGGCGCAACGCTAACTATCCTATTACAAGCAGGAAAATCAGACCGAATCAACAGCAGGAATTGGTTCACGACCCGGCTCAACAATTTGCCTGTTCCACTTTAATCTGTGATCCCGTCATCACGATGGTAGACAGAGATGATAAAACGAATTTGCTTATCAATGTTTGTTCAAACGGAGGGTCTTACGAAGTGGATGGAAGCGTGAGTATGGGAAAGTTAGAGATCAGACTTTCCAGCGTAAAATACAGAATACTCAAATACTTTTATTCTGCGATTCCGCACTTCACTCGCGCCCCGTTTCCGAGGAAATATCTTGATTAAATGCAACGCTAACTATACCCTAGCGAGCACGAGAGTTAGACCGAATTGCGCTAACGTTAGAGATTAGTTCACGACCCCGTTTAACAATTCACTGTCTCTTCCTGGTGATCCATGACTCTTCCTATGATATAGCCGGAGGTGGGAAATCGGATTACGCTATCGACGTCGCCGTGTCGGTTCGAAAGGGCCGCAGATAGGGAATGGATCGAAATGTGAGTACAGGAAAGTTACAGGATCAAACTTCTCGACTTAAAGTTCAGGATTCTTCTATCCCCGCAATCCAGTTCACTCGTCGTTTCTGAGCAAGCATTATGATTAGATGCAACGCTAACTATTCTATAACAAGCGAGAAAGTTAGACCGAATTACGTCAACAGCAGGAATTGGTTCACGATCCGAGCTTAATAATTTGCCAGTTCCACTCTAATCATGATCCGTCTTGCGATGGTAGACAGAGATGGTAAAACGAATTTACTTATCAATGTTTGTTCAAACGGAAGGTCTTGGGGAGTAGATGGAAGCGCGCGAGTGTAGGGAAGTTAGAGGTCGAACTTCCAACGTAAAATACAGAATACTTTTATTCTACGATTCTACACTTCACTCGCGCCCCGTTTCCGAGGAAATATGATGATTAAATGCAACGCTAACTATACCCTAGCGAGCGTGAGAGTTAGACCGAATTGCGCCAACGTTAGGGATTAGTTCACGACCCGGTTTAACAATTCGCTGTCCCTTCCCTGGCCCATGATCCATCCTATGATATAGATGGGGTTGGGAAATCGGATTAGATTATCGACATCGGTTCGAGCGGGCCGCAGTAGAGAGAGGATCGAAATGTAAGTGACGTTAAGGGTCAGACTTCTTCAAACTTAAAAAATATATTAGGGTGGTCTTTATTTATGTAGTAACTTTTTCAAATTAAAATGGTAGGACCTCTCAGTTCACTTCCATTACACAAAGAGAAAACTCGTATTAAGTTTCAAATCGATTGGATAGTATTAACCCATGCACTATCGAGTTCAAATTTGAAAAAAACAATTTTTAATTTTGTCTTTGGTTAATCAGTTTCTGAAAATTATGTTACGATTATAAATACTAAAATTGTGTAATAGAGAATCAGTTATTTATTTTATAAAGGCGAAATCTCATATTTAATGATTTAAGATTTCATAGTTGCACTCTGTAAATTTGAATCAATAAAGCTCATACTAATTTGCAGTGTTATATTTATATCTGTGAGTATTCACTTTCAGTGATTTTACTTAAGAGGGTGATATTCTCACTAAATCAGTGTATTATCAGTAAAAATAGCATTACTAAAAAAAAAATGTTTCGCTGCCGTAGATAAATTTCTGGGTGTCACAATAAAAATTTGTCGCTATTTTTTTATATATTCTAAAATATTGTTTGTCACATATAAAATTTATGACAGCAACATTTTTAACATTTCTTTTAGAAAATTTAAGTCTTATTGCTATAACAATCAAACAACAAATATGATTGTCCTTAACATGAATAGGTACAGATGAATGTTCTTTCTTTTCCAAGTTTCACAAACAGTTCAGATATAAATTCTGTCTTTATTATTTAAATTATTTAAGTAACAAACATAATATATTTGCTAATGATTTATTGATCTTAATTAATCTTGATTTATCTTGATTAATTTTTTGCATTTTTTATAAAAAAAATTGTAGCTATACTTACAAGACTTTTTTGAGTGATGTATCATATATGCTGTGCATGTATCACTGATTGATATAGTTGTATCACTGAAATCAGACTGTTCACTGTCATTTAGTAAGTAATACAATACATTGATTTCGATTTAGAGAGCATATATATAGTAAATCCCTCAAATTATTAACTAAATAAAATATCAAATTATAGATTACATTATGATTTATTTAACGTTTCTCGACTATGTTCTGGATACTTCTTATAAATTTTTGAAAATAATTTGTAACACTTCTACAGTTATTTAGAATTTTGAGGGAGAAATATTAATCCATGGGATTAATATTTATTAATTGGTCTCAAATTTTGCAAGAAATATTTATTTATATAAATGAACAAATTGAGAGAGCCGTGGATAAAAGTATGTAAATTTTAAAAATAAAGACCGCTCTAACATATGTATAGAATTCTTTTATTCCGTGATTCCCATTCAGTTTTCACTTGCTATTTTCCGTTCGTCCGTCTATTCATTTAATAATGACCAATTATTCTAATAATTACCTCGTCAATTTATGCATATGAAATCCGCGCAGAAATGGAGTTTAACCAAGTTTTATATTCTCCACGAGTGATCCTTTCTCTCTTTTTCCCCAGAATAACGAAAAAAATCTGAAGTTCCGTTTTTACCGCAACTGTCCGATTCAACGGCGCACTACAAAATTTATTATCTTAATATTGACGACGCGTTATTCCATTAAAACTGCGCCAGCGGTTCAGCGAAAAGCAGACGTCCTTCTTTTCTTTTTCAAATCGAACTCTTTTCTTTTTCCTCCGTAAAAAAAAAAACTCGGTAGAACGCGAGTGCACTTTCTTGCGCTCACCTCGCGGTGTCAATCCAACTGCCGATTTCCATTCCGCACTACGATAAATTCATGCTTCTCACGGATCCGTTTGCAAATAGCAATTCCGATACCGATACCGATACGCGGTGTGGGCGGCGACACCGTCCGAAAGGAACTCACGAAAATACGAGCACTTTATATGTCAAAGGTGTTTGCAACGTAATTTTTCCATAAATTCTTCTCGCTCACAGTTTACGCAGGACAACTGCGAGTTACTACTACGACGATGACAACGAGGGCGACGACGGCGACGACGATGACGACGACAGTTGCAAATCGTAATTCTGTTTATCTATCTTTCAGTGCGATGTCGGAACAGCGTCTTCTCGTTTTTGCGTTACTTTTTCTACAGCTGTTTTTATTAGTACTTACCGGATGTACTGATAACAAACTGTTGCACTTCCCGACTACTCAGGCAGGTATCACCTGCGAACTTCTCCATTGTACCTCGCTACGTGACTAAACCTCTTAAAAAATACTCCCCGTATCCCCGCCCGCGTGAAAAAGCGAGGAAACTTTTTTCGCTGCATTATACTTCTTAACTGTCCTAGAAAAAAAAAGAATTGCCACAATGTTTCAATCGACTATTTTAATCGATTACTATGTCAGATGATACTGCATCAGTAACTAATGAAATATCAGTTATTGATACTCATCAGTTATTGAAACATTTTATCAGTTGTATTTTCAAAGATGTGCAACGTTCTATCTCGATCGTGTCAAAAAGCCGCGCGGACGCGATCGATTCCGCAAACGGCGGATAATGCCGCCTCTTTTTCTCGCCTCGCGATGCATTGTTTGACCATAACGCGCGTGCATTCGATAGCACGCTGAGGCATATCGCTTTGGGACAGACACTTATCGATCCCATTCTGCAAGCATATATCGGACGCAAGTATTGCGTTTGGTTACGGCCTTAAGGCACAATGATCAACTGTAATAAAGGTAGCGTAATTAATCTGCGATTGGCGAAGATGGTTTTCTTGGAAACACACAGAAAAAAATTACAATAATTTTTAATCTTTACGATACTTCAAAACGGTGTCTTATGACTACCATCCTGGGTATCTCACATTTGTTTATTTTTTCACCCATTTAAAATGGTTCAAAAAATCTCTAAGAATTCACGAACTTACTGTCAGCTTTCTAGAACAAATGTCGAAACTTCACTTTAGAAAATAATAAAATGTAATATATAATTCATGAGACGAAGTAATAAAAAAAAATTTGTACGAAACTGTCGGATACGAAATACCCAGGATAGTAGGGAAAGATATAATTTGTTGCATGAAGAAATTGTATGTCTTTATTTAAACAAATTATGTCTACTTAAGATTGTCAAATTCTTTCAAGAAGATATTAGATTCTTGCTTATACATGAAACAATGAATTTTTGATTTGATACAAATTTTTTTTCTATGCATAAAGAATAATAATAATACAGAACTGCTAAAGCTTCGAAAAGTAGAAACTCGATCTTATTATTATCGCCAAGTTTTTTCTTCGTCTTTAAAGAAAGAACATATTTAACTCAGAGAAAGGAGACGCGTCGGCCAATAAATTCTCTTCGATTCGAGTACGATCGAATTCGAGTCACGCTTACCTGACGAGAACTTGAATTATCGCGCCGCAGATTTTCCCGAAAATCCCGAAGCGAGCATTTCGGGCACACCAGGGCACACGCTTGTCCAGGCACGCGTGCCCTCGCACGCCGACTATTGTGTCGACTAGCTATTTGGAAATTGGACGGCGGTAGGGCGGGTGCGAGATATGAGGTGTAGTTGCGTTCCCGCCGGGTGTATAGAATTTTAATTTTCAATATCGGGACCAACCGCGCGGTATCGTTTTACGCCGCACGTTCTACCGTGCTGGGGGCTTCACGCGGGTTTCATCACGGGAACACGTTCTCGCACAGGACATTCATCTCGTCAACGTTCTCGGGAATTGTCGTGCATTTATATGCGAATACGGCGTTGTTACGCAACGCGGCCCGTTCCACTTCTTCGAGGGAGTCTATATCCATTTCCATCGATGTAGATTAATTTCGATCTCGATTTAACTTATTCGTTATCTTCTTCCGATTTTTCGTTGATAGAAAAAAAAATAGTTGCAACCAATTTAACTATACAATTTATCATCGTCTTCGGTGCTAACTAATAGTGCTATACGCAGTAAAAAATAAAGTGTCCCAGAAAGTCCACTCTAAATTTTAAGTTAAAATAACTCAAAAGTTAAGATAAAATAACTCTTATTTTAAGTTATTCAGTTAAAACAAGAGTTATTTTAACTTAACTTTTGAGTTATTTTAACTTAAAATTTAGAGTGGATTTTCTGGGACATACAAAAGTGTTAAATTAGCATTTTATTTTTTACAATGTATATTTAGAGTTGTTTCAATGGAGATTGCAGCTATAGTTATTGCTATATGTATACGGAAACAGTAAACAAAAGTTAATAAAATGTTACAGTTCTTTATGTCATTTAAGATTTTGTATTAAATTACATTTGTTTTTTCTTTACAAACATTTGAAAAAAATTCGATAGTGCTGGATAGCACACAACGACAACTATAAAAAAAAGTCAGGTGTTGATCACCGATAACTATCGTAGCAATCAATATGTTAAATAATTGTCACGAACTCTTTATTTCATTTCTCGCGTCGAAATCCAGCGAAGTACTGCAATTAAGCGCACTCATATTTCCGTTTACGTATTTGAATAAATTGATTAAATTCTCGTAAAAGCTCTCACCGCAATCTTACGAAACAGCTCCCGTGTCTTCTACGCAATTTTGCGTGGCCAGCTTGAGAAGGGGACGCGAAGAGGTCGAAGAAAGCACGCGATCGGCGCGACGATTTACCCATGATGACATAATTTATTTCGCGCCTCGGCGGCCGGAGCCAAACGGCATTCATCCTGCAGTCTGCCTGTGCGAAGTCGTTACGTTATGTTATATCGCGGGGAGGAACTTACCGCGATCAATAGACACTTCTGTACACGGTGCCGGAAAATTAAGCCGGCCGCAAAGTTTTGCATTATGGAAAGTTCTCTTATCGGTCGAACGGTCGACGGGGCCCTTTTGTGAAAAGGGCTCTACCGCTCGCGGGGGGAAAGAGGAACGGGCGGCGGGACGTTATTACGTTCTCTCACCTTCTTCTCCTCTGGGTTGCCTAGATAAATATACCGGTGTACATTATTGGGGGTGGCGGAGCGTCTCGAAGAGATTGAAGGTGAGAATTTACATCCCCCACCGCGCTATCTACGATGCACTCGAGAGATTCACCCGGCAGTTTTTCAGCCTAAGAAATTTAGCGGGGGCATGCGCACGGTATATTTTCACGATTTTCGTGGCACACTCGGAGGAAGCTTCGAGAGGAAGGAAGAAATGAGAAATTTAACCGCGTCACAAAGTTTTTCAACTGTGCAAAGATAAAAGCACATAAGTATACGTCAAGAGCAAAAAGAAGTCGTGTACATAGTTACGTACTCTGGATAACTAAGAACAAAGAGATAAATTGCACATTGTAAATTTTTGCATAATTTTTTAAAAATCGATTATGTGTTTTCTTTGTACCAGTTGATTCTCATCATTCTGAACAAAAAGTAGTAAGGATTTTCTACTTAAGAAAGTGAGCAAATATTTTTCAAAATTATTTTTTTTTTTTCAAATTATTTTTAATTCAAACTCCTAATAAGTGCTTTATAATTTCCAGTAACATTAAATTCTCCCCTCTTTCCCCAACTTCTAATTAAGTCAACTTTGAAGTTATATAATCCTGATATATTTTTTTGTGATAATTATTACCAGAGCATATTAGAAAATAAAATTTGTTACATAAGAATAAAATTCTTTATTGATTCTGAATTCTGAGTCATTCCCTTATTTTAAAATAATAAAATCTTTCAATTTATTTCATATAATTCTAATAGGATCATAAAATTTTGTGTATTTAACTAGTTCAATACTGTCAAATATCATCGTATAAAATAAAATACATAATAAAACTTTTTTGAAACAAAATGTCTATTTATTTCATGAAAAGCCATCGTAAAATTTGTGAAAATCCACGTGAAATTGTACAATTGTAAATACGTTGTACGGTTATAAACTATAAATATCAAACATATACAAAGCGCAAATTAAATTTGGAAAACGTAAAATTATTCTTTAATTTAAAAATATCAGTTTACAAGTATAATTAATTTTTGCAAAAGAATCATCCTTTCACAAATAAACTTTTTTGTTAACTAATATAACGATATGGCGTAAAAAATGATTTGTTGTCATATTTCAATATAAAAACACAATACAACTTCAACGGGTTTCAGTCATTTTATGCATTTATTTTTATTTAATATTGGATACATATTTATGTGTATAAATGCACAGCATTTTACGTTATCTTTTTTCAAAGAACAATTACCTAATCTTAATTTATTTACATAAAAATAAGACGTTAACAACATGTGTTAAATCAACAAATAAATTACCAATATTAAAAATATCACTAATCCTATAAAATAAGTATATGTCTTATAATCATAATGAAAAAAAAACGTCTATACAAGATTACTCACTTTTATTACATGTTTTTGTCCACTTATTTACTTGTGCATTATTTACTATGCGCGCTGAAAATTCTTTCTCGCAGAAAAGATATACGTACTATCCAATGTGATCATATGACTCAATGATTAATGAACTATATAAAATTGCAATTAAATCTAACAACTTTACCGTTACATGGTTGATAGACTGTATGAAAAGACATTTTTTTTAATGAACATTTTCTCTATAATAAATATCAATGTTTTCAATAGAATGTTTTCAGTAGAATCATATAGAACAGATCTTTCTATATGTTATGAGGCATATACATACATGTATATGAGGCATACGTTGTTTTTCTATTTAAATAGCGTAACAAGTTCGCCTCTATTTTCTAGTTGTCATATTATCTGGTTGCAAAATTACAAGTAAATATCTACTTTAAGGATAGTATTACAATTTATCGCAGCTAAGAATGTATCATTATGGGCGGAGATGGGAGTAAAAGTGCTTCAAAATTTTCATATTTCCAGAAAAATACGCCTTGACGATAGACGTTAATGACAGTTCACACAGCTGTCACGAAACATCTGTACTAATGTTTAACTAAACTGTGGTTCGACAGGTACGAGTTTCATATCTTATATTAGGCTCTCTAGAAAGACTCTCGGAAAGGAAAGAAAACATACATATATATATATATATGGCACGTATACTTTCAGCGCAGACAATTAGTCGTCGAAATCGTATATTTGTTGAGATTTCCAACCAAGTGTCTGAATACACCTAAAACAAGATGACATGTAAATAAGAGACAGCAAAGTGAACAAAGTGACAATTGAATTTTTATATTTTTACAATTTTTATATTTTTATAACAATTAAATCACTTTCATTAAATTATAAAAATAATATATGTTTAATAAATAAAAAATGTCACGTACTTTTTCGCAGATAGAATAAATCCTTTTGGTCCACACGTAAATATGCATCCTTCTGGTGAACATTTGCCGATCAAATCATTTAATAATTCATCAGATACAGTACCGCGTCTTCCCTCCCATTTATCTCCTGCTTGCGAAAGGATATGTGTAACTTTGAACCTAATGAACAAATACGATATTAATAATCTGCTTTTAAATCGATAAAATCACTTTTTTTGTTTGGAGTAACAATATACAATATCTAACATAATAATATACGATATCTCATAGAGTTTCACGATGGATACAATTTTTGTCATATGATATGTATTATGTATCATATGTCGATATCATAAATCATTTGTTAAAATTTTATCCCTCTTTTCATGCATATATATTGCATATATTTATATAATAAGTATATATTATTTTAAATGTAAATAATCATAATAAAATGAAAATTATGTATTATATACTATATTTCCACGCACGTGTACTCACTTCTTCTCTGTAGATACTTTGTCAAGCTGCGCCACATAAAACATATTGTCTTCATCTTTATTGAAATTTAAAAGATTGATTAATTTTCTGAAAAATATTGTAAATCAATTAATGATAGAAATAATTAATTTATTAAAAGTCAATTAGTCAAACTAACTTATGCTATAGTTAATACTTAACATCATGGTTTATTGTTACTTTATTTTACATTTCCAAGAATAAACATTACAAATAGAGAGAGAGAGAGAGAGAGAGAGTGAGTTTTCAAACGAAATGTGCTAATATACTTACACACTGCGCCTCGCCAAAGCCCGCTGAATTATTCCTAACATCGCGGTTAAACCCGTTCCACCTGCCAGCATGTGAATAACAGGATACCGATCAAAAGATTCGCTTACAAAGGCACCTAAACCATTGCTCGTTATAAGGGTTTGGCCAGGTTGTAATTTGGTGATGGACGGACTAAGTGCGCCATTTGGATATCGCTTTATCATCAAGCAAATGCAATCAGGCTTATAATTTGGCGCCATATCTTCAGGATGAAGGCACGGTGGGACAGGCGTATATGACCTTGATATTTCCATTCCTGCGAAAAAATATTATATCAGCATATTTCAACGAGTACACGTGCGTGGAAATACAATTTTTAGGAATGTTTACATACAATACGATAATACGAATGTGTTATAGACATATAAATTTTATATTTCCAATTGTAATAAAGTACGGATTCCCGAAAATTAGTATTAATGATAATAAATAAATTTTAGAGGGTCAGCACAGTAATTTTATATTTTTATTTACTGACATAGCATAAGTTTATTTACATTTTATAAACAGAAAGTTAAATATTTTATCGATAAAAGGCAATATTTTTGACAACAGATATCTATGCTATTACTTACCCATTACATTCATTTTGACTTCTATGTGTCTACCGATGGGAATTAGTTCTAAAAAATCTTTCGCACGTAAAACTAACAAATTAACTAGTTTGCAAAGGGGTGTATTACTAAGTACTTCGTACTCTTTGTAGGTGCGTTTGTTTGTGATTGATTCCCGCGACAATGTATGATTTCCCTGAGATTTCCAAATATCTTTGAACTTTTTTGTAAACGTAAAGTCTACCTGCAACATATAAGATACATTTCTTGAGTTTATGAAACAAATACCGAGAAATATGTAATCATTTATAAATTGATTTAATAACTCACCTGCATTGAATCGAAATCTCTTTTACACATTGGCGGCCATTCTACATCTGCAATTAATTCGAGCTCGTAGATGATAATGTACTTTTCAAAAGTTAGCCTGAAGACGACTTTCGAGTCACTCAACCTTTCTAATTGGTAATATATTCCTGGATAGTCGCGCACACCTTGATAAAAGAATGTGACAGAATTGGATGTTTGCCGCCAATCTATGTTCACATTAGGTGAATCCGATAAATTTTCGTCAACTGTCTTTTGTGCTGAAACAATCAAAAATTTGTTGCTTTAGCGATTGCCCTACATCTATTTCATGCACGATTGAATTTCGATATTTCTGTTATTAATTACAACTATCTGTATCCAACAATCTCATTATTACTTAAAGTAAATTATTAATTTAACAAATGTGACAATAATAAATTCAATAGTCATTGCAGAAACATTTTGATATTTAACAAAACAAAAAATAAAAAATACTTCGTAAATATCGTACTTCTGAAAATAATACAATAGAATTTTACCATTCAATTTTAACATTCATCAATTTACAGCAGAAAAGCATCTCGTGTTGTTTGCAAACAATACGAACTTATACATGAACTTTTGTAACGAGCTAATACTATCTACGATTTATTAGTCTTGCAATGCTTCTCTAAATATAGATGACCTAGAAAACAATACGGTGAAACTGTTACAATGGATACTTACTAGTGGAACGATTGCTTCGACCTAATGTCACGGGTAAACAGTTGTTCGCATCCGTTACTGATTTTTCCATCACCGAGGAAGTACTCGACGCTGAGGAAGCCCCGCGACATAATCTGCCTACGACGCATTTTTGCAGAATGCTCTGATAATTCACCCAAGCATGTACCTGGAATTAATAATCTACGGATACATAAAAATAATTACTACTTAGCGAGACGATATAATGATGTCAAACGTAAGGTGGACAAGTAGAGATTCTTACGTTTTCGAATAACTTCGTGGCGTCTTTCCCAACGCCTCTCATCAATTCGTCGACCCCACCTGGATGGAAATCCATATAACGCGTAACGTTGAATACTATCCCTGCAAATAAAATCAAATGTAAAAACTAAAAATTAAGCTAATCAATATGAAATTTGTCCATTGTATTTTATGAAATATCTGCATTGTGCACAATTCCACGTGGAAATCAATATTTTCAAACAAAGGAACATTCTCTTCACATCACTCGGTGCTTTCAGTATAATAAAAGATTTATATTTGTATATATACGTTATTGATAATTGTGCAGCGATATTTACAATTATGTGTACGATTTCACGTATATTTTTAAAGGTTTTACAATGGCTTTTCATGAAATAAATAAGTAATGCGGATATGCACTGTGCAGTTTGCATTATCTTCTTCACTTACTGGTAGCTGTAACTGATTGTTCAAAAATAACTAAAGTTAAAAATGAAATCTTTAAAAATGAACTAAATCTAGTTGCAAATGATTAACTTTTTAACTTTATTATTTAACTTTTAACTTTTTAACTACTCAACCCTGTATATCATCATCAAGAGATCGTAAGAGAGAAAAAGAGAGGTTTATCTATATATTAATTTTATATATATATATATGAGCAAATAGAGTAAATTATAACTGAAAAAAATTCTTTTAACGAATTTTTCTATATATTAATTTTATATATATATATATGAGCAAATAGAGTAAATTATAACTGAAAAAAATTCTTTTAACGAATTTTTTAATAATAAGAAATTAATAGGAATTCATGAATCGGACGATAGGACGATATAATCTGACGATAGGAGACGGTTCGATTCACAATTGTTAAGCGTGCGGCAAGGTATTGAAAGAAGCGTTCTATAAACATCAATAAAGCTCTGCACGAATGGTACATTGTTATTTACAGAATTCTTCTGCCAACGCTTTACCACGCACCTAGCAATTCTAAATGTTGGGCGGTGTCTTGTGATTGAATTGCGCGGACTCACGAATTCGCAGATCTTTATTAATAAATTTCTCATTAATTTTGTTAAGAAATTGGTAAAATGACAAGAAACAATTTTTATTCAATTTAATCAGTTTATATACTTGCCCACCAAAAATAATTTGATTATTACTGGACACTGTGTATAGGGAAAATAATAAAAGAAATTGAAAAATAATTTTAATTAAGTTTTTAATCTTCTACTAATTTCATCAAGTTTAACGCGTATCTGTATGTGATACAAAAATATTTATATGTGTGTTATCTATAGATTTTATAGTAAGTTGCTCGTGCTAATTTATTTCATAGCTACTATTTTTTGTACTGTTGAAAATCTTATCCACTAACGCGATAGATGTACATTTATCAAATATGTGTATGTATAATGATTAGGATGGATTGATAATTAATATACTGTCTGTAAATCTTCTCTTAAAATATTTACCATATTTGTGGTTTTCACTAATTCTAAATTTGGCAAGAAAAAATTTTTAACTGAAGGGTTTCCTACAAAAGCCGAACAAGTCCATTTAAAAAAAAAAATCTGTATTATGATACCAAATCATTTTCCATTAATTACGTTGTACAATTATGTATGCAGTTAACTAGAAATAAATTTTATTTACTTTTAGTATTAATAGTATAAATAATTTTGTTTTTGTTCATTTAATAAATTGTATTCGAAAATAAACTAAATTTATTTCAATCAATAATTTATCAGATCTGGTTTAAAATATAACAATAGTTACTGACAAATATCATATTAACTGTAAAAATAAATATGATGTATTGTTTTAAAACGTTTCAATAGAGATATGTTTTCATAGAAAGATAGAATGTTTTGTATCACAAAAAACAATATAATAAAAATTTTGAATTCTTTATGTATTTTAATCGCTTTTATATTTGGGATAATTATTTGTCAAAATTCAATTATTTATGGTAATCCATAGCGATATATCACAACAGCAATTATCTTTGATTATTTTATGTTCTTTAAGGCCGGTATTCATAGTCATGAATAATTTGTAATCTTTAATTGAAAGCGTAGTTAATTACAAATTTATTTGTAAATTTATTTTTTTCCAATTAAAGATTAAAAATTATTTATGACTATGAACAACGACTATTATAATTAAGTTTTATATAAATAATGTTATAACAAATGAGCGACATACTACCAATTCATTAAATGTTTCACAAGTTTGTCGATGGCAAACAGAGTCTTCTTTTAGCGGGTATAAAGTACAGAAATAAACAAACCTCGGATTGCGATCCAAGCGTCAGTTTGCTTGTTATGATTAGCAAGCTCGGCTAACGTTACGACCTGTGGTACACCACCGACTCCGGTTAAATCGATTCCCGAATTACCCAGACGGATCCAATCCATCAAACTATGCCCCGGTGCTAAGGCCGTCTTATTCCGTGGGTTTCCTATAAAAAAGAAAATTAAAATAGAGATTTGTCGCTATTATTTTATTGTACCTTTTTCTGAATTGTATTAAATACTTAGCGATCCGCAATATTAAACCATATTAAACCCGTATTCCAATATTAAACCCGTATTCCAAAATTATTTAATTATTAACTTATTTCATTTTCATATTATTTAATTTTATTATTTAAATTGTACTTAATTATCTACAATTATAATTCAACTTTTCACTATTTTAATTGTATCTCAAATTCTTAATTAATATTTTTTTTTTATTTAATGAATGTTATTATTAAATCTTTTTACGTTTTCACAACGAAATTAATCGAAAGCATTTTTAACGATTGCTTCTATCGACATCATCATTCGATTTACGCATTATTGTACAAATTGGTGGTTGAGAACATAAGGTTGCTACGTATGCGAGCACATGCGAGTGCATATAAACGCAGTCGGGAAAATAGATTAATTGGCAATTAATTACACTAATTACTAACCGTCCTGGATCTGCAGACCGAGGCTCTGCGGAGATCCGTTGCCATCCGCGGCGGAAACCAAAGAAGCGCCGCAGCATCGTGGCATTTTTTCATCGGGACAATAGAAACCGCGGAGACACGATCATTTTCGCAGTCGCTTCGTGCAAAACGCGAAACCGATAAAAGTTTTCACAGTATGGTAATTTGCTCACAGTATGGAGTTTGCCTTGATAAAATGGAAAAACTGAATTTTCTTAACCCGTTTAACATGGAGATATAAACAAGGCGAGGAAGTAAAGTAGGTGAAGTAAACAAGCGGAAAAGCGTTTCTCAAAGAAACAACGAACAAAACGTATTATAAGTATCGATTGTTAAAGACGTAATAATGTCACAGGTGATATCAATAACGTGATATGTAGATATCATACGGAGGGAAAAATGTCATAATGCAGAAAATATATATATTAATATATGTACATAATGAAATTTATACATTGACGGCTGCCATCGTTAAAGCTAATTAAAATTAACTCAAGTACATGCTGTTATAAACAGCCAGCTAACTCATGAGACGGAAAATGACCGTGCAAATTTAACTTTAAACAGATTTCACAGATACGCAGATATCGTGCGCCACCGCCTGAAAATTTTTAATCCAATATCCGATATGCCGATAATCTAACACCTGTATGATACCTAATATCTTATATATGCTTTTTCGTTTTAATTTAATTAATTCATCGCAACGTAGTTCCGTTTTTTACTACATATTTAAACAGTTTTTTTTTTACTTTACTCCCCCTTCCTCTCTTTCGATTTAATATTTAAAAAATATTCTACATTCATCAATTTCTTTTAGTTATGTATCTTTTGAAAAAGATTTTAATTTTTCATTAATCAAATTATAATTAAAGCACAATAGCATTGCACGTTTAAACAGTTGTTTGTTTGCAAGATAAATTTTAAGTCAAATCTATTATCAAAATATTACTTTTAAATTTAATTTTTCATAAGCACAATATAACGTTTCAAAAAAACTAAAGAAATTAAAATTAAAGAGATTCTTTAAAACTCTGATAATGACTTGAAAAATGAGCCCAAATTTTCGTCAGGGATTCCTCTCAATGAAATAAGTAATAATCTTTAGGTAATAAGTAAATATCTTATGCGAAATTTAATTTATGTTAAATCACATTGGTTTGACCAGAATTTTAATAAAGGAGCAAGCATAAATTGATCCTTTTTTATCTTTTTTAAGTTAAATAGTCCGATTATGGATAGGTTGCTTGGCTCAGGTCACCATCGATTCGCTGTACTAATAATAAAGACACGAGGAAAACTCTTAATTATTCAAGGTCCAATGAGGTAACAGTATACTCGAATCGTTTTCCTAATATGAGATATATCCGAAAAAGAACGAGGTCATCTACATTATCAAGAAGCAATGGTCACTGCGATCGTTTTTCAAAACGGACTGGGACGGAAACGCGATGCAAATTCGCGGATCTCATCAACGAGAAACGAGAGACTAGATTCCGGTGATCTCGTGGTGAAGGACCGGAGGGTACTGCGCTGAAACACGCGGCCGAATATAACCCTGAGACAGGTAGATCAATATAGTAGCGATGGACGACGCTCAGCTCAACACGCAGGATCTCTCGCCAGTCGGAGCGCGCTTCTCCGCGTATCAAGATCAACAGTAGAGAAACCAGTAACACGCAAGACTTACTTAATTGATTACTTAATTGATTAAACGAAGTGTGTTATTTGATTAAAATAATAGAACTATCTCAGATGAGGTGATATTAATCGTGAATAAAAATGAACAGAAACGGAGTAGTCTCTATATCAATTCCCAGAATTATTCTGGGTATGATACATAAAATTTTAGATATTTTGGAAATTTCATATTTTGATATATGAAGAATTTTATACATCAAGCGAAAATTATGAGAAAAAATCACGGTTTAAAATATTTTTATACGTAATTCTCTTTTACTTTTTATATGCTGTTTCTCATACAATTTTCTTTAATTTACGAAATGTCAAAAATAAAAAGTACTAGACATTTAATATTATTGCTTCTACTTCGATTGAAAGAATATTTAAAAGAATCATACGTTCTTACCGGTAGCAGATCCCGACGATGGTTTGGTTTTTGCTTTCACTTGCTCACTTTGATTGGATCTAATAACGCCAGTAGGTAACATTAAGGTATTCCTGACCAATAGGCTCGTTGGTGAAGACGTTTTCACGTCCACTTTCTTCATTTTGTCCTGTATATCATCAGTGTCACGATTTTTAACTTTTTTATTCTCATCTCTCGATTGGGCTTCCGAAGAATCGTTTTTCTTCGTTGATTCCATTGGTTTCTTTCCAAATTTGGAAAGTTTCAAAATGTAATGATGTTATGACTTCGTCAGATAAATCCCGAAACGAAAGACTTCATGGTTATCTCATTGAACTCTGTCACACACAATTAGATACAGTTATAAATTACTTTAAAAAAATCAGATAAAAATGAGTAAAAATAATCGTTAAGTTCTTTTGAAATATTATTTCGTAATCATTTTCTTTATGCGCAAAATTCTAATTAAAATTATATAATTACTATATGGATTATGTTACAATTAATGTCGTGTGGTTAAAAAATATCAGAAAATTTATTTGGAAAATTTATATTTCAGAGATCAAGATAAACGAAAATTTTATAATAATTTCCTTTAGATCCAAATATTGAAATGCAAAATAATACAAGCTATCAAGTGCAAATAAAAAAAGCATGGGAAGTAATCTAATAATTTTTTTCAAAAAACAACTGAATACTGAATACTAATAAATTAGACAGCTTATATTATCACTATCTTAATTTTTAATTCTTTTATTACAAAGTTGTTTTTCTTTGCATGTATACTATATTTTTCAAAATTAAAAACTTGTCAAGATTAGCGTTAAAAAAAAATTTGTGTGTTATATCACACACGAGAAATTATCATCATCCATTTGCATTGCGTGATTCACAAATTTAGAAAGCAAAATGCATTAGGGCATGACTAGCATTCACTACCAATTACTTTCTCCATACACTTTCTCTTTTTTGATTGTTCGTCGGCAAATGTAATAAATGTACGTAAACTCAATAATATTCATGGATATGCATATCGCTACATTTATTAGCTGATAAATAGTTCGAAGAAATCTAGTATCCATATACTTATAAAATTATAAAGATACCTAACTTTAGTTTTCTCTATGTTAAAATCTGAAAAAATAAACATATACTAATTAAACAATTATTAATGTTAAATCCAATATATCTCAACATTTTTTGTATTGTTAAAATTGTCCTGTCCAAAATAAAATATGTTCTTCATATAGAAATTTCTATTAAATTATTTTAGACTAATTTTTTTAAAACTTAAAAAACATTTGTGTTTTTTTCTGTTAGAAAGAAAAATAAATGTTAAAACTAAGGTAAACAAAAAATTGAGATTAGCTGTGAATGCTAGCATTTAACGATTAAATTAGAAAATGTAAATTTGAACGGTAGTTTTAGGATTAACTCTTAACTCGTAACGTATAACTATGTGTACAAATATTTTCTCATTAAAAGATATACGTTCCCTTTTGAATCTTGTTTTACTTTCATTTTGTTTTGTTTATATTATTCTAAACTTATAAAAAGGTAAAAACTATTTTGGTCATGAAATAAAAGAACTATATATTTATTGACAGTAGAAAAAATGAAAGTATTCGTCTTTTAATAATTTATTTGATCCTTAAGATTACGCAACTGTTTGTACAAGAGATAAATAAGTATGTGAAGATAGAATTTTTTAAAATTAAATAAAAATAAATATTTCAATATTTATTTTTTGTGCAGCAAAAGTATATCGAGTAAATTATATATTTAAGGATTAGAAGACTAAATTAACTGTATATGCTTAGAGTTTTATCACACAAAAACTACAAATCATGATTTCATTGATGACATGTAAAAGACAAGCACTTTTTCTGATATATGAGTAATAATCAAATTGCGTAAGTCGTATTTGCGTTGTAATTGCGTAGTGAGTTAAACATTTTTTTGTCAAGTGATTAGCAGCCAAGTAGTTGCGCCGCGACATTCAGCATTCTGTTGTGTCAGTGAAGAGCGAGCTTAACGGCGCAATCTTTTCTCCTGCTTGGACTACTTGGAGGTCTCAATTATAATATTAATCGAGGTATCCCGCATGTCTTATTTATTTAAACGTTTATATTTATATCATATATTTAAAAAGAAATAACTACAATTTAAAATAAAAACAAAATATAATTAGATTCATTCCGACGATACTATCGATTATGCTTGTCTGTCGTTATTATTTATGGACTTCTCAATAACAGTCTCATAAGCCTTGCATCTCCTGAACATGCTCTGGAAACTTGTATTGTTTTTCTGAGCAAGCAGTCAAGCAAGTGTTGTTTTACATGTACTACGACAGGTTTGATTATGAGTTTCCTTGACACGTGCGAATATTCGTGAAACGAAGTAATTTGCACTTGACACATTGCATGGTAATAAAAGACAAGTGCATACAGAAGCAGAAAATATTTTTTTAGTGTATGTACCAATAAACAGATATATTATATAACGCGTTTCAAAAATTTATATATTTATTATATATTAACAATAAGTAATACACAAAACTTTGATTTTTTGCGTTACAAGACAAAAAGTAAAAAAAAGATAATGTTATCTTTGAAATAAAGACGCACGTGTAAGATTGTATAATCTTATCCTTTTATCAGTAAGAGTATAGTACAAAATTATTACTGATAAATTTTACTTATAATTGTTAGAAATCCAATTATAGTCATTCTTGTCTTTATGGTTTTATCTGTAAATGTATACGTCGTACAATTTTATATTTAAAATATATTAAATATTAAATTGACAATTTAAGAGTACTACACTTTGGTGTCTTTTATTGTAATATTAAATATTATATATAATAAAATGTATATAAAACATTAAATATAATCAAATATATATAATATTAAATATATAAATATATAAATATACAACTCCATTCAACTATGTCTTATAATTTCACAGTTTAACACTTTTTTGAGACCTGAGGAAACAAAGTGTTTTCCAATAGATTTTTGGCTGTTGTGAACAAATTCTGCAGCCAAAGTTGGCTATCACATGATAATTTTGGGAAAAATAGCAAAGTAAAAAGGGATTTTTGTATTTTTCAGGATATTGTAATACCGGAATCAATTTTTTTCCCAAATTTTGTTAATGTCTTATGACAGTATCAACTTTTTAGAAAGAGTGCAAATAATGATTTCCATAATATGTTTTGCTGCTAAACGCAAACTCATAATTAAATTATCACATCACATGATGATTGTATAAGAGTCATTATCAGTTGTAGTACTTCTTTTTCGCTTATACATCACTCATTACTAGTGAATTGGTTACTTGCGATGTGATAGTCAAATTTAACTAACAGATGTGTTTATCAGTGAATAGTACTTCTAAAATGATTATTTGGAATCTTAGCAAGAAAATAATGCTAGACATAATATTAATACCGATCAGTTTCTCTTATTATTTTAGCTGTATCTCGAAAATGAAGAATCACATTGAAATGGGACAAAATGCATGTTAAAGTTAAAAGTTGATATTTTTGCATGGAATTAATGGAATTTGGAAAAAATTTTTTCATTGTAGCCGGTGCTACAATGTCTTAAAAATCCTAAAAATTGTCTTTGATGCAATTCTTTTTTAAATTACGGCATGATAGCCACCATTAGCCACCAGATTCGTTTAGAGTGACTAAAAATCCATTAGAAAACACTTTGTTTATGCAGGTCTCAAAAAGATCTATTTTTATATAACAGTGTTCTCAATGAATTTAATATTTCTCTAGCGTTTCTTGTATCAGTTTTTATTTTCAAAGTTGTAGCAAGTGTCATTTTTGCACGACTATAACACTGAAAAAGAATTTGTCGAAAAACTAAAATATTTAATCCGACACGTTCAATCAAATATTGAATTCGTTTAGTTAATTCTTGATTAATAAAATGGTTGATATGAATGGATATTTTTTTGTGCAACTAAATAATTATAGCAACGGCATTAGTTGAACGCATTGAACTAAATATTTTAGTTTTTCAACAAATTTTTTTTGAGTGTAGTGTGAGCAAAACTCACCAGAATTATATTTATATTTCAACTTTTGTTTGCGACATAATGCACGTGAAACATACGAATTAATTATCTTGGTTTAGGTTATTTGTCCAGCAACCTATCAAATCCACATACGCGTCAGTTGCCAAGAGAGGTTCAGGACAATTAACGCGCGAGAAAAGAATCATGCGCTAAACGTCACAATAATTTATCACTCGTACACACGCGGTTTCGTCGCAGAGGTTAAATGGTCTCAAAAATCGCTCAGGATCAAGTCTATGATCACGGCCACGTTTCAGAGGTTAGGTTTCGGATGTTTCGTCTAACTGCTCCGCCTCGCGGCCAACTTCATGCCCGTGGAACGTTATCGCGGCAAGGCCGTATGCTATCGTATGTATATTAGAACCCAACTCTAACTTGGTTGATGACGTACGTATTGATTCATTTGATTTCTTCTTAGTTTTTTCTCATAAATTTTTTTGTCGTTGAATTTATTGAATTTGATATGAAGACGAAAAGAACGTCTGTAAAAAATTCCGAATAATTAATAGCAAAAATAGCTTGTGTTCATAACACTATTATTTATCTTTGGTGAAATACAGAGTCCAACATTTATCATAAAGATAAAAATAGCATTGTGAAATCCTAACAGCATACGGTATCATACGAATATATGCACGATATTATGATAATGTATGAATATTTATACAATTATAAATACTCTAGAATATACATACGATATCTTGTGCTGTTAAGGAACTTAAAAACATTTTTTATGCCCGATCGAAACTTTTTAAAAAATATGAAAAATAAATTAAATGCCTTATATGAAAAACAATATATCAATTTTTTCATTTATTGACATGCGCAAAAATGAGATGTACAAATAATTTCTTTTAATTTCACAATGTTGATTTTAATATCATGTGCTGTAACAAATTTTCGATAAATTTACGTTTATTAGTCTGATGGAGTGAAGCATCGTTCGTTATACGAGAAATATTGTATAACGTAATTTCAAAATTTAAGCTTTTTGAATTCAAAATCTGTTATTAAAGTTTATTGAAATCGCGGGATTTGAAGGACACCCTGTACACAACGTATAGGGTGCGGCAGGTTCCATTTCAAATCCGCTCCTGAATATTACCAGCCGCGCTCCAGCAACTCACTCATCCCGCGCTCCCCCCCCTCCCCCCCTCCCTACCGTTTGCTGTACTCGTGAATGATCGGAGCAGCTCGGGCGGGAGCTGAACGCGACTGGAGCGAAGTGAGTCGCGGTGCGCGATGCACAGTGAACGGCGTGGAACGGCGCTAGGTGCAGGTAGGTGGTAGGTGGATTGTGTTCGTGTCGGTATCGGTCGGCGTGTCGTTCTCGTGCGAGAAAAGCAGAGCCGCGATTGTCGCGACGGCAGTCGACGCTAGGTGCTTGGGAAAATCGGTGGCCGTGATACGAGTTGAGACGACACGGCAAGTGAAAAAAAGACCGACGCGAAGAAAAGGAAAGAGAGAGAGAGAGAGAGAGAAACAAGAAGGGCAGAAGCAGAATCCCGTGGCATCGTCAATGACTCCCGGTAGTCCCGGTTTAAATCGCTCGCTCATCCCGGTGAGTACTCCCACTGCGTGCGATCCGCCCTGTGGAATTTAGCGAAGAAGCAAGGCGAAGGGGGAGGGATACCGGATCGTCTTTCTCTTTTCTTGGTCGACGCTGGCTGACGCGGCACGCCGGCACTTTCCATTTGTGTAAACGCGTTCCGCATGCGACTCGTACCGGGCGACGGATAAAATTCGACGGGATCGCATCGCGAGATAGTCTCCTAAGGATCGAGAGTTACGGGGCGGGAGCTGCATATGTCGTCCCTCGTTTGTTTCTCCGGTACGAGGGAGAAACGATTAGCGAGTGTCGCATGAGAACGGCTCCGAATAACCATGCCGTTGTAATCGTCGTTGCGAGAGATAAAGAGACCGTGTTTCGAAGATTGAGATAATTTAGCAGCGGATGTACAGGTAAACGTATACTTCCGTCAGAAGTGCAATTTTCTCTCTCTCTCTTTCTCGAGAGGAATCGCGAGATCGTTCAGTAACGAGGACGCTAAATTAGGTGAATGTCAACCGCCGACGTATGGCTCGGAGCCAGACAGATTCTTCCGGTCGAATTCCTCTGATTAAAGGAGAAAATGCATCTGAAAACATTAATATTTATATATAAATATATATTAAAATATATATTAGAAAATGTAAATACATATTTTTTTATATCAATACATTTTTTAATATATATATATATATATATATATTTGAACGTATAAAATATATATATATATTTGAACGTATAAAATATATATTTTTTTAAATAATATATATAAATATATTGTTTTCTGCACAGTTTGGGAAATACAAAATAATCAAATGTGTTTAAACTAAAAGAATAAGTGATTGAACGTATAGTTCTCTCACGGTCTAGATAGATGGCGAGAAATGGATGAAGAGTAACTAAAGAAATTTGTTTAAAATTTTTGATCCATTTCTCCATCTGACAGCACCGTTTACCTTAATTTGAAATATAGAAAAAAGAAAAAGATGATGATGTAACCGCGCAAGAGACATGAGGTTGTGGCGCCGAGCAATGTCAACACCTTTGAAACGCTCTTCCCTAAAATTACGTTTTATTAATTTTTTTTTTTTTCGTATTTCGAAGAGCATTGCATCTCTCTGCGCCGAAGAAATATTGAAAAATTTCTTCAAGCATTAATAGACACACTTTTAAATCCGCAATAGATGTGCTTCGCACGTGGAAGTCGGTCAGAAAGTGAAAGAAAAAGTTCTCGTTAAATGTTAATAAACCTTGAACACATCCGCGTGTCACTGATTGCATTCGATGCGCTGCTGCGCACGTCACACCGTTGATGCTCTCCGTGCTCTCATGCGACACTCAACCTTCACTTTTTTTTTTTATTTAACTTGGTTAATTAATCCCACGTAATAGTCGGTTCACCGTTTCTCTTCCCTTATGGTATAATTGGTCGTAAGGATGAGTTATTAGTTGGACGATTCGCCCAAGCCTTGAGGTATCCTCATTGACCGCTTAATAGAATTAATTTAGCTTCAATGAATGATTCTCGATTTTTGTCTCGGTCGTAAATAATGTTAGCTATGACACAGGGGTGCAATACTATTGTTGAATGTTAAACGAAACAAAAAACGCGGTATAATATTTTTTTATTCAAACAAACAAATGTAATATGTATTCGCATCAAGTATTACAAGTTATTTTTTTGCAAAAAATTTATATCGGTTTTAACAAATAAATACCGAGCGATCGTGCGCAAAATAATAATATAATTAGAACGGGAAGCAGTAAATGTTAGAAATTGTATCAAAACATCTTAAATATAATAGGCAAAATAATAAAGCACTTTTCTGAATTAAGCATCTGATTTTAAATAAGATTTCAGATAACATAGTAAAAAAACCTTTTCCAGACATTTATGTAACAAATGAACAAGTACGAGATACGCACATTTTCTGTGTTTTATAAACTGAGTTCTTTAATTCATCGACTGATTAATTGTATTGCGACTTTTACAGAACAAAGTTACATTTGCGCACGATGCGATTGAAGTCGATGAATTAAAAGACTCGTTTATATATATATATTTTTTTTTTAGATATATGACAGCATCTCTTTAAATTATCTCGATAGACTGTTTGTGTTGTTTGCATTTTGAATCTTCGCTCTTTCTCCTAACAGCACATGATATCGAACAAATATTGTGATATTTTACAAATATACGCACGATATCACGATATTGTACGATTGTTCGTACGATATCTAGAATATTCCAGAATATTCATACGATATCTTGTGTCGTTAGGGTCTCCTCTCTTTAATATATTTATCTCGTTTTAAAGATAAACATTTGTGAAGATTTCAAACGACGCGAACATTAAAAACTTTTTACCCATGTTTCCATTCGCTCCTGTTTATTTCAATTGTGCAAGAGCCTGATGTATTTTTACATCGTGACATCGCAGATATTAATAATTCATGTTCTGATTGAGTGGAGCGCATCGTTCAAACGACTCTCTCCAGGCAAATTTTTAATTGTAATACTCTTTATTGTACGTTAATGTGTCTTTTTTTTTATTATTTATCTAGACGAGCTAACATTTTTCCAGTTTTGTACTTTTTTTTAAGTTGTATCTTTTATCGCGAAACTTGTGACCTTAACAATCAGTTTGTGTTGTGTTACGAACAATCAATAACATAATAATAATAATAATAACAATAATACGACAGATAAACGTGTGTTTTCTTTGACTCCTTAAGTACACCGAAATGCCGTAGGTTAACGTAAATCGCGTTAAGATTCGCGTTAAGACATTCGTCAATAAACGGAATATTGATTTGACGTACAGCGAATAAGGTACTATTAAATTCCGCTCGTTTGCTCTGTTTCAATTGCATTATCTGTACTCCTGTAGCGGCTTTATAACCTATGTGTATCTTGAGTGATTGCATGAAATAGCCTTGTTTAACCCGAGAAGCGGTTCGTGTTGCACGCTCTGACGACATTCAAAATATGACAATAAACCAGGCGTAACGTATTCACGTCTCGTAAACTCGTTTCACGTCTTCTTTTTCTATGAGATATTGATCCAATTCGTTACCAAGTATATTAAACTTAGAAATTTTTAATTGTATATGTATATGTTTATTTGTATCTATCTTATCTATTTGTTGTATATATTTATTTGTATGTCTAACATAAATTAATTGCCTGTAAAAATAATGTTAAACATAAACGGTTTACAGAAAATTAATGTAGATCTTCTAACAGGAATTAATTAAAAGTTTGAATCGAACTTTTGCATTTGTAACACTGCAGGCAGAATAATGGACGTGCACCATTTACATTAAATTTTGAACTTCCGGCTTAAGCTGCTAATTAAATTGCTGTTTGAACTAGATGAATTTGCACTTTCGAGACTCGACGCTCCGAAACTTTTACTTTCCGGTAAATAACGTCGTAACTGAATGCTAGCTGTACAGCAGACGAAGTTTATCAACGTTTTAACGTCGTACAAAAGCGTACGGTCGTCCTGCATTTTAATTCTGTTATTTGCAAAGCTGCTTAAATTCAAGCCCATTGTTCCGCCAGCCTTGAAATGTAATTTCACGATTACATCATTAACGGTTGTCCACCGGATTAAGTGCGTAAGCGCGTACCTATCATTCTAGAATTCATGCCCTCGAATTGGTCTGCTTAGGAATATTGACGTAATTTTCCGTGCAGCAATATTCTCGCGTTTTGTCACTTACCCATTATTTATCACCAACGTGTCGGCTAAGTCACCAGTTGTCGAGCACGTGAAGTACACAATTGAACATGACAAACCGTACGATTTTGAAGTGTTTTGTATTCGTCTTTTGCGATATTATATCTAGAGGCTAATGTTCAATGAAATTCTACTCTCTTGCTTCTCTGGAAATTTGTAAATATTAAATAATAAGTAAACGTAAATAATTAATTTGCGAAACATAAATTTCGATATCATTTTTTTTTTATTTTTTTGGAAACATAGTAAATATATGATTTAAAAATGACAAGAAAAAGTATAATATTATCTCGTGATTTTTTTATGACAAGGCCATAATATTATATCTTTCCTTAAAGTTATTTTTTTGAGTCTTATTTCCCTGTTTCTTTTTCGTATTTGTAATATGAGACAGCAAAGGATTATTCTTCATTTAGTCCCTATTGCAAATTATTTTATTTATGAGTTAACGTTTCTTTTTTTTTTTTAAATTAAGTTTGATACAATAGTTGAAAAAATCGCCGAAAAGTGTTCGTTGTTTCGTTTAAATATATTGAAAAACATGATAAACAATTTACATTAAAGTACGATATTTATGTTAAAAGAAAAGTTAATAAGAAAAAGAGTTAATAAGAAAAGAAAAGATTTAAAAAGAAAAGTTAATAAGAAAAAAGTTAAAAGAAAAGCTAATAAGTTTGCGAGAATAATAATAAATTATACGCGATACACTTGCGTACGATATTGCGAGATAGTCTTCACGGCAACGTTATTCAAGAATGATGAATCATTTGCTTTCGATCAGTGTACACCATGTCACAATAAATTTCTGAAACGTGTAATTGTCATATATAATGATATGAATATGTCATACGTAATAATAAAATCGATGGTATGGAAATAGTCTATTTTTCGCTCGGTTTTGAAGTGATTCGTGCATTATTACATTTTTAATCAAATAAAACCAATTTGTTTCCGTGCAATATTTTATTGCTTCCATTAGATAACTTTTGACACCAGACTTTGATAAAAGCCCGGGGGTAAAAAAAAAAATTAGTGTAGTTTAAAATTTTGGGTTTTATCAGGTTTTTCGGATTTTACGCGTTTTTATTTTTTATAATCCATTAATGATTTAAAATTTACCATTTAATTAATAATTTTATCATGAATTAATTACAATTTAATTTATTAATTAATATAATAGACGTACATTTTATATATATATAAAAAATATACATTTATTATATTAATTAATAAATTAAATTAAAAATAAATTAAATAAAAAATAATTGGATTCAAAGGCTGGTTGATTTAACATGGAATATCCCTTATATATATAAGGAATATTCCATGTCAAATCGACCAGACTTTGGACCTGATTATTTTTAATTTAATTTATTTTTTGACAAAAAAATGGTTCCATCATGTATGAAAAACGTTTGTTACATATAATCAATTTTTTGTAAAGCTGAAAAAAATAAAAAAACGTAGCTTTTAACAATAATTAATATTGAAACAGACATAAATTAAATTAAGTAAAAAATGATTTTATTGGAGGTTTTTGTATGAGGTTTTTTTAAATCGCTTTTTAAAGTGATCTAATCGGTGAGTTTTATTAGATTGAACTCATGTCAAACACTGTTTGAAACATAACTTGTATACTAATACACAAAAGAGTTATTTCGCTGAACCATCTAAATATTTAGCTTGATACAAATCTGAAAATAATTTTGTTAGGCTATCAAAATAATTATAAGAACGCTCAAGCACGATGAATAATGTTGCAAAAAATTTGGAAACTCTAGTAACTAAAAGGATTCTACATCTCTAATTATTTTGATGATTTAACAAAAATTATTTTCAAATCTGTGTCTAGCTAAATTTTTAGATCTTTTAACAAAACTGTTTGTGCAGAAAACGTTATTTTCTCGACGTAAGAAAGAGCTTTACGTAGGAATTTGTGGACGCAATAATTTTTAATAGTTAAATTGCACTTTAAAATAGAACATTCCGATTAATCGGGATATATGACTCAAGAAAACATGTTTCCGTTTGTATATTTTTATCATTGAATAAGGTATTCTTACGAATATATTATGTATATAATGGACAATTAAACCCGCGTTAAAATAATTAGAATTGCAAATTTGCAATTCTTTTTCTTTTACAGGTGAATGTCAATTGAAAAGCAGACAGGAGACAAGATGCAAACTCGACAGATTCTAGGCGTGTGTCATCGCCTATTGGAACTAATTGTGAGAGGAATATCACTGTTGGTTGCCTTTGTCAGAGGACCGGCAGAATCTCAACCACCCATCAAAGATTTAACTCTCTTACATAGCGCGACCACTTTAGCGTTAAAAATTCGAAATAGACAAGTAAGTTTTTGTACGCTGAAATTTTCTGCTTAATTAATTCATTATTTGATAAATTTCGACAGCTTACTTTTGATAAACTTCTCCTAGTTATCTACTCGCCGATCTTCTGTATTTAGTCGTTTCGAATTATCTGATAACAAAATAAAATTTTATTTATAAATATTAATCATATGATCAATGATATTTCAATGCTTATTTTAAGCGTAATAGATATCCTCATTTTTAATAAAAAAAGATTATGACAAAAAAGATGTATTTTTCGCATAAAAGATATATATTTTTTTTTTTAATCGTGTTTATTTTTCTGAAGTATAAAAAAATTGGATCTGCGTCGCTGTAAAAATATATTAATAAAATGACCAGGAAAAGCCTTATTAACTACTTAGACGACATACTTCCGCCTATGTCGGCTAAATTACTAACATAACTGCTTACTGTTCACAGTTAACTTCGGAAGACGTGGTATCTTCGTATATAGAAAGAATAAAAGAGATTCAACCGATACTTAACTGTGTAGTCGCGGAACGCTTTGATGAAGCTCTCAAAGAAGCAAGAAAATGCGACGAACTGTTAAAATCTCAGAACGCTCCGTCCGTCGAGTTTCTGGCCAAGGAGAAACCATTATTTGGCATACCTTTTACTACCAAGGTGACTTTTGACTCTTATTTTATTCATACCGTAATTCCATTAGAGGTAATATATCAAACGATTAGGTTTTCACATTCTTTGTTATCTATTAACATAATTATGTGATGATAATTCAAAGATACCATTTATGTTATTAAATTGCAGGACTGTATCGCGATCGAAAACATGCAGCAAACGGCTGGTCTAGTTGTGCGTAAGAACACTATCATTGATAAAGATGCAGAAGTGATAAAATTAATAAGGTCAGCTGGAGCCATACCTCTGGCATTGACAAATGTTTCAGAACTGGCAATGTGGTGGGAAAGTAGTAATTGTCTATTCGGTATTACCAAGAATCCCTATAATACAAGGTACGTCATTATCACCATAATACAATATAATCAGTTACATTACAATATTCATTAAAAACATTATTATCGAAACATTATCTAAAGAGGATATGTTTAAAAGAACTATCAATTTTTCTTTATAATGAGCAACTAAATTATAAAGAATGATATTTATAATAATGGTAAATATTATATAATAATGGTAATTATTATTGAATTTAATTTAATATACATGGTGCGTTCCATAAGTAATGCGACCAAATTCATAAAAAATCATTTATTGAACATATTCGTACAATTAGTTAAAAATCTTCGAAATAGAACCTTCCTGCGTTGATACACTTTTGGGGGCGATGTTTCCAGGTCTGGAAGACATCCTGGAAAGCCTTCTCCGGGATATCCTTTAGAACCGATGTAACATGAGCCTGGATATTTTCAATTCTATGCTTTCTTTTCAGACCTTGTTTTAAGCGAGGAAACAAAAAAAAAGTTTACGGGAGCCAGGTCAGGACTGTAGAGAGGCTAGGAAACCAATGAGGTGTAGGTCCTAGCCAAGAAATCGTTGACAACGAAGACGCTATGGCTTAGCGCGTTATCGTGTTGAATTTCTACGTATTCTTGATGTCGCTTCGACAGCGTGTGATATTCTTTTTCAGTCTTTTAAGCATTTCCAAGTAGGAAGCTGCGTTCATAGTGGTCCCTGTAGATACGAATTTGTGGTGAACAATACCTCTGACGTCAAAAAAGACAATGAGCATGGTTTTGATCCTGGACTTGCTCATGCGTGCCTTCTTAAGGCGGGGCGACGCTGGAATGAGCCACTCTGAACTCTGCCTTTTTGTTTCCGAGTCGTACTCAAAAATCCATGACTCATCACCGGTAGTAATTGAGTTTAAAAAATTAGGATTATTTTTACACATTTTCAAGAGTTCTTGGCATCGGAACACTCGCATGTCCTTTTGTTGGTCGGTCAACACTTTTGGGACCAGTTTGGCGCACACCTTTTTTATGTTCAAATCTTCGGTTACAATACGATAAACGGTTGTTTTTGTCATGCATAGAGTTTCTGCTATCAATTGAAAGCTCAACCGTCGATCAGAGTTCATACAATCACGCATACGCAACACATTTTCGTCGATTCGGGAGGTTGATAGACGTCCAATGGGGGGGTTTGTCGGCGACCTCCTCTCGGCTCTCCTTGAATGACTTGTGCCATCGAAAAACTTGTAATGTGGACAAGCAATCACTCCTAAAGGCCTGCTGAATTAATGGCAACGTTTCGGTATCGAACATCCCAAGTTTAACGCAAAATTTGATAGCGTAACGTTGCTCCACAGTACGATCCACCGCACCGTGTTACATTAATCTCAAACGGGGTTTACGAGAACGCACGTCCTGACTCTCCGGCTGCTCAGAGGCGACCGAAACCAGGCGCGTTTTGAAGCTAACATTCCTCTCCACCTAGCCTAGTTGGTTAAAACGCGCTGCGGTGTATCGTCGTGTCAGGGAAAAATTAGTCGCATCATTTATGGAACGCACGCATCATGTATATTAATATACATATACATTAAATCATTGTATATATAATATAAAAATATACGTGCTAATATATAGTCGGATATCTTTAATATTATAATTTGAATTGATATGCATGATAGAAATTATAACAATTAACATTGAATTCTACAGAAATTTCTAATTTCATCGTTATTTACTTTCAGACATATTGTAGGCGGTTCTTCGGGTGGTGAAGGTTGCATACAAGCAGCAGCTGGAGCACCATTTGGAATTGGCTCGGATATTGGTGGCTCTATTCGCATGCCGGCATTCTTCAATGGGATTTTTGGCCATAAGCCAACTAAAGGTGAAGAAGACTGAAGACTTGGATAACGCACATCTTAATATGTTGTGAAACACTTGTTATCACATTTTTATTATAGGAATTGTTTCGAATGATGGCCAATACCCTAGTGCGCATAGTCACGATCAAGATCAATTACTCGGTATTGGACCAATGTGCAGATACGCGCAAGATTTATCGTTAATTTTTAAAATTATCGCAGATAAAAATGTCGACTTATTGAAGTTAAATCAGAAAGTGGATATTTCGCAAATAAAGGCAAGTTGGCTTAGTATTGAAATAAAAATATTTAATTATTTTTTTCTTGAAATTAATCTTACTTTGTGTACGCATGCTTTTGCAAGCGAAATATCAGAGTTAATAATTTGTAAAATAATAATCAAGAAACAATATTTCTATGCGACTTTAGATTTATTATATGGAAGACGATGGTGGTCAGTATCTAGTTTCGCCAGTGGATCCAGAAATAAAAGCCGCTATGAAAAGAGTGGTGAATTATTTTGAAAAAGCGCACAAAATTAAAGCCACGAAATTAAACATAAAGATGTTAAAAAAGAGCATAGCCCTCTGGTTGGCGAACATGACATGCAAGGACGACAAAGACTTTTCATATGAGTTAACTAATAGGAAAGGTCAACTTAATATCTGGTTAGAATGCATTAAGTGGATGTTATTTATGAGCAACCACACCTTTGTCGCTCTTTTCACTGCCATATTCGAAAAATTCGGCTTAAAACACGGGAGTGAGGAACATATGCGACTTATGCAACAAAGTAAAGAACTTTATCAGCAATTTAAGGTATTATTGCATTGTGTCTTTATGTTGTAGGATTTTGACATTAAAATATGGTTTGAATGTTATGCTGTCAATGTACTATTTTTTGTATGTAAAAACATATATATGCACCATTTACTTCACTATATACACCATACTTTTCATATACTTTTAGGATATTTTAGGAGAAGATGGTGTGTTTTTGTATCCAACACACCCAACTGCAGCTCCAATGCATCATGAACCGTTGTGTAAACCGTTCAACTTTTCTTATACTGCAATCATTAATGTATTAGGCCTACCAGCTACAGCTTGTCCATTAGGTTTAAATAAACAAGGACTTCCTATTGGAATACAGGTGAGCATTACTATTTAATATTTTTAAGAAGTGTCTTATTTGCACTGTAAATATTATATTTTTATTAACACTTTGTCGTTCGCATATATATTACATTATTGCAAACAAAAATAAATAAATAGTACATTATGCACATCATGCATTAAACGAAATACAATCTATTGCACTATCTGATTGAAACAAACCACGATTATGATATGAAATAAGCCTCACATTTTTTTTACCGTGAACGTTAATATACTTAAAACATTTATTAAATTTAACTTAAGTTTAAATATTTTTAAACATAATTAAAGAATTTTGTTTTATTTTTAGTAAAGTTTATTATTTTAACACCACGATGGCACCATATGCCATCGGCAGATCGTAAAATGTTAAAGGAATGAATGTTTTATATTTTAAGTAATTTTTAATCATATAGGTTGTAGCAGGACTTTATCAAGATCATTTGACTTTCGCTATTGCGGAAGAATTGGAACGATGTTTCGGAGGATGGGTACCACCGGCAATAGTAGCTTGACATTGATACTATCATAGACAATAATTCTACGAATGAATAACACACATACACACACATACATACATACATAAAGCCTCATTTTATTGAACCCTGCCATCTTTCTCTTGCAAAGTATTATCTAAAGGATTATCTTCTAAATACTATCGAAATAAAGTACAAATTATACATGAATATGTATATGAGTATGTGTATATATATATATATATATATATATATATATATATATATGTACATACAACATGCATTTAATATAAAATTTCTTACAATATTTGATATTCTGTAAGTTTTATGATGCATAAAGTTTATATGATATGATTATGTCGTGATTCTTGCATTTATGAAATTACAAGACAAAATTTGTATTAGAATACATAAACAACAATCTTGTAATTTGGTTATTGGGGCTCCTTGAAATAATATAATTTTGCGATCAAATATTAATATAATTATCGTATTAACGATATTACCTAATTCAATATAAAATAAGAGCATTATCATACACATACATGCTCTCTGTGTACATATATGCTCTCTCTTATGGGAAAAACAAAAGATTTAATTCTCAAAATGAGACATTCAATATTTGTATGATACAGAAAGTGTCTAAACAACAATATTCAATTTTTATGTTGAATTCCAGTATTTATATATTTCAAACTTCTATGTAGAATTTTCTATTTTCATACGTGATGTATTTAAAATCAGATGGTAGCAGGGTGTTTCCGGTAATATGTGATAAGACATTCGATGTTATTTAAAACATGTATTGATGTTGAGAATTTATACATATATATTTTATCTACTGAGAGAAATAAATTTTTACTATATTATTTTATCACAATTATGTTCTCCTCATATCCATTGTCTTTTTTTCAGTACCACTGACATGTTGAATACCATGTATTGCTTTAATAATATAAATATTTCCATAAGATAAAATAATTTTTTAATTTAATTAAGTATTTTTTATGGTATATACTTACATAAAAAAAATACCGTAGAACATTATTTATCCGAGGTGCGGGACGAGCGTGCCTCGAATAACTGAATTCTCGGATAATACGCAAAACAGATACAACTTGAAAGGCTGTGATTTTTATTTCTACGTATGTATATACTTGAAAACGTAACATACGATTAGATGTATAAAGTATGAAATATAAGAGATAAAAGACGAACATTTTTTTGTTGCAAACATTTGTTACTGGTTTTGCTGCGTATTATCCAAGTTTTTCCGTATTATCCAAGCAGGAAAAAATATTTAAAAAATGTTTTTAAAATTATTTCAAAAATATTTTTAAAAACGTTACAAATAATGGGAAAAATTCCCTTTTTTTATTAAAAAAAAATTTATTTTAATGTTAAAAAAATGTTTTCTAAATTAATAAAGATTTTTTTTACTGAAATAATTTTCTCACATGAGTATTTCATGAAAAATAAATATTTATAAAATATTAAATAAATATTAGAAAAATATTTACTAAAAACCTTTTACCAAATAAATAATTAATGACGAATAAATGTTTACATAATAATAAATAAACGTTAAAAAAATATTTTCTAGCATTATTTTTTTAAATGAATAATTTTATTGACAAATAAATCGTTTTAGGGTTTTATGAATTTTCTGCTGTTTTTGTATTAAATAATTTATTACATGTACATATACAAATGTAAAATTCAAATATGCAAAAGATAAAATTGATCAATGAGTTAAAAAGTCATTGGAAGAACAAATTGCAGTATACGTTTAAAATATAGCGTCATAGTTTTTATAAGTTGAAAAAACTATATTTTAGTTCGCATAGATGCTATTTAAAATATGTACGTACATCATTAAAAAAATATATAGATTATATCCAAAATATTTATTTTATTACTAAGTATGAAGCATGCTCTCAAACTATTGATAAATGTATACAATATTTATGGGTGTATGTTTCATGAAATCTCTCATGCTCATTCATTCTTCAACTCTCATAACTGCAATCAAAAAAGCATATGATCAATTAATCTTTACAAGTTCGGAAACATATCTGACAATTGTGCTAAAATATATATGAATGATTATGAAGTACCATGAACAGCCCTTATCTTTCTAAGTATTTTACAGCCCTTTTAATAGCAATTAAATTGTTTTAAGAAGAGCTGTCTAATTTGTAAAAACAGGAACCACAGTTTCAACAATTGTCGCAATTAAGCTAAACATTCCTAATGCAAGGATCATAACACATAAACGGAATATGTCATGTTCTTTTTTGTGTGTGTAAGCTTTAATTCAAATTTAGCATAATTTTTGCACGTTTTATAAGTACAATTAAGGATAAAAAGAATAAAAGTTCGAGAACTTTTCAATGCGCTTTTAATACTCACTTTCAGTAGTATTTTAAGATCAACATAAAAATTTGACTTCCTGGTTTTATATATTCTAAACGGAAATCTGCAACCGGAAAAGCACCGAACCAAATTATATCTAGAAAATAGTCTACAAAGAAACCTGTTGCTATTATTGAAAAAATTATAGTATCTCAAGACTACTCAAGTTATTATTCACAGATTCGTGTCGCTTATAAAAAAAACTCATTCAGCGGGAAGAGACAGATTTTTATCAACAAACATTACAAGTACTTAGATCTATATACGGAGATTGGCATTACGTTATAAGATTCGTTTTTTCCGACGGTGTTTCGTTGTTACAGATGGCGATGAGAGCCTTCTGTTCCAATCTGTTGTCCAGCAAGTTGTCCTTGCTGCTCTCGCTGCACGATCTGCTGGGGATCATCTCGAATTCGTTCAGGTTGATGTCCGCGTCGAGGAACAATTTCAAGTCATTCGTATTTTTGAGCTCGTCCGTTCTATTATCATCAACATGATGTGTCTCGTTTATGTTCCCGATACTGATTTGTTCATGCAATTGTTCCTTGAAGCTGTCCTCGCTGTTTCTTGTCATAAATCTTTCCATCGTCTCTTTCTGTTTATTCGATCGCTTATTCACCACATTTAGCTCCACATCGCTCTGCGTCGCTCTTCCGAAAGAGTGTTTCGTAGGTTCATCGAAATTGTTCAGAGAAGTTTTGCCCGCGTTCGCCGAGACGTTCGAGCAATCGCTCCTCTGATGATTTCCGCTTGCGGTTGTTGAGTCGTCTCGAAGGTTGGTCGGCTCTTGCATGTCGACCTGACGTTCTTTTCCCTTTTTGGCGGTGGCGGCGGCGGTGAGCTCGGCCTCTTTCATCGCCGAGTGAATAACCGGCTCGGCCCACAATCCTGGGTTGAACGCTGGCCCCGTTCCACCGAGCTCCGCCGGCAGGATGTCCGTCGGTAAATGTTCGTGAAGCGTGCTGAGATTGTTGCCGTGCAGAAAAATCTGAGTAGAGAGATAAACGATAACATCTTTTCGCGTTTGGCTGTAATCTAAACAATAATTTGTAGCCATTTACGCATATTTCAGAGGGTACCAATTTACTGAGACATTCATCTCTCACTCTATCTGTTTCTCGCAGATTACTTTGCACATAAGCAGCAGAAATCGATTATACTATCGTGTACTATCTCCTAAGTACGATAGAAACTGGATAGGAAATCGCGCGAAGCTGAATTATCAAGTCTAGTTAATCCACTTGCAAAAAATAAATTTTAGTTACAATAAGTGCTAATAAAATTTTACAGTTATAATTACCTTCCGTTGCATGCAACGAAGCACGATTTTAATTTGTAACGTAGCTTAGAAATTCATGCATCGCTTATGCATATCTCACCTTATTCCGTGTCTTTTCGTCCAAGAACGGCTTCACTAAGGCCAATGTCGCCTGGACGTAGAGCGGCGCCGAGAGGAAGTGTATTGCCTTGAATCGGGCAGGAAATCGCCCACGTAGAGCAGCTATTAGATTTCGCAGAGCCGCTGTTCCCAATGCACCGCCCTGTCGCAACGAGAATCCGCCCCAGTCTATTACGGCGACGAAACCGGATTGCTGAAAAGAAAAAAAAAAACGTAGGTCACCATTAAGCGAAGTGTAATAGTGCCAGCGTGGCAATGGACGTCGAGTCTAGACTGTCTAGATTTAGCTGAATGGAACAACATTAGCTGCAGTCGATTGAATTCAAAACGTTGGGGTAGTTACGCCTCGTTAGAGTTACCATTGAGCTTCGAAACTTATGCATGCATTTTTTTTATGTTAAGCTTTATATAATAAACTTTTTATTATTTTTTATAGGTGGTACTTTATAATATTGAATAGACCTTATATTTGTATGTTTTCTACGATTTGGCTTTATACATCCAAAAACAGAAGATTATGTATTATAGTTTTCAAATAAGTTCTTAAAAAAATTTGTTGCTTTAAAAAAGTAACAAGAACAAACATTTTATAATAATATGATTTCGTGAGATAAGCAATCAATTAATAAATAATGAGAGTCGCACCTGATTTCGAGGATCTTGAATAAGTATTTCTAGAACTAAGAAAATCGCTCGTTGAACGGACAATGCGGGCACGGCTACGGGATCCCATTGAGACGCTAAAATAACCAGCACGCATCTGCCTTTCCTATATTGATTTATGGGAAAACAAAAAAATGAAATTATCAGATAAATGATTAAGTTATAAATGTACTTTTATTTTACATAGTCAAACTTTTAAAAAAATTCCCGAATTTTCTAGGAATTTTATGCAAAATTCTAGACAAGATTACAAAATTTATTAAAGCTTTAAAATAAATTTATCTAATTATACATGCTTTTTAATGTTCTTAAATTATACAGTCATAAAGAAAAGTTTATTTAAGTTTCAAGTACTAAATTTGAAAAAGTACTAAAAAAAAAGTAATATCACTAACTGGCATATAACGATCTGTCCGAAATACACAGATTTGTCCAATCAAAAGTACAGAATTCAAAGGATTAACATACCACAAATTTAGAATGATGCATTGTCTTTTAGTATTACTATTTTTTTTTTTTTTTTTAATAAAAATTTACAAGTCACGCGAGAATGTATATGGATATGCTATATTTACACTATACATGATAATACATCATGTTAATATTTATGCAGGAAGAAGCTTTATTGGTCACGCATTTTTCCGGCACGTACGTAGCACGTGCCGATAACGGCGAAAAGTATAAGAATAAATTAGCGATATGTACGTCACAAGTTTTAACTTCCTACAGGAGATTATTGTTCGTACCTGTCGCGCGCGGGCAGAACACCTGGTATGCCCGCGCGAAGCGCGCGCTGCAATGCCGGGTCCCGGGCGGTGAGATTGCCGAAGATATCCTGGCGAAGCGTAATTTGCGCCTGATAAGCGGCTATCAGGGCCGCCGTCTGCTCGATGTTATACTTCCGGGCTAACAGGAAGCGCGTGATATATTCGTCCGTGCAATGCTCCAGGTCTAGAAACAACAGACCGATCGTTATTACAATGCTATCCGCGAAACGTTGTGCACGACCGGAAGCAATTCGAATGCGAATGTTCCCCGGAAGTATGTACGCAACGGGCCGAACATACTAATATATTCCACCTTAATCGTTGACGACACGTTTATCTTTGGCGTTTTGAAAATTAATTAAAAGATTAAATTTTATTTGGACAGCTGTAGAAACAGTTGTTGATTATATTCAATTGACTGTACATAGAATAGAACAGCCGAATTTTCGTTTTCTGTATCTCATTCGTTTCATTGATGTGATCAGTTCAGAGCGGTATTCATAATTCAGTTTCTTGTATTTAAAAATGAAATGATTGCGTTACATCTCATATTTATGAGATGTTACGCGATTATTTTACTGGTTAAATAAAGACCGCTTAAACTTAGATTTAAGATGATCTTAAATATAAAATAAAAATTATTTTACTTTATGTTAACTCTTTATTTGTTAAATATGCTATAAATCATTAATGATACAAAAGATCCGCGTGGTAACAACTTGTCGGAAGGTTTTGAATAGAAGACAAAAGTAATTTTTTCGAAAAGTTTTAAAATCATATTTCTCTCTGCACGACAAATCGTGATTTGTTTAAACGCCAAAAGTACATGCCTAGATTCATACAAATGTGACAAATTGATTTCGGCATAAATTTATCATGTGTACAGGGTGTTTCCCAATTGTGGGACCTATCTTGGCAGTGGATAGGGAACATCTAAATAATGAAAAAAGTTCATGTAGAATAGTTATCTTATTTGATCTTGTTTCAGATGATCTTGTTAGAGTCATTTTTGACTTCCAGTATACGGCTGCTATTTTTCACGTACTGTTACATCATTTTCTTCAATATAATTCGAGATCCGTTTTTCAACATTAACAGTTCTGATACTAATTGATTTATCATTTAACACTCTTTTTAAACGACTCTGTTTCGTAGGCGTTTATGTCGTTGAAATGTTTTCTCATCCGAAGTCTATTAAGAAAGCGATCCGCGCGGCGTAGACGTCTTACATCGGCCGAATTACATTCGGCAAGTCCATCAAGTACATGACTGTCGTTTTCTGACTCTTGAATGAATATTTAATCATTACTTTTAGCACGCTAGCAACAGAACGAACTGAAATGTGTAAACTCAATGAACACATGTGTGATATTAACGAGGTAAGTAATATTCAAAAGATATCAAACATTGTTTACAAAAACAGAAGGTAATCGTTTCGAGTATCTCCTATCAAGGCAAGCAGCGATACATTACGGGAGAACAAAAATGACTAACTTTGAAACAAGATCAAAAACGATGTATGAGTCTAAGTGGTTTTTTTCATAATTTACACGAAAAGAATAATTTTAATGCAGCATCTAAAAATTTAGTTAGATATAGATTTTATATTGAACCCTCAAAATAATTATGTAGATTGCCCGAGCATGATAATGTTGTTGCGAACAGTTTTGACATTCTAGCAAGCAAATTAAACATTCGATACAATATTTTAAATGATTTAACACAATTATTTTCAGATCTGTATTTCAGCAAAATTGTTTCTTTCGCGTATATATGTGTCTCATCCTGTCCCACGCTGCCAAAGTGGGTTCTACATGTTAGAAAACACCCTGTATAATATGCTTGATCTGACACAATTTCATCTTACCTACATCCGGCATGTGTCGAAGTACGGATCTGACCATCTTAATGGACAGCTTCTTATCAGGTTTCTCGAACCTGCGCTCTTCGTAAGTACTGTAGTCCAAGCGATTTCGAGTGGAATGCCATGGCAAATATTCGCACTCAGATATGTACATATATTCGGACATTTTGCTCTCCTTTTCGAACACGCGTCAATAATCTGAAACATTACAATAAATAAATAATTTACCTTTTTAGGTAAAAGGTTAAAAGGATCAAGACAAGCGAAAAGGATGTAGGTGAACTGTAACTTTTATTTCAAATCAATATTTAGAGATAATTTCAACTCAGAGCCTTTCCGTCAAAGTAACATTTTTGCTGCACAAATTTTTATTTTAAAATACGTGATTATATTTCTCCAATATCGATTTCATTCTCAAAGCATTCAGCTCAAGAATCTGACGAGAAATCTGGCGTCGAAAGTTCATAAATGAGAGACTTATGCGTGTTATAAAAATATTTATAAATATTATATTTACATATATTACTCTTATTGAATTTGATTGAATAATGATTAGTTTGCCTGGGATTAATCGCTGGTGTATCAAGTTTTTTTTTTACCGACTTATTAATTGTCAATTATATAAGACATCTGGGGGCGGTATGGTTTTATTTTTTGTTATTAACGAGGCGGACAATGTATTAACGAGCGTACGAATGACACACGAGAAGAAACGTGTCCGCTAGCAGAAGCGTGATGCGCTCTGAATCATACGCGGTGCGCCGTGTTCAGGCACGACTGCACACCGGGCAACAAAGAGGACGTGTGTAATGTTCGATGATGGCTGATTCGCGAAGTGGAACCTATGTTAGCTAGGAGCCGCTCCCACTATATAAATAACGCGCGATTTATCTTGCTCGCGAACGTTTCTCGCTGAAAAAGCGATAAATCCATGACCGTATAATTCGACATCTGAAGGTAACGCCAGACACCGCGATTTACTCGTAAAAGATAAATCCAGAGAACATTTGTAGTCTAGCATCCAGGTGAACGTAAAGATAGCGTAAAATAAACAGCGTGATAAAACTGAATTCGATAGATTTCTCATTTCACTTTTTTTTCACGCTCATAGAGACGCCTGGCGTATTGCCCCAAGGATGATTCACAGAGGGTCGTCCTTGTATGATGCGCGTCGTACGAGCGTTCTTTCAACCGGTTCGGATAATTATTTCGCGAAAGTTTTGCAACGACCTTGCAACGGGCGAGTGAGCGATCGATCGATTCGCGATCCCTTGCACTTTCCAAGCGGCTAGCTCGTCGAGGCACAACCGTATCGATCGCCACGACAGTGAGCAAAAATCGTAATTTTTGTCGACATGGCGCGAAACTCTGTTGCGAGACTTCACGGACATTCGATTTCAAAAAATAAAACTGAAAACGTTCAAGTTTCTTCGAAGATTTAAATTTTCAGTACGCTCAAAATAAGCTGTGCTATTTTGATTATCATTGACGCTAACGAGACAGCGCGGTAAATGAATTGGCGAGAGCCGAGATAAACCGCGAGTGTTGATGAATGAAATTGAGAACGGTCGATATCCTGACCGGCGAGCCGGAGCCGGTTTCAGAAACGGTACTTAGGCGTATCGCAATGAAGTATATAAATCATCAAAATGTTGCCTTTTTTTTATTAATACAGATCTCGAATCTTTATAATGCCGAAATATTTCATACGAATTATTAATCTTTTAATTTTTTTTTTTATTTTTTTTTAGACATTCAAATGCAATTTTAGCTTTTCGAAAGAGTTATCAAAATTGAAAATCAATATCCTCTAGGGTGTAAGCCTTACATACAAACATACAACAATCCTCATATAAATAGACCTTGTTTAATGAGTACGTTTCTAAATGAACATACTATTCCAAGAAATCAATGTGTTATAGCTAGAAAATTGAATAATACTGCTCAGATATATTAGAAATTCAAAGTAATGAGAAGCATAGAGACGCATCTAATTCATATTGTTACGTCACATTTATTTTTGTCTCTTCGGTGAAGTTTATCGAACAGATAAATTATTGCCTCGGCGACGCGGTAGAAGCGCTCACTGGCGTGCAAATTGAAAGCTACGAAGAAAGAAGAAGAATAGACGTGATTATTAGACTGTCGCAAAGAGTGAAGAAAGATTACGTACGTACGTAGAGGATGTTGCTTCGGCGGAAGTCAGAAAAATCGACGCGAAAGATGGAAAGGCGCAAAGTACATCGTACTTACAGTGTACGGAGCCTTATAAATCCCTTTAAGAAGAGGTGGAAACGATTCCTGATTCTCCGTGCGCTCCTAATCGGGAAGCGTTGCGACGAACGCGACGGAGGACAAAATCGACGATGCACCTGCGCGTCCGAGCGAACTGTGCGCGCAATGAAGAGTTACTTCGACTCGCAGCGGCGTGGCACCGCGCCGATTCGTTCGAAAGTGTCAGAGCGTTGAGAAACACAAGACGGAAAGCGAGGGGTAATAACCACAACGGGATTATATGGTACGACAGAGAAAAAAAAGAGACGGGATGGTAAGAGCTCGCGAACGAACCATAAAGAGAAAGGGAGGGAGGGAGGGAGAGAGAGATAGCGAAAGAGAGAGGAAAGCCCGAAGCCGGTTACCAACTTGACGCTGACTCACCGCTCCGTGTTCTCCTGGCACCCCCGCTATTATGATCTCATCGTTTCGTTTCGAAAAACTGTCCAGGATCCACACGAGAGATCCATTTAGCGTTGCGCGCGCCTGGCGCCGTTACTATTGACGAGCGGAACGTCGTCGGGACGTCGAGCGTCGTGAGTGGGTGGCCAAAGTATACGTACTTCGTACCAGGACACGCGATTCTCGAAATCTATCTCCGGTATTGTAAAACAGTGAAATTTTTTTGAATATGCGAATCATGCGATTTCTTGGCTGAAGTATTTAAGAAAAATTTTTAAAGGATTTTAAATGAAGAAACGTTAAGCAGAGATGCACTTAAAATATTTTTCGATTATCCGAATGTTAAAAGTAATTATCTTTACATACATGTACGTATAATTCCAATATAAATTATATCCAATATTTGAGGAAGAATAAACAAATGATTCTATATATGAAGAAATAACCTTTTAATAATTATCGAAATAATTACTGAAAGCACATCATTAAACATTGAATATAAATTTCTTCTTGACAAATTGAATATAGATGATCCAGAAAGATAGATTCTTGATGCTACTTTGTGCATGAAAGACTGCATGTACCGCGGTAATAATTTGCATACCTCATTCGTCGCAAAACAACACGTCATTAATAGCAGCGTCTGATCGATTTGAAAAGAACCAGATGTCTGTTATGAGCATTCATTGCTGTACAATAGAACGCGAAAAAGACCGTACCGCGTTTCAAACGCTTCAGAAAAGTTTGATGCAGCATTTCACTAGTTATACGATGCGCTCATTCCTTTTTGCAATGGATAAGGAATGAATATGCAAAGTAGACTGTGCGAAAACGCCGCTTAACGCAAGCTAATGTAGTGTAATGTTCATAAATTTAAAACCGTTTTGCTATCGCCGCACAAATATACTTTTGCGCGCCAACGATGCTTTAATTGTATTCTCGACAATCACACGACCGTAATCCACGGTGTTAACAGAAATACTTTCTAGTACACAGTATTTATATAATCTTGCGTGTGTGCTACTATTTATATATCTGAAAATAAATCAACGGCTACCACCATCCCTGTCCAATTTTGAAATAGCGAATGTAAAATTATGTAATTGAATTAAAAGGTGCATTAAAAAACATTAAGCATATTTCTTGCTTTATGAATAAATCGCGCATGTAGTTTACGTCAAGCGACGCAATAAGTACATGAAAATTTAAATGATTCTACATGTATTTTCTATTTCTACATCTGAAAATAAATTAATGACTATCATTTTCATTGCTCAGTTTTGAATTAGAATATGTAAAATTATAATCTCTTGGTATTTTATTCAAGTTAAATTATAGAATTAGAGAATTGAATAAATTATAGAATTGAATAAAGGAGGTACGTTAAAAATTAAAGCTGCGTTTATACGGGTTGAAAAACAAAGGCCTTACTTTTTTGAAAAAAAAGAGGTAAAGAAATCATGTTTATTCCATTGTAAATTCTATTTTCAAGATCATATTTTTTTGTACTTAACATTTGAATAAAAAAAATAATTTAAAATAGCGTCGATATTCAAATTTTTTTAAATTGTTTTAAAAAACAAGTGACCACTGTATCTCGAAAACAAACAACTTATAATTTTACACTTTTTTTAAAAACTTGAAAAGACCAGTTGCCATTTTATTCAAACGCAATTTCGAAAAATAGATCAAGTTAAATCTATGTTTGAACTTTGTAAAGTTTCTGCCATTTTGTTCTGTGATGAGTCTTGTGAGAACAGAAGTGGTTTACGATAAACGTAATGCTTTGAAGAAACATGATTTAGGAAAACTTGAATAGCCATTTTCTATTATATTTTAATAAAATTTTAACCGAGAAAAGTATAATCTTTACAATGAAATAAATGCGACTTCTACTTCTCTTTCCATAAAGTTCTTCCATAAAAAAACTTGCGTCGATGTTAGGTTTTGTTTTAACTCGTCCAGATGTATATGCCTCTTACGTTGCTTCAGGAATAAGATTTCATTATTGGTGTCTATCTATGGACACGTGATATGCAGTACGTACATACGTGTATTCAATTATGTATGACTCAACCGAATGTCAAGCTTCTCTGCGTTAGAGTCGCCAGTTTAAAATTTTAACTCTTTCTATCACTTATTGAGAATTATTGGAAACATTGTTACAGGAGTGCAAATATAATGTACGTGCAATTTATGTCAAGTGCTATAAATAGCGAGACAAAAGAATATATTAGAGATAGATAAACGTGACAACCTTCCCGATAATTTTTGTCGATTAATTCGTAATACGAAAGTCGAAGTGCAATAGAATTATAAAACACGAATAGAAGCAGCGTAAAATATAATTTTCTGAGTTTCACCAATGCATGTTTCTGCAACAACTTTGCAAACGTTTTTTTTTTTTTCTGCGCGGAAGTAATTTGGCTTTGTCTGAAAAGCGCTTTTGTATTAGTATCTGTGCGACGCGTGACGGTGCAATAGTAGGTATGTACATGCATATCACACGTCTGTGCGAGGAAGAAGTTGCGTAATGTGTAACGGTAAAAACGCCGTATGGCAGCAATAAGAAGTTACCTATTTCTTCGCGCACTGAGAATCTACCGTTCTATTCGTTCGTTACAAGTCCAATAATTAGCACATAAAATATATTTTCCAATCTGCGCAGCACATCAGTTACGCTTAAAACATTTTAGACGCGCAACATTTTATGCTGGTTTATTTCAAAAGATTTCGTATATTAATAGAAACTTATGTAGAAATATAAAGCTATTCGCTTAACAGAGAATCAAAAAGATTTTTAAAGTATTCCAAAATATATATAGAGATTTAGTGCAGCATTAGAAAGTAAAGCAAATAAAAAGTCTTTAAAATACGAGTTGCTAGATACATTATTCATAAAATAAAAATCAAGCAATATATTCGTAATAATACGAATATCATTTAGTAAAATAGCATATTAGATATACTGCTCTAATTTCTAAGAAAATTATTAATACAATTTCTTGCAATATTTACTCAACGGGAATAAATTATAAATAATAAAATTTTTTATGAAGATTATCACATCCGATATAAGAATGTTTTAATAAATTGAACAGTACATCGTAAAATTTGCCGCATTTGAACGTGATTAAACCGAACAATATATGTAACATTATTGAAATCATAGCTTTAAATATTATTTTTATATCCAAGATAAGGATCTCCAAAATGCTAGAAGCTCTTAAGCCTGTATCAGACTACGCATTGAAAATTGAAGATTGAAGATTAAAGATTGAGTTGGCCAATCAAAATAAAAGGAGTTAAAATTTCCTCGTTTTGATTGGTCAAATTTCAATCTTTAATTACGGGCTTTACAATTAGTGTCAACATGTCTCGTTTTGCATAAACCGTGTTATCACTCCAAAAGGGGTAACCTCCGGCTAAACGAACGCTGATAAAGCGCGGTGATATTACTCACGTAACCGGCATTAGAGTTCGATAATGGGGGCCGATCGATTTCCGCGGCGACGGTTTACACATCGCTACTAGTTGTTCTTTTACCGTCTCCACGTACGCTATTTGGCTGCTCCACTGAGTAATATTGCATTTTGAAAACCATCTTAGAAGAAAGAACATATGTCTTTTATTCGAAGTTTTTAAAGCGAGCGAGCGTATGTATAACTATGTGTAAACTTCTTGTTTAAAAAAAAAGAAACTTCTATAAATTACACGATTATTCGTATTATTTCTTAGATTTGATTAGACGATAACCTTTTACAGTTTTATTAGTTGTACGTTTCTGTGTAGCACACTTTCACCAATTTTGCCTTATTGCAGCACGCATGACGGCGTATTGCGATTATAAATTTTATGACACGTTATCATAAAAATTATTCCAGGAGTACTGCAAATTTTATTATAGCCATTAGGTAATTTCAGAATAAAAAGTTGCAGCCTTGAGTGTTCCCCCAACAAAGACTTGACTCCGGTTTGCGACCCAAAAAAAATGACATTGAAATACTACCTGTAATGTAGTTGGAACTATTGCGACATCAATAGATGCTGAAATCAAAAGTGTATAATCAAATCCGAAAATTATAAATATGAAGTAGTTGAAAAATATAAATATACAATATTCATGTATATACTTTATATATACATACATCAAATTTATATGTACATTTATGAACATACAAAGTATAATTGCATAAATCTTCGTATCTAATCATACACTTTTGAAAATTTGAAAATTAGCAAAAATGCAAAATATATGTATAAATATACACATAATATACAATCTATTATATATAAATCTATATATATAATACGTACGTTTTACTTGTATTTATTCGAAGAAGTTTGTGTAGTAGGAGATCGCCAGGATCATATCGATGAAAATCGTTGCAAAGTCCAAAGTTTAACACACTACTGGTTCACAAGGACAAACTTTCGTAGGGCTCTGGAGAATTATCAGAGGCACAGGGAGTCGCACCACGATCGGGAACAGCTGCACGTACGGTCGCGGGGATTGATCGCGGCTCGACAATTATTGTCGGCGCATTGCCTTCAGGAATCCCCGCGTCGCGTTCCGCGAATTTGCGCGCGTGCCGATTTAACCACTGCGTGCGCGCGTCAACCGTCGAGAAAATGTCGCTCGAAACATCCGCCGCGAAAGCAGTGATGCCAAGTATTAGAAGGATTTTTCCCACCACTCGAGTATCCCCGCCACTCCGCCTGGCATACCACGTGACTACCGTGACAGACTCGAGTTTAGATATTCAATGAAAAACGTTAATTCCTTTCTTGCTTCTAATGTATCTCTCTTTTTGTCGTCCTCCTTCTTGCAATCTTTTTTAAAGCTTTTTGAACACGAAATTAAATCAAAACGATTGTAAATTATAGAAATGCGCAATTGTATTCATATATTTTATTTATTGCGGAATACTGAAATAATTCCTCTCAGGGGTCTCTCTATTCGTGCAGCTAGAAATGTTGGTATATTCTCTCAACATATCGACACAGTAGACGTATTAATTTAATACAATTTTGTCACAACCATTTATAAATTATTTAATTAATTTAAAGACAATTTAGAAAATTTATACTAATTGTTTTATATCTCGCTTTTTTTTCAGAGTTCTTGGAATAACGGATCCAAGAACATCAGGCACTCGGTTGATGCACGCTACTGAGGATCACGTGACCGCTATGCGCTATTGCTCATGCGCGAGAAATCCCCCGTCTGACATCCATTGTGCGATTCGAAATATGCGGAGGACGCGATACAGCCGGCTAACACGACTGAAAGCCACCGCTCGATGAATACAATGACAGAATAACCGGGTTGGTTCAGGGCCGTGACTAGAAGAAAACCGGGTAAATAAATTGAAGGTAATTGGTCGTCCACGCGACTCGGTGAATCAATAGAAAAATATTATCATTTTCAAATTGACTGATTGTCTCGCCTCGATGTTGTATATACCTGCATTCGCTACGCGGAATTATGTAAAATAATTTTCAATTTATGTAAAATAATTCTCGATTGAATAATTATACAAGTAAGACATAATTGACAGATTTTGCGACATTAGTTATTATTATTATGTGCAATGCTCGTTGCATTATTCTATATTATTTGATAAATCTTGTATCGTCTATTATTTAAACAAAGCTTATTTATTATATGTATATATAATTACAATATTTTTATATCTAATTTTAACACTAAACTCTGTTTGGTTTTTTATAATCTTTCATTTTTATTACTAATATGTCCTATTTAAACATAAATCGATAATTTTTTTAAATTGGTTGTGTTTTTGAAAATTAGCTACAAATTAATATTCAGTTCGTCATGTTTTTCTCCCAAAAATATGATATCTTCTTGCGAATAGAAATATCTTTTGTCAAAAAGATTTAATTCTTTAATTTAATTTGATTATTTCACAAAATTTAGATATCATAAAATTATGATGGCCTTTCTGCTATTACTGGAAAATTATATTAAATAAGAAACAATTTTGTACTGTCGAAAAACAATCAAAGTTTCTAATTGCTTGAAATATTTACGGTTTAATATTTCCTTTCTCTGTTAATAATGTCATACTCTGTACTTTTAGTTGTATTTCTAACAAAAAACTTCATTGCCGACGATGACTACATATGTTTTAACATTATCGACTGTTCCGATAATAGCTCAAACGATTACTGTAGAAATATTCAATTTAGCAAGTCATCAAATTTTTTTGTCACAAATTACAATTTTGTTTACAAATTTTATATTTTTATCAGATCTTTATCAGAAGAAGAAAATAAACAAGAAAGAAAATAAAATTATATATATAAAATGCTGAACAAGTTTTTTCAATTTTTTAAAACTTTATATTAAAATCTTTGTTAAATTACAATTTTTTAATTTAAATATGTATTTTTATGTACATAACAAAAATTTTAGAAAAAATATTTAAGAATATGGTAGAAATGTTTAGTGATCCTTTCTCTGTGCCAAGCATGTGTTTATAACATAATTGTATTATAAGCAAAAAGAACAAAATAATTCTTAAAAAATATATGATGCGTTTACACATAATTATAAAAACATGTTCAGTTAATCTTTCACGAACACTGTTAAGCAGTATCAAAATCGCCAGGCGTCAGCAATTATCATTTTGTGAACAACAATGATATTGTAAAATTTGATTCGTGAATTTTTCATAGTAGAACACAGCTCAGATCAGCTACTTTGTCATTATATTCATTTGTATGCTAGGATCATTTCTATGCTAGATAGTATACTGTCGAAATTTACGAACTTTCTCTTTTAGATGCGTTTAATTTTAAATATATTGGGCCACGTAAACTCTCTGAGAAAAAATTGTAAATTTGACTAAATTTGTCAACTTAATTAAATTTCTACACAATTCTAAAAATATGTATGTATTTAAATTAAATATATAAATGCTTGAATTGAAGAAATTTAATTTAACTTAAGTACATAAATACAATATTTACATTGAAGAAATTTAATCAAATTGAAAAATTTAGTTGAGTTAACATTTTTTTTAGTGTAATATTTTATAATAAGCAAATTCTTTTTCATGTAACTTACACTGGTTTTCACAAAATTTTATGACTTCGACTGAAACTGAATGATTTATATCGCTCTCGCAAGCAATTATATCTATTTCACTAAATCACTGCATTTTCATTAATATTTATTTGAAAACTTTTGCGTATAACTTTGCAAAAATATTCTTGAAATATAGAATACAAAAAAAGATAACTTAAATGTATGTTTAATTATTGTTTTGCTCTCATCAAGATTGAATATTTTACAGGAATCTATATTTAACATTATGTTCTATCCTAATTTTAGATAATTTATATTACAGTGTAATATAACTTTTAAAGATAATAATTTTCAAAGATTATAACGTACAGCTTGTAATTGCTCATAGATAATTTATAAGTACTTATAAATAATTTACAAATTATAATTTATAAGTACTTATAAATAATTTACAAATACACATTGTTATAAATATTTTTTTCAAAAAAGATCATAAAAAAATATTTGTAAATATTTTCGTAGTCTTTATAACGAATAGTGAGTAATCATGAGGCAAAAACTTACTTGTGATATTGATGCTAAAATTGTGCTAAATTTCCTCAACAAAATTGATGATTTAAAAAAAAATTCCTTAAATTATATAAAACATTTTTTTTTCCTGCAAAAATTTTTATCATTTACAAACAAGCATTTCTTCTGACTTATTTTTATACATTAATATAATGCATGTGACAGCTGTATTAACGATTTTTGCAATTAATTTTAGTTGCAAATCATTACAAGTGTGTTCATTTGTACATCAACATCTCCAATATCATGCGGTATCATGCGTTCGGATGAAAAAAATATCTGTTATTTGTATCCGGGAGCACAGAGATCCGGAGAAATATACAATCTGAGACATACTGACCTCTCATATCACCAAACGGAATTTTTAAAGACATTATTATATCATATCATTCGTTGGCATTGCGACAACTGTTTCTTCGAGTCGTTCTTTAAAAGATAAATATAAATCCGTTAATTTGTGAATAACTAAATTATATTATACAAATACTACAAATTGTATAATATAATTATAACATAAATTTGATTACATTTGGCGTATTGTTTATATATATATATATATATATATATATATATATATATATATATATGTACATTTAATATATTTATTATTCAATACTCTATTACTTTTCAGTTTTATTTTAATTTAACGTAAATTATATTTTGATTTACAGTATTTACGGTATTATTTATTAATTATTTAATAATTATTTTAAAATTTAATACAATTTGTGTGCTTTAATTTAAATGTAAATTTTTTTTTAAGTCTGAGAATGTAGCAAAAATTATTTCTCGTATCATACGCCTATATTTTGAATAAATATAAAATATTTTTTTCAGTGGACTTTTTTAATTAAAAATTTTTGTTTAATTATTTCTTCTTTTTATTTCAACTGTTATGCAAATTGTTCTCTCGCTACATTTTTTTAATTAAAAAGTTTTTAAATTATCTCTTCTTTTTATTTCAATTATTATTCAAATTGATCTTATTAAAAAGGCCCATTTCCCTTTTCTGTTTACATCGTTATTTTTTTTCTTCTAATTTTTTATTTTAATTAAAATTGTAAAGCCTTAAAAAATTTTCAACAATTCATATTATATTTCTTTCTCCATCATTTTACTTATCGAAAAAATACCTCCTAATTGCTCGACGATCTTTTGAGAATCGTCTTTTCATATTCTTTAATGCTTTGCAAATTTTCTATTAGTACGCGTTGCACTTCTCCCACCAAACAGAAAGATGATTCTCGTTAGCTTTGAAGGACTAACTCGTTAGAACGGTGTGAGCTATAGTTCTCGCGCTCAACAATCGTAATTGTTGCACGCGCGGTTGTAGCATTCGCGCACCGTCGATCGCGGTAAGCGCATCATCGCCGCGTCGTCGTTGTCGTCGTCGTTGTCGTCGTTGTTGTCGTCGTTGTTGCATCGCTGTCCTCGTCGTCGTACTGATAATCGCGAGCAGTAATCGCGAAAGGAGTTTAATCACATTTAAACCGTGACATTAATGCTACGTCATCCTGCTGATAACCGTTTACGTATCATAGCACGAACGCTGCTATCGAACTTTTAATAGTACGCGCCGGTTCAGTGCGGGCAGTCGGTCGGGGTTCGATTGTCAGTGCGCATCCGACAGCCGCGACTTGACACGCGACGCCCGGGGAGTGGTCATTCTACGACATAATAAACGAGGTAATGTAGACGCAATCCTATCTATGAATGAGTTCAAACACTCTTAATTCTTCTGTTATTAAACTTATCGTATCGCATATTTAAAATTCAGTATCGATCGCGTTGAAGTGTTGACACAATTTATCGGTTTATCATCTTTCCGTTTGCTTTGAACGTCATTGTGCTGTATTGGAAATTAGTATGTACGAAAATACTACAACGTTTCAAGTTTCATTAATATATGACGCGCACGTACAGCTTCAATAATTAGAATTATTATTTTTACATTTATATTATCAGTTATCGCACTTACATTTAGATTGTCATTACGATTATTACGATAGCGAAGCGAATCAATATCGAAGAATCTCTTTGTAAATTAAATTCCTTTCTACATTAGTCGTGAAAAATTATTACGATGCACGAAGCGTACGAAAGCAAGCCTGTATCGAAGAACTTTTTTTAGACTTCTTTCTGTACTTGTTATAAAAAAAATTTTCGATTGACGTTTAAGAACGACAGTCGAGAACGCGGCCTTTATCGTCTTATTATAATAAAGGACTATTAAGTTTAATAAGTGCCTTTGACTGTCAAAGTGTGATGGTCATTTATATAACGGTTCGCAGAGCGGACGGGTGATTAAAATTTACATGCGATTATAATATCGTATTGTTACGGCCAAGGTTCCCAATAGGGAAACGTATACTCGCCGTACCATAAACGCGTTGTGCAGAAGATTTTGTGGTTCAACAACCGGTTATTTCTCGGCTAAAATTTCTGAGAATACGAATACGTATCTGTGTGTATTTCTGCACAAATGAGTATCCGTGTGTACATTTCGTTGCGGTGAGATTACAGATTTACGTGATACTTTGTCGTTGAAGTTACGGAAGAGATACCGTTGAATCGAGAAGTTAAATAACTGCTCTGAGAGGCACTCGTCTGTATCATCTCGCACGCGAAAGACAGAATGGATTGCGAAACGTTATCTAAGAACCCAATTCTCCTGCTTTCAATACATGACTTTAAGATGACATGAAACGATTTTATTGAATCTTATACTTGAAAATCTGCCTTTTTAGGTTACATGAACGTGTAAGCAACGTACAAGCAATTTATCTAACGATATAATCGCCCGGGATAAAATTGTCTTAAAAGTAGTATAGATAACTATATCTATTAAGGTTTCATAAGGAAATTGAGTAGGGCACAATACAATTCCTCGTTTTTCTGCTATCTATTTTTTTCACAAATTATGTGCATAAATTCTTGCTTTGTATTAATCACAGGATTACGTAAATGAAAAAAAAATTCTGCAGAGTCATATTTATAATCTGATTGCATATTTATAATCTTCATTGCTTCAATCAAAACATATTGGTTTGATCAAAACATTTCTCAAGGTTTATTGTTAACCCGTAACAGCAGTTGATTAAAAATTAATATTTTGAATTAATTATGCGAAATGTGTAATTTTAGATTAAACGGAAATTTTATTCTGACGCTAATGTTGAATCTATTTTAGACGAGTTTCAGTTTAATCAACTTAATTGCTTCACGCATCAAGGCACGTATTAGATATCAAGTGTCTAGCGTAAATTTCATTAGTTTTGTATTACTTTCAATGTTAAAAGTACATATATTTATTAGTTAAAAAATTACCATATAATTACAATAAATAAGTAGTAGTATAATAATATCAAATAATTCGTATACATTGAAAAAAATTTGGTTTCATAAATTTAAAATCTAGTATATTCAATCAATATGTATTCAAAAATAAATAAAAATTCTTCTAAAAATTCTTTTAGAAATGATGAGTGCGCGATTCCTATTAAATATATCTTAATTTCTTTGAATAATATTATAGGAGCGATATTCTTATAATTAATTCTTGTATTTAAGATTATATCAAGTTAAGATGTTATAAACCAATTACAAAGCCGTATTAGCATTTTAAAAACTGTATTTAAGCGATTTTAAAAGAGATCGATCTTTTAACGGAAATACCGGCTTACTTTATTTAGTTAGATTAGCATAACTTTTTAATAAAAAGAAAGTTTAATAAATATATATAACTAGAAATTTTAGATTCATTTGAAAAAATCAAATTCGTCTATTAAACGTTCTAACTGTAAAATATATATCGAGCCGAATCGTGATAATCAGAAATTCTGCTTCTTATCAAAGTACATTGTATATATATTTTTAGTATACTTAAAAAGTTATTTTTAATATCATGATATTAAATATAATTAAATATAACTAATTAAATAATGAATAATAAATAGTTGATAATATGAATAAAGTATTATTTAATAACGTAAATAAATTTATTAAATAAATTAACATATTAAAAAACAATATTAATATTGTTTTTTAAAGTTCTTGTCTGTATAATTTATGATTTGTATTAAATTTAAGAATAAAATCTCTATAATTGTATGTGCCATACAAATGTAAAAAATTAAAATACACACACATACACACACACACACACAAACACATAATAGAATTATAAATTAAAATCTGACACGCGTTATAGACTACATGAAAAAAACAATAACTGTCGTAGCTAAAAACTGGACATGGTAACCAAATTACGCCGTAATATATGGATAGCTAATCTTATCTGTGATTTTAGTTGAAAGAGTTTAGCTACCTGATACACGAATTTAGCTACAGAAAATATTTGTTATGTTCAAAATATATTCTGTAGCTAAAAGAGTTATTCTAGGTAACTACATTAATTAGCTACCTAGTGTATTACCTATCACTGACATATCGGTTAGTTTCGATAACTATTTTTATGTTGCTATACGATGTAATGATTCTGATAGACATACACGTTTGGCTACTTTAATAATGTATTAAGAACAGCAGCAAATCGTTTTGATGTAATTCATAAATTTACAGTTACGACAGCAAATACAGCCTTAGTAAACCACGGTTAGCTGTAACAGCGAAAAATTTTCTTTCTCTATATCTAAAATGAATTTAATATCACAAAAGATATATTTATTTTTCCAGAAAATATCTATTTATTTTATACATCTCTAAATTAAAAAAATGAAACTACTAATTAATATACGCGAATGTGAATAAAAAGTCGCGATCATTTAATATTGCTTTAAGCTATATTTAATGTTCTAGCTAAACGAAGCAAATATCGAAGCATATACAGAATACCTCAAATATTGCAGAATTTAATGTTTAATAACTTGTAATATTAAATACGATTAAGAAGCATTAATTTCTTATGAAACTCTATTTGTATTATCTCTCTCTCTCCATCTTCTGGAGTATTTAATATTTATATTGAATATGTCGTTGTATATGATAATTATACTACTAGTTCAATATTTTATATTATCACTGTCGCCGTTTCGTCGGACTAATATGCACATTTGTTGAATTTGACAGAATTTCATCAAAATGGCACACGTTCTAAACACCTTGGTCCATGTGGTCAACGTAGTGGCTTACAGCTTCACACTGTATTATGCCTTCTTCATACTGCACATTCCTTTCCTCGAAAACAAGTTCAGTAAATTCGATCCTGGCCAATTCAAGTACTTAACGATGTGGGACGTGGTAAGTAGTATTTTGATTTCAATCATAAACTTGTATTCTCTCTTTTTTCCTTAGATAAAATATAAGATATACATATAATATAAAGGCACTTTTTATTATACTATTGTTTACTATACCACTCATGCATTTTATGCCTATATTTACATTGTTAAAGTTTTAAACTTGTTCAGTTAAATTTTATATTGCTTTCGTTAAATAAATCGTCCTCTGCTTATTGCATCAAAGAAAAACAGAGAGCAGTGATTTGGTTTTTATGGGTTAAAGATGTGCAGAGATTTAAATAGAAAATTTTTTAGCACAATATGGAAACGGTACTTTATCATGATAGAGTTTTTATGAATGGATTAAGAAGTTTAAAAATGAAGGAGTGAAAATGAAGAAGGAACATTTATCCATCTTAGCTATCAATAACAACCCATATGTTACATTACATTTACATTGTTGAGTTTGGAGTTTGAACCTAGATATAATATAGATTAATATTCAGTGTCGACTGGAGATTGAGTAAATGCATATTTTGATTTTGAAAAATTTACAAGTGGCTAATGTATATTAAATTACCATTTGTTTGGTCCTCTAAAAGAATCTCTAAGATAATGTTCCAAGATTTGTAGTTTTGGGTTTAAAATTGAAATGTGTTTATACTTATTACCATTTTTATTTCTCACTTTATAGCTATTTTCTAGCACAACACTCGATCTCAGAGATGAGACTAATCTGACTTTTATTTATATTAAAATATAAATTAGTGATATTTTGTAATTTTTATGTACAAAACAAAGTTTTATATTCGTGTATTTTTAATAATTATATGTATTAAGAATAATAGTATTTTACAATATTAATAATAAATACTTTTAAACAATAAATGATATATTTATGTCAAAAACTACAATTTCAGACTAGTTTCGTCCCTAAAAATAAATGTCGCGCCTTATGAGAAAACAGCTATGAAATTAAAAATGGGAATAAACTACGCAAAATTCTTTTTCTTATTCATAGACAATATTGTGCAATGTTTGAGACCGGTATATCATAATCCGTTCTTAAAACCGGTTTCTTTCAAGATCATTTTAAGAGTGTACTTAAGATGATCTTGAATATAAAAATGAATTATAAACACTGGCTTAAATACGTTAAAACGCAAAAGAATTATGGAAAAATAATTTCAGGTAGTAAGTAGTCATTTTAGTTGACATCATCAGTTAGTTATTTTACGTAACTAACGTTATGTTATCTATTTAAGATGTGATAACCATTTTACTTTTTTGATAAATTAATGAAGTCCTTTATTTATTCTACCTGCGACGAATTTATAGTTATTATTTAATATTATTAATAATGTTAGATATTTAATCTATAACATCATTTTTTATTACATTTACGTCATGTATTCTATTTATTATTTATTCTATGTATTATTATATTTATTTATTTATCAATTTTGAATAAGTAGAAATTAAATCAGTTTTGAAAGAAATCGATTCTAATTTTATTTTTATGACAGCATTAAAACAAAAAATTTATGATAAATGACTGATTTTATTATTAGTTATACTGTGTGAAAATCAACAAGAATTATAGTCTATTCATTTATGAAAAAAATCATGAAAAAAATTTTTAACCATACATATTTCATCATTTCGACAGTATTATCCATTGAACTAATCTATCACACACATTCATTAAAATTCAACAGTTCCCATACAATCACAGAGACTACGTAACATTGATGATGCGATCCTGATTTAGATGATCACTTGGGAAAAACTCAGGTAGCAAGGTGTCTATTTAATGACACAACATGTTATTTTTTTCGTGTTACTAATGGAAATATCATACTCTGACGTTCTCTAGGTATAAAAATGACAGTAATCTCACGTCATATGACGTTATCTATTAATAAATTTACGTTATTTTTACGTCACGAAGTTACTTTTGGACACAGATATTTAATCTGTGTTTTTGGACGTCATTATAAATTTCAAATTTGTTGTAGAATAATTCATGACGTCAGAAAATCGATATTTTACTATCTGGCAGGTATTTCTCAATTCTCTATTATAATTAAATAACATTTATAATATATTTAAAAAATAAAGTGCGGATAAATATTGACTGACCTTTGCATATTTACAATAAAAGTATTTATTACGAAATAATATTTTAAAGCATTACAAAATATGTAAAATGTTTCAAATACACGAGACATGTTTAGCGATAAAATTAAATGACGTAGTAGAAACTACTCTTTTTATCATTTTGTTTTATTACTAAACGTGTTTCATGCATTTTATGCGTTTTATATATTTTATAATACTAATTGTAAGTTTTATTTTGTAATAAATACCTACATTTCAATTATTTAAATAATATCCGATTTATATTAACTTTTATACATAATATAGATTTTTTGTTCTAAACAGAATGAATTATCTTATGAGAGATGGAACAATCCCTCTTTTCTTAATATTTTAGAAACTATAATACATGCATATAGTTAGAAACGTAATTGATATTATTAAATATTACTTAAATACAAATTAAAATTGTTACTTTTAATTAGCTTTATCGTACACTTTACATTAACTTTAATATCCTTGCGATAAAGACCTTTAAACTTCAGGAATGCCTGCTTGAAAGAATATTCTTTTAGCATTATAAAAACTTTATATCTGCAATCGAGTAGTAACTTTATATCTGCAGTTTTTTTTGTGAAAATAGCTTAGAGATATAAATATTGTTTGCCATTTTCTACCTAGATTGGTCGATCAAAGCTTGAAATGGAAATTGAACGATTCTTATACGGAGTAAGCTTCTATATGTATATCAAATCTATCAAATTTTTGTATAGTCAATTAGTTCACGAATTGATTGTCTGAGTTCTGCTTTTGACATATACAATACATGTGTATACGTGTAACTTGTTTTTTTTTTATGTCGTTGCAAATTATATATTGTAAATTAACTTTTTCGCATACAGATATACATATAACAAATGCATTGCTAAATAAAATTATTTTGTTACTAACAAGTCTGGCACAGCCATGAGTCAATATAAGTGATTCCACAATTTGGAGTAAACAAATGTATATTTTTTAAATTCAGAATTTTGTGTTTGTACATAAATATTAAGATAAGTATTCATTAAATTAAATTTTTCAATTCCAAGATTGTAATGTTTTTTGAGATATAAAATTTTAAAATTTATATAAATTCTAAGATTCCACGATTTTCCGAACATTCATACTCTTCCACGCGATTTACGGTTACATAGACTTTATGATAAGTCAGCGATTAAACATTTTAAACAGATTTACGATATTTTACGCGTTGATAAATAAATTTTTAACTAACAAAATTTTTATGAAAATATTTACAAACAAATCTGAATTCTTAATTGTTCTGTATTAATAAATAAACATTTACCTCTCTTCTTGTAATTGTATTATAAATTAGAATGTATATTATGATAATTGACTAAGATTTATAAACATTTAATAGTCTATCAGATTTTTCAACTTTGCAAACAAACAAATTATATCTACTAGCTTTCTTGAATCAGGTGTCGTGCAGATTGAGTTGTTTTCTTTATTACCAAGTTACTGATAAGTCCGCATATTTGTATAAACAAGTTTGAATATATAAATATCATTTCAGAGTTACTTAGTTGGCTAAGGAAAACAGACGGTTGACATTATATACACCAGATTTATTTCAATGAAAAAAAAGAAGAAACTTTCCACACAGCAAAGAAGCTTGCAGAAATATTGTTGCAATGTTGCAATATTGCTGCAAGCTTTGTACTAAATGGGTAATATCTGTGATATAACAATTTTTTTGCGCGAAGCGCTAAAATATTTCAAAAGATATCTTTTTGATGACTCAATTAGTAATGGAAAGAAGAAAATTTTTTGCTATTTATTTATTACTAGCCACTAGCGCATTAATATTAAAATTGCTAATAAAATGAGACATAATTAGATCTAACAAGACAACTTCGTAAGTCGACCGGATTAGGTTTGCATTGCATGTTTCAAACTTAACCAAGGATGAAGAAACCCGGCTATTGTTTCTTCTTCCCTATTGTGTCAACAATTTCGTGTAATTCTAAGTTTCTAGAAAGTTTAGACCTTGCTCAGAGTGATAAATTAGTCTCTCCTTCCTTCCGTCCCTCTCTCTTTCTCTATCTTTTTCTTCTTTACTTTCTCTTATTTGTGTTCTTGAAAGATAGCTTTATTAAAAAATTAATTAGGCGAACTCTTTGCGTCAACAAAGAATACGTATCTTATATCTTTAAAAATAGATAAAGCATACGTGAGAAGTATGATATACTTAATAGCAATTTGAAATGAAACATAAAATCAATTGTATCGCGAGCGTTTCAAGTTTGAGTATCGGTGGCTCTCGAAGAGTTGGTGAAGCGCGAGCATGCGAGAGACGTGGAAGAGACGACATAGTTCTCACAAACAGAAGCTTGAAGAGATACGCCTACTACAAAGGCGGCATCTCTCTGCTCAAGGTCTCTGAATAGTAACGGAGAATATACATGCGCGAGCGATGTCCTTGATCGGCGATCGGTTCAAGCCGACTCCCTGCTGTCTCAATTTACGAGATCATTTCGTATCGACCGCGGAGCTTTTCCGTCTCGTTCGCTCAATTGGGTCGCGAACGAAGACGGGGGCTCTCTTAGTCTCCTTAGGGAGACTAAGTGAAGGAGTAGGGCGCCGTCGAGACCTAAATCCACCACTGCCACGCGTTCTCCCTTCCATCCTATTCTCCTGAACGGCGGCGGCCGCGTGAACCAGTGCCAAACGCACGCACGCTGCGGTCTTTTCTCCCTTCCCACCCGCCGCGCGTTTTACTCCATTATCCGTCAGTAAGTCGCGAGCCGCCGACACGAGTGTGCTTGAGGTGTACCTTCTGTGCTAACCACGTGAAACGCGACTCTCGTTGTTTTGCGCTCCGTAAAAGAAAAGCAAAATAAAGAAAACAAAAAATACCCAAGAAGAGCAGGCACCGCGCACATATTATCGACCGCATTAAGAATCGAAGCGCGCGTTTTCCGCACCAAGTAAGGGTAGAGATCGATCAGTACCTCGAGGTTGTGGAGAGATGTGCGTAGGCCGATTAAAAATAGGGTTCTCTCTTTCTCTCTCTCTCTCTCTCTCTCTCTTGCTCTCTCGACACGCGGGCGTGTCGTTGGACGAAGATAAAAGTAGAATACGGTTCACCCCCCGCGCGTGCATACGACAGGCAAGGTGTTGCGCGATCTCGACCAGAGTTCGCATACCCCGGTGCCGTTCACGCACGAGTGTGATCTCCGCGTTTACTCACGCATTCTTGACGGGAGCGAGACTTACCGCACGCGACGGCGTTGGATCATCGTCGGTGAATCTTCTTGGTCTTGAGAACGAGCGAGTGTCAACGGCGACCCTCGCCGCAAAAGGAGGTTAGGGTATCCGCGGACGCGCCGCGTTCCCTCCGGGTTCATGGGGTAATCGCTGCGCATTGAGTGACGGGTAGATCGGGTGCGATTTCAACCTGAACCACAATTATATAACCGCGTGACAACGTAGCAGGGACACGTGGTGCGGTCGTAATAAATATTGTCACGCAAAAATATTACTTCGTAAATGTAGAGAAGGAAACATTTTCTTGTGGCACAGACTTGTGGAATCAAGGATTCAAAATCGCGGGTTTCTAAAGCCTCGTGTCCCCGACGCTAGGAATCGATCCAAGATCTCGAACAGAGGGAGAGAGAGAGAGAGAGAGAACTGACCAATGGCATTTGAACAATTTAGGCCAATTGATTAATGCGATTGGTCAATTCTCTCTCTGTCCGAGATCTCGAATCGATTTTTAGCATCGTGAATACAGGCTTAAAAGAGGGAGCGGATGGGAACTTCTGAGAAAACTTTTGAAAAATCTCTTATCGATCTCTATTAGCTCTATTATTGACTCGTATTGGCGTCGGTTTAAACTTTTTGCGGTTTATCCACATAAAAGAATCAATTATTACTTATTCTAGGTAATTTTATTAAGTAATTTTTTATTCTAGGTAATTTTATTAGGTAATTTTTTATATGACAAACCTATGGATGAAATTAGAATTTCAAATTCCTAAAAAGGGCGGGAGGAAAAATCTGTAAAATTTTGAAATCTCTCATCTCCTATTTTTTTTATTACGAACTCGTATCGGCTGCGATTTGAATTTTCTGCTCGATTGACTCATTAAAGAATCAATTATTATTTATTTAGTTTTTTAATTTTTTAATGACAAATATATAAATGAAATCAAAATTGGAAATTCTTGAAAAGGGCGAAAAGGGAAATCCGGTGTAACTTTTGAAATCTCTTAATTGACCCTTTCATTTTCATTGTACACTCATTTACTATGATTTGAACTTTCTGCGTTTTATCCATAAAAGAATTAATTACTTATTTAATTAATTTTAAATGAAAGACTCATGGACGGCAAATTAAAATTGATCCTAGAGAACGTTGGGAGATCTGTAAACTTTAGAAAAGTTTCTCATCGGCTTTCCATACAGTTTGCGGATTTGTATTGATTTTGATTATAAATTTTTACAGCTTATGAACGAATCAATTATTTTCTAATCTTTGTTTATTTTCATCCATTTCTCTATTATTTATGTACTCAATTTTAATTGTACATAATTAATTACTAGTTATTAATCATACGTAATTAAAATGATCTTTCCTGTTTCATACAGAATGTAACTGTTACTTTTTAATTTTTCGCAAATTATTGAGGTCGTTATTGTAATGATTTGAAGGAAGTCATCAATATTCGCAATTAATCTTCCGACTTTTTATTCGAAGACCAAAGATCAAGTAACAAGTTGCTTAAAGGAAGAGATATACGGTAGGAAATTCAAGTCATAATAAATTATTACATCACGAAAATAACGAAAGTAATTTCAATAAATCATTGTATCACTGTTACTCATTTGCATCGTAAATGCCAAAGCGGCACTTAATTTCTGACGTTAGAAGAATAAATTAAGTGATGACTTAAAGAAAGTCTATAACTTTTGATTAAGTTGAAATATTCGTACATTAAAATTATTCGAAGAAAAGAATTATATGTCAAATTATTTTTCGACTGCTCTGCTTCGATTAAAAATAAAATCTGAAGAATTGTTGATCCATAGCTTCATTGTTAAAAAAATATATGTAACCGTTTGAATGCAGTATATTCAAAAGAACGACAGAAATTGACAAGTTAAATCATATCCTCTCTGTATGACGAAATATCGTTCTCTCTATTAATCTATTTTTAATTATTTTAAATTAAACATTATTACGTAATGCACTAGACTGTGCTATAGTCAAAAAACGATATTTAAAAAGTCAAGGGCAACTTTAGTTTTATAGATTCTGTATCTTTTTTAAGAAAAAAAAGCCGTTTCATTAGCTTTGCAAATTTATTATACCTTTTACATTAATAATTATTTCCTTGCTATTTTTGCATTTTATATTTATTTCTTTTTTTTTTTTTTTTGAGATATTTTCACGTTCCTTTGAGTTTTTACTTTTGCAATTTATTCGAAACTTTCCGACATTTGTACGTTGTTCTGTATTCCCACTCGAAAATTTGTTTGTCATTCACACTTATCTGTACTCTAACTGGCTCTTTAACTGGCATGCAATCGACAGACAGCAACACCACGAGTTGACAGCTTCTGTCGACGACACGCGTAGCCGCAAAGGTTTAACAGGAATAAGTATCGGACGATCAGTGTATTGGCAATCATCGTAGAGTAAATGCTATCCTCTGGGCTGATAATCGCGTTCCCGATTCGTTAATTAAAAAGCCTCTGTCGCGCAAAGTGAGTTATGTCACGTAATAGCCCGGCAACGGGTCACCTAATATTTCTTTGAACGTTCCGTAGTCCATATTAAATCCGTGAAAGAGAAATGCCCTATATTAATTTTACGCTTCGGTAGCACGACTAAAAAAAAAAAAAGAAAAGCGAGCTTACCCACGAATAAGTAAGCCCCCGATGACCTAGTAAAAATATAAGGTAATATTAGAGACGGATTTGTCGAGGAATGTACATTCCACCGCTACATTATTTATAGGCGTTAATTAACACAACGTGATATGTAATCTTGTTTTGAACGGGTTTCTCTAGAAATACGTTCTCTTTGAATAATTTCTTTTCATCCCTTTAATTCGGGGTGAACGTTGTATCTGTTTTAATGAAAATTCGTTACTCTTAGTATTTTTATCTCCCTTATATTTTCACTCAAGTTCTTATACTCGTTTGGTATTGAATATTATCTTCGATATGCAGTCTATCTTTATTCGATCACTCACAATCAGTGTCACGAGAAAGTTCCCTCTTTTATAATTGCAGACATTGTGATGATAATCCGTAAGAAAGTTTCGGCGAATTCAGGCTAATACTAAGTGTGTCATAACGTACTTTAGATTACACAAAGTGCTTTTACATTGCATAATGCAATTAGCAGGGTCATTTAAGCGACCGATAGAACGCGAACGCTTCTCCGATCCTCATTCAAGCTATTGTTCTACGTCTACCTTTCAGTTTCTGCGTGATATAATCTCGTTCCCGCCGCTACGTTTACCGAGAGCGTAAATCACTTTTCCTCGCGAGAAGTAGTACAAGATAGAAATCAAGCGTGGAGGCACGAAGAAATAAATGAATAGTGAGGTAACGAGAGACATCACACTTCTCGATTTTATATTGAAAAGACGGGTTTATGTAACATTTATGTATATTTCTATACATAAAACGTATGTATTTTCGGTACCTATCTTGATTGAGTGAAATCTTATTGTTAGCTTTGAACAATGTAACTGTTGAAATATGTGTCAATTACTTTGAAAATTAAATTGAAGAGAAGCAATTTCGGCGATGTTAATTTATGTAAATTATGTGAAGCTAAATGAAAGAGAGAGAGAGAGAGAGAGAGAGAGAGACAGATAGCGAAAGAAAGATATTGCGTAAACATTTAGTTATTAGCGTTTATTTTAGATTAATTAATAAAATCAAAGTCACGTAATTTATAATTTTTCGTTATGCTATTTTTGGATTTCCATTTATTTTTTAAATACAATATTAAATACAATTCAAATTGAATTCACTTTCCATTTCATGGTTATTTTTTGCAAGCTTTCTTTGACGATTTATTTTTATCTGTAATTAAAGAATGCGACTTTACAGTGACTTTTTTGATTATTTTTAGACTTATTTTGTATTTCATACACACATAGCGGGTAACATTTAAAACAAATGTAAATTCCGTTCAAAGGAGAAAAAATTGAAATTTGTTATGCACGTGGTATCTTTTTTTCACCAAGTACTTAGTTACGTATAGATTATGTAACTACTCAGCTTTACATTCGCTTGCATAATGTACGCACGTGTTGGGAAATTATCATCTGAAACTTTCCATCTCCAAACTGTCTTCCGTTTGCATATTTGTCACTTTTTCAACCATAATTCCCAATCTCGGTGGTACTAATACGATAGTATAAAATTCTACACGATTATCGATCGAATAAGTGAATAGATCGTCCATCGATCTTGATACCGATTTCGATATGCCATGTACGAGAATAAGTGTCCTTCAAAATCACACTGGTGCAAGCAAGAAAGGATTGTGTAAAAATAAACAGAATATAATCAAACTTTTTTTTAATTAAAATTTTTGATTTTTTTTTCGTGTCATTATATTTCTAGGAAAATAGAACAAATGAAATACATATGACACACATATATGTATACAATAAATAACCAGACATATGTACCTACATATGTATAGGTAAATACATTTAGATTTGAACGTTTGGACAATTGTGTTTTCACAATTTATATTATCAATTTACATTATCATTGCAGTCAAAACTGTTGATATAATAAAAATAAATAATTTTTATTTTTTTACAACTAGTATAAATAGCATATTTCAAAATTAATCGTCTTATTTCTAACGCTTAATCACAATTCTTGGATCAGTGGAAACAAATCGCACGGTGCTACTGTTCATCGCAATCTTAAATTTTTTACATAATCGGGTCCGGAATACCATGTCTGATAAATGACTCTACCTTCATTTTCCATTACTGCAACGATTTCACTTGGTACCTGTCGTTTTTCTTCGAGAGAAGATTAGCTAATAATCCAGTGAAAGATTCGAAAAAGTAATGAAATCGTTGCAATTAGAGCTGAAACTCCAGTCGCGGTAATGGAAAATGCGGTTTGAGAGAGTAACGATTTTCAAGCACAGTTTAAACGGCCGTTTAGTAAGACACACTATCCCAGATTCGATTATGTAAAATTGTCTATGGTCAGGTTACACGCGCGTACCTTAAGCCCGTATCAGACTACGTATTGAAGATTGAGATTGAAGATTAAAGATTGAAATTTGACCAATCAAAAGAAGGAAATTTTAACTCCTTTTATTTTGATTGGCCAAAGCTCAATCTTTAATCTTTAATCTTCAATTTTCGATGCAGAGTCTGATACGGGCTTTAGTGCTGGGCGGACGCGAGAGTACCCTAACGATTCTAATATCAAGAAAATAATTCAGAAAGAGAAAAGTATGAGATTGTTTCGCGAAAGGACATCGTGTGCGTACACCGACGAGTGCGCGGGTCTTCCCGTTCTTGCTTGACGTCGCGTCGCGCCGCGGGTGTCCATGTGGTCCCCCAAAAAGAGATAATTGCACGTTTCAGACTTACTCGTGAACAGCCGTGAGATGCGAGAGGGCCTAGCGATCGGATTCCATGCGGCTACTTTTCTGCAGTACGCTTTCGCGGTTTATTACGATTACACGTACACGATCGTGCCGCACAATGTCACGAGCATGCACAACGCCTACGGTGGGAAGTTCAAGTTCCTAACGTTCTGGGATGCGGTTAGTATCGGTAGTACGAGCTGATGAGTGCGCTTCTGTTTCATTGATGAAGTTGCGAAGTCTTTGTCCTTTGGTACCCACCTGCACGCTGCACACAAACGAGCATTTCACACCCCCCCCATATCGATTCCTCGTCGCCGTCGCTGTGCGTGTGAGATTCCTTTGCGCCGAAGGAAACGCGGAATTAAATTTTCCATGAAACTATTATTACGCTCAAATTTGATTGGGAAGTCCAGGACAATACGTAAACGCTGGTGTAACAAAATCTCAATCTGTAATGATCGCGATTCGCTTCAAGATCGACGGAAATTATTGCAATTACTGAGGAAATTACGGAAGTGATTGAGACCTTATTTTATTTTTATTCAGATCTCATTATCTTCTAAATTTTATTTTTCCTATTTATATCCGTAAAGACCGACACTCCGCGAGAACAAGTTGTGCTGTGTGATGAGATATTAATTTTAAATATGAAAACGTTTACAGTTTCCGATGCAGCGATTATTAGTCATCATTTTTTCATTCCTAGCCTCCATTCATCCCGCTTTTTCTTCCTGTTTTTCACAAAAAAAAAAAGAATTACTTGTACTGTGTTTTCTATAGAGCAGCAGAGCAACGAGAAACTCTAGTACTCTTGACAAAAACCGATTCTCTACGAACGTAGCTCCAGTATACGCAATGTATCCTTATTGCCGTGTTACGTAATAGTGAAAACCGACACGTCCACCTAGTAGATACCAGGCGATCGCAAAAATCATAAATAACGATGATATAATATTCTTCGAATGAGCGAAATAGAAAACGATATTTGATAATTTTATTGATGATTATCGGTGCAATCAGCAGTTACAAAAAAAAGAATTCTTTCAGCATAGCGTTTATGATAGATAATAATCGAGAAGCTAACTAACTATTATTGTGTAATGAGTAAATAGAATGAAATGGATCGAACACTACATGTATTAAAAGAAGAAATCTCACATTTTAAAGACTAATCTACACAATGTGCTTTTTGCTTTCTATTTCTGGCTTTTCGCCACTTCGCATACTGTTTTATCCAAAGGGACAAGAGATACAATTATTGACAAAAGTGCACAAGGAAGGTAATAGGTAAGAAGCAAGAAATAAAGAGCACATTGTAGATTAATCTTTATTAACACATTGCACAAAAAATATGTATATATGAACATAAAAGTAAATATTATAAAAATAGTCAACATTTCGGCTAATTGCGTTGTATCAACTTGCATAATAATCGAAGAGCTATTGAATATTATTAATTATACTTTTTTAATAATAATTGTATCTGTGTGTTTGAAAATTTTCAGTTAAATTCTTTTCACAGAAATTGCTGCTCGTATCGACAATTTCTGAATATACACTAAAAAAAAAGAGTTGGGTAGTAACAATCAAGTTTTGATAAAATGATTTCAATTAACACATTTAAATTAAGAAAATGGCTTTGATACCGTCGAAAACGAATCTTGGTGCTAAATAATAATTTCCTAGGTGAATTCACATATATTTATAAGTTTTTCCAAATCGCACGCTGCATGTTTGCCGAATTTTAAAACGTAGTTGATAGGTAAAACCAGAAATATTACGAAATTGCTAATTAATGTAATAATTTTTTGTGCCAACGAGTTTCTTTACGATCTCTTCTGTTCCGAAATCTATATAAAACTAGTTGCGAAAAATGTAACCCTGGCTAATAAAGGTTGTTGACATAAAAAATTATTGGCAATAATTAGCAATTTAATTTCGTGATTTTACATTTTTATTCTACCAGCTACGTTTTGGAATCCGAAAAACATGCGATGTGGAATTTAAAAAAAAATGTAAATGTATAAATTATGTACATAATTATATATGTATATAAATTCATCTAGGAAATTATTATTGAGCACTATTATAAGATCCATTCTCAATTGGTGTATCCATTTTTTTTAATTTAAATGTATCGATATACTTTCCGGTCATAGTAGATTATTATTTAATTTTAATTAAATTTTTTATTAATATATCCAAATATTTAGTAGTTAATACTAACCAATCAATTACGAAATCAAATAATTACTAAGTATTAATTTGGTTATATTAACTGAACATTTAATTGAAATTATTTCATCAAAGTTTAGTAATTATCATCTAGGTTGAATATTTTATTAAATTATTTTTAATGTATACCACTGTGCAATCAAATTTTCGGCTCTGTTATAATGCTAACTTTACATGTTTATAAATATATATTACTTTTGCTCTACATGATAATAAAAGTAATGGTTCTTTTTATTTCATTTCATTCTGTCTGCTATCCAATTTCGAAAATAACAGCTATTTGCTTTCAGCAACTTTCCGATTGCCATCCTTATTATGACAAAAACGTTACTTACAAAATAATTCAAGAAGTACGCAATAACACCACTTATTGCATTTCGTACAAGAAAAAAATCCATGTGTACTTAGTAAGGAAAATTACAAACTCAAAGAAATAATCGTTAACTCGAAGACCCATCGAAGTGGCTAAGCTCTAAATTCTTTAAAGTGTACACTACGTCTAGATGAATGAACGCAACATATTTAAGACGCGGTTACACATTAGAGCTGTTTATCTTTCAATTGACATTTATCTCACGGAGGAGTAAAAAAATCCACTTGTTAGAGACGAGTGCAATTCTCCGTTTCACTCAATTTGTCCCGCTGAGCCAAAAGCGTGACTCTACATTCGACGAGATTACGTTCAAGCATTTTGTCACTTATCGTCGGACGATGACACACTCTCGACCATTTCACGCTCAAATTACCGCCATCAAACCGTTCGTAAAGAGCAAAATTCAATTGTTTGAGCACCACTCCATATTATGCAGCAAAACGGAGGCACGTGTCACGCAAGACTGCTCGTGTGCAACGTTAGTCGATAATTACGCTGAAATGTACATTTAACTCGAATTAATCGTTTCATCTAACTGAACAAAACAAAGAGCATTAAACTTCCGATCTAAGATTTCTAAGTTAACTTGAGTTTTGCTCACTTTTTAATTACTGAACAAGCAGACGATCACTATCGTAATAGCGCTAAAAACTTTCGAATAAAGTTTATTAAGCATCAATGATTAAAATAATTCTCAATATATTGATAAGATATTTATTTTAGTATAATTTATTTTTAAAGAATTTTTAAAGAATTTTTAAAGAATCTCAGTTTAAGTGATAATTATTCTTAATATCGAGAGTACCGCAGATAATTAGGTCACTTCCTCTTGCGCTGTCACGCGTTGAAGTATCACTCGTGGTGACTTGCACGTGACATACTTCATCGCTCGATTGACAAGTGATAAGCTTAAATGGACGGCGTAGAACAAGCGTTTTGACGAGTAAATACTTGGTCTTAAAACGTCAATATTAAATCTAAATCTTCAAACAAGATCACTTAAGATGTGCAATAATATGGAAAATCGATTATACAAGTATTTAAATATTGCAAATATTTGGACATTATGTAACATTGCCAATTCAAAGGATAATATATTCGATATATTGCGTATAATATATTTGATCGTTGTATATAATATAAATAATAATATATTTTAAATTAAAAAAAGATCTGAAAAAACTCAACGATGTGGCTTAAAAGAATTTTAATGACAAGCTGGAGAAAATTGAAAAATTTAAATTGCAAAACGTGATATACTTTTAAAAATTCATACTTTTAAATTTATATTTTATATTTTGTACTTATACTTTTAAAAATGTTTTTTTTTCTAAAAGTAGAGTTCAATTTTTTCACACATGTGCTGTAGGATGTTTGAAATAAAATATTCAAATTTTCAAAACCCCTGTCCATCAATTTTGTTCCCCAAAACTTATTAAACACTCGAAACATCTACCTGTACTTAATGAAAAGCCCAAACAAATGAATTACCATTATTATTTTATTACGAAATAAAGGAAGTAAAAAACAAGTAAAGAAAAAAAACGAATAGATATTTCAGAATAAAGAAAATGATTGATAAAAAGTCACAAAATTTCTTATCTTTTATAAGAAACAGGATATTGATCTAAAAAAGACGGAAGCAGTCAGTAATGACTGCTCGATACTTCTTGTTAATATTAATGGTACACATGTGTACAGCATGTATAATAAATGCGCAGTAAGAACACATGCCACTAAACAATGTTATCGCTTGTGTTAGATAACGTCTTTATCTAGTCGATGAAATAGTTTCGCAATATTAAATTATAATACATAAATAATAATTTGCACTGAATTGAAAACGGTGAAAACCAATAATTTTAGAGTCTTTATCAATTTACTTATTTTGATGAAAAAAACGAAATATTAAATAATAATGATATATATACTTGTATTATATATTTTTTTTATTTTATATTATAGTAACAGTATACATACGCTATCTGTATGTTTGAATGAATGTTTTAGTCTCGGTTTGTTTTTTATATTATTTAAATTTTAAATAACGAATTTAACAAATGAAAAATCTCTCGGTTTGTCTTCTTTAAAAAGCACGCATTGATTAATCCCATTAATGAAATCTTTGCTCAAATCTTAAATATTAACATAATTATAATTAATGCATATAAAATTATAATTTATAATTAATTCTAACAATGGATGTACAAAGCAGTAATAAATTAGTTTTAAGTGATACTTATTTATAATTATAGTGTTAATTAAAAATATTTTTTTGTGTTACTTAAAGCACTAAAATGTTATTTACGTTTCAGATTCTGCAAGCGGTATTCTTTTTGATATGTCTCTTGAACGATCTATTCGGCACGAACGCTATAAACCCCAAGAAGCCGCCCTTCATGCGAAAATTAAAGGATCATGTTCACGCGAGCCTCGGATTTCCCCTTGCTATAGTGAGTAATTAAAATTTTGTAGTATTGCATCCGCATCTAATTAAGAATGAAAAACATAATTTAAATGCGAATTCTTATGAGTTTAATTCTCCGACAGGGATGATAAGAGGAATACTGTTTTCGAATAAACACGAGAAAAAGAAAAATCAATTTCATTTTTGCGAACCGTGGTACAATATACGCATTCGCAATTCAAATACATATATTAAGACACAAATTTATTATTTAATGTGATAAACGCTAAAAGCAAGTTTTTCCTTTCGAATGTTTTCACGTGTTCTTCTAATTTCGTCATGAAAACGTTGCGCGAAAACGTTAACATGAACGACAAAATTTTGCGTTGTCAAACTTAATGCACACGTTTCAAAATTAATATTATTTAGCAAAAAGAAAAGCATTGCTTATCACGCGTGTGAAAAATCATGAATAAATGAATTTTATATCCGGATGTATTATATGAATTATGTACATATGTTAGATTTTATATAATTTTTTGTTTATGGAAATAATGATGAATGTTCGAATTTCATGCCGATTTCATTTCCTTGCAGTTCGTCGGCGTGACCTTCTGGGCGTTGATGTTTGTGGACCGTGAACTGGTATTGCCGAAAGCGCTGGACCCGTACTTTCCATGGTGGTTGAACCATTTAATGCATACAATGATCATGGTGACGACCGTACTGGAGATGATCGTCGCACCACGACAATATCCCAAGCGATCTCGCGGCCTCGGAATACTCGCTACCTTCATGCTCACGTATTTAGTCTGGTAAGTAAAATGGATCCGCTTTTCTTTGTTGTAATAGTAACACACGTTACGGAGATAAGTGTCAGCAACTTTATGTAATACAAGAGTTTAGAGGGAATAAGGTGGGAAATATTTCAACACGATAATTTTGTATCTGCGTTGAAGCTAGGAGTTCTGGAGACTCTAATCGCTCCGGAAGAAAGTTGTAGAGAAATTCTTGGCACAACGCAGAAAAAAAAGAAAGAAAATAAACGCTTTAGTTGCGGATGAATAGAACATGATATTTCTCAATTTCAGGATACACGTAATCTATTACAAAAGCGGCGTTTGGGTATACCCCGTGATGGATGTGTTGACGCAACCACTACGGATCTTGTTCTTCGCCGTACTGCTGACGTTCTGTACGATCCTATACTTCGTCGGGGACACCTTGAACAACATCATCTGGGGTAACGAAAATACAAAGCATAAAAAGTCTCACGCCAAATCCAAGTAGCCTCGTCCAAGCGTTCCTAACGGGTGATAAAAGCCACGTCTGTCTGCCGCCTGCGGTGTTGGTGAATAAACAAAATGGATCTTTTCTACACACCCTCCGTTGCAGCATGCACGATGTATTATTTATCAGAAGTAAATGTCATTTAGAATGTTAGTGCTGTGTATGTGCATGTGAGGCGCAGTTTAGGGGAAGTAACAGTGAGGCTCGCGCGATCGTTAACCCAGCTCGGTGGAGATAACACGAATGAGCAGGAGCAGCATGCAAGGTGCAACGCATTTCCACGCGATCACGGACCAAGGGAGACTAATCCGTGGGTATAGCGTTTCTTCTCTAATTTTTTTTTTCATTTTACGCGCCGAGCAAATAAAATGATGCCTCATATCAATTCCTCTTTCCCCTCCGCCCATGATAATACTTATTTTTGTACTTTCGTAGCGAACGATCTATATTATTGTTTTTACAATAAAGTTGTAATACGATGCACGTAGAATACGTGTATAATATATGCATATGATGTAGCATACGTGACAATTTGCCCAAACTAAAGTCCAGATATATTTGTGTGATCGAGTGTAGGAAAAAAATACGTAGCAGAGAGCGTGGAACCGGATATGAAAACGTAGAAACAGCGGACGGACGAGAGGGAATCGTAAATGTACCGATCGTAACGTACCGATCATCCGGGGATAATGCTGAGGACATTTTCTTGCTACAAGTGAGAAGTGCCTTGGCGAAACCTAGTACCGTTTATGGAAAGAAGATTTTAACTTCGACGTTGAGATGAAAATATATGATTATCCATGTATGATTATTCATATAGTTTAATTCAGAGAGTAATTTAATGATATATATGGCCTAAGAATTGATATTGATTGTCGTAACATATATTTTCCTAGAAGTTTTATTAAATATGTTCAATGAATAGACTTTTGATATATACGTTTCTTGCCAGAAGAGTTTAAATTAAAAATGTTTTTAAATTAAAGTATGTATGTTAGAATTATGCATTGTTTACAGAATGTGTCTCGCAATGGTTCGATACGTTATAATAAAAATATAAATAAGAATTATTTTATTTATAATTTTTCTCGAAGGTAGAATTATACATTAAATGCAATCAATGAAATTTAGTATGTTGATTGAGAAAGTAATATACATTTTCATATTTCGCGTATATTGTAACAATGAAATTTTAGAGATGTTTAAAAATATTGAAAGAATAATTAGGCTAATACTGCATAAGTATGAAACAAATGTAATGATACAAAGAGACACAGCTTATGATTAGTACTTTTCAATAGAGAAATTTGTACTAGCCGTAAATGATTGACAAAATACGATTTATAGTTTCGTATTAGAGAGAGATATATATACACATATATATGTATATATCTCACTTACTTTTATATATAAATAAATATATATAAAAGTAATCCTACCTATTTTCCTGTGACTATAAAAATGTGGCTATTGTAAAAATAAATTATCTATTAATTATTAAAATAAAGAATGTTCATTGTTCTGCATTCTATGAATGTGATTTAAATTACAATTATATCAGATTATTTTGTTTCCAAAGTAGCCACTAATTTATAGATCACTAATGTAGACAATTGTAAAACGCATTTTATTCAGCCACTTAAAAAAATAAATGTATAAACATACTCGCGCGCACACACACGCATATACACATACACATATAATATCTCACTGTCATAGAATGTTCGATACATTCTTACAAAACATTGGAAGACATATAATATTAAAGATATAATAGTATCCACTCTTACGAAAAAATATGTACAATGTTATATATTTAAGATCCTAGTGTCATCACAAATTAAAAATTAACTACCTGGCACTCGATACGAGTTGTCAAGATACCGTACTAAGATTTGATTATTATTTTAGCGGTAATAATAAAAATGTGGAAAAATATTTATATGTATTGTTATACTTATAATGTTCTCAAGATATTATTTAACCCGATTTTTTTGCTATTGCATCGTACATTATTTACAATATCAAAAATAACCAATAAAAGTAACTCATCTTGTTTTTATATTAAAAAAATACTATATAATAAAATGATAAGAGAATATAATTCGATCAGCGATGCAATCATTTTTTTTACTATTTCGATAAATTATAAATTATAAATTTCGATAAATTATCTGTTTAGCACTACGTCTTTACACGTGTATTTTTTAACAGGTTTAAAAACAAAAATAAAAAAAAGTTCTCAGTCTTACGTCATGATATTCTTGTTTTTCTTTAATTGTGGAGATATTTGTGTTCCTTTGGAACTGCAGTGTCTGCTGTTAATTATCTCGTCGATACTCTGCTTTAACTCTTCCATCTCCAATATATCCAATGGCAACGATGTCTGTGTTGCCATCTCTCTAGCACTAGTCTGTCCGTTGCTTTGCAACAATCTTGTTAACTCTGGATAACACGAGGTGAGACTAGAATCCAAGTCGCTCATTACAGCTTTCCTATACGCCTCTTTCTTTTCGTTTTCGTTTTTCATCTTAATATCATTAGCTTCCTGAAGTAGATGCTTCAAAAGAGTTTCATCCTGCAGAACATACTTGCCCCTACTTTCGCGACTTCTAGCACTTTCATGATTATAAGTTTTCTTATTGCTACGCTCTTTATTTTTATTACGTTCATGCGCATTTTCTGGGTTTAGCATTTTTACTTCATCCTCCGACTGACTTCCTTCGCTGTCACTGTCCTGTTCATCTTCCTTCTCCATGTTGCCTACTTCTATGTCGGTATCCTTATCAATCATATCTTGTCTCTTCTCGTCGCTGCTTAAATTCTCGTCACTCTGCCCTCTCAATAAAAAAGGTAATAGCATTCCTGTATTCTTAGTGTCGATAATTTTCAAAGTTCGTTCGTCCAGTCCGGCATTTCCCAGCCTCCTGCCCATATTGGGCATTTGAATCGGTACTTGAGTCATTAGTTGACTGTCTTGAGAAGTCGTGCTACCTCTTCTAGAGAGTGGATCGATTTTGGCTGATCGGGATTTCCCGAAGTCTCTCCTGATTTTCCCACGACGACCGCGTGACCGACTTGCGACCTTTCGCGTCGTTTTTACTTGTGCAATCTGCACAGATATTTGCGAATCCAGAGAGTTTCGTCTGGATTCCATAGAAACACATCGGAAACTGTAACTAATTTCAGAATCCCCCGAGTTTCGTCTATTACTAGACACAGATCCTGTATTACCGCCAGCTATTGCGCATCTACGCTTTATTAATTTAGGCAGGGCAGCCGCCCAAGTGGTGCTAAAGTCTTGTGATCCCGCGGAATTGAGATCGAAGTTCAATCCAACTGGATCCGCGTGAGCATTGTGAAAACTTATGGATAAACGACCGGCTTTATTAAACGTTTTCTGGCTTGCGAATAAATGCGCAATAAGCTTATGTTTGGTCAGTCTTATGGGAGGCTCTTCAGACTCGCGATTGAATTTTCTGCAAATGAGAAAGAACCATATACTGCTCAGAATCGCATTAGTAGCGACAATGACAAATTAACATAGTAAGTATTTCATGTGAATTGAAATTTACTTTCTTAGAAATCTGCACCATGTATTGACTGTTGATTTCGTCCAAATCCACAGCATCATAGATCCACCGAGGGCAAATAATGTAAGCAAATGCAATTGCAGTGTTCCTGTGCTGGGCTTTACATCCATTTTACATTTTTCAGATACATCTTCATACTGTGTCACAATCGTACATCTTTAAACAAATGTAATTATGTTATTAAAATACATTTAGTTCATTATATTGTAAGTAATGATTAGAGTTCAAATATATTTATACAGAATTTTTTTAATATTATGTAAAATATATGCAAAAATTTGAATATATAGGATAATTCTTAAATATTCTAAAAGATTTTAAGAGGTGATTCATACATTAATTTAAGCTGAAAACTTCGTATAACAATGTTTAAAATGACTTAGTTTTAAAAATATGGAATTTAAAGAAATTAAAGAAAAAAATTTTTTTTAATTTTGAAAACCACTTGAATTAATAACAGATTTGATGGATTTATTTATCATAAAACAATTTCAAATAAAAAAAAATAAAAAATTGTTTATCTTAATTTTATGCTAATTTACCGCATTTATCATAAAAAATGTTAACTTAAAAAAAAATCAAAATAATCGTCTTGAATTAATATGACGAATAAGCCCTTAAAATATTTCGAATATTTAAGGACTGTCTTGTACATGCAGACTGTAAAATTATATATTAAATTATAATTATATTAAAATTTGCTTACATCATGTAATTTCTAAAACTTTCTTGCCACTGATGCAAGTTCTGAATTTCATAAATGTAATAATAAAATGTCATAATAACAGTTAAAAGAGTCATTATAGAAAAGATCACTATTTTAAAAATAGTTTTTTTTATTTTTGAACTTGCTCTTTTAGATATGATCTCTTGACTGCTTATTTTTAAGCGAATAAGCGTGTAGAGTCCTAAAATATATGCAACTTTATAAGTTATAAATGTAAGAATAATTCTTCAATATTTATTATACAATAATGTATTAATACTTACAATTTAGATTAATACAGAAAGCATTAAAAAATGTATAAAAATTTAATATTGTAATATAAATATAATATAAATATTAAAAAAAAAGACAAAACGATACCTCTGCATAGAAAATATCCTCCTATTAGCACTGCAACTAATACAGGAACTAACACAAAACCTTTCATTAAATGATCAGTATGACCCACAAAGCAGATTCCCGTTATACTGTTGCCGTCAATACGATTTAACGCCATTATTGCGACTGTCAGAACGAGTGCTGTGCACCAAGCGATTATATGAAAGTAAGCATTCTTTCTGTCTAGCCGGTCTTGTATTGTTCCAAGTGCACGAAAACCCATATGCCAAGCATATGTTAATATGACAAACCATGCCATAGCTGCCACTAGAGAAAAATATATTAAGGCAAAAACAAAGACGCATAGATTCACCCCACTGTAAAAATAAAAATTTTAAGAAATCAAATTGACGCGAAGATTACGACGTATTCGTGAAATGTTACCTCGGTTCTCTCGTCCTTAATGTTCCATCTTTACCGCATATAATTTCATCTCTGCTGCCAGGAATGAACTGAATCAACCAGCCAATGCAAGATACCATAAAACAAACATTTATATAAAATATCACTGAAGCTGGATACTTGTTTGCACTTCTCCAATCTATCAGAAATGTTATCTGGATCGTACAAATATAAAATGTAAATTATATTGGCGTGTATTATTTATAAATCATTTTCATGTCACTTACAATGGTGAACAAATTGCAGGCCAAACAAATGCTTGCAGCCCATCCGATCAACGTGTGTATTTGATTGTGTTCGTCAGGCGTGTATAACGGGTTGTAACATTGAGTCCCACAGCCCTCCACTCCATCAAAAATTGAGAGAGCATTGTCAGTAGGTACAAGAGGTTTCAAACATTTGCCTGTGGTATTAAATTTCGATTCCCTCATGTCATTCTGGCACAGTCGCGCAAACAATTTTGTATTTTCGCACTTTGCGAAACTCGGCCATATTGTGTGATTCATCAGCATTCTGCAGGGTCCGGATACTATCTTGCACAATTCTGAAGACGGCAGTTCGACTGTATCATTAATGCACTTTGGCATAAATATTGAACATAAAAAAGGTTGAACAACTGCCCAACATTTTGGCACATGTTTCAAAGCTTGTAATAAGTACAATCTTTCCTGAAAGTAAAGAAAGATGCATATAGAAAAATATACAATCTAATGTATTCTCATTACATATCATATATCATATAATGTATTATGTAACAAACTTGTTTAAAAAAATAATTAAAGCTAAAGTAAAAATATTTAAATATAAAAATTTCTAAATGTTCCACATCACTATAGAAAGCCAAAGAAGCATATACATTGTAATTGTTATGGTGTTACAATGCTGCAAGAGACCAATCAAGGAAAGGAATATATAGTTTTTTCTTCTCTGATTAATCTATTGCAGCATGGTAACATTATAATAATTGCATTGTAAATGCTTAAATATATACCTAGTGAGAGAAGATACCTCAATTTCAAATACAAATCTTAACAACTTAATTTTGACACTTTATAACTTAGAACTTCTAAGTTCTTATAAGTGCAAAGTAGATTTATTTTTTAGAAAGCATTAAAAATTTAATTGCAACAATTAGATTTCAAACTCAAATGTATAAGTTTTTGTAAAGATCATACAGGAAAAAAACAAGAGAATATTATTAAAGCAAATATATGAATGATAGTCATATCTACCTCAACAATGTCTTGAGTTACATGCTCTGGTATAAGGTCTAATGTGGTAAAAGTATAAGGTAATTTTGTACCCATACAAGTATTTTTAGACAATGGAATACATTTGGCAGGTCGGAGACAAGTCGAGATATCCGGTGATAATTCACCCATAGGATATCTATCTAATAAATAATTGGGATCTTTGAATCTATGAGTTAGACTCAAGTCCCTATCCTTCCATGTACTGTTTTTGCTATCACCTTTTGCTATAAATCCATGCTCCAGTTCCAAAGGCAAGCCATTGCAAAGCAACAGACAACAAAGAATTAGCAAGAATATCATCTGTAAATAAAAAACAAATTTTTTTATATTCAGGAGAAAATCAATTCAAAATATTCTATCTTATGTATTCATTTCCATCAATATAAATTAACTTTCATGTCGGTTTGACTTACTCTTTAATTTGTTTCTTGTTCTAAAAATTGGAAAAAAAAAACAAGTAAGTTAAATTAAGATTAAAAATTAATTTATATCAGTGTGGAAATGAGCATTAATACATCTTAATATAAACAAAGGCAAAAGCCGGTTTTTTATCTTCGAGAAGAGACAAAAGAAATCATTTCTCTCTCTCTTTCTAACACAGAAATTCGCAAAATCCGACCAAAGATTATTAATTAATCACAAAACGGAGCAGCACGTGGGAATAAACGCGCGGATAAACAATGGATTAGCGGTGAGACGCGTACCTTCATGCGGTTGAATTCACGGATCAATTCCAGCTATGAGGGTGGCGTCTCGCTGGGACAGGGCGTCTTGCATCTTCTACGCAACAACCGCGCTCGAAGCACATGAACCAGCCGGACCACACAACGCGTCGTGTTCCCGGTCGGCGCACCACGACAGACCACCCACGACGCGCCTCCCCCACGCCTGTCACTGGTTTGAATGCACGCTACGGTCAATCACGTGCATTGCTCACCGATGGCAGCACTACCAAAACCACAATATAAACAGTATAAATAAGAAATTATGTTATATTTTGTACATACGACACATTTGTCTTGCGTTTTCATATCCATTGTTTCTAAAATTTTAATTTACGCAAGACCTTTGTGTCCAAATCAGTCCAAGATCTAGAATGGAGAGAGAATTAACCAATCGCATGATGAACAATTTGGTCAACTGATTAATATGATTGGTCAATTCTCTCTCTGTTCGAAATTTTGAATCGATTTCTAGCATCGTGGACACAAGACTTTAGTTTTCGATTTACCCGCTCAGATTTGCTCGAACATCTCAAGTGGCCATGTCTTTGGGCGCACCAATCCCGCACAAAGTAAAGCAAAGTAAGGAACACAAGCATCGCTATTGGCTGCGTTTAAAAAAAAAGCAGCTTTGCAACTGTTGTAAGACTTTAACATTGTAATATTATTTCGAGAAAGTAATACATTATCTTACTTTTATAAAAAAGTTACTTTTATAAAAAAGCAACTCGTTATCATTACCGTTACTTACCTTTGTAGAAAAATATAGTGGTAGTGCCTCAAAATACTACTGAGCACTACTAGTGCGCAATAATATTTTGAGGCACTACCACTATATTACTGCACTGCGACATTGTAATATTATTACATTCCTGTAGTGCAGTAGTATTTTTCTGCAAGAGTAGAAGATAATGATTCGTTACTTTTTGTAACTTTTTTTTGTAATATTAAATTTTTAAGTTATATTATTTCAAAATTAGTATTAAAATTTAAAATTCCAGACTATATAGCAAGTTTTTTTAATTAAATTTATAATTCTTTTAACTTTATATTTTGATACCTCTACTTTTTATTTAATATCTTTATTTTTAGTATACTTAACTTTATAAAAATTTAAATTGCAATTCAAATAATTTTATCAACAGATTTTATTAAACATTGTTTTTAAACTTCACTATAGCTATTAATGCATTCTAACGCTGCCAGTACTGAAAATCTGTAATTCACATTATATATATATATATATATATATATATATATATATATATATATATATATATATATATATATCATAATCTTTTAGTATTAACAATAATGGCAATGACTATCAGAATGCAGTTTAAAATAAAAAAAAAAAAATATTTTTCAATATGTATTAAAATTAAATATAAAAAATAAATAAAATTGATAATTGCTTTTATTGCACGCAACCACTGATCTAGCACACTAATTGTATTATATTAAAAATAATTATATACGATAACTATATATTGTTTTATGAATTATCTTATTTATCCTATTTTTATAATAATTTACATTGTATTGTCTACATGAAAAAGATTCATGTATACAACGTAAACGTCGAAAGTGATAAAAATAATCAATATGGATATAATCTTGAAATTTACATTATAATCCTGGAAAATAGTTGGTCCATAATAACGCATTGCATCGCCAACTTGAGCTCGAGAGACAGCAAAAAGTTGCTTCATCAATTCGATCACTCAAAACAGATGGGAGAGTGGAGCGAGTAAGTAAATTTCATTATTTATTTAGCATTCATGTACACTTATAAATTTATTACGAAATAAATTGCTGAACTTCATATAATGTTCTTTAATTACTTTACTATATCCTAAATTTTAGTATGTTTTTACAATTGCTTTTTATAAAATTTTTTTACTACAAATGTTATTAAATACTTATTCTAGAAATATATAAGATCCAAACCTCACGTGATACGTTAATAGCAGACTCCTGAGATCATTTAGAGACAAAAAATCTTATCCCAGTATTAAAATGTTGAGACTATAGTAGTTTTTAAATTAAAAAATTTTAAAGTTGGCAAATTAAACTGTACAAAATTTTCGTTTAGATACATCGTATCATGATGATATAAGCAAAATCAATATGAAAAATGAGTATTATACTTAGGAATATCTTAGAATACCTATTCACTACTGTACAATGTGCCATACATTTTGATACCAAGATTTTTGTCTCAAAATGATCTCGGGAGTTTGCCATTAACGGATGTCATGCAAGGTCTGGGACATCCTGTATAATAATATAAAGCTCAAATATGGAAAAGAAATGTTTATATCCTTCCGAACCGGAAACCGATATATCAGTTCTGGACCGGCGTTACCTTTTTCATTGATCATTGCAATGACATAGTCAACAAAATTTTAAGTTTAAAACTGTAAAATTTAATGCATAATGAAAAGAGCAGGCAATAGCAATAGGGAAGAAGAAACAGTTCAATATGTTAAATAAAGATGAAATATACAAAGCATTCTTTGTTCAACATATTAAACCGTTCCCTGTTCTCTATTCCCTATCCCATTCATTGTATGATTTTATTGTAAAAGTCGTCTAAACTTGCCGGTCCTCAGGAGATTAATATTTTTAAAATGCATATTAAAATTAAACTTATTTTAGATCTAAATTTCCAACATAATTAAATTTTTATAAGAAAATATTGTGATAAAATTCTTGAAAAAGTAATTATATTTTCTAATAAATTGCAGCATAATGACTATGTATAATTGCATGCATAAAAGTATAATATACATAGACACATGTTTCTTTAGTTTCTAATAAAAATGTTACTATATTTACGAACAGTGGTCTATTTTTCACCGAAACATTAATTCACACTTAATGTAACATAAAATAAAATATAAAATTAATAGAAATAACAAACAATGGTGTCACGCTTGTGTTATTAAATCAGTGAATAATTGAAGGCCATGAACGAGCTAAAATGGTTGTGCGAGTTATTTAAATAATTTATTATAATTTTATAATTAAGTAATTACGGAACGGTTCGGTCTAACTTGACCTTCTTCAGTCGTACATTAATTTATTCTAATTACAGAGAATTACGTGAGAATTCGGTTTTGAACGCATGTCAAAAAACCACCCGTTATATCATTATGTGATGAGAGTGTACATAGCTGATTCTTCGTTGCTCCGCGAGAACAGTTTAAGTCCCTGCACGATTGATTATTAATAAGTGATTAGTCCATGTAAATTCTTTATTATGCGACATCATTTCGGGATGTCGTGTTTCTATATTGAAAAAGAAGTAAATTGAATCTAGTAACTATATAAATTGAATAAATAATGGAATAAATAGTTAATAAAATAAAACACTTGTACAAAATAACTAATAAAGTGAATAAATACCGAATAATTTAAACTACTTACAAATATGTTACAGTGGATGAGTACTGTACTTGTTTATGTGTTTGTTTCGTGACTGAATATAACGAACTGATCGCGGAGCAGTTCAGAATACAAAACAAAAAATCACCGCCTCTATGTCTTACGCTGTGGACTTAATCTCTTCTGACCAGCTTGTCAAGGAAATCAAAATAAGATTCATTAAGTAGCTCCGTATCTTTTTGTAAATTGAGAAATTAGATTTATGACATGCGTTCAAAACCGTGCGAATTCTCACGTCTGTAATTAAAATAAATTAATGTGCGGCTGAAGAAAGTCAAGTTGGACCAAAACGTTCTGTAATTACTTAATTGTAAGATTATAATAAATCATTTAAATAATTCGCACAACCATTTTAGCTCGTTTATGGCCTTCAATTATTCACTAATTTAATAGAAGTATGTTTGACTATACTCATTTCACTCCTGTTTCGATCCATTTTTACTCCAATGAAAACAGTACACTAAATTTGATCCATCGAATTAAATTGAGGATTTCAGTGAAAATTATACCAGTGTTTATAATATTACAAACCATATTTTATTCATCATGATTAATCAGTTATATTGAGAGCATCTATATTTTCTAATAAATCTTTAACATCATCTTGAACCTGATCCGTGGTATTGGATAATGAAAGACGCGAACAGAAATTGCTCAGTGTTTCTACCTGTTCTTGCATATTCTTTTGCTTTTGTAGATATGCCATTAACATATTAATTACATTATGCATCTCCTCCTTGGCCTTAAGCAAATCTCCATTACAGTGTTGTTGTAATAGCCTCAATTTTGTTTTCGCTAATTGTAGTGGATTGTAACCATATGAATCTATTGCGAGAACGTCAGTACCAGCTGTTAAAAGTAGCGTTACTACCGATAGTTTGCCATTAACTGTGCCCAGATGTAGTGGTGTATTTCCAACACAGTCACGTTGATTCGGATCTGCACCATACTCCAACAATAAACGAACTATTTCTGTATAACCCCTGAATCAAAGAAAATTTGAATGATAACTTGATTTTGAGCTGCTATTATAATCAAAATATCTTAAAAAATATATATATTAACAGGATTTTCTACTTTATAGTGCTGATTTTTTAGAAATTCTTTAAGGAAAATAGATACAAATTTTTCCAAATTATCGTCTGTCTTTTATTTATTATTGTTTAAAGATTAATTTTTATCTTTTATATAAAAAATATGGATAATAATTTGTTAACAATAGATTCGTTTGATTTCTGTACGATTCATTGGTGATCATGATTCCGAATCTCTTAATGGACTAAAATTAAAAATTCAAACATTTTAATCGGAACATTTACAGATATTATTGGGAATTATTTTGATTTAATGTTTATACCTTATCTAAGGCCCAAAAAATTTTGAAAAAATATAGTAAAAATCGTATTCTTCTTTTAAACAAATATTGATCAAAATAAAAATTTCTGATTCCAACAATAACAGTAGTGTTCTAATTAAAATAATATTAATAGAATTTTTAATTTCAGTCCACTAGGAAATCCAAAATAATGATTATCGATGAATCATGCAGAAGTCAAATAAATTTATTATTACAATAAATTAATATAATAAATGTAAAATTATAAAATGTAATATAATGTAATTGTAAAAAAAAACGTTAGATACAGTTTTATCAAAATGTAAAGGACCTAATTCTAAGAAATTTAATTTCACAATTGTAAAAAAGCACAATGAAAATATTATACATATTTTTTTATTAAAAGAAAGAAATTAATCTTTAAACAATAATAAAAGACAAAAAGTAAATTTGAAAAATATTTATCTACTTTCTTAAAAAAATTTCCTAAGAACTTCTTAAAAAACCATTATAGAAAGAAGAAAACCCTTAATGACTTTATTTGTAAATTGACTTGACAAGTTTTTTTATCAAACATATTGTTCAACTTATTTTTTAAGAAAACTTGGTTTCTCACTCGCGCGCGCGGATCATTTTAAATATATAAATTACCTGCAAGCTGCAATATGAAGAGGTGTTCGCCCATGATCATCATGATTGTTAGGTGATACTCCAAGATCCAAAAGATGTTTCACTAAAGCTACATTATTTGTAGTAGCAGCCAATCGCATTCTTCGATGCATGTTACAAGTTTGCCAATCAGTAAAGGAAAGAAGAACTTGATTTGTACCTTTGCGCCATGGACGTAGGTGTCCTCTTATTTTAGAACGGTAAGGATCATCTGCATTATTAAAATTATTATTGTTATATATAATAACATTTAATGTTTCCATCAAGAAATCATTTATAAATTAACATGTGTTTAAAACAATTATTTTAGAAGATCTGAAGAAATGTGACAAAAAAACAAGTGGTTATTTTTTTTAAATTTTAAGTAAAATAAAAAATATAAAATAACCAGAAGATAGACAGATTAAAATACATAAAAATACTCACGAGCTTTTAATAACTCACTGGTCTTATGTGTATTCCGTATTCCTATCATTTCCAACATCTGAAATAATAATATCTTTTTAATCCAATAATATTTATAATATTTATAATTATCACATTTTCAATCATAGGCTGTTTATTCTATAAATAGTTATATTTAACAGAAAATTGTATTGAAGATCTATATTGTTAACAACTTAGAGCATTCTTCTAAACAATGCCTCTTTTATAATCTTTCATATTTGCTTAGCACTTCCATCCAAAAGAATCTTTTGAATGAGCTCTTGTGACTTGCAGCCATTTACTGATATACAGCAATGGCAGACTAGATACCTCTGATGTGTTGATTTTAAATAGGGTCCTCTTTGGCAACAGCATGACATCGGACGAGCTCCACTTGGCTTCATCTTGGAGCCAAGGACGAGGCAAGGGTAGCCGTAAACTAGTCCAGTCATATGTGGCCAATTTTGAAAATTCTCCACTGGAATCGGTGTTTACAGCTGTGACGTCGTTGTTTATGACCTGGCCAACAGCAATTTGCTGCTGCTGCTGACCGTCTTGTTGGACGATCGAGCTATCATTCGAATCATTCCCGGTCTCCACTCCAGAGTCTATTGATGTCATGTTTACATTGGAGCACGCAACACTATTGCTGTGATCGGGCAACACAAGGGCTGCGTTCCGAAATTTACTACCAGTACTGAAAATCTATAGTACACGTAACGTAAATTATAGATTTTCAGTACTGATAGTATATATTGAAACGCAGCTTACCTCTCGTCCTCGCGAGTTTGCGATGTCGTCCATCGGTACGATCTGTCAAGCGTCTCACGGAGATTTTATCAGGAATTACCTTGCAAATGAGAGTGACGAATAACCAAACTTTTGCACCTTACTTTTAATGCTTCAAACAACTTTCTGAACCATTTCTCTCACTCACTATTCCACGTCCAAGTTTTAAGTTCCAAATTTTAATGATATCCAGGGTATGGACACTTCCGTATATTAAAGTCAAGCTGTATTTCTGCGCCATCTGGGCGAATAGACAAATTTTTGGAACTAAAAGTTCAGGATTTCTACTCGATCGGTCAAGTCATGTTATGTCATCAAGTGCAGTCAAGTGGTAAAGTCCGTTTGGAGTGGTAAAATCAGTCATATTTTTGCTTTAAAATATTTGCTCCAAGACAATCAGCCTGCTGGGACGAGTAATATCGTCCTGTGGTTTGTATTCCTCCCATCGAATTTGTAGGTGTGATTGTTCCGGTAATACAACAGTCGGGGATTAATATTTAAAAAAATTTAAATATTTTTAGGTTAGGTATGTACACATATAAATTATCTATGTTAATATTAAATATGAATAACAATTTAATAATATCATATAATTTAATCTTTTTTAATTTAATCTTTTAATCTTTTCCTTGAATATAAAACATTTGCATTATAATATTAATTTTATTTTATTTAACAATTTAACTTTAGAATAAAATGGCCAATAAAGTGGGATGGAAATGTATAATTCCACATTGCTCATCTCCTGCTAGAGCTCCTGGACATTATTTTCCTAAAAATAATCTCTTAAAAAAATGGCTAGAGGCAATATCAATACCATGGATATCAAATCTACCAGCAGAAGAAATTAAAAAATGTAGAATTTGCCACTTACATTTTAATGAAAACTCGTACATTTTTAGTTTGCATCGTAGACGATTAAAGCATAATGCCATTCCAAATCAAAATTTAATAATTAGAACAGATGAAAGTGATCAAGTTTCTCAACTTAATCAAATCCAAGAAATTTCTGAAATAATTGAAACAGTTGAAGCTGATATTTCTCCTAGTATGAATCTACCTAGTACAAGTCAAGTCCAAGAAGAAAATATCACTTTGGAAAACCATGTAAATATTGACGAGGAACAACAAACAACACAACCGTTTAATCTAAGCGTAACAATGTCTAAAAGTTCTATAAGCCGTATTCATAGACTTATACTTAGCAATATAACTAGAAAGAAGTCCTTGAATCCAATAGCGAAAGAAATGTACGATAAATGTAGAATGCTTACAAAACAAAATAATGCCTTGCGTAAGAATCTGATAAGTTACAAACAACGGATTAAGTATGCTACTAAATTTACTACTCTTAATTTTTGGAAAAAATATTCTGCACTAAGTAATACACAAAAAATATTTATAGATATGCAAATTAAAAACATAAGAAAAAAGCCTAATTTTTTCAAAATTTTGTACAAAAATTAAATTAGCATTAACGAGTATATGATGAACATGCTTCATTATTTTTAGAAAACATAGGAATTGATTCATAATCATGGAAAACAGAAAATTTATAATAATTAAAAATTATATACATCATATACATTATATAATCCTTATATATACTATTAGAAATTATTATATATATTATTATTGTATACATCATTATTATATACATTATAAAATTATGTATTATTATAAGTATAAAATAATAATTATTTTTTATACTATTGTATTAATATGATTATATGATATGTATATGCATATATAAGTTATGATTATTACATCTCTTTTTGTGTATACAAACAATATTTTATTAAATAAAAATACATTAAAAATATATAAGTGTTGATTTTTATTACATGTAATAAATTAATATAAAATACAATATTTATTATATAAAATTATTAAGCTTGTTCCTTTTTCCATATCCTAGAACTGAACATTTGCACGATTTACCTTTTCTCTTTTTCTCTTTAATATGAAAAGAAAAAGAGAAAAGCTGAAGCGTGATAAAAGTTCAATCCTAGGGTATGGAAAAAGAATAAAACTTATTAAAAAAGACTCAATTGACCGATCGAGTAGAAATCCTAAGCTTTTAGTTCCAAAAATTTGTCTATTCGCCCAGATGGCGCAGAAATACAGCTTGACTTTAATATACGGAAGTGTCCATACCCTGATGATATCCGTCCTCTTTTCTGACACTGTGAACTATGACACTGTGACACTGTCCCACCATCTCCCACGTCACACGTCCCACCTATCCTCCTTTCAGTTTGATCTCACCACAGATTTCTAAATTACTCTAGATCGCCAACACTAGCATGTAAGCACAATTAAAGCCGGGAGCACATACTCTTGCATAACGCATAAGAGAATAAACCAATCAGAGTCCTTTTCATTACTATCTTGGAGAAAGAAATAAAGGATTCTGATTATTTTTATTCTCTGTGCGTTAACCTGATTTATACAGACCGTAACCGTAAGAAATTGGCCATAGTCGATTTATAGAAGAATAATTGATTGTATTTAGCTAATTTCTTATTATAAATCTGGCTTTAAGCCTTAAGAAGTTGACCATTTACAGTCGAATGTGAGCAAAATAATCGACTACAGTTGGCCAATTTTTTACGGCTTAAGTCTACACCTATTGAGACCAGGATTATGCGCCGTCTATAATAGAGATTTAAACCTTTAACTATAAGAAATTGATCAATAATAATTGATTTATAGAAGAATAATGGATTGTGTCTGGCCAATTTTTTACGGCTTAAGTCTTTATTGTAGACGACGCATATTAAGGCGCAAGTTCACGCAGCGAATAAAAGCTGGCGTTTTATCCCCTCTCCATCAATTTGGCGAATCCAGCGAATAAACGCTCAAAGTTCGACACAGTTCAACTTTTAATGACTAAACGCTGGCGTTTATTCCTTCTCCACCAATTTTCTTCAATTTGACAAATTCAGAGGATAAACGCTCAAAGTTCGACAGTCCAACTTTTAGCAAAACGACGCTGAAATTTAAATATTACATTCCAAATTAATTACCTTCCAAAAGTGAATATATAAGAAAAAAATTATGACTGAAAGGTTAAATCAATCGACATCATCTGAAAATACAAACGAAGTTAATATATATTATATACATATAGTAAGCATACTTTTAGGCTAGGTTGCTTTTTGTTTTTTATTTATGTTAGATAGCTTTATTTGTTATATTGTGTTAATAACTGTGTTTTTTATATTGTAAGAAATTCTGTTATACTTCTGTTATACCCTCATATACTTCTGGTGTGTGCAAAACAATTGTTTGTACCATACAAGAAAGTAAAGAAATATATCGGCACTCTTGTATGGAGGGATGAATGTTACATAGATAAAATTTCATATTATTTTTATCCTAAAAGCGGTAAATACTTAGTAACAATTTCGGCCCGATGCAAAAGAGAAACTGTGCTCATTACGATTTACAAAAATCGGAGCTACCCAAAACTTTTTTTTTATATCTATTTCTTTTTCTTTTTTTAACAAATACATTGCAGCAATTGCAGCAGTTATACGTCGTCTTCTAATTTCAACAATAACCGCCACTGTGCGTTTATAATATTTTACATACTCGATATATTGATTACAATATTCCAACTCCATTTTTGCGGTTATGTCAGATTATGTACTTAGCAATTGCCGCTTTTAACGCTGCTTTGCGTTGCGGTGGAGTTGGGTGGAGTAAGGATAAAACGCCAGCTTTTATTCGCTACATGAAAAGGATAGAGGCGATAGCGTTTAGCTTTTTAACGCTGCTTTGCGTTGCGATTGAGTGGGAGTAAAACGCCAGCTTTTACTCGCTGCGTGAAATTGCATCTTTATGCAAGTGTACTCCTGCGGTTTTAATCCCGGTCTACAATGGGTGTAGTAAGCCTTAAGCCGTAAGAAAATGACCACCAATGGTCGATTATTTTCCTCATATTCAGCTGTGATTGGTCAATTTCTTAAGGCTTATTGCACCAATTGTAGACCGGAACTTATGCGTTATACAAAAATTTGTACTCTGACCTTTGTACTGGAGTTCAATCTACTACATTAAGCAATTGCAGAACAGGCTTAATACTACTCGCACAGTTGATAAAGTGCTCTTGGTTATATATATTCTTCTAATTGCAGTTATTTCAACATGTTGAAGCTCATGCCAGGAAAACTAGCATTTGTTACTGGTTCGTGACGATTTCTGTTCTTATTAAATGTTATTTAGTACAATTGCTTTTATAATTAAAAATTCTTTTTTATATATACTTTAGCTCATATTTTAGATTAACAAACTTTAAATTATAGCGATTTCCCCTAAATAACTTCTCCGTTAATATTTTACTTCGATTATACATTTATATAGTAAAGATATAGTTGTTAGCAATATATACGTGAATAAAACTCTTACTCATTAAATATTAGATGTAAGTATAATACATAATTGTTTTTTTCAGACTTGAGTGTTTACACATTAATAATGTATGAATTACTTTAAAACCCGTTGCACCAACATTATTTTGTTTTTAAATAAGTCTTAAACATGTATCTACTTTATTTTCATTTTTCAATAAATATAAACATATATTTAAGCCTCGCTTGAAGCCAAAATAACGTTAATGCAGTCGGGCCAAAAGATAAATGATAAATTCAAACCTCTTGTCTTATATTTTGCTGAAATTACAATCATTCGATTTATTTTGAGTAAAAATAAAAGTTAAAAAACAGAAATTACCGTTTTTTTTTACCTTCAGGCTAGTAATTAAACGCCAAAAGTGCTAAAAGTGACATATTTAAAGGTTAGGAAATCTGTCATACCGACAATAGAAACATGAGCATGCGCTATCTGCGCTGCAAAATAATGCGTGAAATATAAAACATATAATTGTAAAACCGAATAATTTTTTCAAAATATAAAGTAAGAAACCTAAGGAATTTAATTTCATATCTGTAAAAAACCAGAAAAATATACATGTCTTGATCATGAACGAATTCTAACATTACAGAAATTCATGTTTTATAAGATATATTAGATCTCAAATGGAAATCCAATTAGTAATTATTAGCTCGAGTAATTTTGAAATCAATAGTAAATCTTGATTGTCTTAATCACATTACAGGTGCTGGAAGTGGCATAGGAAGAGAGGTGTGTCGAGTTTTCGCTCGAGAAGGTGCTACTGTTATAGCAACTGATCTAAATGTCAAAACTGCTGAGGAAACTGTAGCTACTTTGGAAGGTCTGTATGATTTTATTAATTAATGTCTTTATTAGAGATTAAAACCAATTTATTTTTGCAATATCAAAGTATTATAATTAACTAAAATTACATTTATTTCATTTTCCAATCTCCAATAATTTTATCTATATATATATATATGATTATATATTATGATTATATTCTATTTACTATTATATTTATTATTATTATATTTACAGTATAATTATTTATTACTACATTATTTCAATATTTATTAATGTGCTCATCATTGCAGGTGCTGGTCATGCTGCATTAAATATTGATGTTGCTGATCGAAACAGTGTTGAAACAGTATTTAAACATGTGTTAGAGCAATTTTCAAAACCGCCTACCATCATTGTTAATTCAGCAGGCATTACACGGGATCACTTTTTAGTAAAACTGACTGACAATAACTTTGATGATGTAATCAATGTCAATTTAAAAGGCACTTTTCTAGTTATGCAAACTGCTGTCAAAGCAATGATAGAAGCAAATGCAACCAAAGATTCCTCGATTATCAATATCAGTTCAATTGTCGGTAAACGTGGGAATATTGGACAAAGCAACTATTGTGCATCAAAGGCTGGAGTGGTTGCTATGACAAAGACTGCTTCCATGGAGTTTGGACAGTATGTATTAGATACACATATCAATTACTTTAAATAAATGATTTTTTAATACAAAAGATGTGTTCTATTTTTCACAGGTTTGGGATTCGGGTGAATTCAGTACTGCCTGGTTTTATAGACACTCCTATAACTGCAACTGTTCCTGACAAAGTTAAAGAATTATTTATAAAAAATATACCGTTGCAAAGACTTGGAAAGCCGCAAGAAGTGGCAGAAGTTATTGCATTTTTAGCTTCTGATAAGAGTTCTTATGTAAATGGAGCGTCTATTGAAGTTACAGGTGGAATGTATTAAATTTTATGGTTTATTATGAACTCGGTATTTAATATAATAATGTGACTCAGGAATATGAGAAAGACATAAAATGTTGGCGAATATCACATATCTAAATATTCAGATAATCATGCGAAATGGCTTAAGGTATGTTATTTTTTCTTAAGTTTGATTGGTTTATTAAATGAACATTTTATGAATAATGTTAAGTGGGTAAATATATTGAGATTATTTTGAACATTTTTAAAACTAATTCTTAAAACCATTCTGTTAAGAAAATATCAATTAAGCGTATGTAACACCTTATATCTTGAAACTTCCTCTATTTGATAGAAAACTTTTGTTACCAGAAGTTATGTAAATACCGTTTGTGCTCATCATATATACTGTATGACATATTTTATTGCAATATTGAAAGTATACATTTTTTTATTAATAATATATATTAAATATATATTTAATACATATTTGGGTAATTGTTAAGAATACCCACTGCACCTCCGATTTTGACGAAATTAGGCTCATTCAACGCGTTTTCACTCAAAATGAAAGAATCTGGCAAGAAAAAGTGTCGCTCTGGCCCGTGAACCGAGATATCAAGCGTTGAAGTTGGTGATTGCACAGGTTAAGATACCTGTCATCTCGGCGTTATGTAGCAAACTGAGCATGCGCTGTTATCACGTTTGCATGCTGGTGACCGCATGCGCATGCGTTTTAGTAACTTAATTTATTTAAAAAGTGTTAAATAAAAATTTTGAAATTTATGAATCTGTACAATATTTCTTATAATAACCCAACCTGAATCTTAGTTTTAAATAAAAAATTGTTTTGCATGAAAGTTGAAACTACCGATGTCTGTTTTACAGTGAAATTAACTTTTATCTTAATTTGCATGATACAAAGCACTTTCCACGTGAAGCGAGGTCCATCCCTATCCCACTTTCTCCACCCCCAGCGTTCCCCGCCCTCACAGATGTCTGCTTTGCAGCTAAATTAATTGTTATTTTAATTTACATGATACAGGGGGCTTTTTACGCGAAGCGAGGTCCACCCCCACCCCACCTTTTCCACACCCACCACCCCCCGCGCGCGCGGGGTGGTGGGGGTGGAGTAGGGGTAGAAAGGTGGGATGGGGGTGGACCTCGCTCCGCGTAAAAAGCCCCCTGTATCATGTAAATTAAAATAACAATTAATTTGGCTGCAAAGCAGACATCTGTGGGGAAGGGTACGCTGGGGGTAGAGAAAGTGGGATGGGGATGGACCTCGCTTCACGTGGAAAGTGCTTTGTATCATGCAAATTAAGATAAAAGTTAATTTCACTGTAAAACAGACATCGGTAGTTTCAACTTTCATGCAAAACAATTTTTTATTTAAAACTAAGATTCAGGTTGGGTTGGGTTAAAAAAGGGGGGCGGGGGAAGGTGCGAAGCCCCTCCCCCTTTTAAGCATTTACTTTCCGCACGATAACTTAATTAATTTATTCATTTATCACTGAATCACTTATATTGCTCTGTATTTATGTTTCAAATTCGCGCACTTTTTGTATGTGTGTGCCCATGGAGGGCTGCGTTCAGATTCCCCACCCGAGTGCACCCAGGCACCTAAAGAGCGTTCAGATTCCTTTAGAGTGCCCCTACCGGACATTAGGTGGGTCGTTCACTTTATCACTCTGTCTATCCCGAGAGAGTGGAAAAACTACATGGGTCCTTGAGCCGGGTGAAACGGGTGGGTGACGTAAAGGTGCGTTCCAAAATGTATCGCTATAAAAATTTCTATATATTTGTGATAAAGCTCGTATATTTAAAACAAATTTAAAATAAAAAAATAAATTTAATTTAAAATATTATAGTAAATAAAAATTAAAATGTATAAATATAATAAAGAAAAACGTTAATAACCAAGTAAAGTTTAAACGTTTTGTTTATTATTCTGTTTATGTAATTACAGATTAATAAATATTAATCTTTTATTCTATTAACGTAAGGTTTCTTGGTCTACAGTCTCACAAAACTGTTATATAAATATTTATATTTGAGATTAGTATGTTAAAGATTTTTAGTATTATTAAATATTTTCTGATACTAATAAAATATACTGTTTGTTTTCTGTTCCTGAACTCCCTGAATTAGTGTGCACTTAAAGTGAAATAGATATATATTTGAAAGTTAGTGAAAACAAGAAGGAACGTTCCAGTGCAGTCTAGTGCAGGAATAGAAAACAAGCCTATACATATAATAGATGATATGCGCAATATATATCTTCATCTAATTTGTTAAAATAAAAATTTATTTTCATTGTTTAAATTGATTCGTCCTATTCTACTAACATTTAATTTTCATCTACTTTAGTTATATTGATAAAAATATTCATAGTAAAATATTTATGTATTATCTTTATCGTTTATCTTAATTTATTATGTAATTTATTCTGAATCTGAGATATTTATGTTACTATTTCTCAGCGTTATTTGCTAAACACACCCAATGTTTGAGAGTGCGTTCAGATTCCATAAACCACTAGGGAGCTTTTCATTAGTTCCGCCCATTTACCCAGTCACCCAGAGATCACTCACCGGGTGGAGAATCTGAACGCAGCCGAGCATGCAAACGTGCCCAAAGCGCATGCTCATAACGCCGAGATGACAGGTATCTTAACCTGTGCAATCGCCAACTTTAACACTTGATATCTCGATTCGCGGGCCAAAGCGACACTTTTTCTTGCCAGATTCTTTCATTTTGAGAGAAAACGTCCAATTGAGTCCTCCACCGCCATTTTGGGACCGCTCTAACGTCATCAAACACCATTCGTATCATTCCGTAAACAGCTGTGGTCACAATATGGCTGCTCGCTTAGCCAATCAAGTATCAATCAGATTACCAATCAGAGTTTCGGACATCAATGTCGCTTCTCTCTTTATATAGGACTTAGAGTCCTATATAAAGAGAGAAGCGACATAGAACCCCCACCACAACCTTCAGTATCCAATTGAGTCCTCTACCGCCATTTTGGGACCGCTCTAACGTCATCAAACACCATTCGTATCATTCTGCAAACAGCTGTGGTCACAATATAGCTGCTCACTTAGCCAATCAAGTATCAATCAGATTACCAATCAGAGCTTCGGACATCAATGTCGCTTCCCTAACAGCACAAAGTCGACTTTAAGTCGACTATGAGTCGGCCATAACTGCTAGACGTCTGGAAAATGGACGTCCATAAATCGACTTTAGACGACTTAAAGACGTCTGTAAGTCATACAATGTCCCACTTTAATCGACAACTATAAGTCGACTTTTAGAGACGTCTTTAAGTCATACATTTGAAGACAACTATAAGTCGACTATAGTTAGCCATCCTACAGACATTCTATGCAGTTGTAAAGGAAGGAATATTGAAATTGGGAAAATATGTTATAACATTTTTTACTTGTTTGATTCGTTTTATTTAAAAAAAAAAAGAAAATGGTTATAATATGTAAAGCAAATATAAATGTGTATATCTGTGTATATGTATTGTGCGCATTTGTTTAACTTTGTGTGTGTATATGTATATCACAATAACTTAATGTATATAAAATTATCTCGCATAATATTACTATTGTATACAGATGCATTTGTTAAGAAAAATAATAATAAAAATAATAAAAACTTTTAACTATATTATATTAATGGACGTCACATAAGAAAAAAAATCTTTATTTCTCACCTCTCGTTAAATATCCTGTATACATGTATAGATTCTAAATTTATACAATGTCAATGTAAAATGTTCTTTCTATATAAATTATAGAACTTAGCTAACTTTTTAAGAAATGGATCCTTTGTTGTAGATGCTGCAAAGATAAAATATTCTTTTTTATTTTGCATTCTGCAACTCGAATCTCTAATGGATAAAGAATGTCACTTTGTTTTACTCAAGATATTGAGGGATAATTTGTTTATCTTGATTGCTGGTACATTCCTTGTGTTCTTTTCTGCAATTAGAATGCACAAATTGAAAGTGATATTATTAAAAAAACAATTGAATCAATCATTTAAAAAATAATTCAACTTAAATAAAAAAAAAATTAATTGAGCGTCAAAATCAAAATGTTAATATCTATAACAATATTTAATTAATATCAATTTTTAATTAATTTTAGTGCTGCAGTTGTAAAAACTAAACATCTTTAATTCTCTAAAAGTGAGAGTTGTTGACGTATGTTGTTTTTCAAATGAACAAATTAATTTTTGTTTTGAAGACAAAGCTCACTTGTAGTAAATATGTTCAGTTGTAGCTTCTTTTCTCCGTCACGTAAAGTTCTTTATGACTCTGCCAGTTTTCGTGCCACTCAACCTCGACACCGACATAAATACCATGGATTGGAAATGCTTTGGCAGAGAAATCTCGATACACATATCTCCAGTGTTTTTAACTGCAGTTTTTAACTGCTTCGGCACCACTGATCTCAAAACTAAAATATTCGCAATTGATCGTTTAAATATTCGGATTTATATCTAATTGATATGGTTTTACAAAAAAATACATACTATAGTCCTACTTCACGACTCGTCTGTCCCTCAACAACGGCTCACAATGGCAATCGCATATGACCGGTATGGCTGCACACGCTCCAATGGATAATAAAAAATAGCGGAGAGTACAAGAGAATTTTGTATGTCCGAACGTCTGCAGCTAATAGTCTTTATTCAATAAGCACAAGACCCGACAGACGGGTAGGATTACAACAACGCGGATTGACTCTTGCAAGAAACTTGATGACTCTCGCTTGGCGCTACATGCAGCAGCGGTGACAGCGGTGCTCGCTCACTACAGTGGCGCTCAGTCGAGTCGATTTCAAAATGTCTTTTTCTAGACGTCTTAAAGTCAACTTTTGAAAGACGTCTGCAGACGTCTATGCAAAGTCGACTTGCAGTCAACTCTGAAAGCCTGACTTAGAAAAGTCGACTTACAGTCGACATATGAATGGTTTTGCTGTTAGGGTTCTCTCTTTATATAGGACTCTAATAGGACTCTACTCTGACCTTTGTACTAGAGTTCAATCTACTACATTATGCAATTGTAGAACAGACTTAATACTATTCGCACAGTTGATAAAGTGCTCTTGGTTATATATATTCTTCTAATTGCAGTTATTTCAACAGAGTCGCTGGTTGACCGTGTACCATTAAGCGTGTTTGTAATAGAGTGAAAAAGCGCGGTTAGGATTGCTGACGCAATCCTCCTTACTTTTTGTGCAATCATATCCTGTATTCCTATTTAAGCCTTTTGTTCCCCATACAACTTTCTGCAATGGCCAAATCGTCCCTGCCCTAAATTCACTGGAGACGGGTGCCAATTTAAAAAGAAGAAGAAGAAGAAGAAGAAGTTATTTCAACATGTTGAAGCTCATGCCAGGAAAACTAGCATTTGTTACTGGTTCGTGACGATTTCTGTTCTTATTAAATGTTATTTAGTACAATTGCTTTTATAATTAAAAATTCTTTTTTATATATACTTTAGCTCATATTTTAGATTAACAAACTTTAAATTATAGCGATTTCCCCTAAATAACTTCTCCGTTAATATTTTACTTCGATTATACATTTATATCGTAAAGATATAGTTGTTAGCAATATATACGTGAATAAAACTCTTACTCATTAAATATTAGATGTAAGTATAATACATAATTGTTTTTTTCAGACTTGAGTGTTTACACATTAATAATGTATGAATTACTTTAAAACCCGTTGCACCAACATTATTTTGTTTTTAAATAAGTCTTAAACATGTATCTACTTTATCTTCATTTTTCAATAAATATAAACATATGGTAATACTGAAGGAGACAGTCTTCCTCACCAATTTTGATGAAATTAGGCTCATTCGATGCGTTTTCACATGAAACTAACGAATCTGGCAGAAAAAAGTGTCGCCCGGCCACACGAATCGAGATATCAATCGTTAAAGTTAGCGATTGTACAGGTTAGAATATCAGTCATCTCGGCGTAATGTAACGAACTGAGCATGCGCTGTAATAGAAATATGCACGAAATTTGAAATGCTTATTAATAATTATATCACGGCCACATTTACTACACTTGCTTGTATTTGCTAAAACATTATGTTGGATTAAAAAAGTTATTAGTTTTTGTGCAATGTAGATTTTTTTAATAAGGCATGAAAACAATTTATTTTATAAAATTAATTAATTTAATTAATAGACACATTCCACTTACAAATAGATATCTTGAAACGAGGTCTACATATGTATTGCTCCCTCCACATGAGTTTGCGACTTTCCACACGAAGGGAGATCCACCCCATCCCACCACCCGCGCGCGCGGGGGGAGGAATAAAATATACAATGATGTAATTATTAATAAAGAAACGTTTCAAATTTCGTGCACATTTGTATCACAGCGCATGCTCTTTACATTACGCCGAGATGACTGATATTCTAACCTGTACAATCGCTAACTTTAATGATTGATATTTCGGTTCTCATGGCAGAGCGACACTTTTTTTGCCAGATTTGTTAGTTTCATGTAAAAACGCGTCGAATGAGCCTAATTTCATCAAAATCGGTGAGGAAGACCGTCTCCTTCAGTATTACCAAACATATATTTAAGCCTCGCTTGAAGCTAAAATAACGTTAATGTAGTCGGGCCAAAAGATAAATGATAAATTCAAACCTCTTGTCTTATATTTCAGTGAAATTACACTCATTCGATTTTTTTTTGAGTAAAAACAAAAGTTAAAAAATAGAAATTACCGTTTTTTTTTACCTTCAGGCTAGTAATTAAACGCCAAAAGTGCTAAGTGACGTATTTAAAGGTTAGGAAATCTGTCATACCGACAATAGAAACATGAGCATGCGCTGTCTGCGCTGCAAAATAATACGCGAAATATAAAACATATAATTGTAAAACCGAATAGTTTTTTCAAAATATAAAGTAAGAAACCTAAGGAATTTAATTTCATATCTGTAAAAAACCAGAAAAATATACATGTCTTGATCATGAACTAATTCTAACATTACAGAAAGAAATTCATGTTTTATAAGATATATTAGATCTCAAATAAAAATCCAATTAGCTCGAGTAATTTTGAAATCAATAGTACATCTTGATTGTCTCAATCACATTACAGGTGCTGGAAGTGGCATAGGAAGAGAGGTGTGTCGAGTTTTCGCTCGAGAAGGTGCTACTGTTATAGCAACTGATCTAAATGTCAAAACTGCTGAGGAAACTGTAGCTACTTTGGAAGGTCTGTATGATTTTATTAATTAATGTCTTTATTAGAGATTAAAACCAATTTATTTTTGCAATATCAAAGTATTATAATTAATTAAAATTACATTTATTTCATTTTCCAATCTCCAATAATTTTATCTATATATATATATATACTTATTATGATTATATTCTATTTACTATTATATTTATTATTATTATATTTACTGTATAATTATTTATTACTACATTATTTCAATATTTATTAATGTGCTCGTCATTGCAGGTGCTGGTCATGCTGCATTAAATATTGACGTTGCTGATCGAAACAGTGTTGAAACAGCATTTAAACACGTGTTAGAGCAATTTTCAAAACCGCCTACCATCATTGTTAATTCAGCAGGCATTGCACGGGTTCACTTTTTAGTAAAACTGACTGACAATAACTTTGATGATGTAATCAATGTCAATTTAAAAGGCACTTTTCTAGTTATGCAAACTGCTGTCAAAGCAATGATAGAAGCAAGTGCAACCAAAGATTCCTCGATTATCAATATCAGTTCAATTTTCGCTAAACGTGAGAATATTGGACATAGCAACTATTGTGCATCAAAGGCTGGAGTGGTTGCTATGACAAAGACTGCTTCCATGGAGTTTGGACAGTATGTATTAGATACACATATCAATTACTTTATTTAAATGATTTTTTAATACAAAAGATAAATATGTTGTATTTGTCACAGGTTTGGGATTCGGGTGAATTCAGTACTGCCTGGTTTTATAGACACTCCTATGACTGCAACTGTTCCTGACAAACTTAAAGAATTATTTATAAAAAATATACCGTTGCAAAGATGTGGAAAACCGCAAGAAGTGGCAGAAGTTATTGCATTTTTAGCTTCTGATAAGAGTTCTTATGTAAATGGAGCGTCTATTGAAGTTACAGGGGGAATATGTTAAATTTTATGGTTTATTATGAACTCGGTATTTAATACAATAATGTGACTCAGGAGTATGAGAAAGACATAAAATGTTGGTGAATATCACATATTCAGATAATCATGCGAAATGACTTAAGGTATGTTATTTTTTCTTAAGTTTGATTGGTTTATTAAATGAACATTTTTAAAACTGATTCTTAAAAGCATTCTGTTAAGAAAATATCAATTAAGCGTATGTAACACCTTATATCTTGAAACTTCCTCTATTTGATAGAAAACTTTTGTTATCAGAAGTTATGTAAATACCGTTTGTGCTCATCGTATATACTGTATGTCATATTTTATTGCAATATTGAAAGTATACATTTTTGTATTAATAATATATATTAAATATATATTTAATACATATTTGAATATATATTTTTTATTGTACTAAAAATATAAATTGTTTATTGTATTGAAGATTTAAATAAAAGATTAAATTCAAGATATAAGGTGTTACATACGCTTAATTGATATTTTCTTAACAAAATGCTTTTAAGAATCAGTTTTTAAAATATTCAAAATAATCTCCATATATTTACCCACCTAACATTATTCATAAAATGTTCATTTAATAAACCAATCAAACTTAAGAAAAAATAACATACCTTAAGCCATTTCGCATGATTATCTGAATATTTAGATATGTGATATTCGCCAACATTTTATGTCTTTCTCATATTCCTGAGTCACATTATTGTATTAAATACCGAGTTCATAATAAACCATAAAATTTAATACGCATAAGATGCGTATTATGTAAATACCGTTTGTGCTCATCGTATAATACTCTATGTCATACTTTATTGCAATATTGAAAGTATACATTTTTTTATTAATAATATATATTAAATATATATTTAATACATATTTGAATATATATTTTTTATTATACTAAAAATATAAATTGTTTATTATATTGAAGATTTAAATAAAAGATTTACAAAAAGACTTATACTTGTTATTATATTTTAATAAAATTGTAGAAGTAATAATATATTAGGAATATTAAATGTTTTGTGACTTAACATATTTTTAAAAATGAATAAAACATAACGAAGTTAAACTGCATAAATGATCTTTTTAAAGCGTGTATAGTTTATAATCATGTCACTTGCACAAGCAAATTATCTACCATTATAATGCTCATATTATGTGGTTTAACTTTTTCCAATTAGTATTTTCGTGCAGGAAACGTAATAAACCACTTTATTTTCTTTTTTTTTTACAAATAATGTTTTCTGGATTTATTTACGTAATATATTTGTAAATTGAAATATTGATAGAGTAGATAGTATTGTAGAATTGTCATATACATTAAGCATGGAAAGTTATTTTTGGAAATTGCTTGCCTCAGCAAAGAAGAGACTTTGATGAATACGATCAATAACAAATATCCTGTATTAACACTGCTCCAATGTCTAAAAGGAATGATTTTTTTCCTAATGCAAACTTTGCTCATCTTGTTTTTACGACATTACGCGCGACGAGCAAGCCATCGTCAAAGAGTCCCGCAAGAGAAAAAAGAAGTTTCGGCATGACTGAACAGCCAATGATAGTTTGTCAAAGAATTAGTAGGAGAGAAAGAGAAGATCCTCTAATAATATGAAATTTCACAGTGAAACTTCTAGGTTCCGTCGTTAATCCAGCACGAAGTCATGCGAAACGATGCTGAAAGTTTTGCAATTCATAATTCGAAACATCGTGGCCCGCACTGAATTTTTTCTCTGTAAATTATTTTAAGCAGCTACTTTATTGCTCATTGATTTAAACAAATAATAAACAGTTGTAAATCAATTAATCTTAATTATTAATTAAAAATACTTTTGGGCACTATTATCGTTATAAATCTAGATAAATTAATTTAGCGACAACATTATGAAGTCTTAAGATTAGTTCCTTCTCCAGATAAACTACGTGGTAAATTATCTAATGGATAAATATCTACATCTACATACAAACATATAATGTATAAACGTAGGCATTTAGCCATTAGATAATTTACCAGTTTATTATCCGGACATAGAATAACTCGCTTTTAAAGACGATTAAACGACATTTTACATTAAAACTTTTGTCTTTTAGTCTTTAAGAAAATGGTTCGAAGATAGAGCCAAAACGTTCAGATTATACATTTTTATAATAAGATTTTTAATTTGATTTATTTCTACGCATTAATTACCGCGCTTGACTCGTATTAGCCGTTTTATATTTTTTAATTTTTATCGTTAAAGAGTCTTTGAATTTAAAATAATACTGCAGCGTACCATTTGAATATAAAAGTATATCAAAAATATACTCTTATATTCTATAAGCACTATAATATTCCTAGAATATTATACGAATATTGTTAAAAATTAAAATAATATTCCAATAATATTCCAAGAATTTAATATTTTTTAATATTATGGAAGTATTGTATTAATGTTATATGTCTACTTTGTATAATATTCGTGCTATATTATTTTAATATCCATAGAATATTACAAAAATCGTCTACAATTATTTTTATTCAAAAATTAATGTAAATTATTATACATAAAATATTCGTAAACTTTATAATTATTATATTTAAAAGTTATAATATTCTCGATAATTTAAAATATTAAAATATTGAAGTAAATAATATTATTTACTTATATAATATTTATATAATATTAGGAGTAGACATATAACCACTTTTTATTAATATTAAATAATATTCCGGGGATATTATTTGATATAAATAATATTGCAACGCTTACAAAATATCAAGATTATTAATCTAAACTATTATTAATTTATTAATTTGATCAGTTTGTTAAATTAAAGAAAAACCGGATTTTCCTAACCGGATAATGCTACGTACGAGACCGGAATTATAGTTGTGCAATGTTCTTACGCTTAAATGTAATAACGCACATTTTCCATAAATTTTCATTAAAACGCATATGTATAATTCTCGTATATTAAAAATTCATAAATGCAAAATTAATTTCTTTCAAAAGTTTTAAGATAAAAGATTTTTTAATTTTCGATCTTTATATGAGAGTGAACAAAAAATAAAATATATAATTGCTTTGTCGATCGTTATAAAAAAAATTTTAGTCGATCTCTTACTGAAAAAAAAAATTGATAAAAATACGAAAAAATTATTGGTATACTACTGAAGTTTCTTAATAGAGTGTATCAGTGTCAGTAATTTTTTCATATTCTTGTAGTTTTTTAAAAGATCTATTCAACGATAGATTCAAATTGAATTCCACGTATGGAACATCTCGACCGTACGTAAGATTATGTATTTTAATGATGAATTGTTCAGTAAATCAGAAATGTCGATCTTTTGTAGATTCATACACAAATGCAGTTTTTAGTTATGCTATTCAATTACTTTAAGAAAAAAATCGCAAAATGGATCTAAATTGACTAAGAAAAGTCTTTCTGACCGTTAAATTACTAGACGCACGCGAGCACGTGTCGATGAGCTCGTACTGCGCCTCGCGCGTACCACCAACCACTCTAAAGGTTTTCGATTTTCACTCCACAGGGAGACTTCGCCCCACCATCATCTTCATTATAATACCGCGAGAACATTTCAGAACCATTGGTCGGACCACGGCCGACCGGTACGATACAGTTGAACTGTGGTCATCCAGCAGGATAGAAGGACACATTTGAAAACGCGTTCGATCATTAGTAGTCGATCATTTGTTATTCTTTCGTTTACCGCTTTCTTTCCAAGAGCGGATGTGACAACATTAACGTTTCGAAGTTACCATGAACTTAAAAGAATCGAATTATCAGAATTCTCTGACAGATAACTCAGAAACAGAGATGCAAAAATCAACATAACGCAGTTTTGCTCAAATTGACGAATAACGTGATCAACGAAGATCCAATCGTTCAAATACTGAAACAAGTACGCAAGTGTACGACGAATTAATAATATTTCTAGCAATGTTACGAGCATCCTGACAGAGGATCGTTATTTTAATTGCTCAAAGACTCGTTGAGAATTTTAAGAGTTTGTCTGTCAGAAAAAGACGTCAAGAAGATCGATTGCTAGAAGAGAAGAAAATTTTCGTTAATTTTGACAATCGACTCCAAAGATCTGTCTAAATCGCCGATTATGTGAAACCGGTGAATCTCGTACAAATTGTCTTACAAACGCTGAAATCATCGTAAATCTTTTTCTGTGAACATTTATGAAATAAACATGCGGAGCACAATGTATCCGCCGCTTGTAACTTTGCTCATATTTTCCGCAATTTGCGTACACGCCGAAGAAATATCTACCAGTATTCCGGACGATGCTGCAGAGGAGCCAGTTCTACGAGTACGAAGCTTGCCAACGACGATTAATGTGGTTGAGAAAAACTGGACTAGTCTGTCGGAGATGCTGGATGTTTTTAGTGCGCGTAATTTAGTAAGAAATTGGATCGAAGGGAAATATCCCGTTGGGGTACAATGCGGCAAAGACATTACAACATACGTCAATGCTCTGAAAAATGAAGAATTATGGGCTCTCAAAGGTAAATTTTATTTCAATTCCTTTGTTTGTTAATTATTATTTTATTCTTCAATTAAACTGTGATTATTTTAACTCTAATTTGTAATTTCTAAAAACAGATCAATGTCACTTCTTCTGAATAAGTAAAAAGTAAATAAATATACAGAAAAGATATATCTTTTTAATGAATTGAAATTCTTGTAAAAATTAAGTATTAATATATAAACAAAAATTACTATTTTAAGTATTATCATATACAACAAAGTTTTATATTCATAAACCTAAAGTCAAAGAAAAATATAAATAAAAAATTTTATAAAGGTAATTTATATAATTTATCTATAGTATATAATAATTTGCAATTATATTCAGACTATACATATACATATTACATAAAATAATATATAAGAAATTATATGTTAATAGGTAATTTAAAAAAACTATTGATTTAATAGACTGACATATTCTTGCCTTTCTTCTTATATGTTAATGACTTCATTCTTATGATTTCTGAAGTTGTTTATATATCTCTTATAAATATTATAACCAACCTTTGATTTCTATGTGTATATATTGCCGTGCATTATAGTGCGCATCCAACACGTTTCTATGGACTATTCCCATTAAATACTTTTTTAAACGTTATAACGCATACTTAGAAATCAGAGGTAAATCAAAACTTTTATTCTTATAGAAAGTTACAAGATATTAGAGATATCAGTAATAAAGCAATTAGCAACTAGCAATAAATATATTCGTAAACCGGATAAATAATGCTTCTCGAAAACTTTTATTCTATGTTTCTAAGATTTATAAAAAGATTGCCGATTAACTTGATACGGTTTATTTAATAATTTTGAAATAATATTACTTGTTGATAAATGTTTTTCGTAAAAAAATTTTTTAATCAATCATTTTAATTATACTCTAAAATAATTTTCAAGATTATTAATTAACATTGATTATATTTATGTGTTTATATACTGTTAGCTTCAGAAATTGTCTCAATGTTTAAATTATAATGTATGAACATTACTTTGCAACGCTAGTTCGTGTAGACTATCGTTCAAAGCTTTAAACTGTAAGGTAGAAATACAATGTACCTTGGAGTTCTGAAACTTCGAACAAAACGGTCGAAGAGGATGACCTTCGTCCTTCTACTGCAAGAATTTCTTTGTACTTGAAGCAAATTGCTTACTGTACGCAAAAAATTCTTTCTAATCTATTTATTAATTTTATTACAATGAAATATATTAAAGACAACAGATGTGTATGGTTGATAGACCGTGATTCTTTGTCTTATATTTTCTTAAATTAATTACTGTGATTTGAGTTACGAATTGGTATTTTATAACTCAACATAATCAATATCCCTCGTTGCATTATGTAATTGTTATATCTCCACTTTTGCGTCAGTAGGTATTTAATAACACTTACATTATTACTTTACATAATCAATTACGTTACGCTAGGCGTAAGATATTTAATTTTTGATCTGATTACATCGCACTCTCTGTGTCTCATATCGAACGATTTTGTACGTGCCACGTGTATATGTAACTTCCTATGCATTACAACTTTCTCTCTCATGCAGCTTTCTACGTTACATTGCGCTGTAGATAATCGTGCTAAATCATTCGGTGAGATGCGAGTTATTCGAACAATCCCCTTCCAGTTGCATCACTATTGTGGGAATAAAATATTTGCACGGAATATCTTGAAATTGTCCGCCGTTTATTGTAATAACAGAGTCTCCGATTTTAATTTTGCGGAATCTCCTAATTTAAGAGCTGTACCGTGCCAGATACTTAACGTTAAGTATGACGAAGCTACCAAATTATGGCACGCTTCGTAACTTTCCCCGAGAAAATACCGATTTCGGAGTTGTTAAGAAGTTTACCGTTAAGATTTAAGCCGGTTAAAGTTTGAGAATACTCTATCTGTTCTCCCGCCGTCCGGTTCACGTATGTCGGAAGAAATGGGACGCGCCGACGTCAAAGTCATATTGATAAACCAGCCGGGAGCATTCTCACTAAACAACGTCTGCTTTCCGGTTTCCTCCCGTTTGCCTACTTTCGTTGCGAGGTTTCACTTTTAGCGACACAAGAAAGAGTCGATCAAACGTGTCGGCTTCACGTGAAACAGTCGACGCGACTCCGTTTAGCGAGTCACGCCTTCGACGCTTCACTTTCCTCGATCAATTGGTATTTTCGCACGCTCGTTTGACACAGACGAGTTGTTTCCTAATTCGCCATTGTTATTTTTATTTTTTTTTTTACAAAGAAAATATCTTAAGAACATTTTAATTAATTTCCGTCCATTACTTGATTTGTTATGACAGTTTGATCTTCTCAAATAATAATAAATTTTTTTCCAAAACAAAGCGTATGTACATTAGTCATATATTTCCTATAATAATATTTTTTTGTAAAACAACACGCGTATTATTGAAAGAATATCTTTTATATTTTTTAACATCTAAAATGTGAGCTTGATTAGATTAAAAAGTTTAAGAAGAAATGTACTTAACTTCCTGGAAAGAGTGGCACGAAAAAAATATTGAAATGTATAATCTGGTTAAATATTGCGGAATTTTCTTGAGATGCGAAAGCTACGATCAGTTATTACGTATTTTTCCTTTCGAAACGTTATGACATCTGAAAGTGTTGCGGCGAAAGTAAAAAGATGATAGTTTAATTAGGAATCACACATTATTCGATATGTAAATGTTTACACAATTTATTGGTTATATGTTTAATTTTGTGCATACATGTATCATAAAATAATGAAAATTTATAAATACTAAAATTTCTATTGTTTATTAAAGTATTTTAATTAATAAAAAAAAAATACTAATAATAATTTTAAATGCATTCAGAAATTGTGATGTAAAGATTACAATGCAATATTGTTAAATATATACTTAAGTATACAATACTTAGATTAGTATAATCTAAATAAACACGTTTTCTTTCTCCGCACGAATTTCATCATGGGCAAGAACTAAAGAAAAAACTACCATTTGCCACCTGCCGTTCAGGTAGAGGTCTTGTCTTAAGTAGGTCAGGGTTTACCTTTTCGCATTTCATTCTCGCGATAACGAAATTTCAATGATGATTTCAAGGAAAGTTATGTACAAATCTATGATTTGCAACAATGGACGAGCTTTTTATACGCACAATTTTTTGTGGTTTCGTCAGTATATGAACTTTAGTCGGCTCTCTTTCTCTCTCTCTCTCTTTTTTGGCGATTATCTTGCGTTTAGGAGGATCTAAGCAAAGAGTATAAGTGTAAATGAACAAACTTCATTAAACATGGATAGAGCTGCGAGTATAGCCAAGACTCAAATTTATGTTGTTAACAGTGATGGGTAAAATATTTTTGAAATGTATACAGACATACTTGGATACTTTAAAAGTATCTTCTCAGATACGTATCAGACACTTCAAAATTATATTTTATTGCAATAACGATAATATGCACAAAATAAATTAATGTTCATTAAATGTTAATGACGTAGAAGATTAAATTTATATTATTAATTTAATAACGTGCAAAATACAAGAAGATATAAAAAAATTCTCCAACCAAATTTATAATTATAGAATAAAAAAAAAATGGATATTCTTTGTATATCACACGTGCTATTGCTCTATTGTTTTTAGCATTCAATACGATACAGTATTGCAAACACTCATTAGCCGATTAATCCAAAAATTACTTTATTCGTTTTTACTAATCAGAAATTTATTTTACAAAACAAAAATGCTTCAAAGATACCATCACTTAACGTATCTGAAAATGTATCTGAAAAATAGTTCAGATATAGTGTTTTAGTATCTAAATACAGATACAAATAATCTAATTCGAATGCAATATTGTATCTCAGGTTCAAATATCCAAAATGTATCTGTATACATGTATCTAACAAATATACATATAGAGATACTATCCTGCGCTAATTGTTAATTGTTAAATATTATTTCATCTCTTATCGGTATATCTAAATCAGAAAAACAGAGTTCATTACGCTCGTTTCGCTTCGATTCGTTTGCTTGTGATCATTCGTCCTTGCCAGCTTGGTCTCGCTCCACCTTGAGCAATGTTCTTCAACCGGAAAGCATTCTCCATAACTGGCCACTACTTTCACCCTCCGTGAGCCCACAACCTGTACCACCGTTGTGGTATTCGTGCATTTCGCGAACTTCATGTACGAGGAAAGGTGAAAGGCGTCGCTGAGCCGTACCGAGAAAACATTGTCGGAGGAAAGCATTATCGTTATGATGCCGAAGGGCCATTTGTCTCGAACGACGCCGCTCTTTTGACATACAACCGTGTTATTTCCTCGCGCGCCATCCGTCTACCTACACTATCTGCGCGCTATTCTATCTGTGAAAATGTCACTTCCTAGTTTCTACCATTACAGATCAAAATTTGCTGAAAAAAAAAAATGCGCCATTATTGAGCTATGTAAAACGAGATGCTGAGTAAAAGCGCGGTATGTCAGATCTTATTTATTTGTGGAAACAAATGTTTTTTTTAATTTGTGTTTAAAAAAAATGAATGACGTAATAAAAGCAAAATATTTTAATTTTTTGTATGCTTTAGGCCTCTGTAATTGTAGAAAAACTTTTAAAATTTGATTTTACGGCAGAGTAATATATGTATATTAAGCTTTGCATTCCGTAAAATGTAATATCTATTTTATTGTTTAATGATTATAAAATCTAGTGAGATATACTTTAAAGATTTTTGTTGAAAATGCTGAATCTTGTACGACGCTTGACAAAGTAATCATTTTATCAATTTAATTACACTTAAGTGTCTTTTTACACGGTGGATGCGTACCGTACAAAACAGTTGTACGGTACGCATCCACCGTGTAAAAAAATCACGTAACAATTGATTTGCAATAAAATACAAAACTTGTATTAAAGCAAACTATACAAAAAGCCATTTAAAATATAGAAATGCATTCACTGAAAACATTTTATTTAATAAATAAATAAATAAGTGAATAAAAGGATCTAACGTATTAAAGAAAAAGAAAAAAAAATATTTAAAAAGAATTGATATTTTACTCATCATGAAATAAAACGTGCAAATGCGAGTAAAATGTATTGAAAAAAAATCGTGTAACTAAATCGTGTAAAAAGAGTCCTAAGTGTATTTGATGGCAAACAGACTAGCAGTTGTACTATGACGTGAAGAAGAATTAACATTTTGTATCTTGATTGTCCTAAGATTTCTCTCGTGTCCTTGAAAAATGATCACAGATTCATTCAAGTTACGTAAGTGATCTCTCTAAGTGATTAGATAAACAAAATTATACATACTATGTACATAAGTATATACGTTTTACAATTGAGCTGCAAAGACTAAGATGCTTCTCGACCAGCAGCATTAGAAAGTGGCGAGCCGAAATCGGCATTGCAATTATCGAAATTATACTATTTGAAAAGGGGAAGAATTACATGATGACAGCAGCGGTGGTGGCGGCGGCGCGGGCGATTGCTGGGGATGAAATCATGAGCTTTCGCTTTCGCGGAAACACGTTTCCATTACGGGCCCCGGCTTGTTCTCCGTAACATCCTGTTTATTTGCACGTATCGTCGTGGTTACGAACAAGTATTTATTACCATGTACGATGACTCACGCATTATACGACGCAAATGTTACGTTCATGTTAAATGGAGCGTACATTAATAATAACTCACAATTATATAAAAGAATGGTGATATCTGATCAATTACATTACGACAAATACCAGCTAAAGAACATTTAAAATTTATTTGATATTTTTTATCTAGATTTTCTTTCTATCGAGCTAGAAAGACTGATAGAGGATGCATCATTCGCGATTTTTCCGGCACATTTGTTTTTGTTATTCCAGTCTGCGCGCGTGGTTAAAATAATCATAAAAAATAATTTTATGACTATTTTAACCACATTGCGGATGATTGAAATAATCATAAAATTATTTTTCATGATAATTTTAATTAAATTTAAATAATTGGGATTATTTTTATGATAATTCGCTTGATTTTACTATCAATCACTGTCGCCTATAAACCCATGATTAATGTTTTTCTGTTCGCGGAAATTTCTTAATCAGCTTTAACCAGAAAAGCATAATAATAGAGTACATCGTTTCTAGTCACATGAATAATAAAGTTAAAATAAACATAAATTATTTTTTATGATAATATGAACTTTATTATTCACGTGACTAAGCACGATGTACTCTATTATTATGCTTTTCTGGTTAAAGTTGATTAAGTAATTTTTGCATTAAGATATTACGTTATATGCAGCAAAACATTGATCATAGGCTTACAGCTAACAATGATTGACGGTAAAATTAAGCAAAAATGTTGCTACCAACCAAATGTTATCGATTCGAATAATGTCGTTAAACAGGACTGTCGTCCATACCTCTTGTTTATTTTACTGAAGTTTTATTTGATCTTATAATGAACGTCTATTAAAGCTATTTATATTACTTTTATAGTAATTATCAAGAAATATGATTACGCAAAAAAGAAAGATAGCAGAACTGATGAAAATAAAAGAAGTCTATTTTTTTAATTTTCAGCAATTTGTCCTGAAAAATAATAGCAGCTTAGTTAATTAGAGGATAGATAACTGTGGTGTAATAGGCGGACTGCGTGTTGATAATTACGAAGAAATTAAAGTGAACGCGTAAATAAGAGCTGGTTAAAATGGATAATACTATTATGTGTTGTTTAGTTATCCTAGCGTAATGTTTTTTTTTTGTAATAGGTATATTGATATAAAATCATATAAAATACAAGTTTTCACTTTATTTCTAATGATTTTAGTAATTTTAAAGAAAAGTGAAATACGTTCTTAACATATAAACTTATCAAAATTTCTGTGCTGTTTGCTGATGATTCTTTTGATGTGAAAGAAAATTTTTTCAATTTCCTAATTCTTCAGAAAACTAATTCTGTGCGATTGATAAAGTTACCTAATTGACAAACAAGAGAGCTAATCATTGTAATCGATTGTTTCACTAGCGACCAATTGTAGGTTCACTATGAAATGTATGTACTCATCTATTGTTGCAATAGAGCAATCACAAATGACAGCTAGCTAAGACATTGCATTAGAAACGGATCGCGTTTCACTTTCATATGTCGAGGTTATTACATTTCTGCGTATGTCAGAAAAAAGAAAGTTTTCGCATCTCTTCGGGGCGTATGTTTTACAATTCACGTCCTCACTTTTATCGTGTTCACGAATGATTAAATGTTAATCGATTATTCTGAGATTCGATTATATATTACACAACTTCAGTGGAAATTACAAAAATGAGCAAATTTACTAGAATATTTATAAATTTTATTAATTCATATCTAACGTAAATTACTTACTTTTATTATTTGCACCAAGTTGTATGATACACAATTAAATCCCTGCTTTGTAAAAAAATAATCATAAAAATAATTTATGCAACTAGAAACAATGCACTCTTTTTTTATTCTTTTCTGTTAATTTTTTCTAATTTTTAATTAAATTTATAATATGAACAAATTACGTAACTCGATGAACTTATAAAAATTTAAACAAGTAATAGATAAATTATGAATTTGTTTTCTAGTTTGCTTCAAAGTTGAATGAAATTTTATCTTTAAGGGGCCAGACATAAGTTCAAATAAATTCAAAATTAAAAAAAAAATTAACTATTGCATATAATTAAATGATATTTTGTAGATACAATATATACAATATGCACTGCAAAATTGTAAATTTTCAAAGCGATTGAGCTCAAAATAAAGACTGCACAAATAATTCTTACAAAGCTCTTTCGCTGCAACGGGTATAAACTTTTTTTTAAATCTTGAATTTATGTTTATTTTAAATCCGAACAAGGTGGTTAACCCCTTAATAATTAATTAACATAGCTATCAATAAAACGTTGATTTTTTGAATGTCTTTGCATCATATATTTTATCCTGCGATTTCACCAACACTTGTTAAGAATTAATGTGCTTCAATAAAGAAAAGCAAATATCAATTTGCAATTAGAAAGAGATTATTAACATAACCTGTTAAATCGCAGTTTCTAAAATGTGGTCCATGGTTATATAATATTTATTGCAATATTCTGCAGAAAGATGTCGAAGATTTTATTTGGCAGTCCATCGTGGCAATAACCTTACGCGCGCATTAATTAAAATAATTATAAATTTATCTAACAAGAAGAAGCATAACAATTAAAAGTAGAAGATATATTACGTATGGAAAGATCAAGAAGATTTTAAATTATAAGAGGGACGGATTTTTATTCAAAATTAAAATTCTATCTGTAACGATCCTTTCGAATTCCGATTGAACAACTGAGACGCTTTCACCAAAATGTTACGTGAAACAAAGGCGTCGCATGTGTTTTCTATTCAAATTAGTAAGCAAGGACACCTTCTTGAAATCTTTAGTGCAAACTAACATCAATATAAAAATATAAATCCAATGCCAAACGGATGCTAATAATGGATGCCAATGCCGAGTAGATATTGCAACATTATCATACCAATCAGGTATGCAAACGCGTTTCTCTTTCCAAATCACTTTCTCCGCTATATATAGTTATAGTAGATGAACGGACACACATGCACGCACACTATTGAAAGCAATAAAAACAATCTACGCTTTTATAATTTGCAGTAACTAAAAAACGTACATATACATTATTTCGTAGTAAATATTTTATATTAAATTAATATTCAACATTTCCTAGTGTTAAAATAACATAATTTATAAGTAAATGAACAAACAGCATAAAAATAATATAATTTTAAAGTACAAATTTTAAGATAAATGAATATAATGTATGCGTTAAGATTATAAATGTTAATTTCATTAAAGAAATGTGCTTCCACAATTTGTTTTCAAGTGATACATATTTTACGTAATATTTTGTTACTTAACATATTCACCTTGTGTTAAATTTACACAAAAATTTAAGTGGATAATTTGAAACATGTAGTATAAGTTAAATTTCCACATAAATTTTCCAGCTGTTTAAAAATGGAAAAGCCAAATATACTTTTAGAATTTAAAAATGTACTTAATAACTGAATGATTACTAGACTGTTATTGTTGTTATTAATTATTATAATTCTTGTAAAGTTTAAATAAAAATAATTATTATAATTATTGTAAAGTTTAAATAAGAATAGGTACAGTGAAACATTTGTATGTATTCCCCAACATGTTCGATTACATCTTGCGATTACATCACTGAACTTATGATTCTATAAGCATCATCGCTTGAATTGAATTCTTATACCTGAAATAATTTCTATTGCAACACTCATACGTTAACTGTATGCGATCTTATGTCACGACCAAGTACGACTTTGATTTCTCATTACGCAATTAATAGGCGTGGTTGTGACATACTGCAAAAATATGAAATGTTGAAACTTCTTAAATTGAAAGAACAATGAATTAGGCATGAAATGAGAATTCTGATTCTTAAAATATTTCCTAAAATTCCACTTAAGAGAAAACACGCGCGGTAAAGTGCAATGTCATTATCTTCGTACGTTCACTTTCTTTTGCAGCTTTCGATGCTCGAGCGTCGGTATGCATATAGCGTTCACTGATCGGGCGTTTTTCTTCCTGCTCACGAAATTTATTGCAAACCCAGTAATTCGAATAATTAATAAATACCTGAAATTTTCAGAGAAATATAATTAACTCTGGAATGTTATTGTGGATGAATTTTCACTCAAGTGCTAATTCAAATTTAATTCAGCAGACTTTAAAAATTGTGAAATAACTTAAAATAACATTAATAAGATCTCTTATGTATTTTGTATGTATGTATTTTGAGTTTTCAAAATTGTAAAACAGCGTTAATTTAGTTATTTTAACACTTTGCGATCTATAAAATAAAAAAAAGTGTAATAAATTTCGTTTTATAGATCATGTATTTTTCGTTTAATTAAAGTAAATCATACATATTACGCGATCGCTACAGGTGGATAAAATATGATGTAAAATATAAAATAAATTATAATGTTACAACGGTTTTCCCCAAGATTTAATAAAACAAACGTAACATTGTACATTTACGTTTACGGAAATAAATCAAGTTGCAAGGCAAGCGTGAACTTGGCTTTAGAATGTCTTGCAGTGAAACTGAGTCATGGCGCAAAATTTATTATTATGTTAATGACAATATGAATGCATTGTGTGATATTCATTAAAGGATAGTAGTACATGTCAATGAATAGTAGTCGAAAACCTATTCGAAATCGAAAATTGAAAGAGAAACAAACTTTTTCTAATTTTCTCTCTTTTAATAATTTCTTTAATATAATTTCGTTAAAATTCAAAATTTTTCATTATAAAATTATATATAACTTTGGTAGAAATATTCTTTAACAATTGTTTTTTTGCTAAAAGAATGACAAACATCGTATATTTTATGCAGCTTTCAACTATAAAATCAAAATTAAATTTGTTAAATTGCAAAATAGAATATTTAAATAATAAGTTGATAATTGTCCTTTAGTTCAATTTTACACTTTTTTACGTAAACATTTGTGTAATTTCTATTTCAATTAACAAAATTCAATTTTTTTTTCTTAAATTAAAATTTTATATTAATAATATTTTGTACAAAAAAACATATTAATACAGTACTTTGTACTATAAAATTACAAACAAAAAGATATACCCAATTTCTAATATCCTAAGTTTCATATTGTTTAAAAAAAATAATTTCATAAATTGTACTCATCGGGGAAAGCAATACAATCAATTACAACAGTTAGAAGATTACTTTAAATTAAAATTTATAATTTCTTAGATGTTTTTTGCCATTACTCTTGCTTTATCATAAATTTAATTAAAATTATTTATCCAATCCAAATGAAATTCAAAAGAACCAATTACCAGAGCTATATATTATACCGCTGCTCAAAAAATTTTACCAAACCGTGGGATGAGAGACAAAATACTGAAAGTTATCCGGTGCGAGTCTCGCGAGTGCTCGCTGCTCACGAAAAACAGATGACGACCGCAGCTGCAGCCGCAAGCATGCAGCCGCGAGTGATGTAACGGGATCGCGATCAAGCTGAGACCTATGTAATACAGTCGTAAATCTGCCGCTATACTGACGATTAGATAATATCTTTTACTTCCTGAATAGAAAGTATGTGTTTCGTTGAAACCACTCCGAACGTAAGCCTCCGCCGTCTTCGCGCCTTCCCAATGACGATCGTCGTTGCGTTACGATAACAAGGATACTTCGTTGCATCACTCGCAAAAAAAGCTCGCATGCTCGCGGACGCATGTGCGGCGGTTACGCAGCCCGGTTATTTAATCAAATAGAAATTACGCACCGTGTCCCGGCATTTAAGTAAAGATTACTAATTTTGCATTAGATAATAACCAACCAATGGTGCTGGCTCATTTACGAACGATGTTACATGCTGAACGATGTAACATTCCGCCACGATATTGCTTATTGTTTTATTCATATTGTATTATTCATACCGCACAGTTCTTGCACGTTCCGTAACTTTCATCTTAATATTTTAAGATTTTGAACACTCTTCCAAAATCTTTCTTAATTAACAAACAGTTCTAGGAAAACATACGACTTCCGTCTTGTCATACTATTTTTAAAGTTTCCGGAATCTTTTTTTAAAACACTTCCAATGCAATGTATAATAAGAGATTTTTAATTCAAATGTATTCTTTACTCTTACGTTTGTAATCTTCGAATGTTGACCTTCGTTTAACTATTATCTGATGATCAATTTGATATTAATGCATCTCGATATTAATTATTCTAAAGAGAGAAAGATGATCCATTCTCAAAAGGACCGATTTCTCAAGGGGATATTTAAGTTTAGACCGCAAAAAGTTTACCTATTTTTAGGAATTTAAAAAACTGCTGCACATAGTTTTCTCTGTTTTTATACCTGTTTGTATATGTATTTAATAAATATTTAAATTTTCTGGTACAGCTAAATGTTTACTAATTTTCATGTTACATATATTTTCAAAAACTATTAGATCTATCAATTTCAACTTTTGCATATATGTAAAATACATGCCTGGTCATCGCATCAACTAGAATAAATGAAAAATATTGGTAATATAAGTAGGACGTAAAAAATCAACGTTACGTTACATAAGTATTATGTAAAAATGTAACATTTTGACGCAATTTGGAAACAAATTGTGGTAACATATTTCTTCAGTAAAATAACATTTATATACTGACACGCATATTTTACGTTCATTTATTTCAGAATTTATACATTATATGATTTTAATATTAAGAAATATCGATTATCAATTTAGCACAAAATATTCAAACAACATAATCATATTAGTGTCCAATAATTCAAATCAGGGTGTTAATAAGTCATATTTTTAATACATCATATTATGTGTTTGAAACATATTTAAAAATGATTTTTACTAACTCTGATTCAAATTTTAAATTAATATTTAAATTGTTAAAAATTGTTAAAAATCTGATATAAAAATTTTAACAAGGATCGGTTTTAACATAAATAAAAAAGGTTTTTTTCTTTGTACGATGTGAATTCTCCACATTATATTTTTAAATAAAGAATGAATTCATAATTTGCTTAAATTTAAAGAGCAAACATTTCTGAACATATTTTCTTTATTTAAAATTATAAGATGTACGTAACATTCACTGATAATGAATTTCTTGTTTCAGTTGATGATGCATCCGGTAGATTCACAAATGGATTTTTCTGGGGTAATTCTTATTTTACGGGATCAGCAACTGAATGCGACTATATTGGAAAAACTTCATCATACCAAACGTATTCAAAAAAATATGTAGAAGATTCCAAAGTTAGTACATTTGAGGAAGTTCGCGAATTTAATATGGAGCCACGAAAAAGAATCAATACAGGTTTTAGTGGAACCAATACCTGGATCGAAACAGATTCCATCGAAACGCCTTTTCAACTAGGATTTTATATGCTGAAACTTTCTATAAATGTATCTTATACGCCAGTAAGTATTATCAATATACTGCAAATTTATGTGTATAATTACAAATCTTGTAAAAACATAAATAATCTTCGCACTTTAAATATCTCTAATTTATTAGAAAATAAATTTTACGCAATATTGTATTCCGTCAATATAAATTTTCTATCACATAAATGTACATTAACGGAGAAAATTTATTTAACGAAAAATAATAATGTCTGTTTATTTTTATATTAAAATGATGTATAAATAATATATTGCTGATACTAAACATTAAATATGTATATTAATAAGAAATATAAAAATAATAATTTACTCTGATCTAAATATAAGATCTAAGTACAAATGTTTTAAAAATAAAATTCCTTTTTTTTATAAATTTAACGTTTTTATAGAAGTGTAACGAAAAAATATACATTAAAAAAATATTCAGATTTTTAATATTTTAATTTAAAAAAATCTTTCAATATGCGTATGACAAAGGTAACTTATTATAAATATAATTTAGTTTTATAAAGAAACTGAGAGGTGCTTTTCTTGATGCAAATTCTTGATTTATTTTTATGAAACATCTTGAGAGACTCAACAAAGAATTTTGCGCTTTTGAAAAGAGAGATTTTCAGATTGCATATTATTTTAGGCAAAGTATTTTGTAATAGAAAAAAAAGTACAAATTGTTGCTCTTGTTTCAGACAAGACTGATTCACTTGGGAGTCTGCCTGCCGTTTTCATGCACTGCTTCCGATGTCGCCATAATCGGAAAACTTGCCACAAGTGAATTTACAGCGAAGCATCTGACAATTGAAAAAGTCAGAGACCAACACAATTTATACGACATGTACACAGATCCAGTTTTTTGGATTTTATCGTAAGTTTACGAGAAAAGATGCTTGACTATTTATAAAGTGTACTTATAAAATGTCTTATTTGAATACATGTTACTTTTATTAATATTATTATGTATTCCAAGACAAGAACTGATATCTTTTGATTGCCAATTAATATGCACGAGCGAATAGGCGCAAAAACAGAATTCAATATGTTTCAGCGGTGTTAGCGCGATGGTCCTGATACTGATGATTCTCGGCACAGGATACGATTATCATCTATCGAAAAAATTAGTCTGCAAGAAAAATGTAATCTATGATTTGGAGAAACATGGAAAACTCGAGCAGCTCTCTAATGGTGATCGGAAAATTATAAATGGTAAAAAGAGTCAATGTTCATGTCCAAGAATTATGCGCTCATTTGATATCTATATATAATAAATAATTAATTATTGGATTCAAAGGATCTATAGAAAGCTGCATAAACAATTCACAATATTTTTTCATAAAGAAAACAGGACGTATTATAATCTCTATCTTTTATTTTAATATATTGACATCGTTTCGTCAATCTATCATCACTTGTACATACATATTCGCTTCAGATGAAATCAACATATTAAAATAATAAAGATTACATCTTGATCTTTATGAAGAAATATTGTAGATTGTTTATACATATTTTTATAAATCAAGTCAATAATACATTTTTTATATACAGATCTCTTAGTAAATTAAAAATTACATGTTTTGTGACAATTTGTTGAATGACATTATCTTTATTAATTTCTTTTTCATTGATCATTAAACATTTCTTTATGACTCTTTATAAATTTCAATTTAAAGTTTACTAAAGTAAGATGCATTTAAAATTGAATAGAGAATATAATTTTATTATTAATATATTAGCATAAATTAATTTATGTGAAAATCATTAGGTTTCTGTATGCTATTAGCCTCTAAGAAATTTTTATTAAAGTATCTACTCCGGGAAAATAAAAAAATGATATAAGTAGAAAACAATATGAGGAATTGACAACGTTATGTAAACAGTAAATTACAGAAGTAAGAATTAGCACAAGATGCAAAACGTAGTTTTATTTTCAATATATAATAAGCGTTTTATATCAAAAAAATCACTGTTAATTCACCGTATCGGTACTAACGCATACTCTGAAATGCTGTAATTGTAAAAAGCAATTAACGTAACAATTGATATTTCGTACGATAGTACAGACTAATATAATTCACGACTACCACTTACAGACCATCAAGACAAGACAAGGACAGTATCAAAAGTAGTCACACAATTTATTATTATATTCCGTAGATGTTCAAGGTAAGGTCTACCTTCCTGTTCCAGTGGCAGATTCTAGTAGCAATGGTACGCAGTCGATTAATAATAACAACAGTCACGAGAATGGTTTACAATCATCTACCAAAGAAGAGCAACATCTTAGTACGTTAAATTTTTCTTATCCATTATAAGTATTCCCGAGTAAGTAGAAGAGAAGGTAATATAGGACAAAAATTAAGAACAACAAAATTGTGATTAAGGATTTGTTTTTTAAATTATAATAGTACGTGAACATTTAGATATAGTTCAAAAAATGAAATTTTAATCATAATTTCGATTTTTGTTGTATTTTAATATATCGTCCAGAATCATTCCTTACATTTTTTTCCACCTATTGCCAAATATCTTGTAACTACAAAATAAATCTGTTCTCTCTAATTAGTATATTCGTGGCGATACGAATAAGCTCTCCAATCTTTTGTTATTTTTCAGGTATCTTTGAGGAACTTCTACTTTCTTTTTCCGTTCCCGCTAATGTGAAGATCATCTGCGACCGTAATGTAGGCGGAGACACAATTAGCACCGTGCATGGGCTCAGAGCGATCTCGATGGCCTGGGTCATCCTTGGACATACGTGCATTATTGTTTTCAAATATTCGGACAACATGGAATATCGCAAAGTAGTGGAGAAGCGATTGCTCTTCCAGACCATCACAAACGGGGCTTTCAGCGTCGATACATTTTTCTTTATGGGCGGTTTGCTCGTGAGCTTTTTATATTTCAGAACCAACGCGAAGGGAGATCTAAAGAGACTCACGCAGGGCACACGAGGCTTTGCCGCAGGTACACTGAAATTCATTGGGCTTCTTGTGTATCGCTTTTGTAGACTTACTACACCGTACATGTTCGTGCTGGGTGTAGTAGAGGTCTCGATGAAATATTTCTACACGAATTCCGTTTTCGAGCCTCCCACGGCCGATCATTATAACTGCCCCAATTATTGGTGGAGGAATATGCTCTATATCAATACTTGGTTTCCAGTCGAACAAATGGTGCGTTTTATTTACTTTTATTTTCTTTATAATAGAATTCATGCTTTTCCATTTCGAATGTTAGCTCCATGAAAATTCTTTTCTTCACAATACAAAATATATTTTGTATTAAAAAGTTCTAATTCTAATTTTTTTTAAATTTGCTCTTCTTTTTGAAAATTTACAAATTTTATTTTATTTCCATTGAACAAAAATGTAAATTCATACTTATTACAGTGTATGCTTTGGAGCTGGTATTTAGCGGACGATACGCAGTTCTACATTGTGGGAGGGGTGATTTTGATATTGGCTACGAATCACTTTAAAATCGCAGCTTTCGCGTTAGTCAGTCTACTAATAAGCTCATGGGTAACTACGGGCTACATTGCTTTAGTTAATAATCACATGCCGAGCTTGGACGATCCGTTGGCCCTCTTCGATAAGATCTACGACAAGCCGTGGACAAGATTGGGTCCTTATCTGATCGGCATGACTGTCGGCTACTTTCTCTTCAAGACTGATTGCAAATTGAAAATGTCTAAGGTATGTTCTAAATCCACAAGAAAAAGAAACTTTCTAAGGTCTAAAAAAATCAACGTTTGAAAGATTAGAACGAGAAAATTCTTAAAATGTCTTTATGACACTCCATGTTGCCTAAACATTCTTCTTCGTTGCAATATTAGAAACTTGACTTTTATTAAAAAAAAATGTTTAACATTATTATTTCTAGACTACCGTCGTCGTGGGATGGCTTTTGTCTTTCGCATGTCTTTTGAGTTTGCTTTATGGTCTATACGAGGCAGAACTTACACCTGTTACTGCTGCTGCATATTCATCTTTGAGTCACAGCGCGTGGGCGTTAAGTCTAGCCTGGATCGTAATAGCATGTAGTACTGGCTACGGTGGTAAGAAATAAATAAATAAATAAATAAATAAATATATATATATATATATATATATATCTTTGGCCAAAAGTATTGAGAATCAAGTATTAGATTAATTATAATAAATATTAGATTAATCAATTGAATCACATCGAGATATTAAGTCGATTCTGTTTCAGGATACGTAAATAAGATTTTATCGTGGCCGCTCTTGTACCCGTTCAGTAGAGTGACTTACTGCTCTTATCTAGTTCATCCGCTTGTGATTCGTCTAACCGCGATGAACCTAGACTCTCCGTTTCATCTAGGAAAGGATATAATGGTAAGTTTGCGACCAAAAAGAAAACCTTTGATTAACGCCAAATTGTCATAAAACATTTTATTTTTTAGATGATAATGTTTTTGGGGCAGTTAGTGCTATCATACGCATTGTCGTTTGTAATCTCAATTGCCTTTGAAGCACCGGTGGTCAGTATGCTGAAGATTGTCTCACCGAAAAAGCGAAAACGTATACAATAGAAATTAAAATATATTTAACGCACGTCATACACCCGTACAATTATTTATATGATTATCTTATTTACACATTATGTATAAATATTCTAAAAATCTGTGAAGAACAATGGTAAAATATCGTGAACACGTTATTCCATATGTATTTTAATACCATTTATTTGAATTCTTTCGAATATGTAATAATGTAGACTCCTCTGTGTATTGTTAGATGTAAAATAAATTATTTCCCTTTGTATATAAAATACTATCGATAATGTTTCGTTAATGAAAAGAACTGCTCCAAAAAGAAGACTAAATACAATATACAATAACGGCAACTTATCTGTACTAAATGCAAACACAGTGAATGAAGTTCACTCTCTTTATGGTAATCAATAGTTCTTTTTTACTGTGTGAATAAAACAAAATATTTTATTTTTCTCTTGTTACTGAAGTTGCTCATGTTATTGTAATAGTATGCGTAATTTAATCTTTAACATTAATAATAAATAATGTGAAAAATAATTCTTCCATTCCTTACAAAGCACCTTCTATCGCAACTTCTGTATTAACATCGACAAAGTACGGACCCTCGTTAACAAACTGCTTGAATTTCTGCATAGTTTCGGCATCGAATATATTTCGCTCCGCTTGAGATAAACATTTCACGACTTCATACTTCACGTCTTTACATTCTTTAAACGATTCGATATTTCTATCTAATAAAAACTCCACTAAACCAGGATACGTGGATATGTATTCTTGCCCCCATACTTGACAACTAATAACCGCCAATACCTCCAAACTGGCTTGTCTAATATCGGCGAACGGTTGTCTGCATATCGCCACAATCATGCCCAATGGATCGTCGCACAGCGAATCGAACCACAGTTTTGTTAGGGATAAAATTCTATTATCCTGCTCAACTCTCTTGACCTCGAGTATAAGAGCGAGGCTGTTCAAGCCGCGAATTCTTAAAGCAGTAGGCATTCTCTGTACTATCTCAGCAATTTTCTTCAGAGCACTCGGCATTGCATCCCCTAGAGCTTGCAATGCATACTTGCCTTCGACGCCCGCAGCAACGAATCCCAGAGTATCCAAGGCAGATCCCAGGATATTCTGATCCCCGCTGTCTATCACGTCAAAAAGTGCGGAAATTATCACGGGATACTTGGAGAATAGCTCGTTGGGCCAGTGACGCGCGACGTTACCAAAGAATTTCATCAGTCCAGGGATCAAGAGATTCGACAAGGGATTCTCGTTAACTTGTGATATTTTCTGAACTAACTTGCTCAACACCTCTTGCTGCTCCAGATAACTTAGACCCTCCTCGAACAGGGCTAACTGAGTTAGTATCTCTAGAGCATTCAATTGAAGCAACATATCTTCATTATCTAATATGTTGATTAAACTGTTGAGAAAGCCTGATTGAGCTGATACTTCTAGAGCTTCCTGAGATGTCTTGGCTATATCCACAATCACTTCGTAAACACGAAAGCTAATGGTATCGTTCTGCAGCAGCCTGGCAAATGTTCTCAAAAGCTCACCCTTATACAGAATGTGCAAACCATTTGGATTCTCTCCAATTTTCTTTACTATGCTCATTGCGCGTTCGGCAACATTCAAGTCATTATCGCTGATTCTGTTTATAATTGAAATCAGAAGAGTGGTGTCTGCGAGCAACTGAAATATCTTTTGTGGATGCAAGGCTGTGCGCAAAAATTCCTGTAGCACGAGCAATCTCACGCTAGCATTTGGATTAGTTATTAAAGCAGATACTTCAACTAAATATCTCTGATAAATTTCTCCAGGCTCCAATATGCTGAATAAAATGGTCAAAATATCGCATATCTGTTCTATGACTTCTCTGTAAAAAAGAAAAGTAGAATTCTTTTTGTGTTTAGTAATAAATTTCAGAAGCATTGTATTATGTAATTAATAAGTAAGACAAAATTGTACACAATAAGAAGTAGTATAAGCAGGGTTAAAAAAATTAATATTTTTTAAATTTAAATTAAGTTAAACTTAATAATTTATATTTATATTAAATTTCAATGTCATAATTTTTAAAAATTAGATTAGTAACAAAATAATTATAATATAAAGAATTAAATAAAAAATTTAATATTTTATCTATAAATTAAATTCTGTGAAATAAAAGAATATTATTTTCTATATATAAATGTACTTTTTTTTCTTTTAGATAGATCAAATTTCAATTTGAGATAAAAGTTAACAAATTAAAGTTGAAGTGTTTTAAAAATAATTAGTTAAAGTTAAAAAAACTCATTTTAAATTAATTAAGTTAAAAGTTATTAACTTGTTAATATTTTATTTATTTTTAACTTGTTAATTAATTACTATCTAACCCTGCACCTATAAGGTAATAGATCAATAATCATAACAATGAAATAAAAATTTTAAAATGTTATACAAAAAGGATTTAATAATGTTGTTTATATATATATGAAGAATCTAGAAGTTTCTGAAACTATAATAAATGTTGGATGTTTGTAATAAGCAGATAGAAAAAATACTTAAATTGAATGCCACTCTATCAAATTTTTATCAGACTTAAGACTAATGCAACAAGATTTTATTTATAAATTTGTGTTTATTGTATATAATGATAATAATTATTTAGTTTTAGCAATTTTTCAATAGACATTTTGCAGAAGCTTAACGAAATTAAAAGTGACAATAACGTACTAAATTTGGAAATAAATGATAAACGATAAAATTATCGTCGATGAGAATCGCACAAATTTTTCATTCGTCATCGCACCTGTCGTTCGAGGTTAGCTGCGAGTAGAATGGTCCGTAATCCAAGCTACGGGCGATCTGCTCGGCGTCTCGGTTGTTCAATGTACCAAATTTGATCTTTATGTCCGTGAGAATGTCTTTTTTATCCTCGACATTATTCAATTCGCATAAACGCAGAATCTTCGCTTGGTACCACTCCGTCATGATCGGCTCATTGACAACTCACTTCTTCGATTAACCCTTGCTATCTACTGACCTGTCGTGATAGTAGTATGTATGTATACTATCAATAAAGCAGACTCATTTCAAATTGGAGAAACACGTTCGAGAAAATACGGCGTTTTCACTCTTTCCTTGGTAAATTAGCGAATATCAGATCGTCACTATTGACATATGAAAGTACAGACATATGTATATATCGATATTCTCGATGACGCGCGCTAAATAGTAGGTTAGTTCTTTTTTCACACTGTAGTACCAGAAAGAAACCTTTTCTCTTTTTCTCTTCACATTGGAGAAAAAAAGAGAAAAAATGAACCGTGCAAGAAGTTCAGTTTTGGAGTACAGAAAAAAAACAAGATTAGTGTTTCCTACAATGCGTTTAGATACCGCATACCTATATTGCGCATCCCAAGAGGCCAAGAAACTTGGACTCGACTTTAATCGTCAGATAAAAATATTAGAGTAGGAGCAGCATCAAATTTAAAATTCGCACGATCGTCCACGGATATAGATATACTTCAAAATAAAGTTACAGATAAATCAAAGCTGCTTTCAGGCTTCTCTCTCATATATTTTACACAGATCTATTTCAGACTTACCGACACGGAGTGCGTAACAGCGGAGCTGAAACTGAATTAATCTGTAACATACATATAAATATATACAAATTAAAACAATGCCCAAAACAATCGACAGTAAGAGATAATTATTTATTACGCATTCGATTTTGTATTTGTTATTAAACAGATATTTAATTAAAAAATTATAATCAATAATAAATTACTTACCCATAATTGTTTCGCCGGCGTCTGATGTCTCTTCCCAAGCTTCCTCCTCTTCCTCCTCACGGTCGCGCCATTACTGCTTCTTCATGGTGTACTCGCGCAATATTCGTGTTAATTACTTGCACATTATATAATCGAAAAGTTCGTACAACATACATTGTACGACACCCCGATGAAAGAATAATACGAAGAATGATTCCACGAAATTTTCGACTCATCTGACACTGACCCACTCGATCGCAAAGACACATGTCGATGACGTTGATTTCCCGTACCAAAATATGTTAAAATATATCGCGCGTGGCACTACACGTCGCACTCAACTCGAGAATTTCGCGCAATACGCACTTGATTCCGTTCTAACGCGTTCTATTCAACATTCTCCGTATTCTACTGTACGAATAACGCATCTTTCGAGATATTCGAGCGAATTCGTGCGAGCGCGCGCGCACGAGAAAACGGCACGACAAGCACACGATCGGCGGTCGCGATATCGCGTTTCACAAACAACACAATCGTTTCTACATACGACACCGTCACCGCATCAAAACGATCGTTTGCTTTCAGCACATTCAATATTTTCACCCTCGTATTTGCTCACAATTCCAACTCAACTCAAAACACGCAAGTAATACACGACACACGCAGTATTCGAGCAGCGGCGGAGAAAAAGCTAAGATGGCGATGGCAGCACTGGCGCCAGTGACGGCTAGGGGCGCCTCAGCCATATCATATATCTTTATATTCTTTACCTTTTTTTGCCTTATTTTGAGTGCAGAAAGCATAAAATAAAGTCTATTTTTTTTAACAGAACTTCTTGCACTGTTTATTTTTCCTCTTTTTCTCTTCTTGTCGGAGAAAAGAAAAAAAAAGAAGAATGATGCAACAACAAATTTAGCTGAAAAGAACAAACCTAAGGTGCAGTAATAAAAAGCAGATCTTAAATGTATGTACTTACGATCTATCGAAACTTACTATCGAAACGTGAACAAGATTGATATCCTGAAATAAATTGTCCTGAAATTTTTTAAAGTGACTGATTCAACCAACCTTTGTATTTTCATAGTATTTTATAATATTATATTTGGCTGTGATTAAAAAAAGCGTAGCCGACTTTGTTTCCAATTAAATTAAGCTCGATTTGAAGGTTGAGCTCACACTCGAAGTAAGTATCATGTATTACGATCGTATATAACAACTGCAAATATAAATATAAACATTATACTTTTTGGGTAACGTGAGCAGCCAGTAAGAGCAATTTACAGAAACGCAATATATTAGGCATACAATTATTAAAAATAGAGTACTTGAGCATACTGAGATAGGATGGACATAACTGCACATAATTGAACACAATTTTTAATGGATTACAATAAATTGAGATTTATTAATATCAAGAAAAAGTTTCAACAATTTTCCCGGAGCTGAGAATCTTCAGAAGTAGAAGGACAGTTTTTCAGAATTTTTGATTGCATGAAAATTCATTATTTTTTGGGGGTAAAGGAACAATCTTAAAATGTATAAGATGATATCAAGGACTGCCTTGCCCAAGGGCATGAACATGTTGGAGCCTTTAAAACACACTTCAATACAGCGGGGTCTTGTGAAAGCAGAGAGGGAAATGGAAAAGACAGGCAAAGTGGCCAACCTAAAACAGTACTGGTTCAGCAGGTACATAAACTATATCAAGAATTACGAGAGCACGCTGGAGCAGAAGTTTCCGCGTACAATGCAGATGTATCGCGTGTTCAGCGTTGGCAGCAGAGATGTGTACACAGACTTGAAAAGGTTTGTCACCGCGGTAAAGAGACAGGGCTCAAATGGCGTAGATTGCTTAACACGGGAGGAGCTGCAGCTGATGCACACGATGCCGAGGGATCTGCGAAAGCTCTCGCCGTTGTTTCTGCTGTCAGCTGTCCCGTTTACGAATTACATTATTTTTCCCTTAGCTCTGTACTTTCCACGTTACTTACTGACCTCACACTACTGGACACTGCAGCAGAGGCTAGAATTCATGCTGTCTGAACATAAGGTGAGATTGAGGCACAACAGGCCATTGTTCAGGTGTATGCAGGCAGAGCTTAAAAGTATCAAGGATAAAGCACTCAGGATCAAATGGCAAGATGCTATAGCTTGCCTAGGAAGTGGTACACATCCAACCACCAAGAATATTGTAGCTTGTTCCAAGCTTTTTTCAGGCCCACCATATTCCCTTGATAATCTCAAGAGGAGACACCTGGTAAGCCTAGTAGTACGAATAGTCGTCACATTTTTGAATGTGAATTTATTCTTCTTTGAAACCTTTTGATATATACAGACATATGTGCCTTCCAGAAAGAATTATTGGCAATACATGGTATGTCACTGTGGAGACCTTTCAAGAGGAAAAGACTGATGGAAAGGGGTATGCTAATATTACGAATGGATCGCGCTATCGTACGAGAAGGAGGAGTAAAAGAAATGTCTAATGAAGCAATGCGATGGGTAGATACCTTTTGTTAATTTCATGCCTTCAGGACAGTGTTGGATATTGATCGATTAATTTAATTGTTAGCTACATATTTACAATTAAAAATATGTACAATCATGATGTAATCAATGAAAATTGTCAAATGATTTTTGTATAATTAAGTTTTCGCTTAACTAAACTATTCAATTAAAAATTAATGACAAGTACAATTGACTTAATCGATTATATAAATAACTCAAACACCGTTGATTAAAAAAATCGTTAATTATTAATTTTTAATCATTCTAAAAATTATATTTATTCTAAAAATTATATTTTTGCGAACAATTACGAATTTAAAGAATGTGCTTGTGATATCAAGATGTTCAAATCGATATTAGTCGACAAAAATTATTTTATTTATTAATAGACTCAATTTTATTTATTAATTATAATCAATACTATTCTGTTAATGCTAGAAATTAGTGACTACAAATACCTATTGATAATTAATGATTATCTTTTTAATTACCGGTAGTTAATTATTTTCAATGAATTAGTTACAATTACAATTTAATATCTATTCATTTTATTGATTACAAATTTATAATTGATTAATATTGATGATTTATTTCAAGTTAATTAAAAAATTTTACTTGTTTATTATAATGAAGAATTAAATGTTTAGCCGTAATTATTAATCGGTAAATCAATACAATTTTGCCAAACACTATTTTATTACAAAATATTATATGTATATGTACATACATACATTTTTAGTACGAAAGAACTTAATCACTCATTTTATTGCATTTTACAAAAAAAAAACATCTTTGTTATTTTTACATTGTAAATTTTATTTTATTTTGTGAAAAAATTATTTAAAATACTATAATTTAAAATTTAGCAAATTTTATTTTATATAACATATACAATACATGTACTTGATATGGTACACAAAATATCTCAACGTTGTTTTATTATTAATTTATTTTTCAGGCATTATCCTTTAGAGGTGTAAATCCTGCAAATATGTCTATAGAAAGTATGAGAAACTGGCTTGAACAATGGTTAATAGTATCTGCGTTAGTTGACCAAAATAATATATCTTTGTTATTACACAGCCCTATTTTATTAGCTTATAATCATTCAACAAATTGGATTCTTATATATAACTGAAAAAAGAGAACGTCTTAGGATTTTTTTAGCTTTTGCAAATTGTTTATTTTAATATCGTTATTCACAAAAGTTTACTTTGGGATTGTTAATCAAATTAGCGTCCGATCTATTTCAACCATAAAGTTTATATTATATATTTATAATTCAACTTTAATCCACAATTAGATATTTTTTCATTTATGAATATAAATAAATAGTATTTATATTATGCGAACAAATTCGTTATATTTATCTCTGATACGTATCATCATTAAATAACCTATATGTGTAAAAACAGTTGCAATATATTGTTTTGTACATATATGTAAAAAAAGTTTGAGTCTATGTTTATAAATTGTAACTTTTTATATATTAATAGAAATTAATACAAATATAGAGAATAAAAGTACGAATTTAAGAAATTTCTTTAATGACAATTATAAAGTTTAGTTTGTTGCTAATTATAAAAATGTTTAATATGATAAAAATTATTCTAATGGTGTTTATACCAAAGAAATATACACAGCATATTTATGTTGGAATGGTTGTATTTTTATTTATTTAAATATACAAATTTTGTTCACGATTATTTGTACATATAAAACATAAACGGCATATCTGTATGTGTATGTATGTGCGCACGCGTGCGCGCGCGCGCGTGTGTGTGTGTGTATGTGTGTGTGTGGTACGTAATTATCGCATTTTATTTACATAAGATCTCCAACTTATATAAAAATTTTATGTACAATGAAAAGTTATAAATCTCGTTATCTCAAGAGAAAATAAGAACCAATCTAATTTACAAAATGATAAAATAATGAGAGGAATCAGCAATATTTTAGTATTAAAAAATGGCAAATCAATTTTTCGAATAAAGGGGGGAGGGGCGGCAGTCATCTTGTCTGTTCAGCTCATGACGAATCTAAGCAAATATCTTATAAGTTTAATGTAAATCGAATGTTAGTAATATGGATCAAATAGCTTAAGTACCGGACGGCCGTCGGTTTTTGATTATTCTCCTTCTGATTGAGTTTCTTAGATACATCACAAAATGTATAAATATTCGCATTCCTATCAGCTAAAGATTTGTAAAAAAGTTTCATGTTAAACTGTGTTCCCGATATTTCACATTTGTTGAATAAGTAGAATGAAAATAGCTCAAAGATTTCAGATAATACATAATACATGATAAGATTGTAAAAATTTTTTTGTTATCACAATTCATAGAAAAAGTTTGTGAAATGATAAATTATTTTTTATTATATGTATTTTTGTAATATATATTTACAATTTGTAATATAAATATTTGTAATGTATTTATAATATATCCGAGATAATCGACCGTTGGGGTAACAATGTTCTAGATCTAGATATATCCAGATATCAATACTTGATATATCACAGCATGTCGAGTACTCGTATATTTAACGTTACATATGAAAGTTATTAATTTATAATAGAATGTAATAGTATTCTGTTCATTAAAAAATTTCATCAAAATAGAAAACGATAATAAATTTAATTTAGATTTTAAATAACTATATGAAAGATCTCTATAATTTCATAGCAAATACATAATAATCGTTAAAAATATGAGATCTTCAAATGATACATATGCTTTAAATGAAATAATTGCTTTGATTTAATATAATAGTTACGATCTTAAATTAACTTAAAAGATTTACTAAAAAATTAATGTATACAAATATTAATTAAAGATGATCAATAGGGATATAACCGCCAATAGAAATCTTCTTTTTTACATTATCACGATCATAAACCGTTATCTCTAATTCACCTTGGTTGTTTTTCATTAAAGATTTATCTTGTTTAATTTCGTTAACGTTAATCTGCTTTACAGGATCGATAATTGGAATCTCTTTCTTTTTTTCAAATTCTTCAGATAAACTATTAGTTAGTTCATAATATCTTAATCTGCTTTCCGAGTTTGAGATCTCAGAATTACTTTCTGTGACAAGTGTGGCATGATATTTTTGCGCATCATGCGTCTTGTTCAAGTACTTAGCGCTTTTTTCGGAATTAGAGGAATGCGATTTATGAGGATAAGGACAACACTCACCTTTGCTGCAATTCCCCGACTTGTTAAATTCAGGACAAAGATACTCATGGCGTCGTTGGCACTATAGGAGAACAAATCAGTACTCTACGTTTTATAAAATATTATTACAAGTCGTTATGACTTTGTATAAGGTATCTGGTTAGTATAATTAAAAGATAATCTTAAATCTAATCTTAATAGAGTATCGTTTTTTTTCTTTTCATATAAATGATCTTAAACTCATATTTACAGACTATATGAATTGATTATCACTTAGTTACAAGTAAATATAATTTCATGTCTTCATACTTTCTGCATGTTAATTATTAGATATTATCAATCCTAATTAGTTTATTTGGCTCTGCTATAAAAATTTGTACTTTGTACGATGTTATAATTGATTACTTATGACCCACAGACCATATACTATATTTGAGATCTTATTAAAGAAAATTTGTATTATAACAAAAATTAGATAAATAAATTGTCATACATAGATTAAATGTAAATAATCTATGCATAGATTACTCATATGATAGATAATCTATCACATGAGTAATCAATTAAAATACAAGAGAATGTAATTACCTTATTTCCCTTAGCACAATATCCTTGTAAAAAATCAATGCAGATTGAAGTGTTTGAAGACACTTTAACATGAAGATAAGGACAGGCATCTCTTGTGCAACAGCCATCGAGAAAGTACTTGCATGTAGGCATCTTTTCAGGTCCAACATCATGAGATAAAGAACATTTGTTCAAAAAACACTTTCCTTGTAGAAAACTGGAGATATTAAAAAAAAAAAAATATGATTTTGCATTTGCTGTTCTGAAGCTTGGTTCATCAAAAAAACTTTTTATAATTAGTAGTATAATATATATATGTGCAGAGAGATTTATTTTAATGTAATGGAATAATTTTTGAAGAAATAAATTGTTTTTGAAAAAAAAAACCAACAATTGTATATAAAGATACGAAAGAATGTATTATTACAACTTATCACAACACTACAAAATTAGAACAATAAATAAAGAAAAAATTTAAATATAAAAATAACAATGCATATTAAATAAACAATGTATTTCAATGCTACAAAATATTAAATAACTCTAATTATGAAATCAAAACAGAACTTATAGAAATATTTTATATACATCTTAATGTCAGCTACAAAAATGTAACAAAAATTTGAATTTTTATTTAAAAAATCAAGTTGATTTTAACATGACTTTGGAAAAACAGATTGCCTTATTATCTTTCCTTAAAAATTAAAGTTTTTGTTGGAAATATATATTTTCAAAACATACATTATTTTTCCAAAAATCATGTTTGATAGAAAAATAAATTATCATTTAACAAAATTGTAATAAATATCTGCGTTATACAATTAAAAATATTAATAAAATTATGCACATGTAGAAGAAATAGAAATAATGATGAGAATATATTCAATGCTTCAAATTAACTTACTTTTTGCAGAGTGACACCTGTTTTTTATCATGTCGTTTAGGACATTTTCCATTTTTATGGTTTGGACAAGATCCAAATCGTTGAAAAATCAAGCAAGGCTGATTATTCTTGTGCATTTTATTTCGTAAAATTCGTATGCTTCTTTGTTTCGCTTTGTTACTGAAAGAAAAAAATCAAAAAATTTGTATTAAAAAAAAAATAATGAATCCAATTTAAGTCGTGTATAGAATATTATATATACCTGATACTATTTTTGTAAGTGGTTTTCGGAATTACATTGAAAGTATATCTTGTTTTTTTAACAATGTCCGTTTCTGATGTGCGATTTAAAGTTTCTTTGCTCGTTCGTTGTTTTTTATCATGAAGAATAACACCAAGCTTATCACTTTTTCCACTGATTGATCGTTTTCCTGATTTTTCATAGAAAAATTATTGAAACATAAAATATTTACAAATTATAAAACTATATTATTATACATTTAACATCAATGAAACAAAACGTGAAACTATGCACATACGTTTCAATAAAGAGTTTCTTCGAATTAATTTATTTTTGGAAGCTCTATAGACAATACCACCAATAGTAACAAGTTTCTTTGTGTCGCTTCTGTAACACAAATTTTCCAATCTCGTAAGTTGGTTTATAATTTATAGATATAACAGTATTACATTACTTACATAACTTTTGCCATTTCTAAAGGCCTTTCTTTAACTTTTGATATATGTAATGCAGTTCTATCTATTTTATATTTAGTTACTTTAGATTTGTTATTAGATTTATTAATATTTGATTTTGACAAATTAGTTATTATACTTGTAGATTGTAATGTATTATTTATTAATGGCTTCATTTTCATGACTTTCTGCGATGTTGTCTCACATTTTTTTCCCTTTATCTCCATATATTTTGATGATTTACGTTGATACTGTAAAGAAGTTCTCGACGAGCTTTTTGCAGTAGACACTCTAACAAGCTTGCTACGTGATAAAAGTACAATGCTAGAATTACTAATCTTCTTAGGAGAAATCTTTCGATTATCAATATTTTTTACAAGTTTCAATCTCGAATAAACAGGTTGTTCTGTTGTAACTGATTCTTTAAAATTTGATTTTTCCTTGGAAGAAGATAATTTCTTCAATAATGTTGGATTAACATACACAGACCTCTTAACATTTGCTTGCCCTGTATTATTTACATTTGTTTTTGTTGTATAAGTTGCTGTTGTCATGTTTATGTTATTTTGTAGATTTTGATTAGAAATATCATGCATCATTTTTGGATTAACATGTATTAAAGGTTTGGCATGGATATTTGGATTGATATGCACCGTTGGTTTTTGTGGTTTAAAATTTGGATTAACATGAACATTTGTAAAACTTGATTTTACATGTACATTTTTAGTTGAACACTCAGGTAACATTTTGGAGTTCAAAGGAGAATCGCAAATCAGGTTCTTTGAATCTGACTGAATGTTCGGCTTTATAAATTTAAATTTTCTGTTGGAACAATTAGTCTTTTCACTGGACTGCAAAATTATTTGTGTCTTTTGTCTGTATTGCTCTATCTGACCTGTAAATATACATAAGATAATTAATGATACATAGTAATTTCATATTATCTAACAAAATAAAAGGATTGTTCTATCCTAATAATAAAAACTACTTCTTTAAATATTCTTATGGGAATATAAATTTGTATGTAAAAAAAATAGTTTATGATAAAAATCAAAAAACTTTAAAAAATTTATCATCTTAATCATAATAAGATACCTTACTGTCTGTGTAATAAATATAATTTAGAACAAATGTATTTCTATCGAGATACAAGATATAAGGAATACACTGAACTAATTAAAAACCAATGTATACAAAACATCATGCTATTGTGCCATTATGTTGACATATTATTAAATAATTACAGTTTTCATATCTTAGTAGTGTTTTCAAAAGTTATTTAGAATTAAAATTGTATTTTTGTTTTTGAAACATCTGCAAATTTTATCGACACTTTCAAGCAAAAATGTAACAAAATCTTGTTAGGAAAATATGGTAACAAATTGATAGCAAAAACCGTGCAAAAAATCTATCTAATAATCATTTAATAATCATTTAAATGACTACTCTATTCCATTCAAATGGTTGTAAAATAACTTTCCGTTTCTGTTGGCAGATTACATACACTTGATGAACTCTGCTTGTGTTCTAAAGTTCACTGCCAGTACTGAAAATCTATGATATACGTAACGTGAACTGATTTTTAGTACTGATGGTGTATATTGGAACGCAGCATCTGTCAGCAAAATGCAACATGGTTGATACTAATCTGTTGCAACATTGTACTTGAATTACGTCGATTATCAAACTATATGTAGCTAATATTTTATTCGTTGATACCTATGATTTTAACAAGAATACATTTTCCAAGTAAAATATTACGAATAATGAACAATCTAACCTGATTTTCCGTTATTCGGAATAAAGGTCAAAACTAACCTGTCCCCAGAAAGTTGCAAACTTACTTTTTAAATAATAAATCTCGTTCAATATGTTAACTTCTGTACTTGCGGACGATGGAACTCCCATTGTTAGAACTTAATAAACGGATCGTAAAAAATGTCTCGACCTTGACGTCTACTTTTTTGAAAAAACGAGATCGTGTTCTTCGAGTAATCCTTCCTTTTTTTTTTACTCGCTAGCTTTCTCTCTCTTTCATTCTCTCTCTCTCTCTCTTTCTCACAAGGTTTGTTCTTTTTCTACAACCCCTAGGATCAAGGACAGTGGGGGTTTTATCAAACTGGGGTGCGTTCAGATTTTCCATCCAGGTGCACACAGATGTTATTTTATCTTTGTTGTTTACTGAATGTTAAACAAGAATGGAATAATGCGTGGGTGTATGTATGTACCCGGGTGAGAAATCTGAACGCAGCCTTAGGGTAGAGAAGAACCTGAAAGACGCCATTTCGGCTTTTTCCTATAAAGCTGAATGCACAATGAAAAGCACAGGCAATAGGAATAGGGAATAACAACGGGCAATAGATTTCAATCAATCAGAAGCCGCGAGAAATATCTACGAATCAATCAGAAGTTGTGAAATCTATTGTTTGTGTTATTCCTTGTTCCTATTGCCTGTGCTTTTCATTGTGCATTCAACTTTACAGGAAAAAGGCCGGCATGGCCGCTCTCACGTTCCTCTCTTTTTAGGGAAAATCTGGCACATAAAAACGCGGAACGCTTCTGATTGGTTGCGCGACTTGCGTTTGCGCACAAAATATCAGTCCGCACCTTAAGACCTCTCTTTATATACACTTATTACATTTGGGTCAATTTGAGTCAGAATTGTATCAAATTGTATCTTTGTCAAAGTGTGTCAAATAACCTGTAGTCATTCGAGCAAGCTTATTACACTCGTGACTTTGTGAATCGCAGTATACCTGCGTACACCATTGTTTTGATGAACTTATTTATTTCTCGATCTGATGTTGAATAGAACAAAATGTCTGTGAAGCAGAAGATCTTCGGTAAGAACAATATTTCGTTTGAGCCTCGATTATAGGAATTGGTTAAAAGATACAAGATTAGAAAATATTTAATCTTATTTCAAATTTTGGCGAAAATGTATTCAAGCGATGTCGTTTTATGCGTAGAATAAAGTAAAAAATAGACAAAGTTATTGGAAATCGTAAAAAGAGTTATGAAGCATTAAGTATAGCGTTTCTTTAGGTTAGAAAATATAAGGATGAATTGACAAACGTCGAAGTCTCTCAGCGCATTTCTTATTGTTTATTAAACGTGAACGAAAATAAATTATCATGAAAGTGTATTAATATCTATATAAATACGTTTTAATTATAACTTATCTAATGCATATTTTTATACTCTTACAATAGAATTAAGGTTTTATTTTTAATACCAATCATAAATGACTCAAAAAGATTTAATTACTAGACATCAGCAATGTAAATTTCCCCTCGAATAATTTGTGCAGATCAAGCTACAAACAATTTTAGATCTGTCTGAATCTTAGATTTATCAATTGTGAATAAAAGAGATAAAAATATATATTATCTTTATTTTAGGCAGAAAAAAATGTTGGTGCTTATGTATCTACTAAAAGATTGAGGTTAGTAACTTTATCAAGGACAATGAAAAGGATTATTGTCATCTGTAACAATAGATTTAATTTTTTCCTAACATATCTGGTCAAGAAATAGCATATTTGCATTTAAAACTAAATTTTTTATGATAAAAAATAAATTACTTTTTATTGAAACAAGTATCTATATTTAGGAGATATATAATATTCTTGAATTGAGATCTTGATTTATATCACATTTTCTTTTTAATTTCAAAGTTGCTATTCAACTCTTAGTTGGCAAAAGATTTAATTTTTTTAAGAGGTTGCAATTGACATATGATTATTCACATTTGATCTGTTGATGTGACAAATATTACTAAAAAGAATTCTTTACAATGATGGCTTGAATTTTACAGAATAAGCTTTGAAAATTGAATGTAAAATATTGTTGATAATTGTATCACCAGAATATAATTAATTTTGCAATTATTCTATGGACTTATAATTACTTATGTGGTATTCAATGAATAAAAACTATGCTGATGTATTATTAAATTTATATTATTTAATTCATTTATTAGACAAACAAAATAAACTGAGGAAATTTTATCATATTGAAATTTTTAACAATGTGATTTGATGACATTGAATAATAGCAAAAATGAGTAAAATTTCCATAATAGAAAATTGATGAGAAAATAATGACAAAATAAAATATTTATTTTTTATCAATTAAAATCAAGTAAAAGAGGAAAGACAGAAAATAAAAAAAGTATATCAATATTGCAAAGAAATATTCAAATGCAGAACAAATAATTTTATTTTGATAATAAGAGCATAATATATATATATATATATATATATATTGCAAAGAATTTTTTATATTCATACATTATAATTAGTTATAGTAAATGTTTGTCAATTTTAAAGAAACTTTCAGCTATATGTAAAATGAGAAAAATTTATATAGAGAATGAAGAATCATTTTTTTTGCAATACAAGTATTATATCTTGACCAAAAATTATTAATATTTTCATAATAAAAAATATTACTTAGTAAAACTTTATGTCCATGCTGTTAGAAATTGCTGCAAAATTTGGAATAAACTTTCAGAAAAAATTGACAAATTGTATTTGAACAAGTTGACATTTGAACTAATTGATTAATACGATTGGTCAATTTTCTTTTTATTTGAGATCTTAAAGTGATTTCTACCACCATGGACACAAAGTTTAATATAAACAAAATTTTTTTAACTTTATTATTGGGACTTATTATGTAATTATGAATATATAAGGTCCGAATAAAAAATAAATTAAAAAACTAAGCACTATCTTCTAAATCAGTTTTAAAATGATTATTATTCATAAGAGTGAAATTGCTTGAGATATACTCTATTCTTAAACATCATAATTAACCATTTGAGTGTAATTTTTAGCTTCCAAAAAGTTAGCAATATTGAAATTGTTATCCTCTGGTGTAAGCCTCACGTGTGACAAGCAAATAACAATGGTCATAAGTGGGCTTTGTTTAATCAGTACACTATTTCTAATATTACAAAATTTTTATGATTTAAGACTAGAAAATTTTGTTTTTTTTAGTTATGTCGTTATTGTAACAAACGAATAATATTTATCCAAAATTTTACATTTCTTTGTTCAATAACTTTCCTTTAAAAAAGTTATCAAATTTAATTTTAAAAATTACTTTTTAAACTTTTAAGTTATCATAAAAAATAATTGTGAATGTCTTTGTTTCAGGATAAACCTGGATAAACATTGATGAGCGTTTTTTAACATTCTCAGACGCAATTTTTTAGTAAACCAGACGAAAAGTCAGTTAAAATTCTGCTGTTGATTACGTTAAAAGAAAATGATTTAAAACGTATTAAAAATTCCTATTTTTTGATTGCTTGGGTTAAATCTTCGAAAGATTTTCAGCATGTTAAATTGGCTACTTACAAATATAGTTCACAAAGAAGACAATCACATTAAAATTATAGCGAATATTTTTAGCTTATTTGCGACAAGTTACTAATAAATCACGTCGAGTCTTTGGTTGCCACCTTCTGATTGGTTCAACTGGAAATCAATGGTTTTCTTGTCTGAGATCGATTAATACTAAATTGTCTTAATCTCTAAAAAAAGGATTTATATTTGTCAAATTTAATATTTTATTTCTTTCTCTAAAATATAAAAGTAATTCTTTTAGCAGATATTTTTTCAGAAAGCTGAGATCTCCAATCAAAAATCAAAGAAGCGGTAATATTATTTCCTTATTAATTTTCTTATTAATTTCTAACTTTAAAATTTATAACAGTTAATTAAATTTTTTTTCTGTCAGAAAACCGAAAGTTCCTTAAAAAAAGTTGGAGTCTCCGACTGAAAACCAAAGAAGTGGTGGTAACCGTAATTGAACCATTTGTATACGTTATATTGAGATCGCCAATTGCATTTTAAAGAACTTGAATTTTCAATGTTTGATAACTTTCAATAACAGAGATTGAAAATACAAAGTTACTGGGTCAGCGTATTAAGAATGAATATAGAAATTAAAATAGTTATAAACTTCAATTGTTATAAAAGAAATTAGAAGTAATTTATAAAAATTACGAGTTTAGTAACAGTAACTTTCTAGATTATCATATTTACATATACATATATATCGCAACATATTGATTTTGGCTTTGCCCGGGTTTCTGGGCATTGTCTAGTTAGTTCTCGAGTATTCTCCAATTGTCAGCCCTGGTACATCCGCAGAGAGGGAGAAATATACATGAGAAATATGGTTGTCCAGCCAATGAGGGATCGACTTTCCGTTGTCTCGGCGATAGTGCTATAAGTCCCTGACGTCTAAACGTACTTCTAGTGACGTCAGAGAACGCGCTATGTGAGAACGAGCAAGTGTGTTTACAGAAAAATTGAACTTGAACTTGCTCGTGAACTTGACTTAGTAGTGCAGTTTAGTGTTCGGGTTGTTGGTGATCGAATAAGTCATTAAATAATTGACGGTGGCAACAATACTGTCGTCTCTCTACCAAGCGTGGCGGTACTCAAAAGTCATGAAATACTATGACGACGTAACGAGATCTAAATTTAAATGCTTCATCGAGCGTGTGCGCGTCAAGATGCACGGTGGAGCATTTTGCTTGCAAAGGAATAGTCGGTGTTGTGCCGGAGACTAATTGTGGATTATTGCTACATAGATTTTTAACGCGTCCCGCTGGACTTATTCCAGAGATTCTGTGGACTTGGTACGAATGGAGCCATGTATCATCCGATCGATCGGAATGGTTGACACTTGTGGACGGAAATTTTCGCATCGGCGACTTTCGAGTGATTGCGTTTTCGTTAGTTCTCGTGTCAATCCTAATATTTCGTACAACGGTGGTGGAAAAGGACTAAGGGACGTAGGAGAAGTATGGACACGTGAAGAGGTCAAGGTGACAGGTAGGAGAGGGGATCATATTGCGAAGGTCGTCAGCAGCACCGGCGCACCACTGACCTTTAAAAGCTGCGTATCGCTCGCGCCTGTCACAATTTGGTTTTAAAGCTTTTATTCAGACTGAGTTTGCAGCATACATACACAATTCACTCAGACACTAAGACAACTGTCAAGAGTCAAGATTACAAAACTACGCTGACAAAACTTGAAGTGGAAGATAAGGTAAGAAAATAAAAAAATAAGCAGGAATGTGTGTGTGTGTGTGTGTGTGTGTGTGTGTGTGTGTGTGTGTGTGTGTGTACATTGCACTAGTGTACACACACACAAACACATATATGAAAGATAGTTTTATTTTGTTTATTATAGAGAAAAGAATATCGTATGGTAGGGATAATTCCAAAAGATTAAACTTATGAATAACAAATATTTTGGTTAACAATAGAATATAATTACATGTTGCATATTGTTATATGATTGCAGGAATCTGACACAGTACGTGCAAGGTACGCGGAGAAATACAGAAGAAATAGAGATAAGACGGCAATTGTATAGTGAAGAGCGAAGTACGAATAGATAACAAGAACAAAAGAAAACAAAGAAAATTGGAAAATTAGTAAAAGAATAGTGAGCAAAATAGAGGGATTTAGATTTGTTTTAAGAGGAGTGTGTGGGTGCTTCCAAAATAACAATGAAGAGAGAAAGTTTTTTCCAAATGAAAGAAAACGAACAATTCGATTTGCCCCTTATGCCACCACAATTTGGGTGGATGAGTTTGATAAATTGTATCAACATATGGCAGCAAAGACCTATGATGTTGCCGAAGATGAAGATAAGATGATGGAGCCTGAAGAAGTCTGTGACAATTTAGAAATTGTAGAGCCAGCGATACCTTCAACATCATCAGCAAACAATTCATCATCGCATTTTAAAATGTTGCGGAGAGAGGCCCATGTTGATGATGTAAATGACTTTGACAACATAGAACTTACATTTCCATCAACATCAACAGCAAGGTATCGACGATGGCCACGATTCAGGATGTTGCAGAGAGCAGATGCTATTCAAGAAGAAGATGAAGATGAGATTGAAAGCAATGGACACGATAACAGTCAAAAGAGTATACAGTCAGCAATTCCATCAACATCGATATCAGCAAGCCATTCAATTTCATATCACTCTCTGATCCGAGAGAGAAATTACTTGAAATTTGAGATAGATAACATAGGAAAAGTTATGAAATGTTGTAAAAATGCTGTTAAACGCTGGTTATCCGTCATAGATGATGAAGCATTTCCTGAGGAAGAGTACCTACAAGAGTATATAGAAGGAACAAATACACTACACGAATTACAACGCAAAGAAATGGAACTTGTAGCTAAACAGGAAAAAATACTGGAATTGGTAAAATTAAGAAGAAATAAAGAAGAAGCATCTATGAAGAAAGTAATTACTATACTAATAGTACACCTTCCAAATAATCAACATACCAGTATACAAGTGCAAAAAGGACTTACTTTAAGGAACGCAGTGTCCAAAGCTATGCAACGTCGGCATTTGATTATAGATGACTGTGCAGCTTATATTAAACATCGTATCACATCATGTTTTATTTCTTGGGATACAGATATTTCAACTTTACAATGTAAGGAAGTCTTTGTGGAAACTTTGGAAGCGATTACTGTTCCAGTTTATTATTTACATCATTTTGCACGTAATACATTTTTAAATATAAAATTAAGTTACTGTTATTTTTGTGAAAAGAGTGTTCTCTATGGATTTCATTGCAAATTATGTGATAGAAAATATCATATGAAATGTGTAGCGTTTGCGCCTATACTTTGTGAACATATAAAAAGACGAAGAGCTTACTATGAAAGATTATTGGCTAATAATATGACTACTGGCATTATCCAAATTCGTGCCAGACCGCCACCAACACCTTCATCTATGGCTAAGAAACGACGTGAAAATCAAGAAAACCCAGAATCTTCTACCTCCTTGCCGAATGTTGCTATCAATCTGGACACTGAAGTTTCTAAAACAAAAGATGAAATTTTTAAAACAAAAGATGAAGTTTCCAAAACAAAAGAAGTAGTTTTCAAAATAAAAGATGGAGTTTCTAAACCAAAAGATGGAGTTTCTAAAACAAAAGATGAACTTTCCAAAACAAAAGATGGAATTTCTAAGGCAAGAGTTGGAGTTTTTAAAAAAAATGGAGTTTTTAAAGAAGGAATTTTTAAAACAAAAGATGGAATTTTTAAAACAAAAAGTGAAGTTTCTAAAACAAAAGATTTGACTGTAATACAAGAGGATAAGAAGAACACAGAAATAACTGTAAAAAAGAGAAAACAGAAAAAACATGAAAAATCAACGAATGAAAATGATTTGCATGTTGATGATATAGAGCGCAAAAAATCTAATGATTCTGAAGACAGTATTTTTAGTCACCAGGATTCTATAAATGATTTTAAAATTATCGCGAAAGAAGTTTCATATGAACCAGAAAAAATTGGACAAGGAACTTACGGAAGTGTTTACAAAGGTGATTGGCATGGACCTGTTGCAGTGAAAAGACTTAACATTGAGGTTCCTACTGCCGAGCAAATACGTACTTTTAAAAATGAAGTGAATATTTTGCGTAAAATTCGGCATAAACATGTATTATTATTTATGGGTTGTATTTGTAAACCTTATTTAGCTATTATTACACAATGGTGTGAGGGACAATCTCTGCATCATCGCCTGCACGTGGACGAGGATCCATTAGAAATGATTACAATTGTGATAATTCTCAAACAAACTTCAGAAGGCATGGACTACTTACACGCAAGAAATATTCATCATCGAGACCTGAAAAGCTACAATATATTTTTCCATAATGGGCTTCACGTGAAGATTGGTGATTTTGGACTTGCAGTAATGAGGAATCAATTCAATGATAAAAAAGATGAAAATGAAAAGCACGGAGAGGACGAAGAAAAAGAAAAGGATGCAAGAAATGAAGAAAGCGAAAAGGACCAAGAGAATGAAAAGGAAAAGGCTGAAAGAGAAAAGGCTGAAAGAGAAGAAAAGGCTAGAAAGGAACAAGAAAATAAGTTAGCTGGTTCTATTCCTTGGATGGCACCTGAAGTTCTGAGAATGAAAGAAGATTATCCATATAGTTTTCAGTCTGACGTGTATTCATTTGGTATAGTAATGTTTGAATTATTTGCCCGTGAGATACCATACGGTCTTGGAGCCGACCCATTATTTATTTTGTATAATGTAGGACGTGGCAATTTAGCACCCGATTCGACTAAAATGCGTTCTGATACACCTAGAAAACTTAAAGTACTTTATAAACAGTGCATCGCATTTGAGAAAGACAAACGACCATTGTTTCCCTACATCTTGAAACAAGTATACTCAGTTTTTAGAGCTACACCGAAAATAAGAAGGACAACTTCCTTACCACTTAAGACCGACGAGTTAGCTGATACTTATATTGAGAGAGATGAAGATGTTCAAGATTTTCTTACATCTGACGATGACTATGAGGCTATCTTTTGCTCTAACACTGGCATTAATGCAATTTCTAGCGTTACCGCTGAAGATATCTTTGCTGATTTTTAAGATTAACAATAAATAATGGATTAGCTAGTATTGATCTAACAAGAATAGAACGTTTCTTACTTTAATTATAAATAACGTGTATACAATGAAGAGCAAAAATCGGGTTCAGGATATGATTATAATTATGTAACTTTTTCCCTAAAGCGAAAATGTGAAAGGTGAAAATTTTATCATGGAAGTTAATGCAGTAATTTTTTACTTCTCATTCTTCCGTCTTAGGAAAAAAGTTATATGATTGCTATCCAGATGTAATGAGTAGAACTGCAGATGTACTAAGCTTCTCCGTTTACAAGTCTTGTTCCAGCGATTGATCAATTGGTCGATTGTTAGGGAAAAGATAGAAGTTTATCACAAGTGCAGCTCGAACTCACTGTGACGGAAAAGAATATTTTTCTTTAATTGTGTGAGTCTTGCGCTATTTCTTTCAGTGATTGACTGATTGATAAAGAAAAAGCAGAATACAGTATAAATACAATCTTACTATTTCAGAAAGAGAAAATAAACCTATCAAAGGTTCCTTTCTCTTTCTAAAGTAAGTAAAGTACATGTGATCGGAATACGCAGTTCTTATCAGTCTGTTCTTATTACGGGTTTAGCAACACATGAGTTTTATTATCTTTCTTTCTTTTTTTTATAGAAAAAAAGTTTAAAGAAAAAGATGTAAAGCTTTGTAAAAAAGAAATATATATAATGTATATATGTGATATAGCTTTTATTGATTTTGTATAAGTTTTATGAATAGAGATCTAGACCGAACCGCATCTTAAGCCAATTACTATTATAAGACTTGTAATTTTTTATTTAATACATTGAATGTTGGACCTAATCCGTTCACTTCTCTAGCGACGCCGGATTAAAATTTTCACTATCAGATTTATATCTTGATAAGATATTAAGAGAGTATTCTGATTTAGACTGATCGAGAGTTTAGGCTTATTTTTAAACATAAAGTGGCGGTTATTTTATTTTGATTATATGCTTATATTTTTTTTTCTTTTCATAAAATATTATATAAATTTATTGTCAAGGAGAGTAGTGCTGAATTTGGAAATGTTAGTTCAATGATTAGTTTTTTAATAAAATTATTTAATTTTGATGTTTTCTTGGAACGTTTTCCAAGCATAAATGGCCTAAGATAATTCTATTTCTCGTGAGTAGCAAGCATATTAAAATATATGTATTAAAATTAAAAAATAAATTTATACGACTTTCAAAAACATTTTTATGCAATTTTTACTAAACTTGCGTCTCTCTAAATTCATATATTTCGCCATCAGTTAAAAACTAAAGCGACCCCTAGACAATGAATATTGCATATTTTTGAATATTACACAATACTATTGTATACTTTTGAATATTGCACAATATTGATCGTCTGGAAGCTATATTGAATTTGTTTTTAATTATCTAGTAAAATAAGTATATTGTACAAATTTATTAATTATCTAGGAGTCGCTTAAATTTACAGTTCATTGTTCAAATATGACAACGAGAAAAAGTAGACATTAAATATGTGTGCATGAACTTTTATAATGTATCAGTCTATCATGTTTAATTGATGTTAAATAATATTTCAAATAAAATAATGTGCGCTTTCCTGTATTAGAATAGCATTTGAATCTTTACAATAGAAAACTTTCAATGCTATTATAATACGCGAAATAACACGAGTTTAAAATCGGTCTAGAAAGAATATATGTTAATATCGGAAATTTATTGTTATATCATATTTTAAATCTCTCATTCCATTACAAAAGAATAAAAACAAAAAAAAATATAAAAAATATATTTTTATATATATATGTATATGTAAAAAGAAGATAAAATGTAAGAAATTTATTTATATACGTGTATACATAAAAAGGAACAAAATGTATGTAAGAAAAGGTGGAATAGAATGGACCAGGAGATAAAATGGTTCAGTTATTAGATCTCGTTAATAGTCTTTCTCTCTTAGAAAGTTACCTTCTCTTATTTATGTATATGTATGTATGTATGTATGTATGTAAGTATGTATGATGTATATGTATAACATATGTGTAACAAGAAATAAAATATATTATTCTTTATTATTTGCATAATGTATAATTATATACTTTTTTATTGCAATTTCATCTTTGATTTTCCTTACCTCTCTCAATTTTATATTTAAGGATTTAGTAATTTAATTAAAAACATGTACTATCAAACAAGTACATCTATGTCGACTGTTATGAATGTTTACATCGAGACAAATATTAAAGGAATATATTCTTAAAAAAATACACCTATCAAGTCGTTTATCTTAAAAAAAAAACATGCACGTTTTCTTTCTCTTTTAAACATGAAACGTTTATTTAATATTTACTATTGTAAATATTATTTTTATATTTAGTTTTTTGTGTGGGAAGTTTATTGCAAAATTTGTATTTTTGTATGTAAATTTTATTAGTAGTTATTTACTTTTATATATCTAATTATAAAAAAGAAGTTCTTTAATTAATGATATGTGAAAACAACATTAAACAAAACTGCCATTTGTACTTAATATTATGTATAATAATAGATTAGTTTTACAAATTTATGTATTTCATTAAAATATATTTAAAAGTTAAATATCTTATAAAATTATACTTTACGTAAATCTCTGAAATATTTGGTCAATAACATATGTGAGATACATAATGGTTTAATAAATAATTAAAGATATTTATGTGTGGTTATGTTATTTATAAAAAAATTTTATATTTGTTAATATTAAAAAAAATTTTTTTAAATTGAATACATTGTTGAAATCGAGTGTTCTTGAAATGAAAAATTTAACTCTTACATAATATAATACTTATTAATCTAATACTTGATATAATAATTATAAATCATTAATTTAATTTTTAGAAAGTTTAAACACACCGAAAATTTATAAGAAACAGGTGCACAGTGCACGTGGAGCTGTGGGTGGAAAGGAGTGCAGCGTCACCTGTCGATGAACGCATGCAAAATGGCCGCGTCTGTCAAAAGTACGTTGCACTGACAAAAGCGAACGCTACGGGTTACATTGCATAAATACAAAGTGAAACAGGTTTGTGTTCGGCATTGCACAGGTCTCGAGGCAGTTGAAATTTTTGCACGTCTTGGAGGATAATAAAGCGAACCCGTACACTTCGGGGCGTGGCACGGCATGTTTCGCTCTTAATTCCGGTCATGTCCTTAAATTCCTTTTTGTCGCAAGTTTTCTGTGAAAGTATGTGCTGTTTACATCGCGCTCCAATAATCCTGTCATTCGATCTTTAATTACGATCATTTTATTGTCATGCTATCAAGAGCGCTGTATATTTTGTGAGGTTATGTCATAGATACCGAGTCAAGATCCTTTAGCGAATAGAAAGGCATTTAAATATTATACTGTAAATATCACACTCTATACATTTTGTTACGTGTTTTGACATATTTTATATATTCGGAATGTATTCGTACGATATTTATTACTAAATATATTCAGAAAAATGTGTCTTATTTGATTTAATATTTATTGAACACGTTATTTTGATCTCATTAACTCAAGATCTTTAAGATTAGTATTAGTTAAGAAGATTAGTATTAGTTATCAACTACTGACACACTTTTTAAATTAATTATCACATCTTACGTTATAATTGGTTATGTGCAGGTGCATACGGTATTTATACATTTATAGATAGTAATAAATAAGGTTGAAAATAAGAATGTCATTGCAACGAACGTAGAAGAATTTTGGACTTTAATACAAGTATGGAAAAGAAAGGCAGTGCAGAACTCCTGGGCACAGAACAAAGCAATTCGAAGAATGCCAGTTCAGATTCTCTCAACTCAGATAGCAAAAGCAGTTCGCTTAATTCAAAGATGGGTCAGGAATTGGTAAGAAGTTAAATTTATTTGACTGTAACTCATAACACAGCTGTTGCTGTTTATTAAATCTTGAATGAATCTGTAAATTTCTTTAGGAGAGTTGGGAAAAAGCTTCACACTCAAAAAGTTTTTCTTCAAGCTCTACTTCAACAGATAATAATATAGTCTCTGCTCTAGAGACTAAAAAAGATAATCAAGTAAAAGTGAGTTTGTAGCAAATGCTCGAATACAGTAAAGTTCTTTTGTTTATACATTTTTCATTTGACAAACATTTAATGATAGTTGAAAAATGATAAAATATGTATTTTTATTGAAATATTGTTCTGTTGAGTAAATTTTCTTATTATTTCACTTTTACTTTGCAATATATTCACTGCTGTTATTATTTATTCTGTTGAAGTTATAGAAAATTAAAAAACTTTCTTTTATCATAAAATTCATCATTACACAATATTTTTAGCCAATTACTTATACCACTATTTTATGGTTAGAATTTGTCTGGAGGAGATACGGGACCACCACTCTTGAATGGAGAACGGGTACAAGGCATTGCACACGAAGTTACCTATTTGTGTCCTTACTCGGGGCCTGCCAGAGGGATTCTTAGTGTTACGAATTACAAGCTTCACTTTCGTAGTATAGATCGAGAAACGCCTTATGTTGTTGAAGTGCCGTTGGGGGTTGTTAGTCGGATTGAAAAAGTTGGTGGTGCGTCGAGTAGAGGAGAGAATTCTTATGGAATCGAGGTGTTTTGTAAAGATATGAGAAATCTCAGATTTGCTCATAAGCAGGAGAATCATTCCAGACGAGATGTATTTGAGAAACTACAACAGTATTCTTTTCCATTATCTCACAAGTTACCTCTTTTTGCCTTTGAATACTCTGAAACTTTTTCTGAAAATGGTTGGAATGTTTACGAACCTATTGCGGAATTAAAGAGGATGGTATGTATCAAGAGAAATGTAATATCTAATTTAAAGCTTGATAGTACACGTGACATAACTATTTGTTTAAATTTTGATATCATCTCTTATTGAATTTCAGGGTGTAAATAATGACATGTGGAAAATATCCAAAATCAATGATACATATTCGCTATGCGACAGTTATCCAGCTGTCTGGGCAGTACCTGCAGCAGCGACTGACGAAGATCTCCAAGCCTCTGCATCTTTTAGGAGTAGAGGTAGACTTCCGGTTCTCTCATGGATTCATCCAGAAAGCCAAGCAACGATAACTCGTTGCGCTCAGCCATTAGTAGGCGTTGGAGGCAAACGAAGTCGCGAAGACGAAAGGTATGTCCAACTAATAATGGATGCTAACGCACAAAGTCACAAACTTTTTATTATGGATGCGCGTCCGATGCCAAATGCGATAGCAAACAAAGCGAAAGGAGGTGGATATGAAAGCGAAGATGCTTATCAAAACGCAGAATTGGTCTTTCTCGACATTCACAATATACATGTTATGAGAGAAAGCCTTAGGAAGTTAAAAGGTATCATTTTTGTCAAAATTATATTGATAGAAAGTTTTTTTTTTTTTTTTTTAGTTTCCCTATAAAAGCTTTGTTTCAGAATTATGTTTTCCCACAATTGATGAGGCTCGATGGCTATCGGGCATAGAATCAACGATGTGGCTCAAGCATATCAAATGTGTTCTTGCTGGAGCTGTAAGAATTGTGGACAAAGTCGAAAATCACAAGACTTCTGTTTTAGTTCACTGTTCCGACGGTTGGGATCGAACAGCACAAGTAAATATTGTTTAATTCTAATTAATTTATTTTATTATTAAGAGACTTTTCTAATCTAATTGTTTGATAAAAAAATGTGTTTTTGAGAAGGGATTAATTAAAAAAATATGATATTTTCTGATTTTTATATTTATTAAAAATTTATTTTTATTCTGTAACACTTGAAATAAAAAATTATGTAAATAAATATATCTTTTACACATTAAAATATTAAAAATTGTTCATAAAAATGCATTTCTTTATTTTGAATAGTTAAGCTGAAAAAAAATCGTAATAGCAAATTTTATATTTTGTATTGACCGATTCTAATTACCAATGAATATACATAAATCGAAACGTTACAATATTTATTACATATACACATTGTTAATTTTTTTTTTTGTAGCTTACAGCTCTCGCAATGTTAATGTTAGATCCATACTATAGAACAGTCAAAGGATTTGAGGTTCTAATAGAAAAAGAATGGCTTAGCTTTGGACATAAATTTCAACAGGTACATAGAACTTTAAGTTGTTTTTACAATGTTTTATATTATTATTATATTTGTTATAACTAATAATGGTTTTTTAGAGGATAGGCCACGGTGATGAACACCATAGCGATGCAGATAGATCGCCGGTATTTTTACAGTTTATTGATTGCGTTTGGCAAATAATGCGGCAATTTCCCAATGCTTTCGAATTCAACGAACATTTTCTAATTACTATTCTCGATCATCTTTACTCTTGCAGATTTGGCACATTCTTGTTTAGCAGGTACATATTTATATAGTACATATTTATATAGTATATTATTTGCCTTATATTTTTCTGTACACGAGTTATATAATAACATTTACAGCGAGCGCGAAAGAGTGCAAGAACAAGTGAAGCAAAGAACAGTTTCCCTCTGGTCATATACCAATAGTCAATTAGCTCTATATCTAAATCCTCTTTATCGGTCTGGTACAAACTATCAACTTGTTTTAATGCCAGTTGCTAGTATGCGGTACATTAAACCGTGGAAAAGTCTATATTGTAGATGGAATCCCAGTATGCGGCAACAGGTATATGAATATATTTAAGCATTATCACATTAAATAGTTTATGTATTGTAGAATATCGTCGTTTATTTACTTTTGTCTATTTTAAGGATCCTGTTTATCAAAGAACAAGGGAGCTTCTAGTCTTGAAAGAGCAGCTCGAGAAGCAGCTGGAGGAAGGTAGACGCGAACAGGCCTCACGTGCGAATCGATCCATTACCTCGCCGGCACCACCCAGAATACATTCCCCGGTTCATATATAGCGCCACGGGGAATTTTGAGTCTGATAATTTGTAGTTTTGTAAATGAACTGTGGAAACTCTTGATCTACTACTTCAAGCCAGTACAAGAGATTTTGACTGAATTCCGCTTGTGGATGCTATATATAATATGCCTACTTGATAAAAACGAATCTAGATTCATGTGCATTCTTACAATTTAATGAATTAACCGTACACGCAACGTTCCTTCCACATAATTTCTGAATCATACTCTGTTTATCATCAAGCTCCATCGAGGCCGAATACGGTGTGTTTCGCATAAATGTATAAAAAGATATCTGTATTGTAGTCTAAAAATCAATTTTATTTTATTCGATTTTAATTACTATTACAATATATATTACAGCATTTCCGTCGCAATTATGTATGCGAAATTATAATCTCGTGTCCCTTATATTTTTTCCTGCTGCGAGATTGGATGAATATTCGCATTAATAAGATAAACGGTGACTCTGCTATCAAGGATAATGCGTAAGCACAGAAATAACTAAGCCCAAAGTGTCCTATAACCATGGCGCTCTAAAAATGAAAATTGTGACAATAAGCGTTTTTTTTTCGTCGATGTCGGAGTTTTCATTGTTCGTGTACTTACCATGGACAAAAACTCTAAGTGAACAGATGTTTCATTGTGCAAACGAATTGAATTTATGATAAAAGGATTTAAAAGGTAAGCGCAATACGTGAGTCTGCTAAGAGGAATCCAGATTTTGCTTGTTAATAGCTCCTTCACAATGCCTGTAATGAAGTCAATTCGATGAACAAGAATAAAATTTTTTTTCTAAATTACAACATTTTTTATGTTTTGTTACTGTTACAAAAATTGAAAAATATATAGAATAGTGTAGCTTATGAGGGATTGGCTAAAATGGTAATATATTGGGCAATCTCTCATTAGTTTTTTATACTGTCTAGGGAATTTATTTATTGCGTGTATAACAATTGCATAAAATCAATAATGTTTACATTACACCGATAATTTCAAAAAATTATGTTTAGTAAAACAGATTTTTACAATAAAGTATCAATTGCGATAAATAATGAATTTTTACAATACTCTGATGATTGAAAAAAATATTTTTTAAAGAAAAGCTATGAATTAATACCATTTTGTTTATTTATTACAATAATATATACTTTGAAAGAAATATTGATTAGATCATTAAATGAATTATCATTGATATTGCAAAAACCTTTAACTTTATTGTTTAAATAATATATGCTATAACATTTTTGACAGTAGTGTACATAATGCATTAAATGGAACAATTTTTTAAAGATAAATTTTATAATTTATGATAATCATATAAATACAATATTATGCAAAAAATAACATTGCAGAAATTTTTTTTTACAAAATATACATATAATTTCTTCTGAAATTATTATATTACTAATAAATAATAAAAATGGCGTTCCATAAAAGTGTTATTAAGGCGTGAATTCTAATGGGTGAATTTTAATGCAATATAAGTTACGTAATATATTACAATTTATTTATGCCAATATAATATAAAATTTATATATAAATTATTAAATTAACTAACCTCCGTGCTTAGTAAAGCAGACAATTACAATCCATGCTATACCTATGCCCCAAACTGTTCTACTTAATGCAACATAGATAGCAGTAGACAAAATGGATATCTGTCGGTTGCAAAGGCCGAATAATACGAAAATATTGCAAGCACTACCAAGAGTCCAACATAAAATTATAGTGTTCTGAAAGTTTACACATTATATTTAAAATATTGTAGGATATAATTTGTATCCGAGTTAAATAATTTTTGTATATTTATATGATTTCTTATAATGCTTGTTTTTTTATTATAGTCACATTGAATAACAGAAGAAATCTTTATTTTAATTTATATAAATAATTAATTTTATTTGTAAATCTTATTTTATAAATAATTGAAATCAGTGTAAATGGTAAAAGCTTTTTTAATACAATTGCTAGATACGATTATTATTAATTTTAATAAATTGGCTATTTTGAACAAAGCCATTTTTTTTTTAAATTAATTTACTATAATAAGTTTATTATAGTAAGATAGATATTTCAAATCAAATCGTTTTCTCATCATTAGAAATGACAATCTGTAATTGTTACATGTAAATTTAGAAATATTAATTAGTTTGCATATGGTTCATATAGCTATAGCTGTTTCAACTATTGCTTATGTTTTCAAACTTTTATCTAAAAGTATATAAATAATATCTCTATAAGTTTATATATTTGAAGATATATAAGTAATACTTTACCTTTTTTAAGCTTATATTTTTGTTTAGTCTCACTATAATGTAACCTGTAATCATTCCAATAATATATGGACCAATTCGAAGCCACGGTGGAAAGTATAAGACATCTAAAAGTCTATACTGTTCGTCCAAGCTGCAATAAAAAAAGTGTACTCATTTATTTAATTAATCTCACGATTAATAAGATAACTTTGCAACTTACGTCGGAACATATTCATTAATGTACGAGGTATAACCGCTTAGAATAATTGAGCCCATTAGAAGCATACTTAGTATGGCAACAGCTGTGTAAAAATATCTGAAAGCAGCTTATATTTATTCGGATTTATGCGCGGTAAATATGTAGCATCCCCTCGTCACGCTCAAAAAAAGAAACATTTAATTTTAAGATAAAATGTTTTATTTCTTTTTTTGTTTTTTAAATACATAAAAATATTTTAGTTTTAAACAATATTTAAATTTAAAGCACTAAAACATTTAAATTTTAAATCTTTAATAGCTTTAAACGTTTTAATGTTTTAAATCTGAACAATGTTTAAACATTTTTAAGTATTTAAAAAACAAAGGCAGAAACGAAACATTTTAATATTTTCAAATTAAACACTTTTTATTTGAGTGCAACAACTGTTTAACTTACATAGATGACAAAATCAAGAGCGCCAGACCGATTGTAAAGAATTGCATATCACTGGCTAGATACCAACTCCAGGACATGCACTGTAAGAAAATAAAAATAATTCTATCAGCAATTCGAAGTAATCTTTCGTATGCTTCCCAGCATAATCTTAAATAGATATATAATAATAATTGATTTAACCATTGGTTTATACCATCGTATTGTAATCGAACAGATTATTTATGTACAAGAGATTTCTCCACCAATATTTCGCGCAAGTTTCATGCGGTTTCTCTTGAACGTAGAATTGTGAGGTCTTGTCGTACCAAGCCGAGTTTATTTGCAATATTCCTATCATCATCATGTAAGGCGGTGTCAATCTAAAAATAAATTTTTAAATTTAATTAAAAAAAAACACGAGATAAGGATCATTCATTAGTATCTAATTCATATTCAATCAAATTATTAAATCGCAATCTTTTATTTTGCTCATTAGTATCATTAATGCTTTCACGTTTACAGCGTTGTCTTTGTTTATTGTCCGCGCAAATCAAGATAATAGAGAAACATACCGGATAAATCTTCTTATTACGCAGACAAAGAACTCTTTCAGCTTCTCTCCATAATTACATGATTTATTCCATTTTTCGTCCGTTTTATCCTTTAGATACGTATATGTCAATAAAAATCCACTTATAAAGAAAAAGGTATCGACCGATATGGTTGCGTTGCTTATCACTTGAATCGGGATACCCTCGGAGAATCTCATAACCCACATTTTATTATCTATGTGTACAAAATGATGACCGTTATGCATGAAAAATAACACGTCAAAACACGTAAATAAATCAATTCTACAATTTTCGTTGTTTCCTCACACTTACCGAAATAATCTGCCGTGTAAAATATGGTGTGGACCATGATTATCCAGAACATGGTTAAAAATCTTAAACCATGGATAACAGATATCACATCAGCATTCATTTCCGTATTAAATATCATTTTCGTATTAGTATAAATGGAGAAACACATTAGCACTTTCCCGATTCGATTTTTCTTACATGGCGTCGATGAATTTGTCATTTCCATTTCCTCAACCGTATTTTCTACACCTAAATCACGATTTATAATCTTTAGTATCTATATTGATACAAAAATCACGAAATTCGTTTGCCAACAAAAATATTGGGAAGAAAAGATACTGCTTTATACAAATAAATAATACGGGAGGGAAAAATATCTTTTTATAGAATTTTATTAAAATGGTTGATTCTAATTTGCTGAAGTAAAAGCAATTTACTTGCATGAGCGTGATTTTTTTTTAGAATACGAGGAATACGTACAAGATCAATATTAGGTAATCTATTGCTGAAAAAGAAGTTTTAAGCGTATACTTACTAACGGCAGTTTTTCTCTTTGCTTTTAAATATTTTTGATATATGAATATATCGTATATCGTGCCGCTTATCATCATAGAAAAAATAAGCACTAAAACAACACTAAAAAAATAAAATTAATGTGCAAGCATGTCTTTCAATGCTTTCTCATTGGTAAATTAAATTTAACGTATGTTATTATTTTAACTGTAATGTTAATTTTGTTGTCTTCACATTTTTCGACATACCATATGAGAGGTATCGCACCACTTAACAGCCATTGGTGATCGTCCTTTAAATCTTTTACCTGGATCAGGCTGAGGTCCACGGAATACAGGTCATTAATTAAGAGACCTCTGTCACGAAATATTCCCTCCAGAATGAAGCTTACATCATTCACGGAACAGGACGCGGGCAAACAGAGGCCGAGCGTAATTACATCCTAAAACAGAATCTTCTATATAGCACACCTAACATCGGATGCAATGCCAAGATGCATTATCGTTACTGTTTTTTCATTTTTTTTTTAAATAGTAATTTTCGTAATTTTATATTATAAAAAATTTGAATATCTATCAGAGAATCTATCGTCGAAAGTTCATATGTATTCGAACGAGCTATAATATGTCAATTTTAGTGAAACTTTCTCTTTTTATGATTTACGACATTGTATATGTACCATATGACCCATAGACTAAATTGCATTTGGCATCGTTTATGTTAGCGATAAAATTACTTTAATTTTCTCGCATTAAATTTAAAATAAGACTTATCTGCCGTAATATATAGAAAAATGCAAGAAAGCGTGTGATTTCAACCAACGTTATTGCTAAAATTTGATTATAAAACGAATATTAAGAGATCTGCGGCAAAGCATCGATTTAAAATACGAGAGATACACTCTAGTTGTAATCTCACGAAGAATAAACTTACTTCGTTTTGTAGACCCATGTGGTACTGAAGAGTACTATTGTGTTTGAGATAAGCAACGATGTAATTCACTTCGAAAGGCGGGAATTCATTCTGCGGATTATGATAGCGTGTATTATTCAATATAAGCCGCTCTGCGATCTCAAAAGGAATCCTGTTTGTTGCATCGAGGCACTGGCTACGACTGCCCAGCCAAAAATTATTCCCATACAAGAAACCTGGTTTAGGACCGCCACTAGAATCTAATACTTGAAAACAAAAATACACAATTTTTATTCACGCAAAAATATTAAATTATATTTTTTCATTGCCAAGTAATCATTGAAGCTTTCATTAATTGTTGAAGCCAAGATAACTAATTATGATTTTTAGATATCTCGCGTTATTCAAATTTCTCGATGTTTTTTTTTTTTTAATTTAAATTATTTGCAATTTGCTTCATTAATTTCAATGATTATTATAAAACACAACGGAATTATACAATTCCGATATTGTTCGGTGTGATATTGAAGCATTGAATTGAAGTAATACTAATTGCAAAAGACAACATTTTTATTATTTCATTACTTATTTGAATTAACTTTCACTCAGATCGTTCCCGTCATGTAATGATGTAATGATAATGTTAAAATATTCGGAACACGAGATATAAATGTGGGAATATCTATTAGACACATGTTGCGTATCTAAGAGAGTGTGTACTCTTGACTCTACCGTTCTCTAAACGTCACAGAGGCACACCGTGACATGCGGCGCGTGCCTCAATCTGCGGGTTACAGGATCCTCGAAATGAAATGAGAGAAAATCGCGCTGTGTTGCACGCGTAATAGATGCTTTTCCCTCGCACATGCGGCTGAGAAACTAGTTCCTTGTGTAACACGAAGAAAGTTGATTTGGCTAAGTGTTCCAACCGAAAGTTACGCGTGCGACACAATGTGCAGTGGTAATACACTTAAGGAAAATATGTTGCATAATGTGTGAATATAAACGAATTACGTTCGAACTGCAACCCATATACCTCGGACAGACTGTTCTCCAATCGAGAGAAAAAGAACATATTTGAGAACTTACCTAACCGAATAGGTAATAAATGATACTTTTCAGACTCGCAATAATGAACACTTTATCGCGTTTTAGTAATGAACAACCTATTGCATCATGTAATAAGGAATCTTAAGAATTTGCAACTGCGCAAAAATTTGACATAAAACAGTTCTTTATATTGACTCTGTCTGAATAATGTTTTAAAATTCAGATAATTTACGTTTACTGAATCAATTTTTTAAACTCGATCAATTGAATTTACCAAGGAAAAAATTATATAATTATGTTTAAAATATGTCCGTATATAATTATATATGTAATATTCATGAAATATATATATAATATATATTGTACATTATAAAAATTATTATATAAAATTATGTATATTATATATATTATGTACGATTATATATAAACATTTAGTTGTATTTATATATAATTATATATGAAAATATTTTCCCGTGTTATTGCTTGAGACTAAAGTTAATTTACTTGATAAATTCACATTCCACTTGTTAATTACATACTATGTATAATTTACAAAATATAAAATAATAATAAAATTTTAATTATAAAATATCTAAGGATGAGATGAATGACTTCACAAATATAATTTTTTATATAATATAAACATTAATTAAAATATTGAGAAAGAGAGAAAGAGAAATAATTTCTCTAATTATGTAGAAATCTAAGAGATCCAATTATATATTTTATTTTATAGATGTATTTTCATAAACGATTCTCTGCTTTATTTTCTTATAAACAAAGATGGAAGAACGAGATTCAAGTCAGTTTCGGCAACTAGACTCTCATCTTTAATGACTCGCGCAATTAAACAATTTAATAAAATATAAAATAGACGTGAGAAATTTTGATTAGCTTTCTTGACTTTGTATTCAGTTGATCATATTTAAAATAAATTTTACTTACTCTTCAAGCCCCACAATATCCGTTGATCGACAGCGTCTTGAAAATTTCGTAATTGTGTTCCACATGTTGTCGAACCGAGAAGACTGGCTCTCGAGGCGATGGCATAGGCAGGCAATAATCGAATACCGTTGTTCTCGTTAGTTCCGTGAAATTGTGCAGAGACGCAAAATAACACGACGGAATGGTAGATGTATAAAATAAACATAAGTCGCTGACACGACATAATGCATGTTTTAACACCTAAAAATCACAGTCACTTTTATTTCCTCTACAGTTACAAACTGTGAGAAATATTAATACCAATCATGAAGTCAATTTTGGTGATAGACAAAATAAAGCTGGGTTTTTAATTTTAATAAACAACGAATTTTAATGAACAAATCTAGAATTGTTCTCTTCATCAAGATAAAGGGGATAAATATTACCGACAAATTGTATTAAAGAAATACTATTTTTTAACTTTTGCTTACTCAAATATTAATATAACGTTTCCGAATTGGCGGGTATTTTCTTTGGATTTGTACAACAAAAATTAATATGTCAATAAAGATTAAAATTACAACAAAAATTAAAATGGTCAGCGAGATTCGACGACTGGGACAAGACTGGTCTATATAAGGAGAAGTTAACGCGGATTTACTGTGGAAAGCGAAACGTACTCCCCGTCGACTTTTTCGATGTGACTAGAGCCCCACCACGTTATTGTGCTTCTGTGGGAAAACTGTTCTTAGAATTGTATTTTTGATTCTTGTTTTTTTATTTAAATTTTTATAAATAACCAATTGAAAAATAAATGCCGCTGATAAAATAAAAAAAATTTTATAAAAATTTTAAAAATAAATTCTTTTTTATTTGGAATTTAGTTATTAAGTTTTCAGGAATAGAAATGAACATTATAGAAGCCAATAATTTAAAAAAATAATTATTAAATTGATAATTTATTTAAGAAGACAGTATTTATTGAGAATATTGGGAAATATACCATATAAAACAGAAGCAAATCGCTTACGCTTTTATAATGTTGTACTTTAATATCCCTTAAAAAAAAATTAAGCTAAATTTCACATACAGTAGAAGGTACGAAAATCGTGTATATAAAAATTAGCATTTTAAAAAAGGAGCAAAGTAAAACAAAATGTCACAGATAGAAACATATAATTAATTAAACTTCTAGATTTTTCAAAAATTAATCTGATAACTATTTTTTTTAAACACTTTTGTGTTCTTCTCTGGATCAGTGGTTTCTGGAGAAATAACAATCACTTTCTAATTCAAGATCTAATCTAAATTATTGTCTGTGTAATCCTTTTAAGAGATAATTATGATAAGCACGTAGGGGCGAATAAAAATATTGAGACGTGAATGATTGAACCAGAAAATTTTTATAATGATCTCGAATTTAAAGTCTAATTTAAATTGTTCTACGAAGTAATCCTCCCAAGAGGCAATTATCACGAGCATGCATCCGAAAAAGATATTGAACAAAATAATTGAAGCAAAAAATTTTCGAAAAATAATCTCTAATTTGAAATCCAATTTAAATTAGCTAATCTTTTATGAAATAATTAAAATGATCATACAAGCGAGAAAGAAGAAGGGATGCGAGTAATTGCGTGGAAAATCTTTTATATCTTTTTTCGCCTGTATGCTCGCCGTAATTATCTCCTGGGAGTTACTTGAGGGATGAAGGACTTCGAATAAATTTCTCCAATTAGAGATTATTATTTTCCATAGCCTTCAATACGAGGTAATTATAGTGAGCATATAAGCGAAAAAAGGGGATGGAAATTCTTGAGGCAATTTCTTCAAAGGGCTAGATTTCAAATATTAACAATTGCCCGCGGATCATATTAATAAGGGATTGGGCATCTGTGTTCTAAAAGCAGAACAAAAAAAGATTCTTTCCCACCAAAAACAACGTTACATATAACGTAAATGTTAGTTGTAATTTCCCACTCAACAATGTAACTGTTATATAACGAGTGTGTTATATAACAGTTACATTGTTGAGTGGGAAATTACAACTAACATTTACGTTACATGTAACGTGGTGTTTGTTGGGTTTTTACGTGGGAAAACTTTGCTAGATTCCCCCCCCTGGGGAGAGACCGAAGGATATGTGAGATTCTTAGGCTGGTATTCATAGTCAATTCTTATTTTGAGATCGTTTTAGTAATGTCTCAAGATGCTAATATAACCTGATTTGTTGATGGCATTTTAAGATGATACTTAAGGCAGTCTTAAATGTAAGAATTGACTATGAATACCGATCTTAATCACTATAATGTCAGGGGATGTCCTGGGATTTTAGGGTACTGACTATCTTTTGTTGATGCTTGTTGGGGTGACTGGGGGATGACAGCACGTTTCCTGGTTGCCTCACGCTCATCTGTTATCGTCCAGTCGGAGATTTCTCCAACTTCCATGACGGGAACTCTATTGTTGTTACACTGAAAAAAAGATTGGCTGCTCCTTCATGAAAATTACACCCAACTAGTGTTGGAAATGACACCCAATTGAGTGTTAACTCTCAAGTTTATTTGAGAAAAACCTCTCAAGAAGTTTATTTAAGAGTTAACACTTATTTGAGTGTCATTTCGAATACTAGTTAGGTGTATTTTTCATAAGGGCTGCAGCCTAGAATTAGTTGATGTAGCTAATTTAAATGATAAAATATGGCATAGCATTTTAATTGGTTGCAACAGCCAATTTTCAAAGCTGTTACAAAGTTGGTTAGAGTAAATACGTGACTTTGCTACTTCGACCAAATATTTATTTTGTGGCTTACTTATTAGTTACTAGAGCCTAATAACTTTCGCGCGATAATCTACTACTTGGCTGCTCTAGCTGATTGATTTATTGCGTAGTTGTGTGCATATTGATGCAAAAAAAAACAGAATGTAAAAAATGCTCTGCACTAGTAAATTATCGTACTACATTTAATAATTGGATGCACTAGGCAACTTCTTAGTCTTAAATGATACATTTATTTGTATCGTCAGAACTCTGCTGCATATGTTGATATCAAACTTTTTCTTCACTTACATTCAAGCAATGCACCATCAGACACGATACAGAGCGAGTGAAAAACATATGCGCATTATTCGAAAAAACAGTGAGCGTCGCAAAATAAATTCCAATCATCGCTCCTGCACAACAAATCTGATTGTGAGTTGATTATTTCAGCTAATGGTCTCATCAACTTAGTTGATGAGGCTATTGTGACTAAGAAGTTATCTAGTGCAACCAATTATTTAATACCTTTGATTTATATTTAAACTATCATTTTTTTGTGTAAGTAATTAGGATAAGGTTACCGAAATTTCGCCAATTAAATTTTGACATAAAGGCTTGTAACTAAGAAATTATGAGGAATACTTTCAATTTCCTTAAACACAATTTAAAATTATGAATAGCGGCCTTTACATGTATAATTTTATCCGCATGCTATAAGTATATAGGAAGAAGATGCAAAACCGCCATGACTCATGTCATTCAAAAATGTTGATCATGTAAGAGATTACACATTCTTGCATTTGTGCTCGATCGCAGATTTGTACAAAGGTAAAGTTATTGTAATCCTAAAATTGTTATATTTTTTACATTTACACTTTTACGTTCACATTTTATATTTGGTCACATTCAAGACTGTGAGCAAAACTGCGTCTAATAAAAACTTTGTATTACATAACGTTTTTATTTGATACGTGAAATTTTTTAATTTAGAAAATTCCACACGAGACTCTTGCATAGTTTTCCATGATATATGCTACAGTTATTATCTGTGATATTACAGCGATTTTTCAAGCATTGATTTTACAAACAGAAACATATATAAGGAAAAGAAATCACACGCCTTTCTTTAGTGTTTATTTTGAAAGTTTGTTAATTTTCTACTCATTAATATAAAAATGTCAAGGATATGATAGCTTTAAATGAAATATGTTTAAAATTAGCCAATGAAAATGATCTAAAATTTACACGTTCAGGTATATTATATCATACAATAACGTAACGGCTCAGGTAAGCTAACGTTATTTGACGTCAAAATGTTATCAAAGTCATTACTTTGACGTTAAAATGACGGCAAAACGACAACTTGCTACTTTAGCAAACAAAAATGAATCGAAACGGATAGAAATAAATTTTAACATTTTCGAATTCGCGCTTCAGATTTTTCGAATCTATTTGTTATCTAAAAATAATATGAATTCAATACGATAAATAGCTCATTTCATATTTCAATTCATTTGAATCTAAAAATAATGTAATCGGGACATGAATCCATCCGAATTTAAAATGAAGAAAAGCGCGTTTCGTATTTCAATCCATTTGAGTTCACTTGAATTCAAAAATATTTAAAATGCTTTAAAGCGCGAACTCGAATAAATTAAAATAAGTTGCAATTTTAATTTTAATTTATTTTTATTTACTGCATGAGACCTGGAGATATGATTACTTAATCCACATATCCAATATAATATGATAAAATTAAGCAATGATGTGCAATATAAAATTATACCAAAATACGATAGGATTGATGTTTGAAAATATTTTCTACTGTGTTGCACCGTATCTTACCGTGAGAAGTTGTTCCCATTTAACATAACTAGTTCTCTTTTCTTTATATAAAAAAAAAACGTACTTAGGTTTACGAAACTCAAGTTACATAAGTTACATAATAAAAACCTGTTTCTATTACTACTAAAAAAGGAAGAACAAGGGAAATATTTATACTAAATGGAACAACTTTGCACGTTCAGATATGGTACAACACAGTAAAAGATATTTTCAAACATCAATTCTATTTCATTTTGGACATTGATATAATTTTGTATTATACATTATTAAAATTGCTTCTTAAGTATATCATATTTATTGCGAATTAATTAATTGCACGTTTTGTTATAAAAATTACTTTACGTAATCAAATTATAAAAATAAAAACAAATAATTTCCCCTTTTTTCAACAAGAGATAATGAAAGCCACTGTTTACACGCGAGACAAATCAATGTTGTTTTACTTCGGCAAGCACTTCAACTTTGTATTTTGTATAATTGTCGAATAATTATTATCGATACAAATTATTAATTGTATTCGTAGAAATGATATTCGTTAAAAGGTGATTAATTATAAAGATCACATTTTCTCATGTAGAAAAAAATTAGATTGGACTTTTTTAATTCTTTTGTCACGATGATACGCCACGTTCTTTACGTGATGTTTGATTTCCCAATATGCTACTTCCTAAGAATGCATGTACTGAACGATTGTAATTTATTATCAAAATTACGCAACAGAATGTACGTGTTCAGTATCATATAAGGTTTTGTGCATGACAAAGTATATATCTTTTATACGTGATAAAATACGATTTGTAAAAGGCAGACATTCGTGAAATTTTATGAGTTTCATAAGTTTTCTCAAGTAAATGTGATATTGAGAGATTTTCTCATATTATATTAGTCGTATAGGATATCTAGTAATTATCGTGAACCTCTTGTGGACAGATAGGCTGAGATAAAATGAATAAAAAAAGTGTTTTACTCTTTTATGCTTTTTTAATAATTAATAAAAAATTAATAAAAACCGTCTACAACTGCGCGATCCAAAGAAAAGAGACAACCCAACAAATGAGAAATGATTAGATTGGATAAATCCGCATGAATCAAGTGTTTGAATACGCGAAAAAGGTATTGAATTATATAGAAACTAAACATACTGAATCCGTTTTCCGTACGTCTAGGTAAATAAAACAACATAGACTCTAGTAGATTCAGGAATAGAAATGAATACGTTCTCTATGCCTGTAGTTATATAAAACTGTGGACTCGAGTAAATAGAGGCTAAAAATAACAGATTCTATATACGTATTTGAATATTAATTTTTAAATCGCGATTTAGGTCGCGTTAGGAAATCATTCGTTGGTGTGCTTCGGTAATTTCAGAGAGGATTTTTCAATAAAGAAGACATGTATGGTTTTTAGAATGTTATTATCAGCACATGGAAGTTTCATATTCACAAAGTAAAGATTAGACGCAAAGTTCAACAATTGCGAATCAAGAAAGGCGGCCTCGGGCGCGACCCGCGGGCTTGCGTTGGCAGCCGCCTCTCTAAAATAAAGTATTTTTTTTTTCTTATAATACATCTCAATGATGATAATAATACAGGTAATAACGGTATTTATTATTACGATATCGTAAAATATCACAACATTAATATCTGCCGAGTGAATGAAACGAACGGTCTGTGATCGTGGCCTCTTGCGAAGGAAGACTTTGCAAACGAGCGGAATCCAACTTTTCACGCGTATTCCCTTTATATCGATGTACAAAAGAAAGAAAAAGAAAGAAACGAGGAATTGTTGGTGACTCATTCAGGAGAAGTACTCGTGCATAAAGTCATCTCTTCGCGAGAAGCTCCGTTCAATAAATTAACTAATAATCAATCGGCGAGTGTGACACGCTCTGCCACGGAGAAATCGCGTCTCCTGGTCATCGCGCACGTATTTTTTATAAATAAAAAGAGCTGTACGCGGACAGCACCTTGAATGAAAAAACAACTCTCCCGCGTGCATTACACGGGAAAGCCTACGGATCGACTTGCGTTTTAACTCACAACCACTGTAATTGAAGATAAATAACATGACTACTATATAGCGGGTTCAGTTTTTATTTTAATAATAAATGGCACTATACTCTTATTTTCAGTTGAATTAGAATTGACAAATTCTAATTGTACTTCACAACTGTTTCTATTACCTATTCTTATAACAAACGAAAAAATATTGTAGAAACACATTACATAAAAAATATATTAATAAATATGTGCAAAATATATTAGCATAATTGGATAATAACTTAAAAATTTGAACAAAAAAATTATGTACTTTTTTATTAGATTTTTCCATGATTTTTGAAAATAATCATAATCTTTCGAGCGTTTAAATTTACTCATATTAAATTATCGAACCCCTACAAACTCCTTTTAACTCTTAAAAGTTCTGTCTTATGGTAAAGTTACTACGCGTACATTGAGCAATCTTTCTGTTATTTTACAAAATATGCGACATGGGAATGGGCTTACCGTAGAGGTTGAGAGTTAACTCGGAAGTCGCTTTCACGATAAAACTCGTTCGAGTGACACGTTATAGTCGTGATCGTATAAAATCGAGTGGTATCGAACGATACTCGGATCTAGAAGAAGGAAAAATGTACGTACGTAAAAATGAAGAGGAAACGCAACAATGGAAGGAACGTATCGATCTATTTATAAGAAAAACGCACAGCGCGACGGCTGTTTATTATCAAACCTGCGATTCACAGTCGAATATACGAATTTGCCGCCGGAGATCGGCGATTATCATCGCCGCTTCTACAGTCTTCCTGGTGTAGCGTTAGTTAGCGAATTCGATCTTGAGAACGGAATCCGCCAGGAAAAACACATGTCTATTAAGCTCGAATGAAACTGCTAATATGAACATAATCTCATAAAATATACGAAGGATTTAACGCTCTTTATGTATTAATTTATTGCTCTAATCGTTTAGCAAATGATTTTAATTTCAGAAATTCCTCGACGTAATTTGTCTAATGATTTTATTACTCGCAAAATACATAAATCCTTATTACATTATCTATTTCATATTACTGCTTTTGTTCTATAAGGGATGGACACAAAAATGGTCATTACGCATTGTATTTTGTAAGTTGCATATTTTAAAGAAAATTTCACAGAATTCTATTAATTGATTATAGCGAAACAGATATATCTAATGTAGGGGTTGTTTTCTTCAAATGAGAGTAGATTAGTAAAATCGATGAATATACATTCCGCAAACAATAAAATCATTGGACAAATTACGATTAAGGAATTTCCGAAATCGTTATTATTTTTGATATTTCTCTCTTGATGATGCACACTTTGGGATTGTTTTTTAGCGTAAAAGGTAGCGCATCGAAATTTAAACTAGTTACATCATAATTAGCACTAAATTATAATATAAGTATTTTTATTATTATCTTTTTTCAAAGTTAGCATTAAAATAATTTCTTGTTAAACGGATACAACAATAAAATCAAGATTAGAGTGATAAATTAGCACATAAAGAGCACTAATTCTTTCATACGTTTTATGTGATTATGCTCATGTTGGCATGCTAGCTTAATAGGCATAGGAAAGACCTCGGAAATTTTTAGGTGGGAGGAAGAGGGAAGTCGCTCGCAAATACGTTCGATACGATAAGTCAAATCGGCGCATTGCTTTGGAGAGCGTTCTGAAGAAGCGTTTTGTGCATGCGATTTTATCGACTCCATATTGTTATCTTTCTGCGACAAGTCACGAGGACCGAAACGCTCAAATTAATTTCTGAAATGGCCCTCACGGATGTTGGAAGTACTCACTATCCTTTGCAACGGTTCAGGCACACCTAAGCACACGTTTTAACGATCCGTCTGGTAGGCATACAAAAAACCTTCAGAAAGGAACACACACACACACACACACACGTGCGCGCGCGCGCGCATATTTTTTGATACATCAGCACAATGTACACTAGCAATTACATATTATTCGAATACGGAGAGAATGTGTATACAACACCAGCGATCTAGCTACGTAACAGTTACTACAGCTATATACACACATTACTGCCGAATAGCCGGTCGCGCCAAGTTCACCGGGCCTTTGGAGAAGATTCGACGAAATGGTAATCCATCTTCGTCGAGCTTGATAATACAAAATAATACATCCTATATACGTATATTCAGTCATGAAACATTTATATGATACAAAAAAATATCTTCAATTTTGTTTTTATAAAAAAAAAATGAATCGATAAGTTTAGAAATCGGAATTGTTTAGGAAGTCATCAAAACTATGCTATTTTTCAAGGTAAAGTTACTTGAAAACAATATATTTATACAAATCATAGATCTACGCTTTTATAGTTCTACAAACATATTCCGTAATAATTGAAATTATAAATTTATATTATTCTCTTTCTTTTTGCCTATCTAACGAATTTGTTTATTTCAGCTAATTACAGCGAGTATGTAATTTAAATACATTTTTAAATTAATCACACGGAAGAGAGAATTTCGTAAACGAAAGAGCGTAACAGAAAATATCAGAAATAATTAAAAAAATATACGCTATAATATAAGCAAAAATAAATTGTTAATACGCAGAAATGGTAAAATTACAATTTAAAAGATATCGGCAAAATGTAATTTCCCGAGATGTCTCCTGGAAATCACTTCAAAAATCACCTCCCTTTAACTAATATTGTCAAAAATGCTGTCAAGAATACTTTCATACAAGGATATAATAACTATATATAATGTCTCGATTTGATATTTCTTTGACTTCGAATCACTTTACACAGTATATGTCCACGTTAACAAGATATCGTCGTTATATTGCTATAGGTAGATAAATAAAGTTGGAGCTAAGTTTCGCTCGATGTTACTTCCCATTGTGAAGTTTCGTCGGACTTTGACCGTGTTTTGCCTGTTACTATTTTTCTGCAGCTGTACTCCTTTACTACGTTCTGTATTCCATCTCAGCTAAATTTTATTGACTGACATTTTCCTTCCAAGCGAAATACGCTTGGCAGAAATCATTGTGCTTCATTTACCAGGAAGAAAATATGTATATTTATCTTTTTTTTTTAAATAGTTTCGAAAAACATGTGTTCGTTTACTCATCTTTAAGTTGTGCTTTGCATACAGCTGAGATTATAGATAGATCGTGATCAGCAACACCGTACATAGATTTTGTTTGCTGTATGGAATTTTATAAAATCCATATATGAAAATTATCTCGATCAGCCGAGCGTTGAGGCGCAATGATCAATAATGCGATCTACACACGATTGTCCGATTAGTTACGTTTTCAACGCACTTATAAGATGATTAGTATCAGCCTCGGTCCTGCGAATCCGTACAATGGATTTCACACGGAGTAATCGATTTCGAACATACTGCTTCGACGGATATCAGTTCGCCTACTGAGATCGTCGAGGCGCGGTTTTTTTTATACGGAAGAAAGCGAGAGTCTAAAAACGATCTAGTGAGGATGAGCGACTTCGTATCACGTTTAGCTGCTCCTCCCGAGTCAACGATTCCTTCATCCATCGTTATCGTCATCTGTTGTGACTACCGCGGCTCGTAGGCCTCATAGACGAGCTCTGGCACTAAAGCCAGTGAAAACGTGGCGCTGGCCTGTCTTGGATATTGCCGTCTCGTGGTGATGGCTTCGTGTTACCTATTGTTCTCTTCCATTACCACTTGCTTGAACACACCAGCGGGCATCTGGCTTTTTACCTCGTGACTACCAAGCGCAGTCGTGCCGTCTTTCGCGATAAAAAGTTGAAGACCAGTTGCTGCAAAATGCAAATTTCTGTTTACAAAATTTGTAATCTTTTAAATATTTAATTTCGGAAATTGAACTACACTGAGATATCAATACATAGTTATCTTTTATAATAAAAAATAATAAAAAATTAGATAAAAAAATTCTTCGTTAAATTTTGTCATTTTTAATTAATATAATAAATTAGAAGAAAAACGTACTTTCAGAACTTTCAAGATCCGTCTGTTCCAAATTCGTTGCTTTAAGCAGCTCGTCGATAAGAGAATCAGGATTCGGCCTAGTGACTTCAACTCTGCAGAGAACAGGATTACCAGCACCGTCCTCCGCTTTTTTTCTACGCTCCAAGGCAGCCTTAGCACGGTCCAGGGATCCAGTTTCGCTGAGACCTGAACCGCCAGAAGGATTTCTGCGAGTAATAATGTATAAATTATGTTCAATTTCATTACATATCCCGACACATTTTAACATATTAAATCAAACACTGGGCATAAAAAGCAGGAATAAAATACCAACACTACTCTGATCGGCAAAATCAGCAGATTATGAAAAACTAAATAACGCGCTATATAAAATATAAATATTAATAATGCAACGAATCTGCTACAACAAGGTTCATAATAGTTAATTTTATCCCTCGACTCATTGATCATGTAAATTATGAAAAATTGATGATTAATCCTAAGGAAGAGGTCTAAATCTCTCTTTCATTACAGCGTACTAATTTGTTTCTTTGCAATTACTCGCCAACGCGGGTAATTGCAGATAGCGTAATTACAACTTACTACATGCTTTTACCTTGTTTAATAAAATGATCGATTATGATCGACCTTATTTTTGTGAAAGAAAGATTTGCTCGATCGTTCCTTTCTACTTCCGTTGCATTCTGAACTTATTTATTCGTTCAATCTTAGTTAAAATAAATAAGTTTAAAGCGATAGAATATCCGTAAGCTATAAAGCTTTTATCTAGTATTTTAATTCTATATTGCATTGATTTCTTCGCAGAGTAGTGTAACAGTATCTATGAGCAATAAATACAATATGTGAGGTACGTAATCAATAAATATTTATATAGTGTCTAAGAATTTTTCTAAATTAAAAGAAGTATTGTTCCTAGACAATAAAATTTTCATGCCAATGTGCTTGCATCTGTTTGATTCTTGAGGTCAATGTTCATCGATGTGTAACACACTAACTTAAAGAACAGGAAAATATATCATATCGAGTCGTGAATTTCCGATAAATATACAAAAAAAGTAAAAGTTTGTTTTCCATAAGGATCAACTAACAGTTGATTTAATACATGTGGGAGACTTTTCGTGCATATATGTATTATAATAGTCGAGACGATTAAGTGTACGCGAATGTAAAGAAAAAAAGATTAATTAAGCGAATGAGAAAATGAGAGACAGAAAGAAGAAAAACTATTACAAATATATTTTATTAATTAAAAGAAGCAAGATAAAAATAAAACAATTTTTTTTTAATTTTTTAACTTTGAAGATTTAAATATTTTCAAAAATTGAGCACCTAGAAATCCTAGTAAAGCAAACAATCAATTTGAATTTTATTAAGAAATAATAATGCTAATTTACTCTTCTACATTTAATCTGATTTATCTGTAGTTAAATTGGAAATTAACGAGAACTCAGTTTAGAATTGGTAACACAAATTCTGTCATTAAGATTAAATATGGAATAAATTACGTTTAGCAACGAAATAATTCACAAACACGAAGTATATCAAAGTAAATTAAATGATAAATAGAGTATCATTTCTGATAGCTTAATGCAAGTTAAGATAAATGTGGTGCATGAAATTATCAATGAGTGAAATTTTGCGTGAAAATTGCATATTTTACGTGCGAGAAGCATGCCGTTTTAGGTGCAGCAAGTCATGCAGATGTAAATTTTTGCCGACTAATTGCATAATAAGCAAAGTAGTAAAAGATTCATAGGGCCGCAAAACATTAATATCGTCGCTCCTGTTGGTTTGGATAACCAACTTTTGGAAAACAAAAGTTTTAACAACAAATATCATTGCCAACGTGCACACTTAAGCTGCCGATTCTTATCGTCAGATGATCAGCGTCTGTGATCCCACAGAAAGATAAATCCTCTTGTTTTAAACGCGATAGTGCGATGAAATTAGATTTCGTTCGTAGCACACTTATTCGCAGCGAGTAAGAGCAAACTACTTGAAAAACACTTAAGCCTCATTAAGGTCCGCTCGTTCTCGGAAGTTCTGACTGATCAATTCAAGGCCCACTTCATCACACTTTCATTTCACTACGCGATTAAAACAAACAATGACTTCTTTTACGTAAAATAATTTTTCTGGTTGATATCAAAGAGATGAAACATGCTTTGCACAGTTTACACGAGTGAAGTGATCTAAAGATTTACATCATCTGATACACATTCATGTAAAAAAAAAACAATCATATATAAGTAATTAATCTAAGATCTAAACTCATTTCTTCGTGAATAATATTTAATCTATCAAATTTCCTATTATAATAAATAAATATTGTACATCGTTAATGATTCGGTAATAGTTGATCTAGTTCTGAGCTTTCGTATTACAGCTTAAATATTGATCATGCGAATTAACATTAATCCTTTGTGGATCAGCAACCTCGCTTGGCAACACTTTTTATTTTGTAAACTGTTTGCTCGATTTGTGTGAAACTTGACCTACGAGGTAATTTAATGCTTTAATCGAATCTGAGATTAAAAATAAAAAGTAAAAGATAGAACCTATATGGATTAAATTTCGAACAAAATTTCCAAAAAAAGTGATTATCCTAAAACTTAGTTTTAAAGAATTTTTAAGCATTGTTGCTAAGTGATACCTAATTTCTAGTGACACCAAGTTTTATTTGAAACTCGTGCTAGCTGAGTAGGACAGACACTTATAAGCGCATCAACTTGCAAACTTTTATTATGAACCCTGACAATTCGTCTTTCATTAGTGACAGCTATTTTTTTGAATTTTGATATTTTCAGATTGCATTCATACTCAGCAATCCTAAGCACTCCCAAAAAGAAAATTTTTTTTTTAATGTTCCATATTGAATTTTGTATTTTAAACTTCTTAAACTGTAATCAAATTCAATAACTCCAAAAACCCTTAGGAAACAAAATTTCACAAGGTATTTTATTAAAAAATTCCAATCCTCAAAGAGATAATAGTGAAGCTACCTTATGTAGGAAAACTACCTTGATTGGAAGCTGCCTAGAAAAAACAGTAATAAACTATTTTGCATGCATCAAGCTAATTATTGTCTGCTCAGGATTAAATAATGTTTATATGGCGCACGTGTTAAACATTTTTTACATAGATATTAGAAGCTGCTGTGTTTTCGCAATAGTGTAAGCAAAGACGTATGCATGAAGGAAGGGTATACGTAAGACGAAGGCATGGACTGACGGTGGGGTAATGCTGTTTCGATGCTGCGAACTTGGTGGCGCAACTTCCGGTACCCCTAACGAGGACTCTTCAGAGTCCGCTGGACTGGTGGCGACCGTAGCCAGCTTGCCCCCCGCCCCGTCCAGCAATTTTCGATGGCCTCCGCCAATACCCCTGCAAGGATTCACAAAGCCATCCAAACTGAAAGCATAGCTACCGCACAACACTATGTATACTCTGATCCACATTTCTTTATTTGCATACAGACAATCAGCTTTTTTTAATCAGAATGATATTAAATTTAGATTAATTAAATGATATTAAATTAATAACAGTGACGTTGCTTCTGACTTTGATTATAAATTGCATTGCACTTTATGTGTTTATTCTCTAAAATTCTCAATTCTTCATCTTTGGAATAAATTGAGCAAAACAGTTGTAGATGAATCTTCTTGGAGAAATCAAAACGCAAAAATATGTGTTATTACTTCTCTAATTAGTAACTCATAAAATTTTCCTCGATTATCTCCTTTGATACTTTACCAGATATTTATGTTGCACATAAATTTAATTTTATTTTTTAAGAAATTATTTGAATAAATTTCAATATAATTTTAATAGCAAACACACGTTATATAATAAATTAAAGATTGTAATGATATATTTCGTAAAAAAAGTATTTAAAAAATGTAAGAACAGATTATATTTCTCGTAAGAACAACAATGAATTTTTACCAAGACATACATTCTTGATCTTATGTTGGTAAGCTATACTCAATTCTGCTTACTGCGCTATCACTTTCCTTACTTGGAACTGCTATATAATACGTAACATATATTTAACTAGCTCACATTAAAGGCATAGAAATGATAAATGGCCGAGCATAATTATCATGGTTAATGAAACATGAGTTATTGCGTTCGTAATGATAAAAGTAAGATATGAAAGATAATTAAGCAACAGAGCGCAATTATATGAAATTTATGTTTGTTCAAAAATTCATCAATTTTTATTGAATAAAATGCATGCCCATAGAATTTATAATATGATATATGTATGACTGATGATATATGATGTATCGTTAATTTCTTACGATAGATTTAAGCGAATCGATTACGCGTAAATGAGTTTTAAATAGCCTTTGCTATTCAGTTGTCAACACTTATTTCGTCTCAAGCATTGCTCTACTTTCTAAATAAAATTAAACAAAAATCGTAATAAAATAAAAATTATTGAGAAAATAAATACATAAAACGAATTAAATGATTCGTATAAAACAAGATTGGTGAATGTAACTTGACAGGAATATGTTTTTCACTTTCTCAATGTAGAAAATACGGCGTAGTACAAGGAAGAGAAATGTCAGGAGAATTGCTCTTTCGAACATCTGCTGGTTCGTCAGGACGGAATCACCAATTACTCTGGTATGCCGGACATACAGTCGTCGTTAACGATTTGTAAGTGAGATGACCTCACCTTCGAATAAAGACCATTTAATGCAAGGATAAAATGCAACGTCTGCTAATCAAACGCATTGTCGTAAATATTCACGGAAATATCTCCTTTCTAGATATTTCCTGTCAATACGCGTTCTTGCGGCCGAGAAGGGAATTAATCATTGGAGATAAAGCCAGATACTGCAACGCGTAGAATCGTCTCGAGGATTTAAAAAGGGGGAAACACAGCTAGATAAAGACGCCGGAGAAATTGAAGGAAAGCGAGGAAAAGAGATGGCTCTTCCGAGATAGTCTCCCATAAAAGAATCGCGAAGAAACTGTGAAAACTCGTTGCTGAATGAAACCTACCTGAGGGTTTGAGCTGTCGTCGTGGGACGTAGCGGGGCTCTTTGATTGTCGGGCCTATGGAGAGGATCGGGAGAGGACACGGCTCTGGCCTGATCGACCAGTCGCAACACCGGGCTCGTCTTGCCCTTCTCAATGCAATCGCAGGTCTTCGACATACCACGCCAGCCCGCGGCACTAATTCTCGGTTTCCCGATCGGGAAGATGTTACTCTGCTGCCCGTTACTCTCCTTGGCGATCGAGCTCATTATCGCGTTGCGTTCGTTACGCGCCTCGAAACTGTTTCTCTCGTAATTCTTGCGCGAGTGTCGCGGAACGTCTGGCACCCTGAAAATGCCGGACGTCACTCGGATGTCTACGTTCGCGTCATCGGAACAGTCGCGCGAATCGCTGTCGTTCAAGAAACCGTTCCCGATTCCGTAAAGCGATTGCTGCTGCTGCTTTCCGACCGAATAAATGTTCTTCGCGATGGACGCGATAATATCGGTTTTCCGCATCGGGTCTTCCGCATCTGTCGGACCATTACGAGAGGAGAGAGGGCTCGATGCCGACCAGAACCGAGCTCTGGAGGCCATGTGCGACAGGGAGGAGGGGTGGAATGACTGAGGTTCGATACAGACATCGGGTCGACAGGCGATCGGTTGTGTGGACAGATTTTGGGAGGAGTTGGGGATTCGTGGTGCCCATACCGGCCAGGAGGGTGACCTATAAAGATCACAACACAAATGTACAAGCATGCAAAAATCATAAACTCATGTACATAAAAATAAAGGAAGAAAGACATACGTAAAGTAAAAAAAAGATAATGAGTCCAGAGTCTCGTAGTTATGGTCGATAAATTGAGAATGAAGAGATTGCTTGAGGCTGCAGGAAAAACAGAAGATTGTCTCGCGTTATTGATTCGCTCTCTCGTTAATCAATTGTCAGACTGTTTACATCGCCGCATATAATTCCATTCATGTTGTTAAAAATGCATTAGTTAGTTTTATTCGAAAGTCTACAGGAGCTTACTCGATAAGCAAGTTTTATTGATTAGCGTATAGAAGGTTGATATCGTTAAAGGTTGAAGATAGAATACCTTTCTCGAGTCAAGATAAAGGTGAATAATATTTCAAGCAAGATATAATGTAATAGCTCAAGTATCTTGTTAATAAAGCCAAATGTCTTGCATTATAAAAGAGAAGTCGTTAGTTTGTTGTAGTAAAATTTTATGGATAAAATATATTTATTATTCACGCATTATTGATCGTTCGCAGTCATTACAACGAACAGTATTCTTTCGTGCAATTTATTTCAGACCTTGTTGATTTTCAATTCATGCTTGTTGTTGATACAGTAAAATCAGGCAATTGAGTGAAGTGCATTGAACCGGGTATCAATCTTTTCAAAATGTCATATAATTGACAATAAAAATTAATACTACTGTTTTTCTAATAAGACACAAAATGCAATATGAAAATTTTAAGTCGCTTTTGTCAGTAAAAGGCTAAAAGGACTCTGGACGTCCTTGATTACGCTCGACTTGAAAGCGTTTTACAAGATATAAACCTTCCTGAATATCGTTTTTTTTTTTATATAAGTTTATGCCAGTTTATGAAGATTTCGAAAGTTTAAAGTAGACAAGACCGTATCGAAACGCACGATAAGCCTTACCTAATGTGACCGCTGTCACCGCTACTGCTCTGTCTGCTGTGCTGGCTATGCGAATTTAAGGAACCGTAGCCGGATCCCTTGCTAAGTTGACTGGTATTGCTGCTGTTGCGCGAGTGCCCGGATTCCGTGTGCGCCTCTACTAGAGCTTCCACTGGGACCGCCGAGGGTACGATCTCGCTGAGAGTCATCGGATCGTACGTCTCCGTACCGCTGAGAAGTTCTAATCGCACATACGATTCATTAAAATATTTGACTGTATCCCTTTCCAGAATTTACTTCTTGTAATTTCAGCATTATATTATCATCGATGCTTTTTTAAGTAGCCACGTACATAATCTTTTTCTTTATTGATCAAAACACAAAATTTTTATTTTATGAATTACAAATACTTTGTATATCAGACACGATATATATTTAGAGAAAACGAGAAAATTACCGGAAGTGAAGAGTGTGGGCCTCTTCTTGGGAAGACTGCCGAAACCACTGCTGGCGCTCGCTATACTTCCCGCCAACGAACCGGTAGACACATAATCCTCGCGATTAGTACATCTTTCGGATACCGTCACTTCGTCACCGGTAACGCCAGGTACACCTTGTACTCCGGGCACGGCCAACTGCGTCTGCTTCAACGACGGAGAAGGGCTGGGGCAACAATCAAATTAATCCGTTAATCAAAAGGATTCCACAAGGTATTCTTCCGATCAAACGCAAACGCAGTTGTTGTACAGTAGAAAAAAATTAAAGCGTAACGGTTCAGTACCACGCTTTTGCGCAAAAAAAGAACCAAGTCAGAAAGAATTTCTTTTCATTAAAAAAATTTTTTTTGTTAGATTAGCGATTTAATCCAGTATTACTTGTTTATTTTAAAAAATTGTGTAACGCAACAAATGAAAAAATCTGAGACGTCGACTTTCACGTAAACGTTTAAAAATTCGAGATAAATCGCTGCTTCAAACAAATGAATTGTGTTCTTACACTTTAAATAGAATATCTCCGGAGAGCATGTTCATTTTAATGGCTACGCGTAGCATAGAATTATCTTGACGATGTCGCGCATCGTAGCCTTCCAAGAGGCACCGTCTTCGGCAGAGGCCAGCTCCTGCGAATTCGGCCAGATTTAGATCGGTGAAGCCCAGTTTCTGGAAGGACCTGCCTCCTTTCAACTCCTGTCGCACAAAAGAGAATTTATGAGAAATTCACGCGGCATTCAAGGTATTCACTTGTCTAATTACGTTCGCACTCGGCAATATATTTTTAAGAACATAATCAAATTTGTAATAAAAAAAAAGTATATAGCTTTGGTATTTGAATATTCTGAATATTTCCAAGGGGAGACATTCATACATTTGCATTTATCTGAATTAATTGAATAATAAAATTATTCGAATATTTGTCGAACGAAGAAAAGTAAGCATATATGACAAGAAGTGACTTATCTTTTACTGATTTTATAAATAAAACAAAGAATAAAAAACAAATAAGGTAAAAATGTTATTTCATAGTCGCTTCTTGCTCTATGGCATCTCGCGTGGGAATATAAACGAAGAGTAAAACGATCGTGAAAACAAAAGTCGAGAGAAATCTCTCTATCTTTCTTTCGTCGCGCTCTCAGCCCGACGACGATATTCACGCGGAAAGTAAATTTGCTCTCACCTTTCTCACAGATATCCTTAAAATGCACGGATCGAGCACACCCGTGGACGCGTTGGCGCTCATTTTGCATAAAAATTCGAACTTCGCGTTCCATCTCACCGTGTGCTCCTGCACTTCCTCCCTGCAAAGACAGAAGAAGGTTTCGGGTGAGAAATGAGAGATTAACGTCTTCCCGTGTTATTCGGCGTATTGGTTTCATTGCTACTGCACCGAAGGCATGCTAATTGCTCTTTTTTCTCTCTTTCTCTATCAGATATCTTTATTTAACAGGCACATATATTTCTAAATTTACAAAGATATCCGAATTTCTTGAAATTCTATGCTATCTCAAACGTTACACGTGAACATAACAATTCATTAATCAATTTATAATACAGTTGTGACCATACGTTTACTTCTTAATTTTCAGTATCTTGATAAGTCTTGTAATAAATTTTTGTTATCTTGAAATAGATTAGGGAAACGATGTCGCTTTATTTATTTATTTTCCCCGAATTTAAGTCGATAGATTACTTAATTATCCTTATTAAAAATTCCTCGCAACTCGATATTTTGACTGGAAAACAATGAGTTCCCCATTGGCAAAAAGATCTACGGTTGAAAGGAAATGCGATCTAAGAACAGTTCGTGTACACTCAAAGAAAATGCATTCAGGGACGAGCCGTGTACTTAAGAAAAATGCAAAGTAACGTTCGGAAGCCTAAGAGCTCAAGAATTCTAACGTTCGCGGCTCGCCGAGAAGCAAAAGATAGATAGAGAATAGAATAGAGAAAAACCCGTTATCGCTAAAATAGAAATATATGCAAATTATCCGACGACTCTCGCGTCGCCGTTTTTAATAACACTTTGCATTTCCCGTGAGTCTAAAGTGGAGTCTAGTAGTTTTTCCGTGTGGCGACGCATTTCATGCCAAGCAGCGTGCATGCACGAGTGGTACGAGGAAAGAGACAGGGAACTTGCCGAGAAGACACGCCGCGCCGCTCTCGTCCGATGCAAATGAAGGCAAATTGGCGCGTATGCATAATGCCGCGTGATCAGCGTTTTAGTTCCGCTGGGAACACGAGGACGCCAATGAATCATGACCCGAAATGACACGGGCGTCTCCCCCGTCGGGGGCCTTGACCGACATATGGTATCTCGATAATGAAACACGTGCCGATTAATGTCCAACGCGCTTCATTTCCGGTAAGAGCACTTCCGGCACATATCAGATCGGCCGAAGGGACGGCGCGTAGCGGATCGATAGCGATTCCAATAACGAGCCGTTCCATCAACATATTGTCCGAATTTCGTCAACCAATTTCATCCGCGACTATACGTGTAATGAGATTCGCAGTACGTCATGCGACAAGCAATGCTATTATTATCGATTTCACTCAGTTTGCGAATAAAATCGTAATTGACGTTAGTACACATTAATGTAATTGACGTGACGACGCCCTCGTGACTAATTACACATTCGATGACGTAAAAAAAAATTGCAATTGCAGGCCGCTGATACGTGAATAATTTCTACCTATTGCGATATATGCGATGTTCATATATTATTGCTGATCTGAGCCTGAGTAGCAAACAGCATCCTATCATTTCTGACTTTGCGTAATAAACCTTTTCACGATTCCATCATCAAACAGATAATTACAATAAAGTATTACAAAAAAAAAATAAAATAAAATAAAATAAAATAATTCATATGATAATTAACAGCATTTATAAAAGCATAAATTCCTTAACAATTATGATTGTGCGATATACAGTGGGGTTCTGAAAACTATTGCAAAACCTAATCGTGAAACGAATGATAATGTCAGATAAATTTCACTCGACGCGATCCCTGCGTACCCCTGATATTTTATCCTCCCTCTCCCCCTTTTTTTTCTTATATACTTTTTCACCCTACTCGTCTCACGGATATCTCAAATAAGCAAGCGTAAAGAGCGATCAAGGCGGAGGCCGATATTGACTCATGGTGTACCGAATAATGCGTGATGACATGAGTTTAAAATAAATCCTCTGCACAACGCCCACCACTCTACGGCGCCCACGTAATCCCGAGAAGAACCGCCTTATCGTAAATATCATCACCAACCCCTTATCGTGCTAGGGAGCCGGAATGTCGATAGCAGTAGGCGGTAATGAGAGGGAAAGAAAGGAAACGGAAATACCCCTCGGACTCGCGACGAAAACGTGCGAATAATCACGGGGAGGGAAAGGCAGCACGCACAACGGCAATTCGAGAAAGAAAACCGCGTGATTATTTTTCTTTTTTTCTTTTTTTCAAATAGTCACTATAGTAGAAAGCTAAAAATATCTTCGTGACTGACGTCAATCGAGCGTTTTACAGGCACAGGCACGTGCGCGCGCGCGCGCGCGCGCTCGCGCATGTGACAGTACGCTTTATTTTACAATATCACGATTTTCAGATTGGAAGGGATTTTAAAGTAAGATAGTAATTCGTGGCACATTGTCTTTGCGAGTTTTTTCTCTCTCAAAATTTCGACGAAAATTTATTGCTGAAAACGTGTTTCGTGGTAAATAAAGAAAAACAAAGCGAAGTAAAGAGCAAAATACGATTCGATGGAAAAGAAACAAATATTTCAGGGGTAGAATAGTAACGTAAGGCTTTGCACGATAAACGATAATAGAGATAGGGTGAGCTTACGCGGCCTACAATTAAGCGGTTTAGCACGTTCGCTATGGTTGTAATACTATCTAAGAGAGCGTGTGCCATTAATTTTAAATGTCGGCCGATGGTTTCTATCGGAACGAAAGGCCCATTAAAACTTAATCCACTTCCCGTGATAAACGAATTTCGCGAAACGTAAAATATGAGAGCAGACAACGTACTAACTGTTCGCCTTTTGATAGAAATTTAAAAAAAAAGAAGAAAAAAAAGGACGGGAGGTGACGGAAAAGGGCAAATCTTTATTTTCCGCAACGTTAGTCAAGCAACTCGACCCGAAGCATACCTACACGCAATAAAAGAAGAAAAGTAATAGGCAATGCGACACGCCGCGATGACGTATTTTGATAAGAGCTGATAAGAAGTTACGCGTTCATAGAAACGCATTGTTTGCACGCGATCGTGCTCGGGTTTTCGAGTGTTTCACAGCGAATGCTCATATAATATAAAGTATATAAAATATAAAAATATATATCATACTTTTTTATGTATACATATAATTTTACGAGATATATTTTATTTGAATTATTTTTCTTCCAATGGCAAAGTTATTTCTTTAATTATAATAATTGTTCAAACATTTAAAAAGCGTAACTTATATTTAATCAAGTAGATAACTTACTTGTGTAATGCTAATTGTTGTACATTTATAAAGTCATTATCTTAACAAAAAGATAAATTTTCGTAAAAAAATAAAAAATATATTAATAAAATTAAAGTATAAAGAAATGTATTAATAAAATATACGAACATGCAATTTTTCATAAATTATTACAAAAAATTGAATTCGAAAAGAAAATCTTATAAGTAAAAAGATTAATAGAGGAGAAGGTAATAATATGGATACCCATTTATATTTTATTAAATAACTTTGTTAATAATCAATATTTTCAATTAAAACTTTAACGATTATATTCATCAAATTCTTCTAAAATAAATTCTGAACTCAATGCTATGTAAACGTCAAAGTGTACTTGGAAAAATTTCGAAATGCTCAAAAGTAAAAATGCCTCGAAAAATGCCTTATAGCAATTGCTATTTATTGTGTATTGGCACATTAGCGCAACTATATAACGACAGGTGTGTTCAAAAAGTATCGCGAATTTTGAATTTTCGCGGGTTACGTATATTCGAATTTCGATCTTTTTGTGGCGTTATGTTGGTACTCATGTCTCTCACTTATGCCGACAAGCTCGGCCATTTTGAATGTTCACTTAATTGTTGACAGCTGCTTTGCTTGCACGTGTTTTGGATCGTCTTCGATTTTTACCTATTCAAAAAAATGGATCAAAGAACCTGTATCAAATTTTGTGTGAAAAACGAAATTAAGTGCGCGGATGCATTCCGAATGTTGACTGTGGCATACGGAGAAGCTACCTTGGACCGAAGCAATGTTTATCGGTGGTACAAAATGTTCTCAGAAGGCCGAGAAGATGTGAACGACGAAGAGCGTGCCGGACGCCCGAGCACTTCAACAACAGACGAAAAAATTAATGAAGTGGAGAAAATGGTATTGGCCAATCGTCGAATCACCGTTAGAGAAGTTGCTGAGGACCTAAACATATCGATTGGCTCGTGCCATTCGATTTTTATCAATGATTTGGGCATGAGACGGGTCGCCGCGAAATTCGTACCAAACGCCCCTGCTCACACATCGTTGCTTGTGCGCGACTTTTTGGCCAAAAACAACACACTAATGATGCCGCAGCCACCGTATTCCCCAGATCTGGCCCCCTGTGACTTTTTCTTGTTCCCTAAACTGAAGAGGCCCATGAAAGGACGACGTTACGCTACGCTTGACGAGATAAAGACGGCATCGAAGGAGGAGCTGAACAAGATAAAAAAAAATGATTGTTTGAAGTGCTTCGAAGATTGGAAAAACCGTTGGCACAAGTGTATAATATCTCATGGGGATTACTTTGAAGGGGACAAAATAGATATTCATGAATAAATAAATAATTTTTGAAAAAACACAAAATTCGCGATACTTTTTGAACACACCTCGATATATAACGACAGGCTACTAAACAAGTAAGTCATTAAGCAATCATTAGAATTCGTCATCTATAATGACGGAGATAATAAGAGAGATAGCCATATTACAACAGCCATATTACTACCTTCTCCTCTAATTGCTTTCTATGTGTGCAACAGCATGTTTTTACAAAAGACTTTGAAAAGAAATTAATAATAACGTAAATACAAATAAATGTAAAACAGTTTATATGTTTTAAATGTATAAATGTATAAATTTAAATAATTGTTAACATTTTTTAACCGGACTTCAATAAAATATGCGGTACGGCTTTGTAAATTCTACACAAAATCCAAATTGATTTATACATTTTTTAGTAAATTTACCTTCAATTTCTTTTTTTCCCCTTTTTCGTAATTAAAAAATTTTTTTTTCTGTTTTAACTTTGGATGATCGAGCTGCAAATAAAATCTCTGTTAAAATATTGACGCAAGTGAAACGGGAAATATTCATATTTATTCACATTTTCGAAGGCATATAAATTGAAGAATTATTAGCTTAATATTCCAACAAGTATTATTCATCTTCCCTTTTTCCATTAAAAGGAAAGCGGAGAACAATGATACATCATGTATAAGAAGCCTGAAAAATAAACGATGCTGCGCGTAGGAAGACGACGAGATAGGCGCGTCTAAATTAGGACAGTGGGTTAAGAGGAGCGATATCAAACGTCATTACGGGATAATAGCAATATGGAATACGATATCGTTGCTTGATAAGAGATACGAGATCGCAGCAATGCGCGCAATAGAGAACACTCGCTATGACGAAACTTCCACTTTTTGTCTCGCGATGATGAAATCTCGCGCACGTGGAAACGGAAATCGGTTTTGCGCTACGTTTTCCGAGTGTCTGCAAATTTGACGAAAATTTATTCCATGTAGCTTTCATCGCCGCTCACGTAGAAAATCCGAATTTATTTCGTCAGTAAGTTGCTTTATTGATACGAACTTCGCGAATAATATCGTTTGCGCCCTGCTGATTTTTGCCGTAGTAACACGTGGCGTTTTACAGAGTAAAGCACCCCCCCCCTAAAAAAAAATCGATTCAATCAAGAATCATCGCGATGTAAAGTCTTCGTGTAAATTTGCGTTTGATAAACACTTGATGGATATTCGAAAACTATTAACGTTACTCTTGATTACGGATTACGATCACTCTTTATTAACAGTTTATATGTTTGCGATACGTCGTGTTTATACCGTACGTTCCTCGCAAATAATTTCTCCTTTCAAATATACCAAATAGTAACTATTTATTCATTAATACCGGCATGCTGTGCACGATGATTGCGATGTTGCAAGTTCCTATATCCTCGAGGTAGCCCAATGGTAACTGAGTCACAATCTGCATTTGAATGAAACTGTCGCGCTCTCTTGTGCAACGTCGTTCGTATTAAGACCGTGTCAAAGGGGAAGAGACATCTCGAACATGTCGCGGTATTCTTCAAAACATTCACGAACGAACGTGATGAACTATCGAGACGTTGGATTACAAAATAGGAAAATATTCAGCGGCCCGCGTTGTAACGAGTTACGTTTCCTTCTCGCTCGCCGTTAAGCCTCGCGTAGGTGCATTGTCCTCGTGAATGAAAAGAGGAACGTAACTACCAGGGGATGCATTGTGCGTCTGCAAGATCCCTCCTCTCTGTTCATAATTTTGTAATGTTTTCCATTTCCAGAGGCTTAACGGTGTCACTCGCGTTGTGTCAGTCGCGTGACAACGACGACAACTTGCGGATTTATCAACTTCACTCGGACGAGCAGTCGGATGTAAATGTAATAAACATGAACGGAATATTTGATTAAATTCCCAAATGATGTATATAGCAAATAAAATGTGATATAAGAATTATGACGTGCCACAAATGAATGAGATTATAAAAATTAAAAAGAAAATATTAAAATTTAATAATTTATTTTATTTCTTTTACAATTTTTTAAGATGCTTGTAGAATCAAAGTATTATAAAATTGTTTTTGACTTACAATTAAGATTCATATTATTTCTCGAATGATATGGTAGTCAAAGAATCGTGTAAATATGACTTTCTCCGTGTCAATTCACCTGTAATTGCCAAGGTAGAATTTATTTTATTTTTTTTACAATTTTTTAAGATGCTTGTAGGATCAAAGTATTATAAAATTGCTTGTCAATTTAATTTGTACAGATATTCGATATTCCAATGTTTCAAAAATTGTGTTGTTTCATAACCAACAGATAATCGGCGCACAGTGCATGAAAATTGTATAAAAATGTACACAAATATTATTCGCCCCAACCGAAAAATGATGTTCTTCGCTGAACTCTTTCGTGCTCCCCTACGGTGGAACATATATATCCTAATCCTTCAAAAATTCATATTTTCCACAAAAATGAAAACAGCGCCTTCTTCCTAGGTTCCCTTTAAGGATGAAGAATGGAACTTTTTACGAAAAATTAATATCCTTGTGAGTTTCATCTCTTGACCTGTTTTTTGGGAACTATTCGTAAAATGGGATAAAAGTAAAAATTTATACATCCCTTCCACAAGAATCAAAATAGCAAATTCTTTCTCATTTTAAATGTCGACGTAAAAGCTATACAAAAAATTGCTACTTTTAATTTCAAAATAATGAATTTAACATGGCAAACCAAAATGCTAAACTTTGTTGTAATCTCATGTAATATATTTAATTTACGTTTTTGGTGTCACTGATAACGAATCTGCAGTAAAAATACCGAAATAAAAAAAATGGCAGAATTAATATGACACATTAAAGTATTAAATTTGGATTATAGTCTACCATATTGAATTTTAAAATTTGGATTACAGATTGATAATCAGCGATCTTAAAAACCTTTAGTAAGACATAAATTAGATGTTAATTATGCCTAGAGAAAAAGTCAGACACGAAAGGATTAATTGATAATTTAATTTTTGATTCTTTCAATAGTTTTTATCGTGCTCAGTCGTCTTAGAAAAGAGTAAAGATGACGTTTCGTATGATTGTATTTGTATAATGTTATACAAATTATGCGATAGTTGGGAGCTATCCTTTTCTCTACATATTTCCAAATAAAACGTGTTATTACTCAATGCAAAATTATGTAAACAATGTTACGCAATAAGTAATCAAAAACGCACATAAAGACCGTGATATATTTCCAGTGGTTGCGCATCATTTATAATCAGACAAGCCTCTGAAGAGACCCCATACCGCTTGTTCGCAGAAATGGTTTCAGAAACGCGAACGAATGAGCGTCCGTAATGAGTTGCGAAATGAACGCTCGTTTTTGTCTCGAACACCCAGACGAGCAAGAGGTGTGACGTAAATGCGCCCGACATCGTAGGCGAAAGTAAAGCTATAACCAGCGGGATTCTCCAGCAACTTCCCATTGAATTCCGGTATTTATGGGCGACGGGGCGGATGGCAGCGTGCAGGCGCCGCCGCGCAAATGGATTGCGCAGCGTCAGAAAATACCGCCGAATGAAACGAATTCTGAATGGCGACCAATAATTTCACCGCTGATTACGAAGTACAAGGAAACACCCGGATGAAGCGACCGCACCGCTCTATTCTCTATTTGTGAGACCGCCGCCGATTCGGCATCTGTAAAATTATTTCAAAGCCCACCTCCGTCTACCATCCCGCAGGTGCGCAACGCGAAAAATTCATCTCCGCGAAGCTTATCGCCCGCATGTTCGCGCGCAGCGTTAAGAGCAACGTTAGCGAAAAAGCGCAATTGCGAGCACCTGTTCGCGAGCGTGTCCTAGAAAAATAAACCAACGCGTGAATTTACAGCAGCATGCTTCACGAGTACGGTGAGGATATTGAATAACGTTACGCTCTTCATTTTCATATATCTCGCTAAATGATGAGCGTGTGACGTTCGTAAAAGAAAAAACTGTCTCACACATAATGATAACAAAAAGCCGCAGATTTATGAGTGAAATAAACGTAATATAAGTAGAGATGGAATTCTGAAAGAAAAATATCACATTCATTATGTATATTTAATCACAAACAACTTTTTTATTTTCCCCGAGATTTTCCCCCCTTTTTTATCTTTCATAAAACACCAGTGAAAGAAACATGTTGTTACGATCGATATCTTTATCTGCTCTACGGTAATAATTTACCCGATTAGTTATCAGATTTAGCACTTATTCACAGATTAAATGAAACTAATCAGAAAACACCGTGACAACTTATCAATTATCAATCGTGAAAATTTATTAATTAATTGTCAATCGTCTAAAACGCGGTTATGAAATTGGCGAATCGGTCTTGATTAAATTTCAATGTGATCCGAAATTCCATCGCGAATATTCCCTCGCTCACCACTTGCGCTATTTTATTTTTTTGCATACGTTCAACGATCGAACTCGAAATCGATATTCGCGGATGTCCTCTGGAAGAGCGACGCGTCCGGACTCGCGGCGCTCATTATCCAACCATTATCTCGATAGAGAATTTCATTAGCTGGACGCAACGCGGACGTTGCCGTTGCGGGCGGCTCGCGAAACGGGTGCGGGGAGAATGCGTCGATGCAACGAGATGACGATGGGCACCAGTCAATACTTGAGCGGCGACGTGGGCATCGCGGCGTGCCGACGGTGCCGGGATCGCTCCTGCGGTTGCCAAAGTTTGGTCGGAGTAAACGCCCGCGAGCCAATTACCGTGGAGAATCGGAACAACGCGTCCGGATACCAGTTTCGAACGCATATCCCTAAGCGAATCAGATTTTTTTTATATCAAAATGACACATACCGCGATACGAAATTTAGTACCTAATATCCTCGAACAAATTGCGACCGATTCTCTTCACAATTGCATTTCATTGTTTCGTTATCACATTTGTTAATTTTCAGTCAGTAGTCATAAATAAAAAACGATTATTATTACATACATTATTTATTAAAAAAGCGTAAATTTATAATTGATTCTTATACATAAAAACATTTTTATGATTAATAATCCATTATATAATTTCTAGGCAATTGCAGTTAAACCGTAAAACAATTAAAAGATTTCTCTATGTTTTGTAATTGAGAGCTAATTAATTTTCTTGTGTAACGTGACCCTCGAGGCTATGAATGAAAATCCAACTTCCGAGTTTACGTTTTGGTGGTTCTAACTTCTATATTGCATTTTCAATATCACTTATTAATTAATTTCTCTCATTAATCTTCTATTTATTATAGGTTCTGAAATATTCTATTGTTATACAAAAAAGAGAGTAATTCGTATACTGAGAAAAAAGTCGAAATGTTAGCAAATATAACTTTTTCGATATTCATTGGTTGTCAAAAAATTTAATTGGAAACGACGAAATATACATTTTTGTGAAAAATATCTCATTTTCCTTTTTGATTCATTTACTATATAGAAATGAAATTTTATTTTGTCATATTTAAATAAAGATTTATTTCAGTGAAATAAATTTATTCAAATATGACAAAATGAAAAAATGAATTTTTTAAGTATCTTTTTCGCAGTGTAAAAAAATTTCAAATGTAATGCTGTGGTATACTTTTAATAAATTATTTCAAAGCGCAAAGATTAATCTACAGTGGAAGTCAATTAGGGTTTACTGAGTTTCTAGAATCTCATTATGACCCTCGTTGTGTCTACTGAAGGTACAATTATAGATTTCAGGGTGTCGTTTCGTAGCAACAAGCACATAACAAAAATGCGCGTTTCTCGCGCGATAGACGATTTATCGATTGATCGATATAAGTATTTTTTCGTCGAAATGATTGTGATACAGGAAGCTATAGAAGTGCTTGCATGTCGCGTTTGCGTTGCTATATAGGTCGAAAGTCGTGACTTTACGTTTTACATTCAATAAAAATCCGAAGTACGTATTTGTACCTTCGTGACATAGTTAATCCGCGAATAATCAAAATTCTAAAATATTATATTTCTAACCCTGTTAAAAATTTGAAAATTACAGTAATACAAATATCTATATTATTTATCTATACTTTATTTATATATATATTATATAAATATATATACACGTTGAATACGTAATTTTGTGAACTGCATAAATTACACGATTAAATAAAAGTAGCAACAGTATTATTAATTTAATTTGATTTATCAATTTAATATAGTGATATTACATTTTAAAAAATGTTTAATTTTAAAATTAAATTTTAAGATAAAAATGTTTTAAATTAAATTCAATCTAGGACATCGATATATAAAAACACAATATTAAACGAAACGCCTTGTAGGTCACAGTTAGATCTTACTTCTAATATTTATTGTGCGATTTTATATGCATTATTTATTTCACAAAATTGCGCACCGAATAACTTTTCGGTTTTAAAACATAGTTATAAATTAGTGATAACAAGAATTAGTAATATCTTACATTTAGATGCTTATTAGCAATTGATATTCAATTTAATATAACAAAATTTGAGACGAATAAATCTTGAACTTTTAACGAAACTTTTTTCTTTTGTTTATACCGTGCCAAAATTTTTTTCCGTAAAGTACGATCAATTTAATCTTCGCAATAAACTGCTGTTGATTCGAGTAATTTTAAACCGTTGAGAAATTCTCGTGAGAAGCTCGCACGACGAGCGTGTATAATCGCTTCGCGAGACGAAATGGCTTTAAATTGCAAATTAACGATTTACACGAAAAGAGAAAGAAAAGAACAATTTACGCAGCAGAAATCATTAAAGAGTGGCTATATCATAGCTTGTTGTATGCCGTTTAATTGCACTGTTCAACATGAAAAATAGACCACGAACAGGACATGAAAAATAAAGTACAAATGATAATAGTCAGATGATAACGATTTCTGAGGTCGCCGATTATGAATTCATAATCAAATTTGTCAAATATAATTTGTTTAAACAACAATTGTTTAAACAAATAGAATGGCGGAAATGTGAGTGTTTAAATTATATTTAACAACTTTTACCACGGATTCATAATCGATGAATCGTACATATGATTATTTAAATTATTTATGCGGACCATTATCGTATCTTCTTTTTTTTTAATCCACCTGTAACTGTAAATTTTACATAAAGCAATAAGTGATTTATATAAATTTTCGATCGCTGAAAATAGATGAAATTGCTCCATAACGTCTCATTTTTTAGTTATTTTAGTTTTTAGTTGAAAGGTATTAAAAAATGCTATTTTTGACAATTTTCAATTAAAAAAAAAAAAAAAATTACGTGAAGAAAGAATTTCGTTTACGAATTTGTTTTCAGTGACAAAAAATCTATACGAATTGACTAGGGGTCTCCAGTTTGCGATAAAAAAATTTAAATTGATCAAATAGTGTTATCTCCACGCGTCATTGGATTTCGGAGACCAAAGAAGTAATCTGGGACATCAAAACGAATTATCCGACCTGAGAGCCGATCCGAGCGAGCTTTTAATTCAGCCTCTCCGATGTAATTTGATCGTTGATTCTAGCTAAGGCAACCACGCAATACGCCCGGTATAGTTAGATTGTCAACAGGTCGGTCACCCCACATTACGTTCGCTGATTTCTATTAGCCAGATATTGTTCGGCACAATTTAACGGGTTCCTAGGCAATATTATGAACTGCAGTGCAGAATTTATATCGAGACGTATTTAATATAAAAATAAAATTGTTATCGTGATTTATTGTATGTCATATCGTTAAACATGTGTGCAACTTTCGGATTTTACGATTAATAAGCGCGTTATCTACGACGAAATATATCTTCCAAGTTTTACGCGCTCAAATAATCGATTCTAAATAAATTTGTGAGCGTTCTGACTAAATTAAGAGGATAGAATATAAATCACTTCAGCAGAATTGATTATTCAGTAAATAATAAATTTCGCGAACTTGCACCGTGATGCAAACGACTTGAAACAATTATGTGACAACATCAATCGCGATTAACAATAAGTGAGAGAAGTTGTACGATAACCGGAAATAATTGGCTATTTTTCTTTACTTTCACTCCAGGTTATTTTTCTTAGTAAAATGATAACATGTGGTTTCGAAAGCTATTATCGGGCGAGAAAATCCAAAAAGAATTCGAGAAAAAGAGGGCAAGACAACATCAGCTATATCGAATGAAAGATCACCACTACAATGTGGTCTCGCTGGTTTAAGCGAGTCGTTCCTCTGCTCCAAATATGTCAGCGGTTGGCGTATTGCAGACACGACTCCAAAAAGGTAAAAACGCTGATCTACTGCATACTGCGTGTTTTAGAATCGGTAATAGTGACGCAAGGACTTTTTCCAACTGATCTCAAACCAAATATTACGAGTCACTAATTTTAACGAAACTCGTTAAAAAACCGTAGCCAATTTGAAGATAAGTTTTCGAATTCTCAAAGCCTGTTTCCATATTGTTCACATAGTAAAAACATTAATTTCGTAATTTTCAATTTTATTAATAAGATTCTTCGTATATATTATAAATTGTATTTTCAAAAGTGAATGCTGAAGAATCATATGTACAAAACGATGTGCAAACACGTGTACACGAAAAGAACCGTTTTGCTAAAGTATTTAAAAATTTAGTTAGATACAGATTTAAAAATAATTTGTTGGACCATCAAAATAAGTATTGTTTAAGAATGTTCAACAAGCAAAAGTTTTAATTTTCCAGCAACCGATTTAAGTGTCTTAATTATTTTGACAGTCCAAATTTTTTTCCTATACATAATTTACTTTGATGGCCCAAGTAAAATTATTTTCAGATCCGTAGCTAGCTAAAATTTGAGATATTTCAGCAAAACCGTTCTTCTCGTATATACATATATATGTATATATATATATATATATATATATATATGTGTGTGTGTGTGTGTGTGTGTGTGTGTTTTAATTAAATTTCTATGATCATCCCGTCATTAAAAGATATTAATTATTATCCAATCATATCCTCTTTTAATTGCAATACTATTTTGTCAATCACGTCATCTTCACTATGTTATGTTTAATTTTTAAATGTAAAATAATACTTTCTTCGCGTTTGTTACTGCCGCAAAACCGCACAGCAATCTCATTAGCCTTTTCTCTCTTTGGAGAGTTGAATCACAGATAGGATTAACTTAGAATACATATGCGTGAAACGTAACTGCACAAATGAGAATTTTCTCGAAAGTGTAGCTGAAATGCAGCCAAAATTCATGAAGTGGAATTCAAGTTGAGTTACGTGCTACACTTTTACAAAGTCGTGAGCTCTCTCACAGAATTGTAGAAACGCGGGACCGAGTTAATTCTCCAGATAATGAACTCGGAAGTTCGCTGTACCCAATTCACATTGCGATTAGACGTTATCCATGAAGCTCCATTAAGTTCGCTCGTTTCGGTCTGACCTTTACACGATCAGATTCATACGCAAATGCGAAACACGTCACAGACAAGTCACGTAATAAAGTTTACATTTGACGTTTGTATTGCAATCGATAGTTACGGATATGAGCAGACAGCTCAACGTAGTAATGATAAATACATAGATACATCTTAATATCAACATTACGAAAGCTTCAATTTTCCATTGAAATTAAACGCAAATTAAACGAGGGACTTTAAAAAAAGAAGGCATAATTGAAAGCTGAGATTATGTCATCGAAAACATTAATAAGATAACGATTTCTTCATCTTAGAAATTCTAGAAATAGATACGTTAAGATAAAGAATGTATAGCCCGTGTCTGCATACCATTCGCATTAATTAAAAATTCGGTATAAACAGTTTGGCATATTTAGACAGTTGCGTAATAAAATATGCGCGTTTGCCTTTCCGCTTATTTTGTTCGATGATTGGCCTCTAAACAGCGCGATAAAATTATAGCTTACAATAACACAAAGGTCAACCGAAATTAATGTTCGTCATTAATATTTTAATATAAAATAAAATATTTAATATAAAATAATTGTTAGATAAATATTTTTGCAAAGTGTTATTTTAAATGAGTATTTAACGTAAAATAGATATTAAATTAACGTTGAATAAACGTTAAAAAGCTTTAAATCGTTACGTTAAATGAGTAAAAAGATAGTAACGAGTCACGTAACGTAAAAATTGGGCCATCGTCGCGATGTGAATATGTATAAAGAATTTCGCAAACGCGTATAAAATCGATGCACGATATCAATGTTATATATTATGCCCGAAACAACTAATTAATTTTCAGATTCAATTCACTTGGAATGAATAAAGTAAACAAATTATCAGGTCGTACGTGATGATTTTTTCAAACGTAAATAGGCGACTGAAATACCAAATCTCGATACTTTTAAAGTGTAATAACGATGTTGATCATCAAAAATCAAAATCATAGGAATTGTATCGTCAGATATTTCATCACATATATGTGTGTGTGTGTGTGTGTGTGTGTGTGTGTGTAGCTCCAAGAGCAATAATTAATGCTAATAATACAATTAAGATTCACATTATTTCTCAAATGATACGGTAGCCGTTTCTATCATTCTAACAATCGTGTAAATATGACTTTCTCCGTGTCAATTCGTCTATAATTGCCAAGGTAGAATAAGCTGAAATAGACTAGAGCAATGATCGTTATTACGTGTTATTGCAGGCGCAATTGATTAATCGTACCAGTCGAGATCACATCCATAAAATGTGTAACGCAAGTAGAGTATCAAGAAGAGCGTTTCGCCATATCGAGCACGCTCTTCTCACCCACCTCTCACCCTCGGCACGCCCGGTATGGGCCTGGAGAAACACGAATGCGACTGCAACAGTTGCATTAGCCGTGGGCAAGGCTGTTTCAAGGCTGTCGGGATCGTGTATCGTTTGCGATTTTGCAATGCAGCTTGTGCACAAAGAGGAGAGCGAGCCTTCTTAGCGAGAATGTGCGCATTGCGCGTGCATGATTTTTTGTTAATTACTCTAAATTATCGTTGCATTATTAATAAATTACGTTGTTTTTGATAGACGTAATTTTCGCTGTTTGCGACAACCATAAACCGATAAATTATTAATTCGAAAAAAAATTTTGGGTAAAACTGGAACATAACATCCTTCTTTCTTCCACGGTGATTCTTCTATAAATTTAATAAAATAATTATATTAATTAAACAATTATTAAATTAATAAAGTTACAACCAATTGAAGACGCGAAAAACAAGTTTCAAATTAGAGGCTTCAAATTAGATAACAGACCAATTTAAAAATAGCTAGGAAACAGCATAAAATAAAAAATGCGGAGTATTAACTCGAATACGCTGTTTCTTTTTTTTTTATACGTTTGACCTTTCTTGATGTTTATCGAGCTAAATTTGACAGCAAACTGAATTGCTCACCGAAGACTCGCGTAAATAATGCAAGCTCGTATTTACGCGATTTGTTCCGTACAGGGTGATACAAAATTATCGTTCGCTTGTCCCAAGTTTCTTCAACGGACGAGTCAAATGACTTCCTTTCTGCTGCATTAATTATATCACATCGTGTGCCACTCGACTGACATTTTACTAAAAACATATCTATTTACTTATGAATATATTTGGAAGTTAGAGAGATAAACGGCATAAAGTCTGAGTCAACCCGTACGAGAGACACTCTAATCGGCCTACAGGCAAATCGATCGTTAGATTCTTCAACATCAAGTCAACAGTTATATTTGGTTCACTTTGCACGTGAATCGTCGAGAATCGCCGTTTACGGAGAATTTATACGACATTGATGTACAACGTACGTTAAAGTACCAAAGCGGATACCGAAAATATCCCGTTTATTTAGGCGTTCACGATAATCGCAGTGCCAATACTTATAACGTCCTCGGCTCGTGTTCTACTGTAAATGATGTGACCACACGTAACGGCAAGAATTAATGGTACAGGGAAATAATGGTGTTGGCCAGGTTATATTTAGAAGATTTAACGATTCTCCTTGAGGAAAAAAAAAACTTGAAACGTACAAATTACACGTCGTATTAAACAATTTTATTGACCTTTTTATTGACTCGCGATGTTTTGCTAGACCGCTGTTCTGTTATTTTGCCATTAACGAGCCGGTAACAACTTCCTTGAGATAGAGGGAATCGTAGCGAACGACGGAAAGATGCGCATCGATTGTCACCACTGACCATCCTGTCGCAGAATCTGTTACGATCTCCGTTATACCGGACGTCGAACGGTATTAGGAGGCGATTCAAGATAAATTGCGGCTTGTTTGCATGGCAGTAAAACTGTTAAGCGTAGTTATGCGTCGCCAGGGCGGAACTACTGTCGCGCAAGATATTTCGAGCTCGTCGAAACTTGTTAAATGGATCTGTCTCCGGAATTTAACGAGGCGATGGCCGATTCTGTCTCTCGCGTGCTGAAATTATTACAGCTATATAGATAAGCCAGCCGCGTAACTGTGGAGGCTAAAGCGAGCGAATTGACATGCGGTGTTAGAATTCGCGATAAAATATCGTTGACCCTTTAAAGTATCGTTTTCGATCGTGTCGCGCTATATTCTCCTGCATCTCGTCTCCGAGTCGCCACGTAATACGATCGACGGGCAACGAGCGTTCCGAAGAAAACCGTTCTGTAGAATAATGCACTATAACTGTAAACGAGCCACCGTAACGCATCGAGAATTTACCAGTTGAGTTTCTCATTTTTATCCACGCCTCGACCGGACCGTGAATCGAATCTTAATCCGTCGTTCAGCAGCGAGAAATTGTCGTTGATATCAATAAGATTCAATACCGCGGTATGTGATACTGCACGAGACAAACAAAACTAATAAAACTGTCATCCTGATTCTGATCTTAAGTGAAACGTTTGTACGCGACAATCTCGCGTTCCTAACCCACGCGATCTAAACCAGTAACATTGTTACAGTTCATGTATTGTTTAACTAAATGGCTGTCGATTTATCATAGTTAAACGTATGTTTTTTATAAAATGTTTTATTATTTGTATATAGGACGAGATACACACGAGGCGTTATGATTCGACTGTACGTCTTGGAAATTCAAAGGTATTGGAATAAAACATTTTTAAACTAACTAATTAGTGAATTACTGTATAAATAACATTTGAATTTAGTTGCAAATCTTTGAAGGATTTATGAGAATTAAAAATGAACATCTTTATCGATTTATATTCAGGTTGTTGTTGCTTTATCTCTTACGAAGCGGTATCGTTCTGGTTTGATTTGGTTTGAATTGATTGTAAGGCCTTACAAGGATTTATATTATCAGATATTATCGATATAAGAGATAAGTATAGAATAAGACATTGTAATGATTGATAACATTTAGTTAATTAATTCATATTTCTTAAAAGTTACACATTTATTAATATATAAATAACTTTACTTTTCTTATAAGTTATTCTATATAATAATTTAATAAATCAGAGTTTAATATTTTAACAAAATAGCTTGTTTAATTTAGCGATAAAATACGTAAAACAAAGTTAGTAAAATTGATAAAACTCAACAAAAGATTGGCAAATTAAAAAGATTAGAGTTCGACCAATCAGATAATTTTAATTTTAATTTCCGTTTCGTTCTAATCGGTTGAATTCGCAATCTCCAGACGTGTAGTCTGATACGGAGCTTCATACAAATGTACCGATAACGTTTATTATATCGACCGCTTTTAAAAAAATAATAATAATCAAGAACATCAATGCGGTCGCAAACAACGCGTGATATTATGATACTGTGGCCTTTGATACGAATATTGATATTCGCGGGAATATGCGATGCGTGCGGGAAGTTACTGAAGTGTAAATGTACCAAATATGTTCGCAAATTGGATTAGTACTGCTATGGAATCATTCCTTTTGCGTTTGCATTGAAGCCATTCACTAACAAAACACGCTCCTAATCATGCTCTACGTAACAATAAAGGAAACAAGTAATATGCAAATATGTATACATAACGTTATATATACATACATATTTCATATATTCATGTATTCTCATTATATATTCACATCTTCTCGCAATGGAGAAACTCCTGATTTTGAGGTACGCTGAGAGAAAAAATTATTAAATTTTAATAAACATTTGTTCAAATTGTTGCAATGAAATATATGCTAAATATAAATAAACATTTATTAGTGCAAAAATCACTAATTTAACTATTTTCTTTTTATTGGACAAATATTTATGTACCGTAAGGAAATATTTCAATGCAACTATTCAAACAAATATATATTTTTTTTAATTTAATAACTTCTTTCTTTCATTGTCAGTATACCATTATTTCTGTTATTTTTGAACGTATTCCTTGAACGTAATTACGCAAGATTTTGATTTCAACGGGTACTTCCAATTATTGGCGAGATACACTCGAGAGCGGTCGGTTTTACCACAAATTTAGGTTGACTTTTTTTTTTCACCACGAAAGAAGTGGACCCACGTCGTGTCTCGCGATGTGCTTGCGACATGCCGGCAGCTAATTGTTTGTACAGACGTCGCAAGCTTGCGGATCTTGTTTGCACTTGCCAGCTGCGAGGCTGAGGCGTTTGAGGAAAGAGGAGAAAAAGAAACCAGCGAAAACAGTATGCGAAGGAGGAACGATGGCGCATAGCGACCAGTGATGTAAGCTAATAATAAGCGTACTGGTTTATTCTCGGTGATGCATACCTCGCGCGTGGAGAAATCACGGGAGAAGATTCCCGTGAGGCGCAAGGATTCGAGAGTCATCGAGGGAGGGAGACACGAGGATTGGCCGTGAACTCTCGCAGCTTCGCATCGTCTGCGACTGTCATCATTGTGCCATTCCGCATAATCGCTCCGTATGCGCTTGAGAATGCGCACGTGCCCGCCAAGGCGAGGCGTTTGTGGAACGATCGAGACTGATCGGGAAATTCGTTGGTGGCGATGATGCCAATCGCAGACGCAATCGACACGTTTAACGCACACGTTATTACACGATCGCGTAATGGTGCTAAAGCGCAGTTGCGACTTCCCAACATCCACGATTTTCACGGTGCGCACGAATCGCGCGCGAAGATGGCTCAGAATTATCTAATTAACTTGACTTTTCAGTTCAGAATTGATTTCTCGATTAGCAGGGATCGGTCAAACTTATTTAGAACTTATTTAAAATAAAAGTTAATTTTTTTAAATAAAACTTATTTAAGATAAACTAAATTGACTTAAAATTTTAAATAAAGTTTCTGGAATCTGTTTTATTTTTTTTCATTTCACTTTTTGTTTTAATTAAATCGATTTAATTTATCTTAAATAAGTTTTATTTTAATGAATAAATTATTCAACCGATCTCTGCTCGATCTCGCTAGTAAGATCTTAGTAATTCTTAGCAGAATTCTTTCTTTGTCATATATTTCTGTAATACAATTATTTTTAAAGATACGAGTAATTTGATAATGCTCATTCGAGAAAATTAGTACTGTGTCGAGCGCGTGCTATCGGTATTCTTATCTGTTTGCGAAACACTTCAATTTCCAAACGTTTATTCGGCGATGTTAAAACCGATGTCGACGTTGATATCCGTAATCCAGAAGATTGCATCGTTAATTCCGGGGCACACACACGCGTCGTATGTCTTCGGAGAATTCTTTGAGCACGATGTAACGCCGCTCTCTCGCGCTAGAATTTTGTAGCCGAAATTCAAGAACGGAAATAAGCGAGAGCGCAGCCCTCTGTCCGCAAATATCCGCTCGTAAACCGGCAGAGTATGAATACGCGTGCGATAGAGAATCATATTTGCTAAACGATATTAATGCCTTCGGGCAGGAAAAAGTTCATCAACTAGACACTTGTGACTTCATAACATCGTGTGCTATCCATAAACCGGATTAGTAACAAAACATTTCATCGATAAAACGAATTCTCAGCATCCCAACAGAAATTTTCGATGATGATTTTTTTTATTTCAAATATTTCGCACGGGCGAAAATGCACTTGATCTCCATTATGGAAAGTAACAATTATGTTAATGGCCAGGTGAAATTGCGACAGCGCCAGATGATTTCCGCTTCGCTCATATTATGATGTAAGCAAACAGAATTGATGCAGAAAGACGCGTGAAAATTCACGCGTTTGCCTGCGGTGGCAGACGTTCAGTCGGAAAAGCAAAACTTCACTTGCGCTACCGAATTCCCGCACGCAATTTCGATGCAAACATCAATCTCGCAAGCATCGAGATTCAAGAGGAAGCAATGCCGTTTTGAAGAGAAACGGATGCGTTTAAATACGCGCAGAAATGATTTTCTCTGCTATATACGAGAAAGAGAGAGAGAGAGAGAGAGAGAGAGAGAGAGAGAGAAAACACGGTGGAGAAAGGACTAACGGGGAATAGTCAACTTGTGACACTTCATTAAAAAGCGACGATGATTATGTAACGGATCGAAAATTTCCAGTAAAGTTGTTCGGATCGAACGTTTGCGAAACGCGCAGTATTCAACTATCTGCAGGCCATTTGCCGTCGCGTTAATCCGGTGCGACCAGTTTCTTTTATCTTATTTTGAATCGGCTGATTCGCGATTAAGCAGGTTGCACTTCGATTAAAAATTCATGCTCGAGGCAAAGCATTCTGTACTGAACAAAAAAACTTGGTCAGCTCGAAACCTCTCAACATTCTTAACCGTAAAATCAACTTAATTATTTAAAATCTTCTTATAAATAATACGATAACGTTATATAATAACAATATTAATAATTACGTTACTATTTCTATTATTATTGATATATAATAATTATTTGATTTTTACAAAAATAAGACAGCAATATTTTCAAAAAACGGCCTTTTCATACGTCATATGTCAGGTTGTTTGAAAAGTTGTGTGAATGAATGCACAGATAACGGTAGGAAAACAATTATTTGTGCGATTTTGTTGCATCATCGTTTATAATGTAATCAAATAAATTTTATGTAATTCTAGCAAATTGTTTCGTTTCTGCGGCAATGAGAGTAAACGTTGCTTTGATGCTTGTGCAAAATGGAAAAGTTAAAAAAACGTCATTTTATCAAACATCTTGTATGTCGGTATCATCATCATCATCTGCATCATTATCAATCTATAAATTTCAGACAACGATATATTTTTTTAAATAAAATATTTGATAATAAGATTTGATAATTTTTTTATTTTTTTCGAAAAACATTAAAACAATTTTATTCTCACCACCAAAATAAAATTGTTGGAGTAAAATAAAATTTCTCTAGGAATATTCTAAAAGATGCAATAAAATCATGCAAATAATTTTATTTTCCACCGTTATCTATACATTTATTTGCAAAACATTTCAAACTATCGTACTTCAATTTAAACATAGTTTTTAATCTTTTTATAAATTTTTTAAAAATGCTTTGACTGCAAGCATGTAAATATACGTTCCAGCATACAGGTATAAAAATGCTATTAATATTTAAAAATAATACTAAAGACCCCCTGCTACGTTAAAATAAAATTTAAAAAATTCTATTTAAATATAACACCGTTTTCCAAAAATAAAAGCAAGATTTGCAATACCTATGAGGCAAAGCATTTCGTCCTATTTATAGCTGTGGATGCATGCGAATCAATAACGAAATCGAAATCGGACCGCCTCGTTTTCCCGATTCAATTTCATACAGAAAGACAGACAAAGGTAAAGCGCTCGAGATGGCATAATTGCATGAATTTTAAAGTAAAAGAGAATCCTTAATGGAGAATACAGGACTGATTATAATTAAAATTGCCTGCAAGTTTCGATCGACGCGTTTAAGTGTTTTAATAAAAATATCTCTATTTGAAAAAAAACTTATTTAAAATTAATTAAATTAAGTTAAAAGATATTAACATTTTAATATTATTATTTAATTCTAAACGTTTTAATTAATTATTACTCAACTCTGTACTTTATATATTGCTTGCATTATCTATAATATACGAAAAAGATTTTTTTAAACATAACGTTAATAATACGTAAATAATCAATGTAGATGTAATCTTGAAATTTACAGGACACAACCTTGACTTAAAATATGAAAGATATTTTCTAATCACACAAAGTTTTAATTGGTTGATGAAGCAGATGAGATAACTTTGTAAAACAGAAATAAACACATTAAGCATTTAAAAAACAGCATTTGAGGAGCTGCACCTTTTTTTTGCATTTTATTAAAAAATTATGCAGCTGAACCCACAAAAATAATTTGTTCTACTCTAAATGAAAGTACTGGTGACTTATAAAACGCACAAAAAAATAGTATCAGATATTTTGGAGTAAAAATTTTGTTTTGCAGCACAACATTCAACCACATGCCGCAAAGAAGACAAAAAATGTCATCTGCTTCGAGATGAGAAATTTCCTTTCATGCAGATTTTCGTCTGACCTAGCCGTTGGATTACCATCTGTTCCGATCATCTCAACATCACCCAGCTAATACATATTTTAAGACAAAGGTAAAAGTGAGAAAAAGTCTTGAAAACTGCCAAGCTTCTTTTCAACAAAAGTATTTGTCAGCTAATCGATAGATAGACAAAGTCATAAAAAGTAATGGAAAAATGATTTCAATTATTAAACCTCTACTTGATCGTAAATAAGCTTTGAATTTTGATGCAAGAAAATTTAATAGTGTATCGACTTCTTGTTTGATGTCCTCTGTTCAAGGACAGTGTTACAAGAATAGATAGGCATGATTATGGTAAAGTGAAATTAACAGCCCGAGAGTTACGCAATGAACGGGATATATTTAAATTTAATAATCGAAGCGATACGGACACTCGGTAGCACGTAGCGATCAGCTGATTGCTCCGTTCGAATAAAACCATCGCTGTCGATATTCGAAACCGCACTTCGCTTACACAAAGATCGCTCGAATCAGATCTTCGAACGTTCTCAATTTCGACGATTTTAAGTCACGGAGATCACAATGCTTTTATCCATTCGTCTCGGCTTACAATGATAAAAAGGCAGCAAATTAATTTTATACTCCTATTACAATAAGTGCATACGTATAATAAACAATAATATATAATAACAGTAAATATACAATATATGCGTATATTATAAGTGAATTATATTATTGCAAATATTAGGAGCATTCGCTGATTCCAGTAAAGGTTCCTAATATTGTTAATTGACAGGATAAATTTAGTTAAGCTTATATTTTTAATAAAAATTATTAATCAGCTTTGTTCTACGTAACTCTTTTTAGATAGTCTTATATATTTAAGTATTTAGGAGAGCATAACTAATTATTACATTGATAATGCAACAGAGAAATTTTTATCGAGAAATTTTCCTGAACATCTGGAAGTTTTCTGTTTGCGTCAAGTTTCTTCACGCCGGAGCTTTCATGTTTTTTCACGAAAAGTGTATTCTCAGGAAATGTACCGTGTAGCTACTTCTATGCACCTGTATGTATTACATGCACGTTACATGCGCGCGTACATTTACCTGTCTATCGAAAATGGCTACCTGCCTAAATAAATTCGCATAGCGTTCACGATGAGGACTTTTTATCGATTTTCGTATAAATATACAAATGATATTATTCACGTGTGTATTATTAATATGATTTAAAAGGCCTTCGGCAGTCTATAAATGCAATATCTACTTTTATTAATATTGATGAATATTGTGTGTGTGTGTGTGTGTGTGTGTGTGTGTGTGTGTGTGTAATCAAAATTTATAAAACTTCAACAATCAATTTTATTTTATTTTTTTTCCCAATGAACAGTTGTTTTATATTTTACATATATGTATATAAAAAATAATAAATTATATATGTTGTATAATTCATATATGATTTAACTCATAATATAAGGTCCATTTTCCGCGTTCTATCTGTATAGTAATTATTCCGAGGTAGAATAAAATTTTTTCTCTTGCTTGAAAAAAATTCTTTGTTTTACGCAATCATAAAAATTTCAATAATAATATAAATAGTACAATTAAATAATATTATAACCTGAACAATAAATAACTAAAAATATAAATAAACTCTAAAAAAATAAATTCTAAAACGAAAGACTTAAAATTGACCAATAATTACATTTTTATCTTTTTTCTCACATGTTTTTTTTGTGCCTATAACAGAGGAATACTTGCATAAACAATTTCATTTATGCGCTAATCATTCAAAAATTATGTTCTGTATTCTAAAAGGAGACGGGGACAAAGAATCGAATTCGAATAATAAAGTATAAACGATTCAAATAAAAAAAATTAGGCCTTGGACTGTTCGAGAACTTATGACCCCAATAATACATGTCACGATCATCGTAACGTGTTCAATCAAGCCACACGCGAAGGGAAATCGACCGTTACAAAGTCTACGGAAGGGTCATATAAAAAAAGTAAACGCGTGTTCCTGATACCATTTCCGGTAGCAGTACCAACGAATTATCATGCGATCGCCATGCTAAAATTAAATGCTAATTAACTTCTAAGCATTCGTGAACGAAGGCGCAAACCACTGCTTGAAAGAAAATATTCCTTTGTATAAATTATGCACAAAACTTATGTGTAGATTTTCAAGATTATACGTCCATAGTTATACAAATGTTTAACTTTAGAACGATACACTATCCGTTTTAGAAAAATTAGAATGAAAGGTTTTTTAAGTGGTATTTCAAAAACTCTAGAAACTTTGAATTTGAAAAAAAAAATATTTACCTTTCAAAAATAATATATACTTACATTTTAATTAATTTGTAATTATTAAATTAAGTATTAAATAAAAATTATGCAACATGTAAGTTGAAATAAAACAACATTACATCAAAATGTAATCAAATCTTTTTTTAACTATTCTATTAAAAATTAAATTACACACGTAAGAAATGCTAATTTAGCCACAAGTGATAATAAATTGCATAAATAAAAATCTTTTAATTTCCTGAAGCTAATCCACTTGTCTAAAGAAAGCAAAATGATAACTTTTACGAAGAAATCTTACTAAAACATTTAATAATAGCCCAAGACAATAACAGATGTGACAGTACTAAGAAATCAAAATATCTTGACTAACCTTTGAACATAACAAGAAATATGTTGTTCCAAAGACTCGTTTAGACCACGCAATAATCGTTAAGCTAAAGCGATAAGTTATCGGAGAAAAAGATGGTATCACTTCTTATGTGAAGTGCTCGAACAACGTGAATCGTTCATAATTAATTGTTCCTAGAACTTCATTTTTATATGTTTCACTTGTTTTCTCACAAAGCTACGTATGATGTAGACAATATCATAAGTGTTTTCTTCAGAGGGACAATTCGGCGTTGCGAGTCGGAACGGGTGAATCACGCGGTCATTCACAGGCAACACTTGATAAATTCTGACTAACAATTAACAGATCTGCGACAGTTGCATATGATTATTATGATTAAAATGAAAATCAAATGTCAATTGATCGCTGATCGTGTGAGAGTTTGTGCTGTACGAATTCTCACCGAACAATACATGTCAGAGATTAAACTGATTCTCACACTACTTAATCCTTGAGTTACCGTCAGTTACCATCTATACGACTTAATTAGTTTATCTTCAAGTATATAGGTGGTAAATCTGTCGCAACACGTTAGATTGTCAGATCTCTCATTTTCTCTATACGCATGTGCTTTTTCAGAAATTTTGCATTTTATAAATGCCAAAAAGCAATAATACTAAATTAGTAATTGAATTATAAGGTTAATGATTTTTGTACTATACTTTTTTAATCACTAAAAATTTTAAACACAGAAAGAACGATTTAAAAATGAAATATTTAAAAATTTAATTACATACAAATTAAATTAAATTAAAATACAGATCTAAAAATGCTTTTGTTAGACCATCAAAATAATTATAAAGAACATTCGAGCGTAATGAGCAATGCTGCGGAAAATTTTAAAATTCTAGCAGCCAGCTTAATTAAGTGTTCTACTTTAATTACTTTGATAGCTTAACAAAAATTATTTTCAGATCTAAATTCAGCTAAATTTTTAGATACTTTAGCAAAACTATTCTTTTCACGTGCATGCGAATCAATGCCACACTTTCACTACGACTGGAAAACTTTCTGATTTATAAGAAATTATTCTCAATTATTGCATATAATTGGGTTACCGCTGCGCTGCGTGAAATATTTCTTCAACGTGTTTACGTAATGTAATTACAAGTAATTACAAATATGATACAAGACACTTTAAAATGACAGTGTAATTTTAACTGCGGGAATCGGTCTTGTTACAAGAGAAAGTAACATTATTCACCGAATCACATTTTCGCAAATATTGCGGTTTCATCATCACCATAACGTCAAGTATTTACGTAAAAACAATAAATGTCGAAAGATGGAATTGTCTATTCTGGTCTCGATCATCTACCGAAAAGCGTAAATCGTCCATTTCGTTCCATCAATTTATGACTTAGCGTGTTATCATGATTTGAATAAAGGCACAGAAATACCCATTCTGACGTCTGTCGAATATCGAAATTGATGACAACGCATATAAATTACGGCGGCGTAACACAGTGACGTCGCGCCGTGAAAGCGATACAAATCAAAAGCTGATTTCGGGATCAATGCCAAAGTGTCTCTTGACATTCTAATCAAGGCTGAAAGAGCTGGTCTAACGCTTTCGGTCTCGTATGCGCAATCAAGAACCATTTCAATCTTCTACCTTCTAAAGAAATCTTTCTGTATCTTGCCCTCAATATATACACGCAATTTTAAAGATAGAAACAAATTAAAGCAAATTTTTATTTAAACGCGATATAAAGCATTGTACACTCAGGCTTTTAAATATAGAAACGGTATAAAATAAGTAGAATACAAGCTCAGATCAAGTGCTAAAAATTATCACTTATTTACCTCTCTAAACATAAATTATATAACGATTGTATAAATGACACTGAAGATGACCTGATGCGAAGGTCGAAACGTCTGTTAGATTTAAACGTTGTTGTATTCGGAAGATCAAAATTTGAAGATTAACTCATGTGTTTAGAAAGGTAAATAAATAATAATAATTTTCAGCATTTATACGCGATATAATTTTTACATTTTTATATATTGCGTAAATCGCGTAAATAAAAATATTTCCCAAAAAAAGTATTTTATATTAATGTACTTTACGAAATATTTGATGATCGCAACATTATCGCGAAATTCATTGAAATTCGAGCATGCTTTCGTAAGCAGCGAGCATAAACTATATGCAAGTATAACTAGCATAAACATTCAGGTCAAATTATAGTTCGAAATTACATCACTCGAATGTTCTGATAAGCATTTTGATTCCATGGAAGCAATTTAATGATACACCTTTACATCGAGAAAAAATTGCAGGTCCAAATTATTATGCTTTATCGGTGCCGCACACACGCTTATCGGCAAAATTTTACGATCGACAATCGAGTCGCTCGCTGCCAGATATAAAACTTTCATGGTTAAAACGGCAGCGTAACGACTAACGGCCAATTTGGACAAATGCCACTATCCGCTAATGAAAGGAAAGGATACGCGTCCTTGGAGGATGACATTATCGAGAAATGTCTATAACATTACTTAGGTATGTGTTTAACTAGATTTATCGTGGCGCATTAATATGATTTATATCTATGTGCTCTGACATAACTATTTTCTTCGCTAAGCGACAAAATTCTTCATAAGACTGTAAATTAACTTTATCGTTTTCTCAAAGGGGGTTTCATTTTAGAAGAGCAAATTTCACGTGCAAAAACTACGTGCCCGGATTTGAAAACTACGACGACGGACACAGAGACTCTACTTTTAGAAGGTAAAACTACCTTTGGGAAAGTCAACGGAAAAATTTCCCTCGAAAACAGTCACGATTCCATTTACTGATTGGCCGAGGAAGGTGTAAAAGCTTCCTTTGGATCGTTATGACGTTACTACTAACTAGAGTAGCAAATTTAAAAGCAATATCGTTCTATAATAATTAAAAGTGCACTGCCAGTGTTCGTACGGCTGGAAGATGATTTCATTACAGTCGCTGCATCGAATGTTTGCGACAGTCGTTAAAATTAAATAAACGTTACTGGCAAAAAACAAGAAGCCCGCTATGAACAAATTAAAATTGTAGCTAGTGTTACATAAAAATGCAATTTTCCCATTACAATCGCCAATTTATATTCATTCTAGATAGTTTCAGAAATACAGAGCACCACCAATTAATAATCTCGTGAACAAAAAAGCAATTTCCAGTCCTCGTTTCCGAATTTCAACCCAAATCCCAACGCCGTTTTAATTTATACGAAAATTACATTATTATGTAATTTCAAGTACACGCGCCGTAACGTTTGCAAGGAACGTTCAGTAAATTCTCTTTGACATTAAGTGGAGCAAACATGCCATGAAATTATCATTGAAGTAGTTCGATATACGACAGAAACGTTGGATGAAACGTCCATGCTTATCGAAGAGTTTATAACAACGATTGAGCGCGTGATTGCGTGGCGAATATAACACTGAATCAATAAGCCGACGGTCGAAATTACGGTCGCGTTCGCTTTACGTCGCGATATTGCGTGCTAGAGAGACGTTTGTAAAAGCAGCATTCGACGACATGCGCCCACTAAACGACGGTTAGAAGGAATCCGACGATTCAATTTCGCTCCGGCTTAATCCAATCGTAGAAAATATATTTGACGTTCGCCGTAAAATATGCGGAGACCACCGCACGTTACTTATCATCATTACTTGCTCGACGCTTATACGTCTTCGTGAAGTGCAGAGCATACTCTTTTTCGAGAAAAAGACAAAATCGACGTCCGGCGATTAGACAGATTTTAAAAAGTGAATCGCAGTTAAGTCAATAAGATAAGTACAATAAAGGGAACACGTGTCGTTGGAACGTAGACCACATTACATTTCTAATTACATCCGTCGAAAGCGATATCATTATGACGTTCGAGCTCTGATAATTGCAGAAGAACTTTGCTTTGCGTCGCATCGCAAAATATTATTATTATGGTCTGTTTCACAAGAAACATAGGTATGTAATTTCGCAAAGCAAACAGAAACGATTACGTGAGATGAATTGTAGATTTTCCAAGCCGCATACAGAATGTTTCATAAATTCTCTCCTGAGTGTATACGTTTATTAACACGTATATCAAAAGTAAATAAAAATAATATCAAGAATAATATCAAGAAAAATTATTTTCTCTGTACTTCCGCGAAATTTATGCAATACGATTTTTTGAACGGAGACGTCTTGTGATGCTTTCCGTAATACAGTTTTATTTTAATATAGTTAATAAACTTTGAAAATTATGCAATTGGTATAAAACGCAACACAAAACAGTTTTTATATGTAAAAACGAGCATCAAATTTATGTCATCATCAAAAATTCAAGTCCATGAAAAATCCGATGCTTAAATAGAATATTTATTTAATATATTCTTTAAAGGGCACGCGCGTCCCTCGAGGTTGTTCTATATTTTATCACAATTTAAAAAAAAGTACTCAAGGTTAATCGTTTGAATATATTCAACCGGTACGTCTAAATATAAATTCTATTTATACGAACGTGCGATTCACAAGTAACGACGCTCGCCGTCTATACCGAATCAAAATGTGTTACACAATCACTCGCGTGCCATAATGTTAATTATCAATTCAAAATCGGTTTATCGTACAACGGATTACGTTCCGCGTCTCGCGGTATTCGAGTTCAGTCCATTCGCTGTAACGAGGGAATACGAATAACAAGCTGCAAATCGACAGACCATGCCGTTCGACCACTGCAAAAGACTTAACACTTCGCAAGCAGTTTGGGCAAATGCTAATCAAATTTTACGTTCGAGCGAAATCCACAATTAAATTACGTTCAAGTGCAATTACACATACAGAGCTGCTGGAATTGATTTTAAAGATAAATTATTCGAATAATTCACGATTTTCTGCCCTTTAATTGAAAGTTGAAGAATCGAGTGATAATTCGCACGATATTACATTAAATATAATTTTCGAGTTATAAATAACTTTCCAATAATTTTCGAATTACAAATCCTCAATATAATTTCTTTTTATCTATTTACAACGATTTAACTTGCACTTTCCAAGCTCCCCCTTAAAGCTGACGTGAAATTTCACACATACATTTTTTTTTAACTTTTCGCAAACTCCATGAGAATCTAAAGACACTCCATTTTTATTCGTCGTTGTCACAAAACACGATTAATGAAACACGACCATTCGCCATTAAGTTAACTGTTAACTTTTTTAAGGGAGGAAAACCGATTCCTTCTACAAATTCTACAGAATAATTCAAAATCGAAAAATTATCTAGATGTTCAAATTTCCAGGCGAAGGATTAAATCAAATATCCGAGATCGGGGGTACAACGTAGTGGTGTTACGTGGCAGTTGACATATTAACACGATTCCGTCCTAAGATATTCACGCCATCAAAATCTTCCACTCGATGTGTGAAGATTTCGACGATATCGCTCCCGGATTCATGCTTCACGGGAGCGTGTCATGTCGGTCGCCAGAACGCTATAATCGATCATGAATATCAATTGTACGATTACAGCCGAAGTAAAGAAAAAATACATACATTGCGCAATAATAAGTTGAATACTAAAGCCGATAAGTGAACAACACAAGAAGTAAGAAGTGATATTTTCCGATCGAAGCGGCTCTTCATGCCCAATAAAATTTCCATATCAATTATTAAATACAATCTTCAGTCCTATAAACTGCCTGCCGATAAGACTATCGGACTTAAAACGCAATCGTAAACTGAAGCTAAAAATAATAACAATAATTTGTTATTTAATTAACTAGAAATAATATTTCAAATTAATGTGATTGTCAAATTTAATAATGATGATACAAGTGTCTTAGAAAACTGCGAGAAACTTATTTACGAAAAATGTGTTTATTAAAACTGATATGGAAATATTATTGAGCGCCAAAATATGTTTCGACCGAAATATGGTAGTTGTTACTTCTTGCATTATATTGCGCAGCTTACACTACCGGAGTGTACGCTCCGAAAAATTGCAACGTTAAGCCCGCGGCAAACTTTGGCGCTGCAAAAAGACTGTTTCTCATCGCGTGAAAAATCACGAATAAATGTCCGTCGCAGAAACATCGCTAGAGAGCAGTCCACATGCACGCTGCTGTGTCAGTGCTATTAATCGTCGGTCGTTATTCCTCGTGAATAAATGACGCGTGCAAGGAGTCTTTAAATGCGATTTATAGCAACTCGGATCGTACGAAACGTGTCGTGCATTTGATTGCCGCGGGACAAGAAACGACGTATGAGTGTGCTGTCATTTCGATGATGCGTTAACGTCTCGAAAAAAAAGAAGGATATAAAAGAAGCAAAACTTTCCAGTCTACAGAATCGCGTAAATAAAACGAAACATCAGACGGATAAAGTGTGCCAGAGATACACTGTTTTAATGTACATACAGCGTATATTCTTCTTTTACGAAACACTTTTAAGAAAGATGAGATAAAGATCAAAGAGCACAAGAAAGTATCTCATTTGCAACGATCATTAATAAAATAATGTCTCTATAAAGCGACGTTGAAAAGGACAAGAGACATTACGGAGATGTTTGTGGTGCGCTGAATCTCTCCTCGGACATTTAAGCGGAAATTGGGTATTGCAAAGCGCAAAAGTGCGTGAAATGATAGTTGAAGTAACGACGTAAAGGGAGTGCGATAATTAATATCGCAATTTGCGGTTTTTCTCTGTCAGGAAGTCTGTGCGCAGCCGCGCGCACCGCGCGGTGAAATCAGATCCGCGCTAATTAAAAAGCGAGAAATGCGCAGCGTTGTTTAGCTACTTATCCAATTTGTACCGTTTCCGAGTGTTTTCGTTTGGCCGGATTAATAGTGAGTTGCGCGCGAGAAAAGTGAGACCAATTTGTAAAAGCGTGACATCGGGGGATGTCGGCCGTGCGTTCGCGGCGGCCTTTCTCGTTGGCTTTTACGCTAATTATGGGAGGAAGAGAAATTCCGCGTCGGGTGTCAGGTGTGAAATGCATAATCATGCATATTCACGTAAATTGCACAGCACTGTGAGATACTGGACTTTGAGCTGTCTGAATGACGATTAATGTTAACTACGTGGAAAAAAATGCTTGATAGACTACTTTGTGTTTTCAATCGTTCGTAAAAATATTGTGCAACGCAATGTAATAATTATGTTAGTGCGCGTTAAGATAAGTAAATTGCATCTTCATTACGGTCGAGATGCATTCTTGGAAATTTTATTTCTCTCTCTTTCTCTCTCTCTTTCTGGAAAGTGTTGCGATAAATAACAGTTTTATTTTAGCACATAAAATTTCGTGGAAGTGTGCTGAATGTGTTTGGGGACGCTCCCTTCCCTCCAGAGAATTCAGTAATACCAAACTGTCCCAGTTTCCTATTCGATGATCAATTAGCTAATCCAACCATAATTTACGTAATACGCGAGAGCTGTGTGAAACGGCGACGTAACGTATTGGTTGTAATAACGTAACATCGATACACGCTTCTCTATAGATCTCTATACATATGTAGAAAAGTATGCTCTGCGTCAATTGTCACACGGTCTCCCTCGTCAGACCGTCACGATTAGATACAGTTTACACACGTCTATAACACCGACCTGTCGCTTGTTATAATTCTCGCATCTTTTTTTGTCGAGACAGAAATAATCGGATGAAAAAAAAAACTGCGACAAGTCAGCAGTTTCCTGTAAGACTCTACTGTCGGATATTTCAATTCCGATTAATTAGCGAAATAAATCACTAGTAAGCGTAAAATAAACAATAATAATAAACACGTCTTACGACATTTTACGATATCTCGTATGCAGGAAGTATGTACGTTTGCGCGTGTTTTTAACGTGAGAAAGAGCGAAAGGCCGCGCCGAGAGAGAGAGAAAGAGAGAGAGCTCGCGTGAATTCGTCTGTTTACGACGGGTGTATGTGTAACGGATTATTACGAAAGGTACGATCGCAACGAAACTCGACTCGACGGGGTCTACGTCACGCAGCAATTATCGAGATACTTTCCTTGGAACATGGCTTGCGTAATTGACAGATGAGAGAAACGGATGAGAGACGCGTTTTGGATGTCTTAACATTTTTTTTTGCACAATTCAAATCGTTCCGCCTAAAGATTTTGGTATTTCTTTTTTCCGCGAAATTCCATACCAAGAAAGAAAAATCTGCCGTAATCTTCGATCAAAATGCTGTTTTTTTCACGATGGCTAACAAAATAATCTTAATAGACAGAATTTGTGAACTCAGTATGTAAATTTTGACATTTCAAATCCACGCTTTGGAAACGCATTTATATAATTTACGAGTGAGTGAGTTAAGTTTCAGTATACGTTGTAAAATATCGGCAGCGAATATGTTTTTCATGCGCATACACGGCATAATTCGGAATATAAAAAAAAATTTCGAGTGGTTCGTAATTGACAGGATTGTTTCGAAAAATATGTGAATTGTTTAAATGCCACGCATTATAACAATGACAAAAAATTCAATTCCTAGTATTAATTCTTTTTTATTTCGTTAATATATCTGCATAATATTCGCGTTGGTCATACTACACAATTTTTACGTTTTTCAATAAATAATTATTAAATATTAATCACTTAATTCTTTCGCGTTACGTGGATTCGTGTCGTATGCCAAAAAAAAATTGATAAAATATTTTTCACGATTTTATTTTGTAAGTATGTTTATGAGAATTGTGTAACAAATAATAATTGTAAAATAATTCGTTGCAAAAAAATAAACACAAATGTGTTTGTTACGTGCTCGTCATATTTAATCGTAACAGCGCAGAAGAAATTAAAAGAGCTCGGACGGACTCTTGACAGTGCGTCGTTTGTTGCCTGTTATCTATATGGATTTTATTTTTCGGTTATATCGGTTGAAAAACGATGGTTCTTTCCTTCTCAGAAACAGTGCATCGCGAACTGGAGTTGTACGATTTGCCAACGTTATAGATAAGCTTAATAGGAATCGATCTCGGGATTTATTAGGGTTAAACATAATAATGGGATCACAAGACAAGTAAGACTTCTGTTTTCCCTTTTTAGAGAAAAATAATTTTATTTCTTATCGCGTAAAGTTTACGCCGCGTAAACATAAATTTATATTTACTAAAAAAAATATGTATAGAGAGAAAAAAAAAATATATATATAGAAGTAAAGTTATATAAAATTGGCCAAATTAGAAAAAAAAATGATAAAAGATCATCGGCTTCATTTAATATTTGTAAAGAACTTGTGAAAATGTAGCTGTTCAAACTTTGTACCTGTATGTAATATAAAAATCACTTATATAATAATCTGACACTCTTAAATTAATCCAAAGCACGAGATTATGAAGTGTTATTGAGTTTTAAAAAATCGAACTTTGACTAGAACAAAAAAGTCAACTTCGTTGTTAAGTTTCATAATATTACGTACAATGTACTTTGACGTTGGTAATGATACTACTATGCGTGACTCCGGTGCACGCTCTATCGAATGGAAAAATAATGAATGCTAATTATCAAGACTGTTATGACATAAAATGACGAGTAAAGATCTTACGTATTAAGCAAGAAAACCAGGGCCGTACCAAAATGAAGGATTAAATAATCGAAGAACAATAATCAGTTGTCTAAAGAGCATGCCAATTTTTTAAATAATTCTATTCCTAGTATGTTTCTTCAAATATATGTTTCATTGAGATACATTTCAGATATGCGCTACATTTAATAATTAAAAAATCGACTTTTAGCGTTGTGCGATAATATTTTTTCTTTCCTCTAATCATTTTTCTCTCGCGATGTATAAAACGCGAGAAAATAACAAAGGTGAGCGTAATTAGAAATTTATACTACGACGATTTATCTGACGATAACGAACAGTAATATCTAGTGTTCGGTATATGCACGGAGCTTTCACTGCCTGCCATGCTTATTGTACGTTAGGGATCATAGCGGAATCAATAAATTGACGCACAGACGTTCGTCCACGCGTTGGTAGCGTGACTCGTCGTTGCGACGCTGACAGCCAAGTGCAACAAGTATACAGGCGCGGAAGGTTTCTGTTTTTTTTTTTACACACACCCAAGAGATTCTCAACGACGATAGCCTTGTCGGCGTAATTTCCAACAGTATTTAACTTCCAGCAGTGCTTAAAATTTATGAGCCAATATTACAGAGTAAAGTTCGTTCCCTCATTTGTGAAGTCGAATAAAAAGTTTCGTTTGATGCAAACAAGTTTACAGAAAATAAACATATAGTAACGAAAAATATTTTTGGGTCACTTAAATATCGATAAAACTGCCACTGATTAGCAACACGCTTCTGAGGTAATTGTATATCGGTTTTTTTTTTACGATACTTTAACGAACATTATTATTATCAAAAATTACTTTAAAATTATAACAAACCTGCTTTACATGTCAAACTGGTTGTTAAAAATTTCGCACTCAACTTTGATTGCAAAGATCGAGTTACACATTGCACATTATCGCGTTCCTCCAGGAACTATTTGTCAAGCCGACACTTTCATGTTAGCGGAACACTTTCGTGCATAAAGTCCTCTTTCTCGCTGCGCACAAACCATAGAAATGTTCCCATGGGGAAAGAAACGCGGAATGCCACATGCGCGGTCCACGATAAATATTACATGGCCAAGACGGCGAAAGGGACGGCGAGCATATGTTTTACATCCGATGAAGCGGTTGCGTCGTCATACGACTGACATTTACCAGCTGTTACGCTCCCGCAGCGTTAAAAGAGTTCAAAGATAAGGAAAACATTGTTAACACGCCGCGAGTCAATGGGTTTGGCTCCACGAATACTTGTTGAATCACGGCCCAAATTAAGAGAAAACTCTCAAACGTGACAAGACACGAATTTATTTTAGAATAAAAAGAATAAAGTTATATATGCGAATGTGTGTATGTAATTACTAGTTTGTCATAAAATGTACATGGAATGTAAGAAACGGAATATACGTTAGTAATAAATAATATATAATAAAATACGTTGATATACGTTAGAAAGAGATAATTTACGCGATTGTGCAAAATGACTATACCACGTGATTTGTACGAAATTCGGATCGATGGTACGCGGTAAGAACAATTTTACTGCATCCAAAAATTCAATTATTAGACACAGATCAGAAAATAATTTTATGTTGCTGTCAAAATAATTATGCACACTGAAAGAAAAAATTGTTAAATTTTATTAAACATTTGTTTGAATACTTGCAATAAATATATTTGCAAAATGTAAATAAATATTTGTTTAATACTTGAGAATCACTAATGTAATTTAACTATCATTTCTTTTATTGAATAAATATTTATGTACCGCAAGTAAATATTTCATTGCAAGTATTCAAGTAAATTTTTTTCTCAATGAGGGATACTCAAGCCTACATAATTATTCATTATATTGTTAATGTTGTTACAAACAGTTTTGACATTTCAGGAACTAAGTTAAACATGCGATACAATTTTTTAATTGGTTCAACAATAATTACTTATTTTAGATCTATATTCAGCAAAATTGTTCTTTCCCTGTATATCTACAACAGTGCTAATTAAAATTGTCCTTCTGCGGCAGTTTTCGCAACAATTATCGCATAGTCGATTATCGATCGGCAGATGCGTTGAAAACGATGTGTCCGATCGTATCGCGATGTCGTGTTGCGCGCGTGTATGTACGTATGTACAACGAGCACGTGAAGTCGAGAGTTTAAGTGTGCACATGCGTGCGTGCGTGCATGCGTGCAGCCGAGTGCATGCGTATACGACCAGGTAATCAATAAAGTCGCTCGAGACTGTCGACTAAACAATGTCTAGCGCGTGAATAAGGCAAAACGTCACTCGCTTCACACTTCGGATTAAAAAAATCGCCACTTTTCTGCAACCGCGACGAATAGAATAATTAAGATGCTCCTGAATTAATAAAAAGGGACGCGTGATACGGGACAAAAAAAACAAAAAAAAATATAAGTAAACTGTTTTTCAAATATTTTGAAAATGGTACGAAATCAAGTGCGAAACATCGTGCTTTAACAAAATGCAAATATAAATCGAAATATCAATTTTAATATGATTTATAAAACCAAGCTTCAACATCATTTGTCAACCAAAGTGCCGACGTTATTGCTACATAAAATATGCGTCAATAATTTACGCTTCAGTATATTTGCAATTTATTAATAATTATTATACGCGCAATTTTAATTTTGCAATGCAAAAAGAATTTTTTTATGGAGGTACATTGATAGACAGCATGAGGAGAGAACGTAGTCTTTTCTAAAATTATCCTTCGTTCAATAATTTACAATGGAATAAATGACTAATGATGAAAGATTACGAAATACCTAAGAGATTTACGACAGCAGAGTGTCGCAAGAGATATTGTACCTAGATTATGTTACACGTTATACAGATCGCTCTGATTAATTTCTGAACAGGAAATGTATACATTTTAACAATTTTACTTACGAATGTTTTCACATTTAATAATTCGTATGAAAATTATAATACATTGGGTGTATAATGCAAATTATTTATTTAAAGCATATATTCCGTTCATTAATGGCCGGCTATTAAACCGGTAATATTCTAACGCTTTCATATTAACAGCTGTTTCACTTTTATGTCACTTTTACGCGACGATTCTGTGCACGAGCTTTCTCACGAAGAACGAGAGCGTTTGCACCCGTACATTAAAGCCTCGTAATCATGATTTTCTCTCAAGTTATATACGATTGAAACTTCGTATAAGTGAGGGTTTTTATCACGATGCGAATTCTCAACGAACGTGCATATTGCACGTGCTGCCGGCACTAACTTCAAGGCCGCATCTGAATGCAAGTATCTGCCAAGGTTGAATAAACGTATTGAAGAACACGTTTCAGCAACTGGTTGCGCAGGTACTAGGATATTGTTTAAACGAAATATTTCGGTTTGATAACACGAGACGACATTAGAGATGCTTTTTGCATATTTCTCCTACGTGCTTGTAAATTTTCGACGACACGCTGATACAATATGTAATTTAAAAATAAAAGAATTATATTACAATTCCATCAGTTGTAACATGATATTCCTCGTTTATAAATCACATAGCATTTCCATGTATATTTTTGATAATGTGAGCGAATTTCACGTTACTAAAATTGCCTGTATAGTTTGGACTTTGTTGAACGTAACATGCGACTGACGACTATATGTGTTTATAAAATATTCGTTTCAAATCGCAAACCATTGTATCGCAGCGTTTTCCCTCTTACGTCTTTTATTAAATTTGCATCGCAGCAAATTGAAGGTTTATATTTTACGACGGAATATTGTATATCTCGAGCGTTTCAAGGCGATCTGAAGAACGACTAGCCAAAATTCGGTTGATCAATACCGGAAGAAATTTACGTGGTCCATAGATTAAACTTGGCATAACTCGCGACTGCACGAAGAACATTTCTTCTCGCATCTCCGCTACCCTCAATTCACACGGAACCACCGAGATGACTACAGTTAAGAAGCAATAAAGTTAAGAAGCAATTGCTGCGAATGAAATTCAGCGCGACCTCGAGAGAACCCGTAATTTCACCAGCGGGGATGCGCCTTTTTACCACGATATAAAACACGCGGTTAAACTTAGCCCGAGTCCATACAAATATAGTTTCCAATTCAGATGAATAAAAAGTATGATTTGTGGCTTATGCGACAGTCTCAAGGTTAGAAAGATGGAAGGGTCAGGGGGTCAGGGCGAGCCCAATCGATGCTAGATGATCGCAAAGTTCAATTTAACGGTTAGGGTGTTACAATGGGGATTAGAAAATCATTTTTGACATGCGTTAAAAACCGTGCAAATTCTCACTACAATTAGGATAAATTAATGTTAATGTTACGGCTGAAGAAGGTCAAGTCAGACCGCAACGTACCGTATCCGCAATTTTGTTAAAAATTTTAATAAATCATTTAAATAACAACCGATTAACTCATCAATGGCCTTTAACTATTTTATGATTCTTAAAAAATCATAGTTGAACGTGCATTTACGTGCGTAGCATAGGAACTTGAAATTGCAATGAAAATATGGCTATAACATTTTTCTTCGTATCGTATCTCACAATCTCTCTGGTATAGCATTAATAATGTTATAATGTCTTAATAATAAATAAACGTAAGACGCGTAATAATTTAATGTTTAATTACATGTACGATGTAATATTCAAGATACAGAGATGTAATTGTTTCGAACTGAATATTTTAGCAATTGCATTATCCAAATGTTTCATAATTTGCTGTGCAATACAAGTTCTTACGTACCCACATATACTGACAAATTGTACAGCAGTTGAATAGATATTGTCTTATTTTACATTTCTATGAAAGTGAATCACAAAGTAAATTGTACACAGTAAAGCGCGCCAGTAAAAGACGCTTAGGAATAACGCTAGAGCATTACTCTAACTACACACACGCGCATTCTACCCTTCGCCATTTCCAGCTTTACTTCCATCCTTTGGGTGTTAACTGTCATTTTACTATTCACAAACGTTCGCTGGTTTATAGATCATTCAAGGAAGCTCAACACGGAAAATTACAGCTTTCGTTTACACACTCCTTAAAAGAGGTGATAAAATAAATGGTGAAACTTTCGTGATTTCATTTTTTTACTCAAGCTATTTTTCCTTCATTTTTTTATTCAAATTTAAATCAAAAATAAAATTAAAATAAACTGACGTATTTTCTAAAAAGGGATATACATACAATTTTTTTATACTATTTTTCAGGAAAGCGAGAACAAGTTTGGCTTCAGTGCGTATTTTGTGGTGTAAACCGAGTATTTATCGTGTCCATCCTAATTAATTCCGCGACACCAGCGAACGGTTCTCACTTATCGCGATTTGATTCGTCCATCCATGCCGGCCATTTATCTTTGAGCGAAAGAGAAGCAGATTTGCGTGGGCGTTCAAGGTCACCGGGAGACGGAAACATCAGGAAACACTCGTGCAATCGATGCCGACAATCCGGATTATCGTTTGGTAGAGGTACCTGGCATTTAATACGTCACTATAGCGCTATGGTAAACGCGTCGACTGATCTTCTTGTCCCTTCCGTTCTCGAGCTTTCCCACTTTATTCTACGACTAAATGATATCTAAAATTGAAAGTTATCTCTGTCGCTCGTTTGCTCGATTCCGTTTCAATTTGAAGCTCCAGCGAAGTTCGACAAAAGAAAGATAACTGTCCCACCCTCGCGAGGTATGGCTCGAGAGATATCACTATATTTCGCGCGAAAGGAAATAGAAATGTCAAATGTGCGACTCTTTTGGGGAACTGGCTTGCTTCGATAGCGAATTTCCCGTTTCGATCCTAGGAAAGTCCGAAGCGAAAGTCTATTTTTTCCGAGAACTTTTGCAGAGTTTCGGTGAGAAAACCAGCAAAGAAACCAACCCCGCTTCCATTTTCTGCCATCGTCATTTAAACAAGTGATAACTTTAGACTGGATGCATCGCAAACAGCTGTCGACATTCACGAGAACTCGGACGTGCGGGAATTAACAAGGCTCTAGGAAACTCAGCTCTTAGAAATGTCTGTTCGCGTTGCATCTACCAAAATCTCTGAACTGCCCATTGGACCACTAAGTTTCGAGTGTTCGATATCACAACCCGTTCGCGCGCGTTGCGAGTCATGAATGCGAATCTTCATGGGACAATGGAGGCTTTGGGCTAACCACGCGATGTCGAAGCGATGCGTCCTGGATAATCTAATGAATATTCAGAGAGGTTGAAATCATGGTTTGGGATTATCTTTTTTAGAGCGAAGAGCATGTATTAAGGATATCTCAATTAAACTGGGAACACATTTAGCTTTTTAATTAGATAGACTGTTTGTGTAAAATGTAAAAGAGATTTTTGTTAAAACATAAGACAGATGATGAGTCACACATATGTATGAAATTGGATTCTACAGGTATATGCCCTATCTAATAAAAACTATACGAGAAAAATTCTCACTAATACCGAAATTAATATTTTACACCGAGAAAAATGTTGAGAGAAAACTAGGATTATCCGGTAAAAAAATAACGTCACCTTTTAAATGAATAATCCGTTCATTTACGGACGTTCAATGATGTCATTTCCAATGAATCACGATTGGATTTTTATTCAATGTGAATCTTCTGTTTGTTACTTTTCAAAGGTATAATTTGATTGAACAGTTTTCTTAGTGTGTACGAGATCGTGTATTTTATTTACAATTAAAATTATTTTTCTCGTTTTCCATTTTAAAATATTAAAAAATTTTTTTTCGTTAAAAAAAAGTAATCTAGCGATAAACAATCAATCTACTACAAAACTCTTCAAATTCTCAACAATTGCGGGTACGATACACAACCAATGAAATAACCGCTGTGAAAATTGACGTCTGCTCTACTTCCGCGTGTCACACAATTTTCAAAGGTAAACGATCGCGGTGGTTGGGAATATTCAATTGGACAGCAAGTCGCGTGGAAAAAAGAAACGATTTTGCTTCCGGCGGTTCGTCTGTCAATTCTCTCGGGAAAACACGGAAAGTGACAAAGACAAAAATTGAGACCGATTAAGTGAAAAATCGAAAAGGAACAAAGGCAGACAAGAGAAATACGATAGAATAAAAAATTATATCCAAGTTTTTCACGTTCGACAAACGACCAATGAACAATCGCAAAAAGAAACACGAGAAAGCACGAGTGATTCTTTTTCGAGTAAATCGTGGATTTCTTTTATACATCCGAAATGTAGTCTATGAAAAGAAAAAAACGTTTCCTGAAAGTGGATGTTTTCTGAAGAAATGTGTTTTTTGGCACTGGCGCAAAATGAATCGGAATGTACGAGTACCTAAAGTCTCAACTATCGAACTTCTCGAATGAAGCACATTGCGATAGTATCTAAACTTGGAAAATGTTCCGTGAAACGAAGAGAAAAAGATTAAACTTTAGCTAAAATAAAAGTATATATTGTAACTATCCAGAAACTCTAAAAACTAAATTAATTTATGCACTGTTATTTAACTATAACCCTATGTTATTGTTGCCGAACGAAAGGCAGTAAATCGCCAATTATCGGATGATTTTTGTATTATTGTACGTAATTTATCTCTCTGGATTTCATGCTCTCGCCAATGCGAGAGTTCTGACATTTGGATAAGCTCGGGAATACGCATATCGATTGTCGGATGCGTATAAACGCGTTGTCGGGTTTTCTGTCGGATTAACTCGGAGATCCGACGGCGAAAAACGGTCTGGTGAAAACGGGAGAAATCGAATGTGATCATCGCCTCTCCGAACGATATCCATCAATAGGAAGTAGCCGCACGTGCTCTTCCCCGATCTTCACCTGGCAAGCGTGAAATAGAACTTTGAATACACTCGCAGCCTTGCGTTTTTACGTGGCGAGAAACATTTCCGCTACGTGTGCTCGCCAAGTTGCCTGAATCATTAATGCAACTTGTCCGCAGTTTTTATGGTACAAAAAAATGTATCGTCGTATTTTAATCAAGTTAATTGCACTGACTTAATTAAAGAAACCATAATTAAAACGTCGTCTCGTAAACCGTCGTTTTTTGTGAATCATGAATTATTAAGCTTCGTCGTGATGTTGTTTACCTTCTTTTGATATTTATTACGTTTGTCTGTTGTCTAAGCAATGAAAGATATAGACGTGAAATTACGCATGATGGAACTCCGTGTTTGAGAAACGCACAAAAACTCGGAACATTATTTCCCAGGAAATCCTCGCGCCAATTTCCCTTACAGCCGTAGATCAAATTCACAGAGGTAAACAACGAGAACTTATTCCTCGCGGGTGCAAAGTACCCATCGAATTATCATCATCTCTGCGCGAGCGTTCTATAAGGGATAATGAGAGCCTTCCATTTATCGCGGACGCGATAGCGCGTTCAGCGAAGAATGCGAACGTGAAAGACTTCGGCAGACGTTTCGCCGGAAGTAAGGACGATCGAGGCGCCCACGCGCGAAAAAAAAGTCGTTATTTCTGCGTGTACGTGCACGTGCGCGTGACTTCCTGGTGGCGACGATACGCGTGTGAATGGCGACACGGTGCAGCATCGGGCATTACGATTATTACGATCAAGTGACCGCGACGAGAACGCAGAATGGAGTGGCCCTGCTCACGAGGACGAGAGCCGGCCCACTTATGAATTACCGTTACTACTTGCCAGTTTACGCAGGCGAGAGCCACCGCGAGTGGTCAGGCGAGTGCATTCAGGAGTGCATTCGTAGAGTGCATTTGAGGAGCTTGCATTCGAGAAGGACACGGGAAACGCTTGTTTCGCCAGGTCAAGACACGCAAGTCGAGACACTTCAAAGAAATCGGGAATTTGTATGATTCTCCGCGGAATTGACTCAGTACCTTCAATCCAATATCGGCAACGTTTCGTTTCACAGAAAGTAGAACGACGCGTCATCGCGCTGCGGGAAACAAGAGCTGTTTCTCGCACTCACGGAAAGGGAAAGATTGAAATTATGTAAATCAAAACTCAACGGTCACCCGATTTGTTTCTTGAATCCATTCGACACTGCTCGAGAACGTTTTGCGAAAGTGAACCCAATCTCATCCGAGCTGCGAATAATGCTTGCACATTTTCCGACTAATTATATTTCTAAATTCCATCGTCGTTCGAGTGGCAAGCAATCTTCGTTTGTCCGCCTAATGCAATAATATTAAACGTGAAGCATCGTCAACACCGTGCACGATAATCATAATTGGATCGATGTCGCCAAGAGTTATAAGCCAGAATACGTGCGTGATATAATCTCGCAATTTCCCGCATCTACAGCGCGGTGCATTACGGGCTCACGCGCGCATTATGCACACCCGATAATTGAGGGGCTAGGAGCACGCATGTGACGGGCACGTCTATTTGATAATTTTATATGCTCGTTTATCTTACGCCAAGCGGAATCCAATCCGTAATTCGGACGATGACCGACGTTACTTTCGCTTTTTCTCGGCTGCGTATCGGTATAGCCGCATAACAATCGATCCTGCCGCAGCACCGTGTCGTGTAAAGTGCGCCGATGTTACGTAATTGAGAATATATCCTCGAGAATACGTAATTGCTAAATTATATACTCTCGAGGAAGAGAAAAATATCGTGTAATGAGAAAACGCGATAAATTATTTACCTGTGAGCAAATGATGTTAACGGGAGCTTCTTTCCATGTTTTATAATACATATTAAAACAAGTATATAATATAAATATAATACTGCCTTCAATTTGCCTTGGACTTTTTGCCAAAGCGTTAGGTAAGATCAAATTTGCGTTTTCCTGCGAAATCCTTCAATTACGCATCGACTCTCAAATATCCATTACCAGAAGCAACTAAATTGCGGGCGAAAGCAGCAATTTACATTGTTTTCAAAACGAGGATGTAGCGGCATATCGAATGAAATGATTATTAAATGGTTATCGAATACTCTTGCGTCATATAACTGACAGCCAAAAACGTGTTCGCACTCGTTCCGCTCATAATGGATTATAGGGCAAACTGCGCTGCAACTATTCCATATCTTCAATGCATGTACATTGAATATCGGTATAAATATGTATCACGTTCATAGATTCTGCCAACTCACGATGGCATAGAAAATATTAATAAAATTCTGCGAAAAATGTTTAGAATAGCGTGAAAAAAAAATTTTAATTATAAAGTTTCACAAAACGTTGCAAACTGTCATATTTTTTATGGAAAAAAAAAACTTATCGTTTTCACACCGTAAATGATAAATAAATTACAAAATATGAAGCAAAATTACGCAAAGGTTTTATATGTATATCGCGATTATGGTTGAACGAAACGCGACAAGAAAATTATTTCTTTAATTATGAACGGCAGATAAACAAAGGAAAAAAAAGATATACAATCTAATTGTGATGGTGTTGCCTACCGAGATAAACGATATCGGAACGATTACAGGTGTCGGTGACACGTTATAAGCGGATCAATTGATACGTGTTACAACGTGTCAAACACGAGACAGCGGCAGGCTGTCGATCCTTTTGTATGACCCTTTCAATTCCCGTCCCTTCGGCAAATATGCGCACGGGAACACGGTATATCCCGTCTATCTCCGCGCGCGTGCGTGCATCATCATAATCATCCGCGTTGGTACACGCAGAAATATTAATGTAACGCCCGCCGCGACTGCCGGAGCAGCGTTGTAATCGGGCGTTTCCTCATCATCACGTATGAAGTGGTGTCAGGTCCTCGAGCGCGGTCGGTCGGTCACTTCCACGCAGGGACACGACAGGACATTGTCCATTATCATCGCATGCCAGTCTCCTCCTAATTTTCTCCCTCCTTTTTCCCTGCCCATCGTCCGTGCCTCACTCGTAAATCTCCACTCGCGGCTCTCCAAGTAAATGGTCCACGGGAATCGAAATCCCCGTTCCGACACGGTCGTAAAAAATCCAAGCCGATATATATTTCGATTACGAGCGTCGTGGGAGAAACGTAATACGTACGGCTCTCACATCTTTGAATTTGTAAGTCTAATTTTTCTTTGTTCCCTCCGCGATTATAATTAAATTTCAGAAACAAACGCTTTTTAGTACGATATTCGTATTTAAAATACGCAGATACGCTTGTAAATTATATAAAGACTAATATGGTTGTATCTTAAATTTTATTTTATGTCAGTACCACCCATTTTGTGAGAAAAAATGATCACGATCGTAAGCACAAAGATACTTCTCGAGTTAAACTTTTATAAAAATACTTCTTTTCCTTTTCTCGTTATTCTATGTAGAACTTTGATTCAATTTAAAGTTCTAGAGAAAATAATTAGAAGAGAAAGACAAACAAAAAGAAAAATTATCTCATCTCACTATCTAAAAATCCAAGGATAAAATAAAAAAATATTCAACGCTCTCTACGAACGTCCTTGTGTATTAGCGCAAGTTTCAAAATTAAATGCATCTCTTTTTTTCTTTCTAAGGTAACACTCCCAATTGTAGGTCGGATTCCAATTACGAGTTACAAATTTGCAAAATTTTATGTTTTACAAACACACTTATATTAATCAAATTACATAAACTTTTACATTTTTTTATTTTTTATAATTGTAATATAAAATTATTTTCTCAATTATTGTTGATATTAGAAAAAAAAGCAGAAAGTTACCATTAACTATCTACCTAAATAATTTCTTTAAGAATTTCGTGAAATTGTAATACTTTTAGTAGATTGTATTTACATAATACATTGAATGTAAAAATATGAAATGTATATATTGAACATTAATATACATTAAAGATTCATAAAGAATTGAAACTTATTCACAAAGATTAAATATTTTTCTAAAATTCACAATCACATTGATTAAATACATGTATGCTAATTTTTCTTTGAAATCATGATATTTACTGCTTACATTGACATTAACAACTATTCCAAATATTTTGATCGTTGAGTTTCCACAAATTAATGAAAATTATTATTTTAATGGAGCCATAATTGGACACAAGAACGCCAGAAGAATTTATCACTAACGCGCCTAATAATTTCCCATTCGCTACTTTCTATTGTCTGCGTTCCGCCGTTATCGATTTCTTGTCGACCGTAAATTTGGAGATTCGCCGCATCGTCGCGTGGGATTTTCGTTCCGAGGTTAGCCGAACAGGGAGTCTGAGAGACGATTTCGCGGAAGGTCATGGTTCAAACTGACGCAGCTGACGGAAGTTAAGGACGACGAACAAGGCAGTTACTACGCTTGAAACGCTTATCTCGATCCGATTATAAAGCTCGGTCTACCATTCTGTCGTCCAACGTGCAATTTAACGCCATTTGTTTTATACAGATATAATTCAAATTTCAACTTTTATTCTGTAAAGTAAAACTTGAAGTAAAAAGAAAACCTTCCCTTATCGCAAACTACATGGAGGGATATCTTTTCAACTTGAATACGTTATTTTATCGCACAAATTTATTATGTATTATTCCATTTGTTCATTTTTTTTTCAATATCGTTTTACTTTACGAATTCGAAAAAATAAACTCAAGCACGTTAAATGGCAACTGTTATAAGAGCAACATTGTACTATTTTTAAAATTATTTATAGCTTCTTTATTTCATTTACGTTCTATTAAAATTTTATTTGAAGAAAGTTCTCATGCCAAAATATAAAACTTCTCCGTTACAACAAAATGCGTAAGTAATTACACAGCGAAATAGGAAAGTATCGTGGATTGAATGTATTTTTTCGCGGTGTAAAAATCATCAAAGTTGAACAAAGAAAATGAGTTCTCGTATAGGTAGAGCGAGTCGGAAAAGTTGAGAAAAATGTCGTCGACAAATTCTCGTTTAATTTAGTTTTTCGTTCTAAGCGCGAGCAGCAAAACGAACTTGCACAAAAGCCCGCAATGAATTACTGACACTGTATTAACACGCGAACGCCCTCATCGCACAGACTGTCTTACATATGTGGAGTTCTTTCGCAGCATCGACTTCACCTTTGTCCCCGTTTCTCTTGTCGTTTTGATTTCAAATGTCAATTAATTGCTGCCGAGCCGGTTATTATTCTTCGTCGTAAAACTGGTAGTTTGCTTTATTTAACGCTGATGTTATTTATTAAGTGTCCCAATTAGTAAATGCCGTGTATTAACTCCTTGCGTATGCTCTATTACGGATATCGTTTCTTTCATTCGCAATGCAGTTTTAAGCGTATACTTTTAAAGTAGTCGTTTCAATTTACAAACGCGTCCTGTATTACAATATTTTCATAATATCTTGTAATGTCTACATCGTATAATATTTATATCTCAATTTTAGATAAACTAATGAATCATTATTTTCATAATGACTCAGATTTTCAAGAAATAAAGGTAAAAATAGCATGTACGTTTTGAACTCGAGCCAACTGTAGCTATCAACTCCAGAAAATTCATATTTAATTTGCTTTTGCATGTACAAAATATCTAGATGCCCCATTGCTTTCAGTTATTTCTTAAGAAATTTATGGTCGATTTCTCATTAATAGAAACTTGACTTGCTTTTCATCGAAACTTTTTAATTGTCAAACTTAAATATTCCGATAACTAGAATACAAGTTAAAATTCTGTTAATTAAAATATTCCCGAGCAACCGCGAGATTATAGGATTTCACTAAATATCCGTGCAGCTTATTGTTAGTTAAATAAAACCCCCGTACAGTAATGCGTACTTTCGATCGCATACAATCGGAAAAATTAATTCTAAAATTATAATCATCGTAGTTGAACGGAGTGTCGACAACCGTGAAACACCTAAGACACGCGACAGTCGTATGCAGCGCGTTAAATGCGCGGCGGAAATGTGGGTCAATGCGGTATCGTACTATGTAATTCTTTGTTATGACTGAGAACGCAGTGAAGTACATCGTATAATTAATTAGCAACTAAATGAGCTTCCCGTAAGTAAGCACAATGATGTTTAATAATTCAATTATTAAATCACGCGACCGATGCGGTAATGCGCCTGTGATTAACCTAACTCGTCAAAAAATCATTTTTCACGATAACCTTTACAAGATGTAGCTAAGTGATCGTTTTCGTACTTGCGCGATTAATCAAACTTGCCATTAAGCTTCTGTTATGCATTTTCTGATCAGCGGATACTTCTAGGCTGCATGAAAGAAATAGTTCACGTTAATTGATCATTTTTTCCCTTGAGGGGCGCTTAGAGACGATGCATTTAATCTTATATACACAGTACACTGGTATATATTTATTATAGCTAATCGATAGACATACTAATGGAATGATACAGAATTATCAGAAGCCTTGTCACGACCTTGCTCCGCCTTTTTCAACCATGTTTTTCTGCGAAAGCTTAATTATTTTATAGAGAATTATGTAAAAATATAAAGGATAATATCCTTTTTTTTCACCGCACCCTTGATATGAAAACCATATTTTTTATTTTCTTTACTAATGCTTTAATTAATTAAAAACGGTTTTAATGACAAATGTGCGTCGCAAATAGAATTTATTATTATTTCTTGAATCTAAATTATTCTTCAAGTGCAAAATAAATAAAGGAAATAACCACAGAAAGCTGCTAAGTCTTGTAAATTCTTTCCGCCCACACACACACACATACACACGTACAACATGCCTTCTAATTTTGAGTTATCTCTGCAAAAGTGCCGCAATACCATGGTACAAGAAAAACTTTGAAACTTTGGCTCCGGCAACTGAGAGGAGAAATCGTTCAGAAAGTTATGCGACAAGATTAAACTGAATTAAAATTTTCTAAACGTATCGGAAATACCAATGAAAGTTAATGACGCGCAACTAATCAATCCATATAAATTGTACAATTTAACTGACAGTGAATGTCGACACAAACCAAACAGATTTGCAGATTAATAAAATAAACTTTTCTTAATTATTTTTCTTAATTAATTATTAAAACTTTGTATAAATAAATGTTAATAATTAATGAAAAATTTATTCAATCAATTTTGCAAATTACGTGTGTGTGTGTGTACAGGGTGATTATTAATGAATGTTCCCACTTTTTACCATCGGAGCACGCATTTGTAATTTCTAATATAATAATATGTTAGAAATACGTATCCGTCGGTTAATCATGCTCCAATGGTAAAGAGTGGTGAAATATTCATTAATAATCACCCTGTATATATTATTTGCAAGCTTAATTAAATATAAAAAAATCTTTAAAAAACTTTTTTAATCCAATATCTATATGCTGTAAATATTTGCAAACACATACGTACACGTGTACGTATGTGACAACAAATGATTTTAATTAAATTTAATACAACGTGTTAACGTTTCTTTCACTTCATGGCTGGGATACAAGATCGCAGTTCGTTAGCGGCTTAATTGACGTGAAGAAGAATTTAGAAAGGGGAGTTCAAGAAAGACTATATATATTTAGACGAAACAGAAAGCGACTAGACAATTAATGAGCACGAGGCTACGTTATCGTGCGATGGAATTCTTTTTTTCTTTTCTTTTCTTTTTTTTTTTAGGAAAAGTCAATACCAACAGAATACAACTCGAGGGCCTTTCATGGAAACTCCATTCTTGATGTAGGCGCAATAGTGTCGTCCTCGTGTCTCGATATCCGGAGCACACGCCGATATCCGAAATAAAAGCAACGGTTTTAAAAAGCGGTTTCACGCGGATGCAACCGGTACACGTCATAGAGTCGGATCATTTTTGCGCGACTGGTTCTATCGACTTCGTTATTCTGCCATGGATGGGAAAAATTTCTCACACGAGAAAGAAATGAAATGAATATTCGAAAACAAAGAAATAATATTTTAACAAAAAATATGTGACACGCACTCATTTCTTTATACATTTTTTTCTTATTATGCATTTTTATGTCTACCTTCCAGTAAGGATATCGAAATTTAAAAAGGTAACACGCGAGAAATAACACTTCGTAGCATCCCATTTCTGAGAAAAAACTATACTTCACGTTTCACCATTATTCCCCATGCGGTGAAATGCGTCGTTAAGCAGGAACGCTTACACAAATGATGGTGGAATTTATGCCGCACGCACACAGATAGAAACATTATTCTACTTAGGGAAAGAGAGAGAGAAAGAAGAAAGCATACGACAGCGCGCATAATGCACGGGATACAAACATCGTAGTGTTAGTTCTCTTGCTATAAGTGAGACAATGGCTCGTTTTGTTAAACAGCGCGGGCTCTCTTTGGACTCCACAGTTTTCCGATTTATTGTATTCGAAGTCGCGAGTTCCGCGAAAAAGCACAGGGACATGCAAATCGTCATTGTAAACTCGTTAATTTCACACTTTGAGTGCACACGGGAAAGTTAAAGCGGCAGTTAAAATTGGAAGGCATGCCTTTATAGATAAAAACGCTGTGTGCGTATTCGTGAATTTAACTCTGTAAAGTTTTAATCGTATGGCATGCGCTGGGTGCTCCAGATTTCCCGCAGTTCTCCTTTTTACGAGATGAATCGGTCCACCGGCAAAAAAAGGTTTGGAACCGATCCTATTTAGGACGTGGGATTTTATACTGCCGCGCAATGTATTCCTCTCCAACATACATACCATTGATTTCGAAGTGGATTGGATCGCAACCAAATCGCCTGGAGCTTTGCTCCAAAAGCGTTTGTGACGACGGTTATTAATAGGGGAAGAGAATTCAGCCGTATATGTGTACAAGTGGCGAATGCATTGTTCTGAGAAATCTTTATGTTCATGCGTTTAATAAGCAAGCAGCGAGAAGCGAAAATAATGACAGAAAGTGCAATCAAAGTAGCGACGCGACGAACGGTCACGCGAGACGTGCTGGCGTCAGGTAATTTATAGAATGTTACTGCAAACGTATAAATATAAATTATAAAATCAACGATCTCGAACGCGCTGCAGATTATTTTGGCGAAACGTCCGGTTATTTATTTAACGCACGTCTGTTTCGAGTCAAAATCCGAGTGTACCGGATTTACGTAACTTTACTGCATTGTCATATACAATTACAACATTGCCCATATAAATTACCTCACGAGGAAAACATTTGTACTGTATCCCGACGCACGTTTTATCAAAACGAGTGTGTTACTTGGAATCGCTAGCATGATTACCAGCACGACTGGTCGTCAATACAATCGCGCGTGAGAAAAATTCGCGACGGACGCAATTATGGAACTTTTGTTACTTCTCAAATTATATTTAATTATTTCACGAAGATTACCATTATTTTAATTAGACAACGTACTGCCAACGGTCCAGGATATCACCTGGTATTTATCAAAATACGTTCTTTTTATTTTTAATCGTATTTACGAAGGTCAATGACACCATTCCCGAAATACATTTCTTGCGAGAACGAAATACATTTGTTCGCGACAATTTGGATAGCACATGTGTCTATCGTAAATAGGTAATTACGCGTTTCGCATAACTATGCATATACGTTTCACTAGCAGCGTATGTTCTCCAGCTTCACATAAGATCGCGAGCTTAAGCGCTTTAAAGCTTGAGAACGCGATCTTCAAGCTGGAGCCGTACGAGCTTCCGGCTTGGTTCAACGAAGTTTTAATGGTTCATCAGAAAAAGCAAACTGTGCGCCACGTTAAATATAGGTCTCGACTACGGCGGGCCATTATACGCTCGCAAATTCCATACTGGCGTCTCGTGGCGTCTCGCCATAAGAGAACTCTAACGTGTGCGTTAGAGTTCCGCGTCATCGCCGAGAATAAAATTTTCAGTTCGCGTAATCGCGCTTTTCTCTAGATCGCTGGGACATGATGAATAGTCTTGGAAGGCAAAATGAAGAATGAAAAGATCCAAGATTATGAAAAGAAGCTGGCGCGCGTTGCTTTTTTCATTTCGAGGTATAAGTTACTCGAAAATACGAAAATAGAGATTTTCGAAGATTTACAAACGTTTAGAAATTTTAGTTTTGTGAAATTAGCAGCACAAATGCATTACGCCAAAATGTTACGTCAAAATTATGTACGTGTTCTAAGCTAAGAACTTTTGAATTTCAAAAGTTTGGAGTATGTTGCGTTTCCAGATACTAACGTCACGAAACGAGTAATTTTTTATATATTTTTTTACGTTTCTTAGTATTTGAGTAACGAGTGAAACTAACCGATACTAATAAAAAATTAGCAAATGAAGGAAACTCGTATAATGCCGGATAACAAGGTGAAAAGTAAAAGCCTGTATCAAGAACTGCATTCCCGAGAACATAGAAACGTGACGTACATCATTATTGTATAGCGCAAAAATGCAAAGTTCACCGCGCCGGGCATAGTTGAAGTCTTTATTTCCGTCCGGGATCTATTTCTAGAAAGTCTCGAGTTCTATGAACAGCAGTATAAATCTTGATAATTGTCATAACAGCTTCTCACTGACTTGAAAAAAATGCTGACGCTATTTGCCGCAATATTACAAACAAGAAACAATGTTTCGCAAGGTTAATACTCGTTGATATAAATAATTAAATATTAATGCTGAATATCGCGCGCGCTGTAATTAATTACGATAAATTAATAATTTATCGTAATTAATTACGCCTCGAATTCGTGATATGCTGCATATGAGCAATAAGTTATTAAAATATTTCGTATTTATGTGATTGCATTTATATCAATATTCAAATACACCGAAAATTATAATGCATTACTCTGTAAAATATTGAACAATAAACTTATACATTACACCCATTTATACGTTAGCCTAAATGCATTATGTCGAAATGTTACGTCAAAATTATATATGTGTTGCAAACAAAGAAGTTTTGAATGCTCTCGAATGTTTGAAGCACGGATTACATTTTTGGATACTCGTTAACATCACGAAGCAAGTCAATTTTTTATACTATTCAAGTAACGAGTAAAACTAATCGATATTAATAAAAAAAAAAAAAGAAAATTAATAAAAAGTTAACGGAACTCATAAATAGAACAATACCGGATAACAAGGTGAAATATACTTTATTCAATATGCATTGAGGCTACATTCGCTTTGGCGTTCACAGCGCTTACCAACATCATTAGTCCTTGTTTAATATTTGATAAACAATAAGGACTGAATGATGCCTACAGCACTGTGAGCGCCAAAGTGAATGCAGTCGTCTAAATGTATATGTTCATACCTTACAGTGTCTTTAGTCCGTATGTTATAAAGCAAAAAGTAGTGATGTAAAATCGACAAGTTAATGATTCATTGATTGTATGATTGACACTCAAAGTTCCAATTTTAACAAAATCCCATTCAATTATTAGAATTCTTTTATACGTGTCGCAAATAGAATATAAAAATATAATTCAACTATAGCAATCGATTAAGTTTATAAAACAGTTAACTAAGACACCCTCTTCGGAAAGTCGGGAGGTTCCAGGTTTGATTCCTGGCTGGAGTATTATTTTTCGTAACAATCTTTACAATTTTTTTTTACGGAGGAAAAAGTCCTCACATTTAGATGCTTGTTACCATCGATTATTATTAAATTGACTTTCAATTTAATATCGTGGAGGAGGATCCGGTTTTAGCATAAATACAAAATGTTTTCTACCGAAATGCACTGACCTGGTGGAATGATCGACGAAGGAACCGCCGTCCAGGAGCCTCAGCTTGGCGAAAAGCACGGCATTGACGAATGGCACCGCCGTGAGCTCCTCGAGGTCGACCTCCACCGAGAATTTGTACTTTTTCTTCTTCATCATGAAGGCCATCTCACTGAGGCCGGGACACCGCACTTTGAATTCTGTTGCGTGTAACGCGCGAGTCCTCGAGCAAGTCCTGGCGGCAAGCGGGGGGCCTCGAGTCTGCCCACCCGTTTCTGCGGAGCACCCGGCCGATACTACCTGCGACGTCCTTGACTTCGATTCAACAATCACGGGTGACCCCGGCCGATCGAAGCATACGGCCGATTCCGCGATTTCCTAAAACTGATCGTCCGCGTTTCTTCGGTTGTCACTTCGCAGTTTTACGCACCACCGGTCTCACTGACGACGTTTCGCGCGCCGCGCGCGAGAAAGTCATTCCCGACGTTCAATTACGGAAAATATAGACCGGAAAAGATAACGAATCCCCGAGACTGCCCCGGAATTCTTCAGTTTCTCGGATCGCGCGATTGAGATTGCTTCCCGTGCACCGTAAGTGCTCACGGATGGATCACGACGGCAGGGGAGGAATTATGTCGCCCGATTTCCGCCACCGGGAATTCTCCCTCGGAAGAGGAACGTCCTAAGAACGAGTGCGACGTGGCGGACGACGGCTTCGTGATGATCCCTCGAATGCTTCATCGACACCGCTCGTCGTTCCCACGTTCGTCGACCTCACGACGATATTCAAGAGGAAGAAATGCAGCTGGCGCACTTGCTCGTCATTACCGTCGTCTGGAACTGCAAGCAAAATTTGGTGTTTTATTTGCGCGTAACGAAACGATTTACGGGACAAATGGGGGAAAAGTAACCGGTTTACTTTGCTGGAAAAGAATATATCGGCACAACGCATTTGTTGGGCGACAAAAGAAGATCGACTAGCACGAGCAAAATTCATTAAAAATGCAATAAATTCGAAACGCAATTAATCCTGGCGTCTACTATTATTTGAATCAATAAATACACGTGCCACGTTTGTTCCGCATAATAATAATTGGAAATTCTTTTATCTGAATTAAAGACCGTTTAAAATGTTACACGTGTATTAAATGGATAAATGATATAAACAATACAATGTAGTAAACAATGGCAATAAATTACATCCATAACAAGAATATTTGTTTTTTTTTATAATGTATTTTCACACACACACACACACATACATACATATAGATTCAACATAAGACATTGTTTAAATTTTAAATTAATTAATGACCGAATTTATTCTGTTTATTTACAAATGACCAATATATTAAAGTTTACTGCAATAGTAGTCCAACATGTAATGTTTGAAATAAATGTAATATATAAAATTAATATCAGAAAATTTCCATTCGTACAAGTAAATATATATATATATGTGTATGTATGCTTGCATTTTTAGTGATTTTTAGATAATAGACAACATGAAACGTAGTGTAGCAACAAATTGTTATAAATTTAAAAAGCAAGATTTGCATATTTTAATATCATATTTTCGAGATCTTTTTTTTTATACAGTTTAAATTCGGTACAGTTTAAAATCAAATAAATATATATATATATATATATATATATATATATATATATATATATATAGGATAAAATATATATATGTAGAATAACCTTTAGCCATTCGAGAGTCCAGCAACAACTTTTTTTAAAGATAACATAACTGATTATATGATTATATAAAATCAAATGAACAAAAAATAATACTATCTAGATGTTCTTGGCGGCGGAAGCAGATATCGTCTAAATCGTTATCTTTCAAGTTTGCGGAAGACGCCAAGATAACACCTTAAGTTTGTCAATATTTTGTGTACATACATTTCGCGCGTTGCCAATATACTTAGGTTTTTAAATTGCATGCGCACGGTATTCTTTCTAATTGAGAACAAAAAAATAAACATTTCCTTCAGAGATTACTATTGAGGCTAAGAGAGATAAAAAGAAAATTTAAATTACTAGGATTCCAATAGGATTAAAAACACATTTCTGCTGTTTAGTAGATAATCATAAAAGTAATGCCGCAAGTATACTTTACTCGGGGAAGCAAACGACATTCTCTGCTATATTTCTTTCTTTGTGTTACAGAGCGATTTAACAATTTGAAAATAATGGTAGAATTTGTCACGTGGCGAGGTACGTTTCGTGAAGGGAGAAATGCAAGCTGCACGACTACTAATTAGAGGAGCGAATGTCCCGAAAATGCTAATTTTGCTCGGAAATGCGAACGAAGCGTGTTCCTTCTCTGGAATCGAGTTTCGGGATGCGAATTGGGTGAATGCAACGGGGTTAACGTTGACGCACCAATGACTAATGTATGCTGAGATAAACAAACACACTGCTACAATAACCAGCATCGGTTGAAAAAGCACAGCGGTCCAATGAGAAGATAATGTAAACTACCGAAGAAGAGGGAACGACGCGAGAGAATTATGAAGACCAGCGAATAGCGATAAAAAAGTTTGAATGCCGCTTGACGCAGCAGGAAAATTTAATGCTTTCAACGCGTCGCGTCAAGCAGCGTTTCAACGGATTTCTCATCATGGCTTAAAATTTATGACGAAGGAACAAATACATCTTTTAATAAATTTACAATATACGTTTATGAAAAATAAATTATGAAAACTGGGCTTCTTCAGATGACATATAAATCGGCGCGCGGAAAAAATGTATATATTATAAGAAATAAAATATAAAAAAAGAATAACATATAAGAAAAAAATGTGTATTATAAGAAATATTATAATCTTGATATTCTCGTCCTCAAATCTCCGCACTTTTCAAAGGAAAGAAATTCACAATAAATTTATTTCTTTACATCAAAGTGTTAAAGTATTAATCTTTAAAAATTATTATTATATATATAATTAAATAAAAATATTTTTCATGTATTGAATTTTAAAAGCGTGAATAAACGATAAAACTTTATTTTACGCTTAGATATCTTGAGAAATTAAAACGACATTAACAATGTTTTATTTTGATTTTTGATTGATTAACAAAAACATTAAATCTCCCATATTAATTTTAAAAAAATTTAAAAAAAATTTTTTTAATGAGAATTTCACTAAAGAAAGATTAATTGACTTCCAATATATTAAATAATCGAGATTCTTAAATAATTCCAGAATGTAAGAAAAACTCTTTGATACGTGATGTCCTTGACAATCAAATTCATTCGAATTAATTTGATACTAGTGTGTATTTACAAACCAATTTTTATTACGCTTAGTCATTTTAATCAAAAGTAAAGTATCTCCCAGATACAATATTTATTACATTGCCTTCAAAATATCCATCAATTTTCAATTATGAGCGATTCTTACCCATTGTCTTCCAAAATTAAGAAGATACTTGCTAACGATAGATTATCCGGTCATTGAGCGTCATTAACATCGATATCTACTCGACGATCTCGCTACTTACTTTAACTTTTGAAGGAGGACAACTGCGCTAAGGACAATCGAGAGAATCATATAATCCTATTTCTCTCTGACACTAATCTCTACAGGATTAATCTCTTCACGTAACGAATCAAAGAATGGATTATTCTGATTTAGATAAACTCTCTTCGCATTCGGAGCTTTCCAGCAAGAGTCATATCGAGTCAGAAATAATTTTATTTTCGCTGCATCCAGTGAGAGACAAAGACAGAATAACTCCTGTCAAAATGTATTTCTTGCTACAAAGATCCCATTATGAGAGTTGGAGGATCCAGGTTCAAACCTTGGTCGAACACTTTTTGCAATAAATTTCTTTACACAGTTTTCGGAATAAAGGAAAATCGTAGACATGCGTGTAGGCATCAAAAATGATTAAATTTATTGGCAATTTGATATTCGTGTTATCGCATTTCTACATAGAAAAAAAAGTTGTTAACTTGATAAAATTTGTTCAGTTCAAGAATTTATGTATTTAAGTTAAATATATGTATAGCTAAGCTAAATATATAAATGCTTAAACTAAAATTCAAACATTTTATGTATTTAAGTCAAATACATAAATACTTGAACTCAACTTTAATTGAGAGTGAGTTGAAAAGTTTAGTTAAGTTAACGACTTTTTTTTCTCAGTGTAGATTCTTCTTAAAAATTAAGCTGTTTAAGCGGCGCGCGGTTTGAGAAATCTTGTAAATGTTTATAGATTCACCTGGAAAATTACTGAGAACTAAGAACTACTGCCTTCGCTACCGCTATTGTCATTTTCGTTATTTAAAACGTATTACTTCAATATTTACAAGTGATTTAAGCACGCACGCAATTCGAGTTCCTCTAATTATCTATATCAAATTAACCCCGCTCGGCACACCTTAACCTAACCTAAAACGCCCCGAAATCCCAGGGTCTCGCGGTGGCGATCTCGGTGTATCGCGTTCGCGCCCGACTGCGCGCATCGCGCGCACGCGACGATTGTGAAAGTAGCGCGGAGCGAGAGCAGCGGCGATAAGAAGGCACGTATACAATACAATACATACATGCGTCTTATCGCTCGTTGACAGATCGACGATTGACTAGGCGCCCTCGGGATCAAGTCTCGCAGGAGGACACTGTCCTCTCTGCGAGTCGATCCGCGACGCGGCGGTTCCGTTCGACGCCGCGCGTCCGATGCCGTCGAATTACACGCCAGATTGCACGGTGGATTAACGTCGATCCCCAACGGGATCGCTGGACTCCGGAGTTAAATCGATCTCGACGCGACGCGCGAGGTAAATCTGTGCGCACACCGAACGAGCGCGTGATTTCAGGTCGAGGAGCGACGCGAGTATCCTTGGCAGGCACGAGCCACGGACGCCAAGGTGAAAGCGACCGCGTCCGGTCGCGGGGCAGACCGCCGACGACCTCCGCGTTACCTTCATAACCTCTCGCGCGCGTCAGGTTAGCGGCACTCGCGCTACGCGACGGGAAATCCTTTCGGAAGCGCTTCGAATTCTCGGCGACGTGACGCTTTCACGCGCGCGAATCGTGCGCGACGGAACATCGAGAGAGAACCTTGTCGATGACGGCGGGAATGCGATGATTTTTATAACCTCTTTCGCGCGCGCGTCGACGTCCTGACGCGCTCCTTTTTTCTCGCCTTTCTCCTTTTATCTCTCTCTCTCTGTCTTTCTCCTCTCTAGGGTTTCATTTCAAATTATCGCGGGGATGACACGGCGAGAGAGATGATCGACAAATCTCAGATTCAAAGACGAACGCGCACTTCGAGAAATTGACGGATGGTTACTTACCGTGCCTCTTCGTACGCTCCTCCTTGCTCGTTGCACGCTAGCCGATTTCACGCACTCTCACACTTTTCATGATCACACAGGCGTCTCTCTGTGCGAGCTCTCAGCGACACCGACTACCACTCTACGGTTGCAAATAGCACGGCGACGGTGACAGGACGGCGATGACAGTGACAGCGACGGTGGCAGTTCTCGACGCGACAGAGTCTCGTGAAGAGTTGCGACCGCTTCGCCTCTCACGCCCGACGTAACGGAGCTCTACGGAGCTCCTATGGCTCACCTACAAACTGAGCCGAGCTGCACTGCTGCACTCGGTATTTGTGAACAGATACGGGCCAGGTTTCTTGCGCATGCGCAACGGACCGCGGCCCCAGTGACGTATCCATTTCGGGTAGAAGAGGTACCGTTGTCGCCCGCGAAAAAATTACAAATAAATTTTTGGAAGATCTGTAACAAACGACAAAGTGTTGAATATATACATGTATTAACTTGTAAATATTGTATAATTATACTATATACATTAATTATTATATTATTTATTTGAATAACGAAAATGTTTATTATACTCCTTAACAGCACAAAATATCGTATAAATACTCTAAAATATTCCAAATATTTTATGAATATTCGTACAATATTGTAATATTGCACATGTATTTATACCCCAAGTAGCAAACAATATTTTTTTAAATATTTTTAAAATATTTGTAAAACATTTTAAAAACGTTAAAAATAATAGAATAAGTTCTTTTTATTTTATTAAAAAAAAATGTTTATTCCAACATTTGAAAAAATATATCTTTTAATATTTAACAAATATTTAAAATACATTTACTTGTAATATTTATAGCAAAAACCGATTTTTGTGATATTTGTGAATATCTATTTCAGCTGACATGTATACATGTACAAATATCGTATTACTTTATTATTATAATATTATTAAACGTTAGTATACATTAATTTAAAATAATTTTGTAACTTTTTAACTTAAACTTTTTATTGCTACAAATTTTTTGTTTATAATATCTTATGCTTATGTTGTAAATTTTTAATTAAAATTTTGTTAAATAAATTTTTTATTTTAATTTTATAAGACATTTCTAAATAAAAAATTGAAATCTTGAATGGTCTGCAAAAATAAATTTTTAAATAATAAATGTGAAGTTTTGTCGTATAATCGAAACTTAATAAACAAGAAATGTTTTATTACTGTTCAATTATTATCAATTTCTGAAAGTTAATATTTTAACAATTTGATTAAAAAGATATAATCTGTCTCAAAATTTTTCATGCTTTTGATTTTTCTGAAACTTACAATTTAAATCCAAGATTCAATTTAATTCGAATAATAGCACTGCATATTTATACTATCTTTCGAGAATCATAGAAGTTATTTATCATGAAAGTGATCAACAGGTTTTAAATTCAAATGACGTCATACAATTGTCAGTTTATAAATGCAGTACCATATTTGTATTAATGCAATGTGATATACAAATAAAGATAAGTATTACAATATAATATTATTATTTGCAGGCATGGTACCGTTTCTAATATTTTTTCTTCTCTTTTATTCTCTACAGAAAACAAATTTGTTTCGTTTTCGATTAAAGTCTTTCGAGTCAAGCCTATATTTAAAAAATACGTTTTACATATTATATATCGCAAAAATAATAACGTACCGTTAATTATCCAAATAATATAAAAGAGCCTTTTATAAAAACAATAAATTGTAACTAATTCTTAAAACATTTCTTGGCGCATTTGTGGCATGTATAAAAAATTGAATAAATTTTTCATTTTACAACGCTTTTTCTGATGTTTGTTTCATAAAGATTAATATTTATTTATCTCGGTTTTCATAATATGATAACGCTTATGATAATAAAAATTGTGTTTTATATTTAAATATTTTATCAATTTTCTATTGTCCATTCAATTTTTCAAAACAATATATTGTTATCGCTTTCGAAAGTTCTTATAATCATTAAATTATCACGTCAAAATGGTTCTAAAATTGTTAAAAATCACTTTCTAATTGATCATTACGATTCATTTTCATGTTATTTTGACGTTGTAACTTGTTTTATTTGGGTCATGATGCATTTGAAAAAGTTTATTTTGAAAGTTTATTTTGAAGATTCTGTTACAGCAAGATGATCCGCGTTTACAAAATATAAAACTGATACAATTTCAATAAGAGCACATTATATAGCTATTGATGCCATATAATAATTACGTGGGAGAGGATACCTTGCTGATAACAACACTTGCCAAATCTGTCTAAAACAAATTTTGTGTGCAGAATGTCTATTAAAATTTTTATCAACAGCAATTCTTATTATAACCTTATTTATTAACTATGAATAGGGTTATTCTATTTATACAGTTACTTGACGTATTCGATTTTTGTCGGCAATCTACTGTCACATTATATTGGCAGATTTCTGTTTTGCAGAATGTGAACGCAAGTTATGTAAATCTGTCAGTGTATTCTATTCAAATAAAAAAATAAGAAAGGAGATACAGAGAACATTACATCAAAATCCTTACAGGGAACAGAAAGAGTTATGTACGCGCCTTATGCATACATACTGAAGTATCGATACGATCTCTGCACGAACGAGTATCGATGTCAGAAATGTCCAGAAGGAAATATCGATACTTTTAAGTATCGGAATACAATCACAGTCGGAATACAGTAGCTTTCATCGAGTATACCGATTAATCTAACCCATCTGCAGAGTAGTGCCGCTGTATCGAGAGTGGAGTATCGACATACACCTCGCGGTAACGGGGTATCGGTGGCCCTATCAAAGACTCGTAGGCCGTGGATACTCGCGAATGGCTGACCCCCTCGTCGTTGTCGTTGTCGTTTCTATCAGGCGCGCCGCTCGCTACGGGGGAGCCATGTAAATGTTCGTCGCGTCGTGGGGAAACGCGTGCGGAGAGTATCGGCGAAACGAGGCGCGAGGTCCGGGCGCGGCGACACGCGCCGGAGAGACGTGAGAGGAAGCGAGAGGGACTGCTGGCAACTCGGCGGTGTCCGTCGAGTCGCGAAGGCCACGAAGATCCACGCCGGGGACGGGAGGGAGGAGGAGGAAGAGAAGGAACCACGCCGTAGAAACAGATCGTCCCAAACTCTTGCGTCGCGGATCGCTCGGGAGCAGACCCCAGGAGTCGTCGTCTCGTTTCGTCTCGGCGATTAGGGCGGATACGCGAGATCCGTCATCGCCTGAAATAATACAGCAGAAAAAATTATAAGAGAGAGAGAGAGAGAAAAGAGCGAAAGAGAGAGATCGCGAGCGGATGCGTCGCTCGTCGCACGACGGTGATGCCGTCGCCGTCGACGCGAATCTTACCTCTGGTGGCTCCCTTCGGATTTTTAATCGCAGACGAACGGACCATCTCGTTCTAATGGGTCGCTCTGACAGAGTACGAGGGTGACGCGGCCGAAAGTGAGACTGCGGGGCAGCAGGAGATTAGAGATTCCTTCCTTGATCAGCCATATCACCTGGGGGGACGTTTCCAGGGATACTGAATCAAAGATAACACTCTTTGTTACGCTGAGAACGCACAGAGTCACTTGTGTTCTTAAGAGGAAGTTGTAGTCTTGTACGTGTTTACTGTTGCTGTTCTAAAATGATGTTTGTAAATACTGCATGGAATTTTCCCCAAAGATACAAGGTTGTCCTTCGTATAGATGAGTTTAAGATAATTGAATGTAGTATCGAATCGAAACTTATTTCAAATATATTGAAAGAGTATATTTTCTTTATTTGTTGAAGATGCAAAGTATTGAACAATTTTCCAAAAGAGCATTAATCTAATAGACGTGTGAGAGATATCTCAAAGAAAGTCTTATGTACTTTTAAAGATTGTTGCTAATTGTACGACTCGATGTTGCTCAATCAATATCAATATTCCAGACCTAGTTATGGAGGATAGCATGAGTGTAAAGTCCATGGAATCAGTGGCGACAAGTGATGAATATGAATTTGTGAATGAGAAAGGTACTAGCAAACAACAGCAAGCCCTCTTAGAACCACCCATGCTAAAAATCGCCAATAACGGCAATCTGGAGGATCTCCAAAATAATCTCCGTGAGGTCTGTACATTTATCAAGCTTATCTCATTGTCCATAATCTTGATAAGCTTTAATCTAGATCTATGACAGATAAGCACCTTAAATTAACATTCCTGTATCCATTTTGTGTGACAATTGTAGATTTTGACAGAGGACTCAAAAATGGAGGGAAGTGAATTCAAAGTGACAGGTGCCAGTGAAGAAAAAACAAAGAAAGTAGGTCAAAGTAAATTTTACGATGTTAGCTCTTGTGTTGTTGCATCGGAAAAACAGGATGTTATGAAGCCTGAAGAGTATCTTGAGGAAGGTAAGTGACTCAGATGTTACACAAGAATAAGTAATATGAATGTGACAGATTTTAAATCTAAAAGTATATTTATGTCTAGAGTTGAACACATTATCTCATGTTCAACAAGAATGTACTATTTTCAATGGTGTTACGTATCTGGGAGCAGCTGCCATAAATGCACCAAAATCAGAATGTGAAATTCAACGTAATATGAACATATTAAATGCAGAGCAGTCCTTGACTTTAGGAATAAGAGTTTCTGTCTCAGTGCCGAGTAGTTCCCAAGGTTCAGTTGTGTGAGTAATCCAATCTAAATTTAAAGAATACTACGAAATGGTTATGTATATATATATATATATATGATTGAATAATATATATTATAATTCTTCAGTTTATACGATGCTGCAACACAACAAGCCATCGCGCGATACGAAGTGCAGCGTATTCTATTTTATGCACGTGGTGAGAGTACTGGTGCATGTGCAGCATGTTTTGCTTTTACTTGGTCACATGGTGATACTTTAGAATCTGCCATTTACCAATGTCACGTTTTCCGTTGTGATATACCAGAAGCGGTATGTTTTTATATCATTGATCATAATATATCACTCATTTTCTACAACAACATAATGTAAAAAACAAAATTTTCTATTTTATTTATTTTAAATTTTGTAATATTATATTTTTGAAATAACATCATATTTATGATTATATTTAATAATTTTATAATTCATCATAATTTTACTTTAATATATAAATTTAAATTATTTATAAGTGAGATGAATACAATAATATTCATTTATAATATATTTATTTTTTAAATACATATAATGTTAATATATGCTAAAGTAATACAATATATATTTTAATATGCACTTATTTTATAGGTCGGACAAGTGTCAGCCTGCTTTTCGAAAGCATTCCACAGAATACCACGTTCAATGACAAGTTCTTTAACAGGCAGTGACTTTAACGGTTTCAATGTTGGTGAAAAAATTAATTCCAGAGTATTTATCTTCGAAGTCACTATGGAAATAAAAGAGGAAGATGGAAAAGGTGGTTTCAGTACAGTCCCCAAGGATAGAAATTGTTTCAAATTACGAAGCAATGTGGCGAAACAAGTTTGTTTGAGTATCCAACAAGTGTCTAGTAAAGAAGGTGGCGTTACACTCGAAGTCGAAAGATGTTTTGGAGTTCTTGTTAGCCCTGGGCGAAATGTTAAACACAGTGATATGCGACTACTTGAGATGGTAAAGAGAGATTCACACCAGCAAGTTAATTTTATGTCTATAATCAGCTCAGATGTTCGCAATATTACAACAATTTTACAGCAAGTTAATACTGGACCAATAATGCAAGACAAACAGTGCTATAACATTTGTGGACGATGGGATCCCGCGGATCCCGCTTTGGAAACTCTTAATATAGAAACTCCTAGAGAGGGTAAAACTTTCATGACTATTGCCGTTGATCTCGTTATTAGAGATATTCGAGAACCAGTGAGATTTGTGATAGAAACGTCGGTTAAAGTATTTCCACAAAACGAGAGATTTTGGTATTTTAATAAAAGAAATCTCGTGCAACAGTTTTATCTTAATTCCAAGGAGGTGCGTTGTTCTAATAGTTTCTTATAAGAATTGTGTTTTATATATCAATTTATCAGTTTTTCAAGTTACATTATTTCCAAATTTAATTTTGTATATTAATTTTTTGTGACAGGTAATTTCTGGGGATGGTGCAGAGGTACATTATGAAGTACAAAGTATAGAAACATCTGGTGAATTAGATAGAAACAGATTAAATCTGGCACTGAATCTGGCATCTTTAATTAGATCTCCTTCTTTAACTAGTATCGACACACTTACACCTAAAGAAGAAATTGATTCAGGTAAATTAAACTCTAGGGAGGAGGGGGGAGGGATTGGTCATTAATTTAATAATATAAAATATATTTGTACTAATGTTTTAATTTATGTATATACAGATGGGGATGAACCTATGTTAAGTGGCACAGGAGAAGTCTCGAAAGATTGTTCGGCAGATGAATTGGCTAGTTGGGCTGAAGTTTTAGATAGTTGGCAAGTCAACGAGCAACGTCCAAAACTTCTTATAAAACTAACAAAACAAGGAATTCCTGAAGCTTTACGCGGCGAAGTTTGGCAACGACTGAGTAATTGTGACAATTCACAAGAAATGATGGACAAATATAGAATGTTAATTACTAAAGTGAGTACTTGGTATAATTTTATATAATACAAAAAAATTATTGAAGTTTTTTCTCTGGCATATAACATTAATTTTAATAATAAATACACAGGAGAGCAGCTGTGAGAGTGTAATTTTAAGGGATATTAATAGAACATTTCCAGCCCATGATTTCTTTAAAGAAACAGGTGGTTTAGGACAAGACTCTTTATACAGAATAAGTAAAGCATATGCTGTTCATGATGAAGAAGTTGGATATTGTCAAGGCCTCAGTTTTTTAGTTGCTAGTTTGTTACTGCACGTAAGTAATATTACTATATAGTTTTCCAGGCACCAATCTTCTGAAAAAAGGCAATAGAGTTCTTTACAGATGAAATACTTTGTGTAACAATTTGTAAAATATTTATCGATAAAAACGAACTTAATTTCTTCTAGATGCCCGAGGAGCAAGCGTTTTGTGTTCTGGTCAAATTAATGTACGACTATGGTCTTCGAGATTTATACAAGGATAGATTTGACAACCTATACATGCGATTTTATCAATTAAATCGTTTAATAGAAGTAAGTTGTCACTAATCTATATACGATAATGCAATATTATATTAACATATATGACAAGGAATTATGCACAGATTGAACTATACTTTCTATGATTTGTTTCTAGGATCAATTGCCGGAACTTTATAAGCATTTCTGTGATCGCGGTGTAGAAACGCACATGTTTGCCGCACAATGGTTTCTAACTCTATTTACTGCTAGATTTCCATTATATCTTGTCTTTCATATCTTGGACGTATTTCTTTTACAAGGACTCGACACATTATTCCAAGTCGCCCTTGCTTTGTTGATGGTAAGCAGTTATAAGCAATTAAAAAAAGTTTATATAAATATATATAAATATATATATATATATATATATATTTATATAAATATATATATATATATATATATATATATATATATATAAGCAAAATACATAATTATTTTATTAATTTAGTTGCTATGATTTCTCATATTTATTCTATAAATCATATATGTGCCAAAAAAATAATTTTACTTTTCAGCTTTGTAAAAAAGAGTTATTACAACTAGATTTTGAGAGCATATTAAAATATTTTCGGGTGCACTTACCAAAACGTTGTCGAAACGAAGAAATTGCACGCTATGTTATGAAGTTAGCTTGTTCAGTGACGTTGAAGAAATTGAAGAAGTACGAAGCAGAATTTATGACGTTAAAAGGTAATTTTATATTTTATGTTTGAACTGCATACTTTCCTGTTCACACTTAAACACAATGTTCCATCAATTCATTAGGAAACACTGTATACAATGCTGTACATGCATGTACATTTCGTGTATGGTTTAGCAATCATTGCCTGTTGGTTGTGAATTTGTTTTCAGTGTGGATAGAAACTTTAGGCACACATACAAATTTTTACATTCATACTTTTACGTATGCTATAATTAAAACTAAAAGAGTCAAAAATACTTGTATGGCAAGGATCATGTATATATAAAGCTAATAAAACTACATATAAAATACAATGAGTTCTTAGGCTGTGCTATAGAACATAATTTTTTTTTGTAGTACTACGAAAAGAATTTTTCTTGAATCTAAAATTAAACACATTCTAATTAAAATAAATGAAAATATATATTGCTACATATATTTATAAAATGATAGTAATAGAAATATAATAAATTAAATTTATCGAAAAACAATTTTAATATTATAGTATATTAATTAAATATAAAATATATTTAATTTGTACATAAGATAGTATCATGCGCACGCGTCTATATTTAATGTAATTACATATAAATTCGGCAAAATACGTAAGAAATAAAATTTGATACTTTTTGAATCAAAATATACAATGTCTCTAGTCTCAGGCACATTTAATATACACAGTGTGTGATTATTGGCACAACTTGTGTGCAGATAGAGTGAACTAAACTAAGTATAAATCCTCTATTATTTTGCGATTTACAATAGTTAACGAGAAATGATTAATTAAAAATTGCCTACTAAACGCGTATTTGTCCAACATAGAAACAAATGCGAGCGTGTGGGGAATTTATAAGCGATATTGATTACGCAAAAGCGTAAAGCCCAAATCAGATAACGCATTGATTAAAGATAGCGAATTAAAGATTAGAATTTTATCAATAAGATAATTTTAATCAGTTCTGGTTGGTTGAATTTTAATGTCCAATTTGCAATTCTTAAGATCTCCAATTCATGGTCTGATAGTCTTAATTGTAATTGTAAACGCGTGCAAAGCTGGACTGTTTCTTCATGCACATTTATTCGCGGATCTTCATCTCGTTAATTATTGTAAAAATTGTACAATAAAATAGTACTGAATTTTTTCATTTAATTTAATCTGTACCTGTACAGCAGTACAATGATTGCCAGACATCCTAAGTGCATTCCATTTGGCGCTTGCATCATTTGTCCTTGTTTAATATTTTATTTGATAAACAACAAAAGTAAAATGATGTATGAGCATCAAGTGGAACACATCTCTTCTATATAACTTTTTAAGTTAATAAATATAGTATTAATAAAAATTTTATAATAAATTTTACACACAGCTCTCTATATTTAAATAGTTTAGGAATATGAAATAGACATGAATAATTAATTTATGATCAGGTGGTGGTTTTGCTTGCCTGTATATCTCTTTGTTTTCAAATTCGAACATAGCCACTTGGTGAAAGTACATCATCGATTATTAACATTAAAAAATTTATTCAACATAATGAGGTTTTAAAAAAGAAAAATAAACATGGAACATTTTCCTTGGAAAGTATAAAAATATCGAATTTTCCAAATTGCTAGGATATAACAGGACTGTGTGAAAATTATTTATTTAATTATCTTTCAATATATGACATTCAATTTGGTAATCTTAATACTGTATGCAAATAATTTTATTACATATGTAAACCAGTTTGCTTTTATCTATTTGTTGCAAATAGCTCTCAATTTAATATAATATTCATATTGCTTGACTATATTAATGATATTAATAAATATACAATGAATTTAAAGATCAACAAATTGATAAATTTATTATTGTTATTGATTGATACTTTATTATAATACTTTGATTTTTCATAATTATGAGACTTATTTAAATATGAGTAAAGTGTAAAGCTTAAATAAGGGTATTAAAACCCTTAATTATATATTGTTTCATTGATTCAATGATGAGCAACTGATCAAAATATAATACGAAAGATTCATGTCAAAAATTGTAAAATTGTTATATTACGTATTCTTCTTGCGCTGTTGTGTGTTACAATGGCTATATGTCTCAATGCGTGCTGTGAACATATACATCAATATCGTGTGTTTGATGAGGAGGTTTCATGTTACCAAATCTTTAATGTAAGTTTAATTTTGTAAAATATTATTTATTTTTTAATGATTATTGAAAAAGATACTGATATTATGTTTGTTATTAGAATCCATGCTTATCGGCTGTAGCGCTTGTGTATATGACCCCTTGTATTGCTTTTTATTTATACATTATTTATTATTGCTTACTGAAAAATAAATCATCTCAGAGTACTTTTAGTTTTGTGAATTACCTATTTTATCCGATAATATCCTGCTCCTGATAAATATCTAGTAAACATCTGCACTTCCTATCTTCCTATTTTTGTTTTCTTGCTATATCTGGGTATGCATGGCGCATCAAATAAAATTGTCAGCACTTGTTCGTACTGTACTAATTACTTTCCTCGTATTTATAGAAGTAATGTAGCCGCGATGTAAATGTACCAATGCTAAATGATGATCATGATTAACAGAAAGAACAAAAGTAATGAAATAAGTTATAAAATAATATGTATTTATAATATAAAAAATTATCTGATTTTAAAATTATCTAGGAAATATATAAAAATATTTTTATAAAGCTATTATCTAAATCAATCCTATATATCACAGGCTGTTGAAGTATGCGTAAGCTGATAAGCTAATAACATGATTATAAGCTGACTAATCATATTACATTTCACATTTGTTGAAAATGTAATATGTCAATTATATAAATTTGAGTTTGAAACATAAACAATATAATATAATGTGTATTATTATAAGAGAATCAAATTTGCAATAGTTTTGGTTCTCTCTTAACTTGGATACATAGATCGCTTTCTAATAATATTTTATCGATCAAATTTATATTTTCTTAGTATTTCAAAATATGATAAAGATCGCAAAATGTTTATGGAAGTCTCGGCCTTTAATATTGTCACTTAAAGAGATATATCAAGCAAACTAAAGATATCCAATATCAGCTGTATCAGCAGTGTAAATTTGGGTACAGTACATTTCCTACAGCAGTATATAGCAAAGCTGGCTCGTGTTAGCGAGATATCTGTGTATCTGTCAGTTGCGTTCGGACCATCTGTTTTTAACATATTGGCGCAAGTATGAGCCATGCAACGAAAAAACTAATGAAGAGTAAGAAGTGTACCTTATATAATACTTGAATGTGTAATATCATAAAATAATCAGAAATTATTTCATGTTATGATTGTTATAAAATATTTGAAGTAAATTCGTGTAATTTAAAACAATACGTTTATGGTACGTACAAGACATTCGAGCACGACAGAATAAAAATACATGAAATTTGTTTAATAAAAAAAATACTCATAAAAAAGTAAAATACATTCTTAAAAAATATCTTCCTCAATATCCATAATGTATGCAATTATGCATTTACAATGAATTTTAGGAATAAACTACAATTAAACAAAAAATAAGAGAAAGATTAAACATTACGAAAATGCCCCGATGTAGTAAATATAATCTGTACATTAAATTTTTAAATTTGCTTAAATAAAAATTGTTTGCTGTTCGTGTAGAGGCACAGGAAAATGCTGATGAATACAGTAACGAGGTGGAGCAATTACGTGGTACAGTGGCCAGAAATGAAGAAGAGAAGCAAAGATTGGAGGCAGAATTGCTTCAAATTAAAGAAATGCTACAGCGCGAAGTAGCTCGAGCAGATGCCGAAAGCCGCAGAAGCAATGTCATTATAGCCGAATACAAGCAGGTATTTACAAGATATATTGCAGATGGTTTGGTTTTAAGTATTACAGAAAGCTGCACAAATATTTACACTTTTTTAGATTTGCCAGCGTTTGGAGGACGATTACAACGCTGCCAAGACAACATTGAGCGAGCTACGGGTGCGTAATCTCTGGTTTAATTTCGATAACGTTATTTCTTTATCGAGCACAGACTTCGATAACAATGTGTTTCAGGCAAAGGTTTCGAAATGCGAGAAATGTAGGACGTGTATAATGGATTCGTCAAACATATTGGCGGACATTGCGCATCCTTTGGAGAACCGAATAGATCCCATGCTTCATAGGGTGCAGGAAAGAGTGCGCGAACTGGAGCTGGAGTTAGCGCAGACCAAGTTGGCGCACGTCGAGGCCGAATGTCGGAATCAGGTGAGCGCATTGAATACATGGACACATTTTGCGCATAGCTGACCTGCCAAGATTGAGGTACAAAATCTAATGCAAATCGTTCGGCAGGATCTGACACACCAGTTACACGCCACTGCTTCCGAGTTGCAAGCCGCGCGGAATAGTTGGCCATGGCTCAGCAAAACCTTATCCAGCATAAAGGAAGCAGCAAATAAGAGGGAAGTGATGACTCCAACCGCGCTGAGAGATCTGAGACGTGACAGCGCACCTGGAGGCGATCTGCACCATCTAATACATTCTCGCAGCCGCGAAACGCGCGACAGTCTCAAGGAAGTTGTGTGATGCAGTAAGTATGAAATACAATATTTTCTATAAATAGCACATAATTAAATGAATACGGAACTAAGATGCAACAGATAATATATAACAGTTACTACATAGTTATACGAATATAAAAAGCTTAACTTTAAAATATATTTGACGAAGACATTCATTGATGGTTAAAATATTTCCGTTAACCATCAGATATTTTTTAAATCAGAAATAAGAAGTTTTTAGGTGCTTTTCAGCTACGCGACACAGGCGACACTGTGTAACACAGTGAATCATTTTATCCTTGTTTAATATTGACAAACAACAAAGATAAAATAATTAACTGTGTTACACAGTGTCGTCTGTGTACGTAGCTGGAAAGCACATTTTATGTATCCATGTAACTTATGTTGCAGCGACTATTTTAAGCAATCTGTTGCACCCTGCTTTCGTGTGATATGACTTCAATGTCTTTTCTGTGCATACAATATTCCAATATTCAATATTCTATCATATTATTTTCATGTTTTCGCTATGCAGACAAAATGCCATTAGGAAGAGGAGAATACGTACATCTCGGAATTATTTGTCGGGTACGAATATATGAACATGATATATGTTCATAGTTATATATAATGTATGACTTGATCTATTAAGTCGATGTATTATATTTTTTGTCACACTCCCCTCCGTATTGCATATCAAGTGCTTTTGATCAGGCAGCCCTGTTTACATAACAGCTGATATTACATTGAAAATCTTTGTTATGATTTTGTTACGTTTTAAAAGTAGATTCTGTGATTTTTCTTTTCTTTTTTTTTTTTTTTGACACCACAAGTATAAACGCTTATGTTAACATTATTTTTTTACACTTATTCCTTTTTCTTCCTTTCATTCGACGTACATTAATATACGTAGCATGAACGCAATGCTGTGCTCGATATAAAAATTTACACAACGCTACGCGAGTTATTAATGATGAACGATTTAACAAAAACAAACGATTAACGAAAACAAATCATATTATTGTACGCAAACACGATAAATGATTTACAATAATAGGAAATAAAAATAACTACATATGTCGCGTTTTGTATGAAACTAGTCTAAGTATGAAAGGAAGAAAATGCTACAGACTTCTATCTGTACATACAGTAACTTTCGAGTAACAGTAGAATCGTGACAATTCTACTGGACAAATGCGCAATTATGGAAATTAAAACAGAGGTAATTGTTTACTTTCATTTTTTTTCTATTAACTAATTTTATATTTTGAGTTTATCTGGATTAATGCAACATTCCAAAATAGTGTGAATATGTTTTCTTCCATCTTTTTTATTATTAAGTCCAGTACTTTGATTTTAATTCAACTGGCGTAATTGATAATTATATACGTATAGTTTTGACAATTCTATCGACACAATATTCTGATAATTTTACTAACACACATATAGCGTTAGATTTGATATTAAAACCTTTCACTACTTTAGTTTTATATATACTTTCGTCACCGATAAACACATGAAGCTTAATATTTTGATTTCCTATTTCACCATGAGACATTAATTATAAAAATGTAGCAGAGTAGATACATGTGTAAATTACATAGTAAGTATGAAATATTTATAATCCTGTTTAGTTACACAATTTACACTTTGTTTTGATAAAATTTGTAGTAAGACGTACATTACATTAAAATAGATTATGATAATAAGGCACTACTTAAAAATGCAATTCCATTGATGTGTAATTTTGTCTACTATTATAAGTGTTTCAACAATAAATTTGCTATACACCTGTAGCATATTCTTGACTATCAAACTTAGCTTCGTAAGTCGTGCCATTTATTTATATAAATTCACAAAAAAAAAATTATAAGACAACTAATAAATGCAAAATGTTAAAACTGCATATATATATATATATATATATATATATATATATATATATATATATATATATATATATATGTTATATAGGGCAGTTTTAAACATAAAACTTTGTATGTGTGTGTTTGCGTGTATACACATTAATACTCACATATACACATATATATAGTTGCAAGCATACTCGTGCCTTTAAGTTGTATAATAAAACTTATTGGAAAAATCGATGTCTTTTATTTAATTTTTTTTATTAAATTGAATTTCTTGAAATTATTAATAAATAATAAAAACACGATTTCAAGCAAAGTTTATGGTCACGTTTGACTTATGCTCTAGCGAATAATCGCTTGCATTGAAAAATGGAAGACTTTATTTCTGTAAATACCAAAAACAACAGTCAAAATCGTCTAACAGAATCATGTAAAGTCTTAGACTAACTACGTATAAACCATTGTATACCCTGTAATTTCATTCCACAGAAATAAAGAAAGATATCACGTTTCCATGTAAAATATTTAATATTAAGAAGCTCGTAACATTTATGTCACATAATGTGTACATGTTTACCTGTATTAGGATAAAATATATTGAGAACATTATATCTGTTCAAACTTTATATCGATTTTATTTGTCCAAAGTTTTTGCATCAATGCGAACTTAACTATGTAGTTTCAGTCTTAGATAGAAAATTTTAACGAAATTACAGAAATTAATTGAAAATCTGTTATCACGTTTGCTATTAAATTAGATATCACATAGACATATGTTATATTTTATCAAAACTTAACATACTAATAAATTTTCATAAATCACATTAAGGGCTAAAATACTGTGTTAGAAATATATGACAATTAATAAAAAACCATAATCATAAGAAAATATACGTATATATACATATAAATTAATATGTGAATATATAATTATATTCACATATTGATTTATATGTATATATTAAGACCGATATCATGAATTGAATGATAACAAGAACACTTCATATTCATAATAAACAAAAAAAGGCGAGTAAAAAAATGGAGAAAAAAGTATAGTGAAATCATTAATTTCAATATGTACCTTTTTGATATCATTTAAAAAATTCTATCACTCACTCAAATGTGAGATGAAGAATATCATAGAGTATAAACAATACATAAAATAAAAATAAATGTTAAGCTATATTTAATAATTATATATGTATATAAATAATATATTTTATATATATATATATATATATATATATATATATATATATATTATGTATATATTTTGTATATATACATATATTGCATATATTGTATATATACATATACACACATATGTATACGATAAGAGCAACACCGTGATTATTTGAATAATAACAAGAATATTTTATAACAAAGAAAGGCATTGATTTCAATATATGGTACAAAATTGTAACTTCAAAAAATTTTTTTAGTCATTCAAAAAAGAAATGGAAAATATTATTAACAAACATAACACAAACACAAAAAAAATGTACTTAATAAACATAACTAGTATCTATTTTAGTACCTACAGATTTCCCTTATTATATAAAAACATTGCATAGGCTTGAAATATTTAATAATATCATATTATTATGTTAAAAATATATAAGAAGAGGTAGTTATTCATTAGTATAATTTAAAGAAATAAAAAACTTATTCAAGCTATTTTAAGGTACAATCTTTCATACTTAAAACGCAAACAAAAATATTCGCCATGATATTTATTTTTCAAGCCTATACTGAAAACTTTGTTAGGAGCTTCAAAGAATGATATGTAAGATAATATTATAATGCTACAATCATATCACGCTCACGTTTTACCTCCACCCTCTTCTGCTCTTTCTCATTAAGAAAAATCTTTTCATTTATCACGTCCATTATCATTTTCCATTTCATTGTAAGCTACATCACTCTCACTCTCTGAAGAACTACTATCAAAACCTTCATCATGACCTACATAGTTAGCATCATCTAAAAATATAAATATTATAAATACATTGTTATCTTTAAAATGATACTATATAGAGAAGAAAAAATATAGTTACCTGCAACGTCATCAGGAATTCTCAAATCTTGTTCAGCTTGTATGTCAAAATCAAGCGGATTCGCCATGTCCAATATTCTCAGCAACCATATAGGAAAACCATTCTGCATTATGTAAATATCGTTTTCGTTCTCAAGATCATTTTCCAACACATCAATAAAAGGTTGTAAGTCATCGATATCATTAGCATCCACAGCCATCATATTGTTACCTTCGTCGTCTCTGTTATTATTTGCTAAATCACCGTTTTCCACTTCAATTGGTTCCAATACGCCAATCCTTGGCGCTTCTGCGATACTCGGCGATTCAGAATCTGGTATGTGATCCTGAGCTATGCTCGATAAATCATATTCTGGTGTTATATCCTGCGCAGAAGCTGAATTTGGGTAACCAGAATCCATGATTTCGGGAGACCAACTGCTTGGAGGAGTCTCAAGCGGAGAAGATGGTTTAGCTTCAATGTTACTCACTAATCCAGGAATATTTGGTATATCTTTACTTGTACCAACATTCTCGTCACTTTTCAATACTGACATGAAATGAACATTACTTGTATCCTCACTACTTTTACAAGGTACAAATCTATCATTTCTTAAAACGCTAGTTTCTTTGGCACAATCAGATGAAGAGTATTTACTAACACTTTGTGATTTAGAACTCAATAATTCTCTAGGTGGATTTAAACCCTTTTTCTTTATACTCGATTGCGCGAGATCACTAATTCCACTTTCTAAGTGTGCTTTTGCCTCAATATGATCCGTTTTTGCTAGTGTACAATATACAGTTTTGTCCTTAATACTCTCATTGCTTAATAATGATAAGACATGGTGTGTATCTAAATTTTGTGTATCATCAAACTCATAATTGATTATATCATTTTTCACAAATTTTTCATTAGTATCTTGTATTAATTCTGTAGAGATAGAATTGCCAACACCACTAATGTTTTCATTTTCTAAACACAACTTTTGCTGTGTGCTATTACTAGCAGAAAAGTCTACATCATATCTTGAAGTATTCTTAATATCACCGTTTAAGGGAGTTGCGTGCACTTCGATTGTTTTTGTGATGCTATTATTAAATTTGTGACTAGTTCCTAATAGACTATTATCGCTAGTACTCGATGCAGTTTCCTCAATTTCTTCTGTTGTGCCCAGTAAAACATTACTATTCTTTGCAGGTATTAGTTCTCTGCTCTTAGAACTTTTCTTAACAATATTAGTAGCAGACATTTTTGTATGAGGTGAACTTGTATATTTTGGTTTATTCAAACTACTACTATAAGCCTCTGGTGACGTCATATCTGTAATATCACTATCAATTTGATTATCTGAAATCTCTCTCTCATCAACATTACAATTTGCACGTTTCATATGTAACGAAAAGCTTTTTTCGCTCTTTTGTGTATCTTTCTCTGGAAGACTTTCCTTAAAACAAGGTATATCTTCACCAATAAATTTTTGTCTATTCATAGTCTCTTCAGTTGGTATTTCAGATTGATGAAAAGTTGTGTTTAATAAACACTGATTGTTGACGGATGATTCGTTTTGGTAATATGTGCTAAAATCTTGCAAAGAAGCATTTAGCTCAGAACTAAAGTAAAGCGATACTGGTGACGTTGATGAACGTGAAAGAGGCCTATGAATTTGATAATTTGAAGCAATTCCTTGCACTGATCTTAGATCTTTCTGGTCATTCTGTAGAGCCGATTCTATTGTAATATTGTCAGTTGAATTTCTTAATTGCGAACTATTATTGAATGCCGCTGAGGACATATTAAAAGAAGTTTCTTGAGCTTCTACTTCTATCTCATTTAAAGTTAGAGGAATTGAATTACTTGGAAGTTCTCGTTCAACATATGCTGATTCTGTTGTACTTTTAACTCCTAAATGTTTATCATTGTTGTGAATTGTATCAGATTCTTCTGACGATTGAAATTCTTCTATCAAAGAATTTTCGCCATCAAATAAATAAGTGTTCTCTTGATTAATAGAGCAATTTTCAGGTATGATAATACTAGGTTCCTCATGCCAATTACCAATATGAGGATCTTGTAGAGATGAATATTCTTCATTTATATCTGCAGGTACCTCATTTACAACTAGACTAGATTCATAGTCCCACCTATCTTCATTTGTATAATTAGGACTGTTATGCCAACTCTCTGTATCCAAATTTTGTTCAAATAAATATTCTTCATTTGTATCTGAAGGTATATCATTTATAGGTGAGTTAGTTACATAATCTAATCTATTTTCCTCATTTGTAACATTAGATTCTTCATTCCAACTTTCAGTACGTGCATTTTGCTGAAACGCATATTCTTCATTTGCATCTGCAGGTGTCTCATTTGGTAAATTAGGTACATAATTCCATGTGTTTTCCCGATTTATAACATCATGTTCCTCATTTGTATTTTCATATTCATTTTCCCATTCGCCATTCTCAATTTCCATGTAATAATCATCATCAAAGTCAGACTCGTCATTATCAGAATGTAAAGGACTAAGCAATACTGCTCCATCTTCTCGATCTTCAATATTCCATCCTGCATCTGTTAGAATCGACCTCAGTGTTTCTATCGTGATGGTGTATTTAGTCATGAAGCGCAATAAACGATCTAAGTATATTTCATTGTTCCCGGATTCGTCATCATTTATGCTATAAGATAAGAAATGGATATAATATATCGCATCATCCAGTATTTTTTGCTCGTCTGTACGAGTATCGTGTCCACTTGAGTAATGATATTTAGCTATTGTGTTAAATAAGTTTTCTCGCCCTCTCAATTGAATATATTCGTCTGGTACTAGAATCTCTATGTTTGCTCGATTCCTTGGTAAAATTCGGTGAAACACTGCCATTTGCGTTAATGCACCAAAATCTTCAGTGCCTTCAGGTCCATTACAAATTCCATGAAATGTCACGCTATAATATGGATATCTCTCCACAATATTTTGTGCCCTGTTAATGAAATAACAATAAGAATTAAGGTAAGTTTTCAAGCTTCATACAACTTACCAATCTTGAAATTGTTTCCTTGTCCACTCAAACTTGTGATCTGAATGTCTAAAACCCGATAAATGTGGAAATACTACATTGAATTCCACATTTGGTGTTGTTATTATTGCTACATCTGGCTTAATATAACCAAAAATATTGAAAGGAAGATCTATTAGTGTATCTGGATATAAATGCTCAATTCTAGAATAAAAAAAATATTTGTCTACAATAAGCGATATATAAAAACCAACTTTTATAGTAATGTTCATGCAATATAAGAACATACAATTCAATGCAAATTACAGCATTTACATGCTTCAACTTTATATCATTATCTGTTACACTGCCTTCACAAATTTCTATTGTAAGGTCCCTTTCTCGAGAGGATAACCTTTCTGTTATTAATGGTTCTGCTTTTTTTTCATTTCTTTCTAAAACTTCTTTGTCCACATCTACACAAAATATCTCTTGCACTTCCGGTAATGCTTTCATATAAACAAGAAAACCCAACTCTGCACATCCAAAGTCGACGATCTGTGGAAAGAATTTAAATATACAATCAGAGGAATCAATGAAACTAACAATTTTATATTTTGTTTATTAAACGTCAATATGTCAAGGTTTAAAATAATATAAGCCAAGATATTCGGTGTACAACGTCTCATATTTCTTACTCATGATAAATCGAACAGGCAACTAAGAAACTTTGTACAAATACCTCACGTTATCTCTAATCATGTAAACACGTTATAACAAAAATATACACAGATGTCAATACCTTCCGCAATGATCCTTTGTATCCGTCAAGAATATTAGCAACCGCACAGTATCTTTGTATATATGCCGGTGGAAAAAAGTTATTTATCGTTTCGTGTGTCCACCAAGACGTATGTTCCAATTCAGAAACATCGTCGAACGTATCGTAATCTTGCGTGAACAATTCCTGCTCGTCCCAGCTATCGGGCACGAATCTTGGTTTTCTGACGTAATATCTATCGTATATGCACTTGCCAAACAAATAGAACATGTGGAGGAGTAGGCCAACCATGTTTGCGAAATTCTCCTACGATTCTGTTTGACACCGCAGCGATGCCATTTCGGAACTCGCAACCTCTTTGCTTTGCACGCCGGCAGCAGATGGGGGAAGCTGGCAGCACTCGCTACACTTCTGCCTGCTTCGAGCGGTCGAATCGACGAAACGATTATCTATCTCTTACTCGTCGAGTTATCGTCTTCTATTTTCAAACTGTCTTCTTTTAATCGTATTACGTTTTATAAATTCATAAGAAATTAGCACCTCTGCATACACAACATGTTTACATTGAACAGCTACGTCTACGAATATTTCCAATGAGTAACATGTAAAGTTGCCACTTCTTCGGCTTTCGACCAGAGAAGTTAGGTAATTTATTTGTTACAATGCTTTGATGAAATTAATAATAAATAATTAATATTAATAATTTTTAAATGATTCAACACAATCATTTTTAGATCTATATTTCAGCAAAAATGTTCTTTTTGTGAGGAAACTTTAAAGTGCAAAAAATGCTTTCTTCAATCCGATCGTATAAAAAAAAAACTTGTAGGAAGTAATCAATCTTTTCTTTTTCCTTTATTTTTTGGACATTTAAAACAAGTAATCATATATTTATAAAAAAATATGTTCTTCGGTTTTATTTCACAGCATGATAACGTCTCGAAAGTCGAAATAGTTTCCAAGTCAGAATAAATGATTAATCAAATCGATATCGATCAATGTCATGTGAGGAGATAATTTGGCTCATAGTTTAATTCATTTACATTTTTTTATTGTTATTTAGAAGTAATTATAATCAGAGACATGTCTTAAACATAATAATAATTTGCATCGTAAGGTGAAAAATGAACGCAAAGTTAAGATCGAAATACGTAGTATCGATCTTGGCGCGTGAAGTCGATCGCGCGGAGACGAAGTCGCTTCCCGCCGTCTTCGGCTGCATTCACGTTTCTTTCTCAGAACGCAAAGGACTCGAGACGAACGAACTCCGGAACGGAGGCGTCATCGCGGCTCATTTAACAGGTAAACGTAATCTTGCATTAATATAGTTATTGTAATTTAATTATCGCGTAACGTGTAGATTCGATACTGGTACGTTACGCGGTCGCGGCGCGAGCGCGGCGTCAAGCTTGACGCGTGTAAAGTTGACCGCGCGAAAACGAAGTCGGCTCACCATTTTAACTCGCATTCACGTCCGATTACAAAAGACGGCGGACGCGATGCAGATCGAAGCGGGAGCGAGTGGCGTCGCAAACTCGTTAATAGGTAAATCTCTATTGATCTCGCAATAATTTAAGTTTGCTGCTCGCCGATAATATGCTGCAGAAAATGCATAAACGTCAAGTTAAGTGCGCGGGACACGGTAGCGTCGCCGAGGTGGCGCGGACGCGGCGTCAGTCTTGTCGCGTGAAGTTAACCGCGCGAACACGAAGCCGCTTCTCTCGCCACCTTCATCAGTTGCATTCACGTTTCTTTTACAGAACGCAACGGACGCGGGATGGACGGGCTCCGGAACGGAGGCGTCATCGCGGCTCGTTTAACAGGTGAGCGAAACCTCGCATTAATGACTATTGTCAAATATTAATCATCGGGTCACGCAGATTCAATACTCGTACGTTGCGCGGCCGCGGCGCGAGTATGGTGTCGAGATTGATGCGTAAAATTTATTGCGCGAGAACAAAGCCGGTTCGCCATCTTGATTCACATTTACGTGTCCGATTGCAGAACGCGGCTAATGCAGGATAGATCGAAACTGGAGCGAGCGATGTCGCGACTCGTTTAACAGGTAAGCGAAATCAATCTTAATCTCGATCGCGTCAATATTATCAGTTTAATCATCGCGTAATACAAATTCTGTACTCATATCGGTGATTCGTACAAATGCGTATTTCTCGATAATTAATTGTCAAGTTAATTGTTAAGTATGTTAACTTGATTGCATGAGTGACACTCGCGGATGTCGAGCTTATAATATTAATATGCTACTAATAATAACAATTGTCATAAAAGACAACGTACATTTGTTGCTTGAGACGCGGACCAGTGCATGAATGTGAAGTTGAGAGCGGAACGTGTAGCGCCGTCACTACGTCACAAGTGCGGCGTCGCTATGAAGTTGTCCGCGCGGAAAATGAAATCGTTTCGTCTTCTTAATTGCATTTACTTTTTATTTGCAGAACGCGGCGTACGCAGAAAGAATCAACTCCGGAACGAATGGCGTTACGATTCATTAAATTAGTAAGCAAAGTTTATATTAACCATACATTTATTTTTAAACAACATTTAATTATCGAATAAAACATAGATTAGATATTCGTTTGCGACATAGTGCGCGATTCTTGTATTTTAGTAATTTATTTTTATTAATACTTTTTTTGTTACTTATGTATTAAAATAATAAATAAAAAACGATACTTGCGTGCAAAAATAATTTTCCCATATATTTATTTTTAATATTATTTCTATTTGCATATTTTTTTGTATTTGAATACTTTTTTGTGTTACAGATCGTACAGTATCGTATGTACTACAATTCTGCTATTGCACATCGTGGGAATATAATCGGAAAAGAAGATCTGACAACTCGGAAATAGATCATACTTGAGGGATGTATCGGGTCTCGGTGGAGTAACTTTGTGGTAAGCATTATTATTACGTAAAATTAATTGTTTGTTTTCGTTTTTTTAGTTATTTTGTTTCAATTTTTTAAAAATAATAATTAGAGGAAAAATATTTTAATATAAAATTTTATAAATTTATTTTTATGAAGTTATTCTTTTTAAAAATGTATAATTATAATATTTTAATTTAAAAGCAGTTAAAAAATTTTATGCGTGTAAAAATTATCTTTTAAATCGTTGATTATTTTAAGAGCTACTTTAATAATGATCTGATATTTATATGTTACAGATTCATCGAAGTGACGTGTCTAATAATTCCACTGCGCATCAATCGGTGAGTGATAAAAAAAAATTTATAAATAAGGTAATAAAACTATGAAATATAACAAGCCATTTTTCTTTTTAATAATATAAACGAAATGTTCTTTAGTAAAAATATTTTTAAAAAATTGTTTCAAAAACTTGTAAATTTAAATAAATAAAATTATGTCCAAACATAATAATAATTCCAGGAATTGAAATTATGGACGCCGCATAATAAAAATACGGAATTATTTTTACGATATGTTATTATAATTTTAATTCATGGATTTATTATTACATTGCGACATAATTTTAATTCGATGATTTATTATTATGCCTTGATATAATTTTTATTCACTTTTATTATGTCGTAATATAATAATACGATAAATTAAAATTATGTCAAGGCATAATAATAATTTGACAAATTAAAATTATGTTGCAACGTAAAAATAATTCCATGAATTAAAATCGACATAAAAATAATTCTGTATTTCTATTATGTCGTGTGCATTATTTTAATTCGTGGAATTATTATTATGTCCAAACATAATAAGAATTCGTAATTTTTATTACGGCTATAAAAATAATTCTGTCAAGACATAACTTTAATTAGATAAATTAAAATTACGTACGTTACGACAAAATAATAATTCTATTTATTAAAATTATGTCGTGACATAATAATGATTCTTTAAATTAAAATTATGGCGGGACGTAATAATAATTCCAAATTATTATTATGTAGTGACAAAATTTTAATTGGATAAAAATTAAAATTAAATAACAACGATAAAGTAATTCCATAAATTAAAATTATGTCGTGACGTAATAATGATTCCGTGAATAATAATTACTTTAGAATATAATACTAAACCCAAATTTTGATCGTGTTTTATACATAATAATAATTTAATGAGTAAAAATTATGTGTATACTAAAATAAATAATGACGAATTAAACAATATTGAATTAAAAAAATATATAAAGCTTTAGTATGTGTATACATATACAGTATAAGTATTTTAAAGAAACATAGATAAAAAAATTAACGCAAAAATACAATTTGTTACGCTCATTTGAAATAACCATAATATTAAAAATTTGTTTGCCTGTTTCATCGGGAATTGTTACTGAATACATGAAGTGTTTACAAAAGGTTTATGCTATCCAAATTCTAACCAAACAGGTTATTCTTATTTCTTATTAGAATACATTAGAATCCAAGCAGAAATGTACAATCAGTATTAAATTTTTGTAAAGGACTATAATGAACTTGAATATAGACAATAAGATATTTTTTTATACTTTAATAAACAAAGCGATAAATTGTATTAACTGATACAGGCAGTAGATAAATTTCTAATAAGTTTAATATTTAGAAATAATCCCATAATCAAAATAAACAAAATAAAAGCAAAAATTATGCTTCTGGGTTCACTAATCTCTCTCGATCATACAAGATTTGTTAATATAATTAAATCTTTTTTTTCAGTGTAAGCAAGAATATAAAATTTTCTTGGAAGATTTTACAATTTTAAACAGACATAATTTGTTTAAATAAAGAATATTTTTTCTTCATGTATTATAAGCAAATTGTGTCTGTTTATAAATTCTCCTAAAAAGCTTTTATATTCTTGCTTATATAAGAAATGAACTAACCATGATTTTTTGAGCACGTCGCGGGTTGACAAAAGCACCCCAGGAAGTGCGTCTCTTTTAAGTGACTTGCTACCGTGCGACTATGACTTGTAAGATACAAGTGTCGTACGAATCATGATTAAGAAAGCTCAGTTAACGTTAGACGTGTATTAAACGTGACGCAAAAGGCAGAACTCATTCGCAACGAGCTCGCTATCGATCCCGTATCTATCGCGTCTGAATTGCTAAATCGTTATTTCGCGTAATAAGCAATGTCTCTTCGACGTGCCACGAAGAAGATACTTGCAAAAGTATAAAATAATTTTTTTAAAGTTAAATTTTATCACTCTGAAAAAAGGTCGTGTTGCATCATTTAGAAATCTGGTAGATTCAACCAATACGTTTATTCAAGAACGGACATATCAGAAATCTTATAGGAATTACCAAATTATAGTTAAATCTATCAAACGGTCATATTATTTTAACCAAAGTCCTATTATAATTATCAAAAGTTTTGCTTCTGTTTTTACCAGAAACATTTAATCATTCAAGCTTTTTTTTTAATATAATCAGATTATTTTTCTTATTGTAAGCAAGAATATAAAATTTTGTGAATACTCTTCATCTATTTATATTTTCAATATATCATATTTTTGTAGGCTACAAATATGAATAAGCTGTCCTAGTTACATTTCCAAGTATTCGAGCTCAAGTAGATAGAACTCAGGAGAGCAGACTCCTATATTGAATAACATGAAATCCTGAGGAAGCATGTAATCGTCTTTAAAAATTATATTTAACGTTTTAATTATACTATTAGACATGATTTTTTGTAACTTTCTTTCTTTAAAATACACACATCTCCTTGAAGAAAAAACATTAAAAATTTTTTATTTTTTTAATTCAATCGTAATCGATTCGTCATTACTCAAATTATTTAGCCCTGACATACAGCCAAATGAATTGATTTGTTCGGGTTTAATAAAAAGTAAGACCAATCTGGGTGGAAGAAAGAAAAAGTTCGTTAAAGATGGTCGATGCCGATTAAAAGTTTGCATAAGTACATGTAAATACACAATATTATCTTATTGTAGTAGAAGAAAAGGAGAACGAAAAAAGCGTTTAGTAATAGTTGCCAGTTTTGAGTGCAATAAAATAAAATAATCAAATATTTCATTAATATAAAATAAGAAAATAAGAAAACGCTGCTCTCAGGTTTTTCTCTGCTTAAAAAAACTTGTTTTCGTGCATCCGTGCACGAAAAAAAACGATTTTGCTAAAGAGTATTTAAAAATGTAGATAAAAACAAATATAAAAATAATTTTTATATTGGACTATCAAAATAATTATGTGGACACTCAAGTTAATAGCTGAAATGTCAAAATTTTTTGCAGTATTACTTATCACACGCTTGAATGTATATAATTAATTTGATAATTCAAAAAAATTATTTTCAGAACTGCATCTCTAGCAAAATTTTAAAAAAACTAGACAAAACAGGTGCGTGCTACGGGCGCGTTACATGGTTTTTAGTATTACATAATTTCATATAAATTACAAATGAATATTACATTATTAATCCCTCAATATACAATATATAGTCAAAATACGCAAGCTCCGCGATGACAGCCGTTTACGAAATATGCGCTCGGAAAAACGATAACAATAAACTTCGAGATTTTGAGTATCGACGCAATGCACATTTTCAGATAGAATAGTCATATAGTTTTGTTGCTATTTCACGGAAAAATAAATGTCTGTACACCGAATATTGGATTATATTTTACATTGTGGGTTTTTCGTCTTCACCTTCTATTTATTCTTTGTCGTTCCAAACATTTCTGTCTTTTTTCTTGCCTGATGCCCCCGATTATGTGGTACATGAATACAGTTGATAACGTCTTTTTAAATATTTTTGTAATATTTATTTTTTTATTAACTATTAGGAAGTAAAAAAAATAATTAGCATAAATGATAGTTTACATTCAAGTTTCGAATACTTCTCGTAATTTTATTCTGTCATGTGTGCTATATCCTGAAAAGGTCAATTGTTATCAGGCATTGCCATCAGCTGATAATAAGTAATTGTTACTAAAATTTGATAAACAACGTTGGTATACATTATACACGGTTTGACTTTTATACTACCGCACATTAGTCTTCCACTCTTTACGTTGACCTCTATTTGCACAGAAATGGTTTAAAATTTAAATTGTGTGTGTGTGTATGTGTGTGTGTGTGTGTGTGTGTTTGTGTGTGTGTGTGTGTGTAAGTTATACTTATGGCATGGTATTAAAGTTTTTCAAGGTACATATTAGTAATGAGAAAAAAAATAATGAAAAATAATACAAATATTTTTGTAAATTTCTTAAAAAAAATTAAACACTAAAATATACTATACTATATAATATACTATACTATAAAATATACTATAAATCCTAAAAACAAAAAAAAAATGTTATAAAAGTAATAAAACAGAAAAGCAAATAATATTAAGATAGGTTTATAACTAAGATTTTTTCACTTTGATAGTTACAAGTTAATTGTAATACTATTGTTTACTTTTATAAGTTATTGTAATATCTATAATATATAGATTAAAAAATTTTCTTTTTCATCAAATTATTAACTTTTATAATTTTAAAATTTAAAGTTTGCGCTGAATGAAGAAATAGTAGATATTAGAAAAAAGGATTAGAATTTTAGAATCAGCTATCTCACTAAACATTAAATATAACATACGATGGATATTAAAAAAATGTAAGGAATAAATGTGTCATACAAGACTTACAACACAACTTATTATTTTTTTATAATATTTATTAAGGAAATTGATTTTAAAGTTATAATGCCTCTTCTCTAAATCTGTATCAGTAAAATTTTACTGATGTTTGCAGCGCTATACTTATAATTGTGATCATCATTGACTCTTTCAATAAATAATACACTGTTTCCGATTTAGAGAGTAATATTCTATTATTATGCGCAGGATTCATACTTGGATTATTTTTATTCTGATCGACTCATATTAATACTGAACTTTTATGAATTCTGTTAAATAATTTCATTAAAAATTTATTGTATTCGTTAAAATTTACTAAGTTCTTTATAATCTTAATGTATTATATTTATAATCTTTCTCTTACATTAAATGTTTGTTGAAATCTTAATGAAATGATACTGAAAATAGTTCAATTGAGAGAGATTTTTATATGTGATTCCAGTATTTTAATATTTAATGTTATTTATTTATATTAGTGAGTTCTGTCAACTTTATTTATTTATATTAGTCAAATGTTTTCAGATAATTTTTGGTGATAATTTTTAGATTATATAAATCTGCTATTAGTATACCATTCAAGATATTGAAATGCGCTTGAATACGTTGGGTGCTTTCATTTATAATTAGTAACGCAAGTCGATACAAACACCGTTCAATCTTTTTTGGTATTCAATAAAGTTCAACAGAGAAAAATGACACTTAAAATGTATCGATTTTGTATCACTGAATAGAAAGCACTTATTATTTTTGTAACAAGGTTGCCATATTGTAGATGATTAACCATTCTTTCCAAGAGATATACAAATATCTCTTCCATATCTACTTGCTGCGTCAGTAAAGATAGCACTGCTTATTGTTAATCGTAAGTTTTCTCCTGTAAATATATTCTTTTAACGACAATTCGGTATCATTGTCACTATGCAACTTGTTTACTATGTATAACATCTGTGCAACGACACTGTAACAATGCTTTGTATTAGAAAAATCTTTTTGTCTTTATGTCTTTATAGCCTTATATATCTCGGGTGAAATTGTGGTATTTATAAGTTCACATTTTGCATGGTTAATGTTTCCAGAAACATTGACAATTCTTGACATACAGAGATAAGAAGCAATACGGCCTTGAATTTCGATTTGGGAATAAAGTGGGGGTGCTTTTTTATTAGAGTGATTAAGCATACACGTTCTTCAGAGTCTCGAACCGCGTAATGTTACGAGCTTCCAGTGTCCAAACTCGAATCAGTGATTCTCTCTCTTTTTCTCTCTCACGCAAACATAATTTATTATTTCTCTATCAACACGAATCGCGTAGATATTCAAACAAAATGTCCCAGGATTTTCAGAGATGGTTCGATGAAATGATGCCGAAGATCATCAACAATCTTGGGCCGAACGTCGACAACGCTCGATACGAGTTGCTTGAATCTAACAATAATTTTATTATGTCCAATCTGTATCGTGTACGTCTGCAATTTGAGAACAAGAGAAATGGACAGAAGGAAGAATTATCTATGATTCTGAAGAGACCCATGCTAGGTTTTAGCCAATTGGCTCACATCGATCTTCAATTTCGCAACGAAATTCTGTTCTATCAAATGTACACTCGACCGAACGAAATCTATGCGAGATGCATCTACGCCGAAGAGAAGCCGCCCATCGATTCGATTATCGCCTTGGAAAATGTTAATGAACGAGGATATTATTCTTGTCCATATCCATACGATCCTCCGTTAGAATACACATTAGCGGTGATGCGTGAGTTGGGACGATTTCACGGCAAGGGCTATGTCATGAAGGAACGGCAGCGGGAAAAGTTCTTCGACATCGTGGCACGAATTCAACATGTTAGGTATATAAAGAGAGTAGGGAATCTTTACGAGCATCACCTAAATATTAAAACTCTACGAGTGATAGAATATCTTCGCAATCAGGGCTATGATGCAATTTTTTGCGATAAGATGGAAGCTCTGCTGTCAAACGCGTTTGACGAAGTAATGATGAAGTCTGTGCAACCTTCTGAACCTTTGGCCACGTTGTGTCACGGTGATTTTACGTTGAGCAACATGTTGTTCAAAACGGAAGACGATGGACAATATCGCCTATTGCTGATCGATTTCGCTCTTATTACCTACTCGACGCCCGTCATCGACATTTGCACGTATCTCTTTATCTGTTGCTCAAATGAAGTGAGAAAAGACAAATTTTCTGAGATCATGCTGGCTTATCATGACGCACTGAAAGAGTATCTGTGGGAAGCTGGTATTAAAGACATTGAGAAATATTCGTATAATGCTTTGATGGACGATTTTAGGAAGAGTGCTCTTTTTGCTTTACCTCTTATGTGCAATTTTTCTCCAATATTATGGGGATACCTTAACCCGAAAATACTAGTACAAGAAATAATAGATTTAGGCCCTGTGGAAAGCGCAAAAAAGCGGAAATACGTTGGTGGAGACAAGGTATCCAAATTATTAGCTGATGCGTTGCTGCATTTGAGAGATCTTGGTTGCCTGAATCATATTTTATAATTGCATGAAACAATTCAAATGCGTAATATATAATTTATATCGATTAATAACTATGTTGAAACTTTTGTCGAAAGTTTTTTAAACATAACATAGATTTATCACTATTAATATAGTTATAAAACATATTTTGATTAAACACAACAGATGCAACAAAATTCATTTTATAAATGAATTTTGTTGCATCTACTGTTATTATTTCTACGAGAAATATAGCTACGTAATATTCTTATTACGATACAGAATTGAGTTATACAGAAATAATTAAAAAAAACACAATAAGATGATTACATCTAGTTTTTAATATTATTACAATTTATATTGCGCAATATAATTATAGGATATTATAATTAAAAATCTTAATATTTTAATGTTTTAAAAAACTAACAAAAACATAAATAATAAATGAAAGAATATAGACCAATATATGTAAACACAACTAATTAAAAAGTTAACAATCATAGTTAGATTTTAGTGTGCTGATATTTCTTATATTATTTTATATTTTTAAGTTTATCAAACTGCGCGCTGATCAATTTTTCAGTCTTGAAACACAATTCTAAGTTGTATGAGAATAGTAATATCTCAATATTAAATCGACAATTTAATAATAATAATATTAACATATATATATATATATAATATACATATAAAATGTTTTATGAAATATTTGTTTGTATAATGTACAAAATATATGATAATGAAAATATTTTAAATTATTTTAATAAGATTTTGGGTTTATTATATGGTTTATCTTTAAAACTTGTCAACATTTGTATGTCAATAATTAATGATACAGATATGAATTTCATTTTTCGCAACGTAATCTAAATTACATCTAAAATTATGATAAGTGTATTACAATTTTTTATGTAGGAAGCAAGTAAACTTTGCGTTTTAGTCTAGTGTAGTAAAGTATAATTCATAAGTCAAAGTACATTTTTGTTGTATATTTAAAAACGAGGTAGACTGTGTTAATTTGTGTGATAATATTCTTTTAGTATGACATTCCTATGTTCAACCTAGCGGTTTCTTTTTCAAAGTCAATTTATTTATTTATTTAAAATAGACGATAATACGCAATGTACAAGACAAAAAATGGAAGTTGTGGAAAATATAAAATTTTAGAAAATGTAAATGTCTGAATTTTATTTTTCTAACAAAATTAATTGATGTAATTGCGATTTATTTACGCGACATCAAAAGTTTCGATATTTCGAGACGTCGCATATCGATATTTATAAAAATAATCCAATCACAAATCGTTCACTGTAGAATGGCGCCCTGGCGAATTGTAGACTCAAGAATCACTCCGAATATATTTCGTTTTTATTGCGGCGTTTAGAAAATAAATCTCGTAAAAAGTATTGCAAGCTTTTGTAAAGTGCAAAACGTTTGTTGTAATATATCCAGCATCGCTGTTTTAATATTAACATGCTGAATTTTAATTATCTTATCAGGCATGTACAAAAAAAGAGCATCTACTCTAAATCGGAATCAACGTATTATTCACTGAAAAGCAGTAAACAGTTTGGTTTCAATGCTATCTTATAACCATATCAATCAGTGATATTTGCACTTTCAGTATAATACAATTCTCGTGTCTAATTGTCGATTTCCAAAACTTTTTTATCGTTTCTAAGGTTAAGCTTAGTTCCCAAACTCCCTCTTTCTAAGATAGCCAATAGTGTTTTGAACGTAATTCGAACTGCAGTCTAAATCAATATGACATATCTTAACAGCTTTAATTCGTTAACTTTAACGCTTAATAACTCGCTACGCGAGGCAGACCGCCACGTTTTTCTTACAAATTTTCTTTCATTTGGGTAAAAACGCGTCGAATGAGTACATTTTTATTAAGATCTGAGATGAGGCCTTTATTCTAAATAATTACCGGTATATGCCATGTATTTAAAGCTCATTTATTAACATAATACATTTATTATCTAGTATCTATTGTAAATTTTTACTTGCAATATTATTTTTCGTAATTATTTTCTAAAATTCTTACGATTAATTTTCTCATTTATTAAAAAAATTCTCAACATAATTGAAAATACTTTATTATATTTAAATTAATATGTAATATAAATCTGGGAATTTTGGATTCAAATGTGACTTATATTTAAATCAAAGGGATTCAATTCAATTCGACCTCACAAATGCTTGACTCACACATCTCTATTGTTATATATTAAAAAAAATGTTTATAATACATTAAATTATTGACATATAACGGAAAACAATTGGAAAAGATAGGAATAATAATAAATACGCCGTCCTGCATATTCCATCGACATAATTTATTTGGGATTTTTAATAATAATTAAAATAATTGTAAGACAGGATATCGATAGCAGTCTACTCGTTTCTACTAGTAAAGCGACATCTTATACGAGTATACATGAATTAAAATAGTTATCGAGTTTTTTCTATACTCGAGCGCCATTGCACGTGTATATACTCGAAGTAAATCAATGTGACTCTTAATTTCACACGATTTGCTCATGCACCTTAAAGATTTCACTCTTTTGCATAATTCTAAAATAGACTCATCATATTACATTACCTCGATGTGTGTGTGTATATGTGTGTGTGTGTGCGCGCGCGCGTGTGTGTATGTGTGTGTAGTATATACATGTATATCCATATTTTTAATATGCATATGCATTTATAAGCGCGTGCAAATATATGACGCACGAGATCTCTCGGTGACTGTTGCTCAGTCCACAGGAACATTAAACTCAAAATATAATAGTATTACAATTTATTATTTCAATATAATAGGTCTAGCTACATAATATATGTATATAAGTATCGTAGAATCTACATCCTTAAATAAACGTTATGTCCATATGTTTCCAATTATTTACAAAGGTACTGCCAGAGGCATTCGCTTGTTCCTTTTCTTTCTTTAATCTTGCAAAAATACAGATTGTCAGTAGCTTTCTTATATCTGTCTATTTTCGAAAGCATGATGATGATGATGAAGTAATCGAATAGACGCAACCAAAATGGAGAAAAGTTGCACTTGCGTCACAAGCAGTTTGTAACGAAAAAATCGAGCGTGCTTTTCTATCTTATGAGAAGAACGGTAAAATATGCGCGTGCATGTAACAATATCTCATTATAAACAGTGCGATTACAAAGACATGTTTTCTTTATAAAACGTTGCTGCACATGTATAGTCGCAGCACGTCAGAGTTTACATTTAATATAAAAGCTTATGTAGCTTTAGAACGTCATATATATAATAAAATGTATTTAAATTTTATAAAATTTTGGTTTAATATGTAGGAACACAGGAATTTTATAGTGCTTTTAAATGGTAAACTTTAAAATTGTTTGGTTTAGTTTATTGAAAGTGTTTAAAATAGGATAATGTAGTTATATAAAAGTTATTAACAATTGTAAACGATTACGTTATAATTGTTGATATAAGCTTTCTGACTCAATGCGAAGCATTAAATAGAAATTCAACTTTCACGTAAAGAAAATTTATGAAAGACCCACAATATTTTGCTTCAAACGATCTGATTATCATTTTTCTCAAGGTTCTTAAAACTTCAAAATATAGGAATTTATATATATATAAACTTCTATATACATGTATGTTAATACATATATGTACAATGCCCTCAATATTTGTTTATAGTATGGTGGAGAAGAAAATAAGGTGTGCTACTACGCACATCTCTGCACAGTTAATAAGATTTTATTTTAATGGAGGCCATATTATAATAACAAATTAATTGACGGTAATTATTTAATTTAGCAACATCAGCTCCAATATTAATAAAATTATGCTCATTAGAGGCATTTTTGTACGAAACAAAAGAATCTGACAAAAAAAGCGTTATTCTTCCCCATAAAGCAAAATATTTATAATTTATATATTACTCAGAAATACAAAAATAAAAGTAACTGACACAATACGCAGAATATTACAAAAATGCCTCGGTATAAGTATACCTTACTTTTCTTTCACCATGATCTGTAGAAACACAAGCACAAGTAATAATATTGACCTAAATGGACGAAAATTTATTATGGCTTAATTTATTTAATACGTTTTTCCTTAACTTTATATTTTATGTGACTTTAAAAAAATCTCTCAGTTTAAAACAAATTTAAAAAATTTATTCTCAATATATGTACCTGCATGTTTAATATTTATTAAGTTAAACAAGACAAACTCATTCATAATCTTTTTTTGGTAAATCAAAAACTCTAATTGAATTTGTTTGCATTTTAATCCTGCTAATGAAGAAATTTATAATTTCTAAATAAATTGTTTGAAATATAAAGAAAAGAATCTCTATAGTGAAACAAGCTGTTGTATCTTTTTTGATCTGGTAAATTAAAAGTGTAAATATAACAAGTACCATTTAGTAGTAGAAAAATATCTTATTTTGATGTAATCGGGTATGTGCAGAGAAACGTGCGTCATGTCCAATATTTTCATGTTAACACTGAATCCTGTTGCTCAATGTTGTATACTTATTTATATATTTGTAATTTATCAATGTATATATTTAGGCCGCCTAGAATTTCTCTTGTACATATTTAGAATGTGGTAACACAAGTTACGTGTTTGCTTTTAATAAAAAAAAAAGTTTCCTTGAAATGTTTCCTTAAAAGTTCACGTGCAATTCACGGACGTATGTCACGTGTTTCGAGTTATGTTATAACCCTTAAGTACCACAATAAAATTAAATCTCAAATCATGCTGTTTTGAATCCTAGATTTTTTACTTTTTATACTTTTAATATATCAACGCATCTAATGCTGTTTAAAATTTTTTTAATTATAAAAAATAAATGAATTTCCCAAAACTTTCAACAGAGATGTAAATGGGTTAATAAGAGTCAGCAGCAATTATTCAGTAAATTGTAACGCAATTACGTTGAGTAAATTTAAATATTTTGGCTACAAAATTGTAACCACCTTCAGTAATATTAAAAATGATAGTGTAACGATCCATCGATGATTATACAATCGTACAAATATCCATAGAAACTGCCTCTAAATAAAATGTTTCAATAATGAGTTATTTTGTAAATTGCACAAATTATATAATTAAGATAGTATTGTCAATATGATCCGCACTTTCCAGAGTTGAAAATTAAATGATGCATTTACATCTGTTAAAATTTTTTATATTACATTTTGGATTAAAAAATGACGTAAGAATACTGTTCATAAATGCTTAATTGTGATAATCATATTGTAGAATCGGTTATAATTAATAAATATAGATAGAAATTACAAATATATATAAAATGTGTCATCAAATTTTTGCCATGATACTTAAGGGTTAATTATTTCTTCTCAGATAATAAATTCTTCCTAACTACGCTTTTTTATATAATAAAATCATATCACAAGTCTCGAATCATTTATCTTTGACCTAGGTGCATATAATTAACGTGAAGAAATACTACAGTAAATATCACAAGGAGCAATGATATTTCAATTAAATACCGTAGCAACTTTACTAAAGATAAAAGTCCATTTCTTAATCTTACAAGTAAAATTACAATTTCAGGCGTTACACGTTTAACAACAATCATTACACAATCGTTCATAAAATAATAATTTATATTTATACTTTCATATACGGGGATAGTAATTAAGCTCAAGCATATGACTGATCCAACGATATAGCTATTTTATTCCCTTTCTCGACCCAATTTCTAAGACGTCCTCTGAGTTCCTCGAGACTTTTCGATTTTGCCTTATTTATCCTCTTGTATTTCACATCTTTTGGCTTCGTCACGGACCTATGATTACTCATTACCCTATTGTACGTCACCTGAAAGTACAAATAGATTCCTTATAAAAAAAATCAATTCAATTATACACATGTGCCAACGTGAGCTTTAAAAATAAAGAAAAATGAAATTTGCATGTGTTCTTTAAATTAACATAAATTTTGCGTTATGTTTTTCTCTTAGGTTGCCTTAATTCAAATATTTCACAAATATTTTCTAGAAAATTGAATTCTCTTACACGCCAATAAGATTTCAAGTCAGTTCTTTTACCTGCGCCTGCTGGCTTTCATCTCTGGGCCTTTCGCTGGGCGAAGAATCCGTATCTTGAGCCAGCCTCTCGAAACTGCCGTAGAGATCCTGGAGCCTGCCTTTTCCGTTACCCAAGTTTTTCATTCTCTTATCTTCGTACTCGGAGTTCTCTGTCGACTCCGACGGATCCTGATTATTCTCGCTGTCACCATCCTCTTCTACGGAATACACGGTTTCCAGGATCTCCGGTCTTCTGAGGAATCCGTTGCACCGTCGCATCGACGAATACTTGTTCGATGGTTCCACCGCGTCGGATACGGAACGGATCACAGTTACATCGGTAATATTAGAACGAAATCTGTGGAGTACAATAAGAATATGTGTAGAACTAACTGTAAACGATCTATAATGCGTGGAAAAATTTGGGAGAAGATTTTATTTATAATTTCACGTATTTTATGATATATACATCAATATTTTGATATGCATGTTATGCATTTGCATGAATATTTTAATCTTCTTCTTTTTCTTTTTCCGATAGAACTTAGTTCTGTTATTAATTATTTTAATCATCTTGAAACATTTTCCGTGTTACAATACACAAACAATTTCAATAAAACTTTCCGAATTCTGTCGTGGAACATGAATTAAGGTGGTTTTAAAATAATGCTGCAACTTTTTCTCTTCGTTTCGTGGACGAGAGTTAATGCAAACTTATTTTATGCTCACCTGGGTGGGGCAGGATCGTCCGCGGTCTCCTCGAGCACCACGGCACTATCGCTGTCCCCGAGACTGTCCAATCTGTCCAGGGCGTCGCAGGGTGGCGAGTCCCTAGTGCTCGTGCTCCTCTCCGCCAATCTGCTCTGTAATTGCCGGATCACCCTTTGTTGTCGCAGAATAATAGATTCTCGCTGACTCAGACTAGCCTCGATCTCCTTCTGCTTCCTGCAGAGCCTAGACTCGAACAGCAGAAGCTGCGACGACAACGTCCGCAGCTGCTCGGCTTTCTCCCGCGTCAGTCGGGCCACCAGGTCCTCCTGCGAAACGTCATTCGGTGACATTCAACGCTCGATCGATCAATTTCCCATATTAATTCATACGTGCAATAAACTGCGGCTTTTCATTCGCGCGGTTAATTAATAACGGCACGAATTCGTGGCCGCGAGACCCGCCGGCGTTTCGCCATTTACTTGAGATATTAAGTAATTAATTAGCAAGGGATCTCTCACCGCGCTGTTATTATTAATATTTGCTTAGCGCTGCTAATTAATTTTCTCAGTTTACCATCCCGATCGAAATATACCGTTCAAACGGACTCACCAGCATGGCGTCGTAATTTTTTTCTCCTTTCTGTTATCTAATACCGGTTCGTGCGTATTTGCGCAAACATTTCTCGAGTCCACTTGCTAAGCGCGGAGTGCGTTACCGGTATCTACGTACGTTCCGCTTCTGCACGCGTCGATACGTGCGTGAAGCTAAGTGTTTGCACAAGTGTACGGTATACACACGCCGCCGTAGATACGTATCCGGCCAAACTGCTTTGGATGAGCATTGCTCGCGGCTTTTCCTTCCGTCCTCCCGCGTGGAGGATAAGTCCATTACTCTCGCTATTGTGTGCAACGCAAACGGTACCGCAAGACCAGATGTTACCGTTGTTGCGTGTCACGCACTTCGAGGATGCGGAAAATAATTGAGACGTTTCGCTGATAGGCGCGCCATGTGAACGACCAGTTAATGCTTTCAAAGGACAGATTTTGCGTTAGAAAGAGAAGTGAGAAGAAGTGCAGTTCTCTGGATGGAAGAATGCGAAAGATATACTTTCGATACCCGCTTTTTAGTTTGTTTTATTGTTCTCTCGCACGTGATGAGATATCAATCCATCTTGTCACTGTAATCGACGTTTCAGCCAATTAATTTAATAAATTTTACGTTTTACGTATTGTTAATTTAACCTGTTTTTTTCAAATTGTGGAGATTATTCTTGTTTATTTATTTTTTTAAATAACACACACGCGCGCGTTTTCAATTACTATTAAATAAATTATATGTTATTTGAAATTAAAAAAAGAATGAATTTTTAATTATCGCGTTTTTATTTTATAATAACGCCTAATGGAACATAATTGAAAATTCATATGATATCGCCACGCGTATTTTTGTAAAATAAAAAAATATATGTGAAATATAATTTTCCGTGATTGCAGAGAGAAAAGAGAAAAAGATGTTTTGTTTTACTGGCAATAAATATATTAAGTTAACATACACGGTATTGAATCTAAAAAAAAAACATGCGTTTTGTGTATCACAATTGTTTCTTTCTTTTTTTCCTATTCATATCTCTCACACACGTGCCTCTCTTTATTTTCACTGATTACGACAATAAAAAAAAATAAGTTTTTACGAAAAGAGGGGAGACGTACAGAAAATAATAGGTAATTATCCGAAATCAGAGAAACGCCCGTGTTATTCGAATTCCTTTTAAACCCGTTTGTGCACAGGCACATCACCAAAAATCGCCTTTTACTGCCGAAATGAATACGCCGCAACATTACTCCTCCCCGTTTGAATTCGACAAAAGTATACGGAAAAGTCGTTATTCACGATCGGCCGCCCCGCCAATATCTTTCCCGGCGCCGGCTAGTGCCGGATAGCCGGAGAAAGAGGATCATTTCGTAGCAATTATTCCCTCGCAGATTGCCGGCGAATTTAGTGGGAGAGTCCTTTTTTTTTCTCGCGAATCTACCCCGCTCACAAACCGCTCAGAACCGTCCGTAGTCACGCGAAGTCAGAACACGAAATCGTAGGATGTCACGAGACGCTCCCGGCTTATCCCGGAAATGCACGGAAATCTCTTTACGGCAAAGACTCGTGGCGGCAATACCGCGTTTTCCAGCTCGCCCGCTGGAATTTGTCTTTCCCATTGGCATCATGACGGATCTAACGGGTCCCAGAGAGAACGCCCAAGGCCAAAGACCGTATTTCACGACTGGACGAGAAAGAATTTGGAGTTTCAACAATATCCTTCGGAAAGGCTTTATCGCGAGACATGTATCAAGTACGAAAAAAAGAAAAAAAAAACAAAGGATATTTCTCGTGAAAGCTGAGCTTCGGTTAAGCTCTCGATTAACGAGGTATCCGATGAAACTTTGCTTTCTCCCCTCCCCCCAATCGCGCGCTCGATTTTAATTTAATGGATATCCCAATTACAGAGTACGTGTCTGCGCAAGTATAACGTTTATTTAAAACATCCACTCGTGCGCCTCGCAAAGCGACGAAAATATGTACCCACTCGCATCTAAATGGATCACCGTGTATCTAATATTTCACTGTCCGTAACATCGGTTCGTGGGCCGAGCGTGTTTTATGGTTTTCAGAGGTAATAGCTTTGATCGATCGTTCCGCGTTCCCCCGACCGATTTTCTCGTCGAAGACGAAGCGAGCGGCGAGTGGGATTGCCTTTGCATTTAGAAATCCTTCCTGGTAATTGAAACTTACCTGCAATTTAAGGGTCCTTCGCCAGGCGAGCATTTGGTGAGCTTGTGCCCGCTGTCTCGCTCTGAGTGCCGCTATGACCGACTTGGCTTCCTCCAATGACGTCACTTCCACCTCGTTACTGTCCTTCATCGACTCGCCCGACAAGTCACTGACTCGGCGGCCCTCGTCGATGGTAGCCAATATGCAGCTGTCCATCGACGTCTCGTCGAAGCTGCAAACAGAAAGTGCAGGCGCGATGAGCGACTTGTCATTCCACACCTGCATGACGTACGATCATTTCGGCCAAATTATTTTGGGATGTTAAAACGCCTTCGTATAAATTATCGCTCAAACGATCACACACTCGTCGACAATAATAGGGTAGAGAAACGCAATCACGTTAAAACAGAAATCGTGTTATTTAAATTTACTTGGATTTACTGTCTTAAAGTCATTTATTCTTTTTATTGACTTACATCTAATGACTTTTATTTTTGACTTACAGTTTCTACTTTTCTTTTTGTAAAAAAAAATTCCATTTTAATATTATTATAGTAACATTAACTTAATTGATAATCAATATTTGTGGAAACATTTTCCTATTAGAATTTCCGTTAAGGATATTAAGGTTGACTTTGAACGTGTTCTAAAGATACATGGCACTGAGAAAAAAATTTATTTGAACACTTGCAATGAATTATTTAATTACGGTACATAAATATTTATTCAATAAAAAAAAATGATAGTTGAATTACATTAGTGATTCTGATTTGTTTAGCAGTGTACTAAACAAATATTTATTTACATTTAATAAATATTTTCATCGTAAGTATTCAAACAAATGTTTATTTAAACTTTTAGTAATTTTTTTCTCTCAGTGCGGGATTGCACCATTTAAAATTTAGTTACAGTGTAGTCAAAACGGTAATTGCAGATCGCGTTCGGATGTATGTATAACAACGTATAATAATAATAATAGTACTAATAGAGCATTTTGAGAACGATTGAAAGGCTGGGGGGGACAATGCGTCTTTTCCAGGCGATCGCTCGTACACTTCGATAGGATATACCGCAAAGAGAAAAGCTTGGGGAAACTCGTTTCCTCCGGAGAGGAAAGACGACGCGATTTTCGCATTCGAAAACGAACCTGCGTGATTTAAGATTTGCTTGGCTATCTCTCGCGTTCGCGCTCTCCTTCATTTTCTCATCGGCACGGTAATGAATCATCCGACTGCACAACTGTATGAAACACAACACGAGCCATAGCGCACGATCGTGCGCGCGGTAACTGATTCTAATACCAAGAAACGCGATCGGCAAATAAATCAGCGATCCTGGGAACGATACAGCTCCGGTTTAATAAAGCTTGACGAACCGGTGCAGAGGCAATACCGCGTGAACGATATACACCGAATGTTATTATTTCTTATTTATATGTACAGCGTACAATGAAACGTAATGCAAAAACGATGCCTTTGTTGCGAGACAATGTCGGAACTGTCCTATTTCTTAGACCTAAAGATTTCGCGGAACCAACTGTTCTTCGACATACATATATTTTTCTTACTTTTCCCTAGATTGCTCTATATAATCTTTTACATACCCTCAAATATCGTCAGTTATACAGGTGTTCATTCTTCTTTCACGCGATTGGTAACGACTGTGTGTATGCGTGTGACTTATCGCGGCGCGGTCTGATTCATCGAGCGAAACATTGACGTCCGCAAATAAAAAGTATCCAACTGAATTACGTATATATATATACCTACGTTACAGCTGTTACGCGAGACCGGTATAAGTCCGCGGAGAATAGGACGTCACTAAAAATCGAAACTTGCACAGAAACTTCCACGCCGCCTTTGGCTGTCGCGAGAGAACGCTATAAAAACGGTCTGTGCCACATCGGGGCCTTCCCCTTCCTCCCCGTAATATCGATCACTATCCAGAAATTTACATCGCTGCATATATACCCGCCGCAATTCTGCGCGCAAGATGAACCGAATGCACGTAGCATGCGGCTGAAGAGGCCGTCGTGTCATATGGGCCAAGAACGTAAGCTCGTCTTCGATTAAAAGCAATCGAGCGGCTTCGAGCGCTCGCGGCAATGTCGACAGATTCGGATTATCTTCCCATCGATGGCTAACGGACCTCTTTTGGACTCGTTCGCTCGAGAAAGCGCCTCTTGTAAAATTCCGCAGCGAATACATAAACGCGGTAGTGATTCTCCATTGTATTCGTCGGAAACTCTTGCCACTGTGAATACAACTTCAGAAGCGAGACCTTAAAATGTCACATAAATGTTTGACCCTGCGCACAATGGAGGGATGTTAGATATCAGGAATAGAAATTAGAGTTTAACAATCAGTATAGCCTTGATAAGAACTACAGATAGACAATAAATTCCGTTTTGCAATGGCACATTTGCGTCTCATATTTTATTCATATATATATCCATTGTGCGTTACGTTTAACGATCATTGAGAAAACTGATTCTAAAACTCGAAATCTTGTTTCCCAATTCATACATCTAATATTCTACTATTATACGCAGGATTTTACGGTAGAACCTTTACAATTATTCCTCGCAACCTTTTTCATGACTTTTGAACATATCATGAGACAATTTATGTAATAAAAGATATGTGATTTTTAATGGAGGTTGCCCTCGCAATTGGAACAGCTTTTCCTAAATTTCTCAAATAGTTTCGTACGAAAATTGAAAGGATTTTCTTACAACTTACAATTCACTTAAAAAACAAAATTTTAAACGCATGATATTACAAAGCGCCTTTAACGTGAAGCTCCCGTCTCAAACGTTGCTTCATTTATAGTTTCGCTTTTAGTTTCAACTTCTGAGACTGTATTATGGTACGAGAAGAAGAAAATGCGCGTCTCTCGTCGTAAGCTACTCCACGACACACCTGGAGCTCCGCTGGAACTCGAACAGAGACAGTTGCGAGAGTTTCCTTGTTAAAGCCATTCCCGGTCGTTACGCATTCATTCCGATCGAACGGAGAGAAAACGGGGGGGAGGGGGGGGGGGAAGGGGGAAGGGGGAAGACAGCGAAACTGTTAATGCGCGTAATCTGCATAACGAGCGGAGTGAGGCTAAATCATTTAGGAATTTATATGCGATCTATTTAACGGCGACGACGCGTATTTGCGGAAAGCATTTTTCCGGTTTTTTCTCCCGCCCTCCCCCCTCTCTCTCTCCCTCTCTCTGGCCTCTACTAATTAAGCCCGGATAAATTATGCATGAGTCGTCCGGCTGAGTCATGCCGCGCCGTGAATTTGACGTTTTCCCTCTCGGAGGGCATCGATCGTAGGGGTAACCTGCGTGAGAGAGTCGGGGATCGAAGAACCCCCGCGGTGCGTACGATAGGAAAGACGCACGTTTCCGCCAGGTAACCCCGAGAGCGAAACCACCGCTGCGATATAAATGCGTTTCCGTCTCTCGCGAGTAAAAATACTGAAATAATAAAATAGCAAAATGCAATATCCGCGCGCGGCAACCTAAAGGATGACCGAGGGCTGCGCGAGATATTGCGATCGACACGAGCTACGGATATTATCGCGGTTATTACTCCGCGGTGTGTATTACGAGAAATTAATACGTAGAATTTAATTATCAATTATTATTTATTATTATTTATCGCTCGCGCGTGTAGTCGGATGCTTGTTATTAAAATACATGGGATTCATTGTCGGTTATTATTTCTAATTACGAAATATTGGGATCGTTGTTACAAAATTTATTGACGTCGGAATTATTTACCAACGGCCTGTTATTTATTATGGTTGATTATTACGGCTAGTTGAAGATTCATTAATGCATGAAAGTGACGATGCTCGAAAAGCTACGAATATATATGAACGTTTTATTTTATACTTTGCATTTATCGTTTAATTCCAGAGTGGCTTTGGGCTATTTAGTTTTCAACAGCGTAATATGGTAATTTCATGATAATTAGCCGCACCCGGAGAATTGTTAATTCATTGCAGCTTCTCCGAATGGACATTAGAATAATGTAATCGATTGATCAAATTGTAAAAATTCTTTCTTTCGAAAAGCTTCAAGAAATATCTTGAACCCTTTTTGTTTTTATCAAATCTGTGACGCTATTTTATCTGTTTTTATCTTTAGCATCGATATTTCAATAAACAACGCGAGAAATCACCGCCCTTTAATTAAACTCGTATAATTAATGATTAGAGAATTGCCGGAAAATCAAGACTCGTCGGTCTCAAACGTCGTAATAAGGTTCCCGAATAACGCACAAGATGGAATCGAAACGTGTATTTCCTACGAGCGACAATAGCAAAATGGAGCAAGCTCGCATAAGTATCAACCGCGATCTCTGTCACTGATGAATATGAGAGACCCGCTGCGCTTTGCTCTTCCCCGGAGGATTAATTCGAGTTGACCATTGTGCGGGACAGGTCTCGCGATACGTACGCGTCGGCCCCCGAGGGGTCCAAACATCTGAGGTGGGTCCTGGTAAATATTCCGCATGCGGTATTTCACATGCCGCGTACGTGGAGGTATATGTATCGATACATGCATACACCCATATCGATTGTGTGTTGCGGCCAGGTGGATATTGCGCGCGCGAATCCACACGCACGGCGCGTCCTGGAGCGAGAAGCGCGTACACACGCAGACGCACCGCAGAAATACCGGACGCTCCGGGAGCGCGAATAATGCTTGACAGGAATTACAGTCAGGTGGCGTCAAACGCGGAGAGTATCGTGAAACCGCATATTGCCGCTTAGGTCGCCGTCGAACTGCCGAACAGACGTGTCCGCAATTGATCAACCGATTCAATGATTTTTGGACAATATGTCCAAATAAATAAATGAAACCGATCTCCAAACACAGATCGCTCGCTTCCGATAACGAGACAAATGCAAAAGTTTAATGAAAAAAAAAAAAAAAAATGAAATTGCTCAAAAAAAGTATCGAGGAACGCGAACGCACGCGGTTAATGTGAAATCTGTTCAGAGTAAAATTAATAATCTCGAAAATATCTCTCGTCTGCACAACAAATATGTAATAATGTAACATTAAATATCTGCGTTTAAAAATTAACGTAATGCGCATAAATTGCGCCCGCAGTTGCGATTCGTTAAGTAGCGTAAAATATATTGTACATATATTTGAAAAAATTATGTAATATTATAATTACATTTTGTTGTGGTATATTTAATAAAATTGATTCTATTGTGTGTACGAGTATGTATGTGTGTGTGTGTGTGTGTGTGTTTGTGTGTGCAGTAATTGCCTTCGATAATTAATGAATGGTATGAGACGCGCATTACAACATGTTTTCTTTTAATTTGCTTTCATTTATTTCTAACTTACTGCCCCAATTATGATGCTTTATGATTAATTTACTCTCCTAATTGTGATATTTGATCACCTGAGTTTATGTCACGTGAATTTTTGTAAATCGAAGAACAAATGTATGCCGTTTGCACCATGATATATTAAACATGAATAGCGGATTGCTAACTTAACTCTGACTCAAATATTTGCACACACGAGTAGCAGATGCAGGTGTACGTTCGAAGACCGCTATCTTCGATTATTACTGTGTTAAAGCTGTAACGGGTGTTTTCGATAACGTTACGTTATGCCATCGGACGATATGCCTGCATTAACTCAGGAAGTTAATGCAGGCACATTTCGACCGATGAATATAGCGACCAAAAATATTCAGAGATTCCTACAATAAAACAAAGCATAATAATAGAATACATTACTAAATAAATAGTGAAATTAACAGACCGTGCAGTTTAAACGATTTTTATAATCTATTCCCGTATTCGCATTCGTGGAAGTACTTTTCCGTGTCGCAGAACGAAAAACTTTCGGAAAACTTGTGAAATAAACCGCCGGCCAAGTAATGAGCTTAAACGGGGATTAGTACGCTAATTAAGTTATATTCCATTCAAGTAATACCGACTCGTCTCTAGTAATACCTCTCTCGGGTTTGCGGGATCCTCTGGTGATTTATCTTCTCCATCCCTGGGTAATCTTCATTGAGATAACTTAGTTCTTTGGGGGAAGACTATACTCAATAACCATTAACTACCATCGAGATTTTGTAAATATTGGAGCGACATACCCGCGTTATCGAATACGTGACATCAAGCTAGATTTTCCTTTTGCGCCACTGTAAACTTTAGTGGATATCGGATATCGTAATAACTATCGTCTCTCGTTTTGCGTCAACGTGAGTAAACGTTAAAATTATCTTTTAAAATAATCTCGCTATATTTGCAACGTGAGTTCTCCCAATGAGTGTCTTTAATGTAAAATATACCGTCGACGTATTTACAGATTTATTAAATGAATGTCGAGCTGCAGAAGAGAACATGTAAAATTATATTATAAACAAAGCGTATGTTCTCTAATTCGATTCTTGTCTTTCTTAAATGTATTCCGCTTGAACAACTCGGAAAATTTGTTCCCAAGAGGACAATGGATCAATGATTTTTGATTCTGACTTATTACGAATTATAAAAGAGGGTCGATCATTCGAAGGCATAATTGGAGTAACGTGATATCCCGTGGGTAACAGGCAATTGTATGGAAATTTATTCAAATATTATTTTTCAAGATTTAATTAAAAATCATATTAAAGAAAAATTGAAATATTACTCCGCAATACATTGTGCATAATGCATAAAAATTAATAACATCAAATTTCATTAATCATACAATATAAATGTTTTTAATGCTTCAAATTATAATTACAAATAATTTAATTTAAAAAGACAATTTTATTTTCAAATAACGCAGGAATATCTTCGAAACTAGAACAGAAGAATTCGTTTTATTCTAGTTCGGAACATTTCCTCGTTCATGTGTCTTCTTACTCATGCGTAGAAAAAGTTCCAAGTATCGTAATGGTTCGCGTGTGAGACGATTTTATGGGTCCAAGAAAATTCGAGCGCCAGCTGATGTACTCTTAATAAATCTATGTAATAATTCAGCACGCCAGCGATCCCGCAGTAATACGCTGCAGACCTGTAATTCATACTTGCGATCAGGGAAATTGAATTTGCGCAGGGAACGACGAAGTTTGACAAAGAGACCTTCGTGAATTGCTACAATTCATAACCAGAGCTATCTGCCGATATCGTGGCCGACGACGTTACACAGTAAAATTTATTAGAATGACAGGTGGAGGCGAAGACGGCAGCTTGGCATGCAGCTTCAAAACTAGCATGTTGCGTTAAGGCGGTTGATCTTAGCCATAAAATTCTTGCTGTTTATCTTTTAGTTAAGCAGGTGCAATGTACATTTGGCATGCACCACGCAGGTGAATATTGTATTTTACACGTCTATATAATATATAGGGTGTGTTCCAGACTATTCATATATACCATATTTTCAAAATGAAGGGAAGTAATTTTTATTAGAAATCCTAAACATTTTTATAAGAAAATGGGATACGCTTTTATTAATCTTAAAATAATCTTAAAATAAATGCGATAAAAAAATAAACTTAAAGGTTAATGGAGGTATTAAAAAAAAAATGTTTGAGAGAAAAAGTTCTCATTGTTTCATGTATAATCTGCAATAAAAAGTATCAAGTTCTTCTCATTTTAAAAGGGATGTACGGTTGATTTATTTTATATACACGTACATCAGAATATATATATGTACTAAGGTGAATCCCAAGTATAAAAAATTGAAGGAGATATTCCTTATTTTAGGAAAAAAATTATAAAACTATAATATTCTACATTAATATTATTCAACTTTATAACTATAAAAAAAACAAATATATATATATATATATATATATATATCGATTTTTTGGAATAAGTATACTTTTTTATAAATAATGTATTATTAAATAAAGCCCACTTATACATTTATTGTTATAGCCATTATTATTTATTTATTATGTACGTGGCTTGCAACAGAGAATAACGATTATCAATGACGCTAACTTACCATAAGCTAAAATTGCACTTAAATAGCCAGAATTTCGTAAAGTTAAAATATTAATTATAGACAAAATAAAAAATAATTGTGATGTTTTATAATAAAATAGATCCTAAAAGATTTTGTATTTGTGATTAATAATTATTTTAAGAGTAAGTTGGAAAATAATGTTTAATTCCTTTATTTTTAATTTATTTTTAATTCGGGCCTTATTAAAAGCACAAGAATTTAATAAAGCTCAATGTCAGAGTTTAAAAAAATTTCTTTTTTGTTTATTACAAAATATTCTATATAGAAGATAATTTTATTTGGGTGAGTGATTGAAATAAACATTTTATTCTCATTTAGTGTAATTCCAATATCTTTGTAAATAGAATTTATATTTAAAAAAATAATAATAAGTTAGGTAAGCCTTATTCGGCTCAAGTACTTTACCAATAAAATATTTTTATATCCATCAAGATGTATGCATAGATAATCATAGTAAATTAAAATAAAAACAATTTATAAGATTATATAATATATTTATAAGATTTTTTTCTAAAATAATAATCTAGAGAATATTCCCTTTACACAAACACACACACGAAATTTTTTTCTTAGGAATCGCCTTATATATATGATATATCTTCTCGTTTTATGTATATTGTCATAAATTCGTTAGAAAATATCATCAACTTTATAAGAGAAAAGAAGAGAAAATTTTCAGCTTTAAAAGATCGTCGAAGAAATATTTTCGGACAGTTTTATATAATGCAAGCTTTTTTTTTAACAGTAATAACATTGATCTTGAATTCTTTTTACCTTACAATACCTGGGAGCAAGTAAATAACCAAACTCATTACAATCTCAACAGTAAAATAGCTTTCAGAAATATCCCTCCGTAAGAGGGAAGCGTTTCTCTACTGCAGAAGGGATTAGAGCGTAATATCATTCGTTATGATCCTTCAGAATGCATTCTGCTCTCGTTAGAAACGTAGAAAAATTTAAGCTGTAATAACGCCGATGAAGTACGCGCTCCGACTTCCGCTGCATTACGCGGCGTAGGTGGAACGGGGAACGGCGGCGGAGACATTGGCGAAGCCAAAAACCGTAACCTCGCGCATCGGCACATAAACCACAATTTCTCAAGGGTGAAATATAATTTCTCAGAAACCCGCTCGCTCTCCCCTCTTACTCCCCCCCAACCCCGTATGTCGTGAAAATAAGCAGCTGTCGCCTCGATATATGGCGTCGCCGCGTTGGTTTGCCCAAAATTGGCGTAATTCCGACCGCCCTATCGTCCGGAAACGATAGCATCTGCCGAATACGCTTGCGACCGTTAAGAGATTTTATAGGATAGATATGCCTGTATTGCAAGACACGCTGCATGATGACCGTACGTAGGACAGGATGTAAATTTGTCTTCGCGGAAAGTCAGCCATATATCACTGTCTTTGCCATCTATGTATCATTCCGCGACAATAATATGCGGTTGTACCCTTCGCCGTGACTCGATCATAAAACTCGTACGAACGTGTGAAAAGCTATATACATTTTACCAAGACTGATGACACCGAAGACATTATTTTTTTTTATCGATTATTAAAATATCGTTGCGATCCGACAGCGGCATATTCTTTTTTTTAAGGACGTCTTTCTACGCACGCATTTCTTGTACATTCTTAAAAAAAATAAGAATTTTGTTGTTTTTTTCTTTTTGTTACAATACAACCAAGTATCTTAGTAAACTGAACGACTCCAGGAAAATAATGCGCAGCAGACGTTGAGATAACGAAGAAATGTACCAGATCCGAAGTATAGTCATCTCAATAATGATTTTGAAGTGCACACAATATTACAACGTCAAAAGAACAGTCGCTTCCTCCACGACTGTAGTTAAATCATTAGTGCCGCGTGTTAATTAGGGAGTAAACACCAATGAGTTACAAGAGCCAATTCACCAATGTTGCCAGTAAGTCAGCTATGAGAGTAAATATCGTAAAGCGACGAGCCAAGCGGAAAACAGGAGGCATCCGTTCTAAAAATCGATACTGAAAGCTAATCAAAGCGAAACTGCATATTGAGATGGGATATTCCGAAGGAATATAATAAATAAAGAAATGTCTGTTTATAAAGTAAGCTGGTCCATAAAAAGCAACCTCGAAAAATATTCAAGAGTTATTCTTTTTAGATCATGAGACATTGTTACATGTTACTTCTTGACATTATACATTATGGGAACTTCCATGGATTAATATTATAAACAGAATTGATGGAAAAGTAAACGTAAACGACGTTTCACTCTGCTATAAGAATTAAATCGTCAATTTTGATCATTTGTCAAAGAGATCGTAGCAAAGAGCGCGCGTCTTTCATAGGCACCGTGTAGAAGACACAAGGATGAAGGCCTCGGCATTCGGCTAACACGTCCCGTAAGATTAAAGGGTGGAAATCTGGTATAAAGGATAAACCTCGTAAAGGGTAGAAATGTGGTCACCGCTGCGCGGCGTACCGAAGTGCATTTTAGCTTTAACGGATTCGCCCGCCGGAAACGACAAGTACGGTCCACTTACGGCCTGCTGTCTGGCCTGTGTAGACACCGCCGTTCACGTAGCCGTAAAGGTGCGTTTGCACTATGCGGGCTCTAACGAACGAATGAGACGATCTTGATTTAGGTACTGATTAACGATCGGCGCTCTTTGCATCAAACGCGCAAATCGCGGCAGAAAGGGGGGTGGGAGGGGGAGCTGGCGCCGTAAACTTAAAAGATTGTAAAAGCTGTAAAGCATTCGGAAAGCTCTGGGGAAATTGGGAGAAAGTCGAGGAACTCGCAAACTTCGCCTATATCGCAATTCTGATAGCGTTCGATCGAATTTATTCCATCGAACGCCATCAGAATCGCTCTACTCTTTTAGTTGTGCGATGTAAATATCGAAAATTACAACTTGTAATCTATAAGCATATAAGATAGGTATTTATTTATAGATATTGGAAAATCAATATTTTACATCAATACCCACGCGGAAAGAACAGCTTTGCATAGAGAATTTAATTGGATACAGAAATTTGAAAATAATTTCGTCAAACCGTCAAAATAATTATGTAAGACGTTCAATTTGATTGTTAAAATGTGAAAATGTCTTTTTGCAACAATGTTCATCATAATTATTTCGATGATCTAACCAAATTATTTTCAGATCTTACAATTAGTTAAATTTTTAGATACTTTATCTAATACCTTAACTGATTATTAAATTCAAATTATACAATTTATAATTTAATTATTTCAGAATTTAAAAATTTGTTTATTAAACGCGACACGATATAATGAAATAACTTGCGTTATAACCCTAACAGTACAAGATATCGTATGAATATTCTGAAATATTCTAGATATCGCACGAACATTCGTACAATATCGTGACATCGTATATTTATAAAATATCACAATATTCGCCAGATATCATGTGCTGTTAGGGAAAATATCAAATCAACTCGATGAGTCCTATTAAGTCTCACCAAAATTTATCTTTCAAATCCAAATCCAAATTCGAAATCAGCGATTACAAAAATTTCAAGAAAATTCTCGTTAACACAATTTTATTATAATTCGAAGAAATTGGAGTTTTGTTCCAGATTCGCATTTGATCGCGCTGCGCGAGGGATACGAAAGGAGAGTGCGGTCATCGCGACGACTTGACTTATCACGCGTGGCGACCGGGATCGAGCTCATATCCGGTTCCTGCCGTATGCGTTGCTTATTCACCTGCGTCACTTTTGCGAACGGTCACGTCGCATCCGGGCTTCACGCCCCGAGCCCTTCCAACCGTTAAATGAGCCGACAAACAATCGACGGCCCGCCCTAACCCGATGTTAACCCTTTTACAAATACCGCGCGATCGAACAGTAGCGTATGTACCTGCTTCGTATCTGCGAACGTTGGCTGAAACAATGGGACCAATACGATTGGCTTTTTGCCGGTACGGCCTATGGCGCGCGTTGTCCATTGTTTCGCTACACACACGCATTGTACGTGTGTGCGCGTGTATGTAGACGAGTACATGCACCCAATTTTGAAAAAGCTACGCAAAAAGCATCGTGTTCGCGATTTCTTTAAACTAGTCACGATGCTACAGGTTGAAACCTGTGTGAACGGATTTATGAGACCCAGCACAAAATGGTGGCGCGCGAATGACGTTTTACTGTATGGGAAAAGACCAAATTGTTCTTCCGTAATAAAATTTAATTTCTTTACCGCTGTATCCTTTTTACAATTCCGTAAAAAAAAAAGAAGGATATATAAATGTACATAATTGACAAAGAGATGTATATCAAACAATCACTTTTACAGACTTATTTTAGTCAATTAAAGGCACACAACTGTTATCTTGAATGTTGAAAGTAAACTGATGAAAGATATGTCACGAATTAGTTTATTCCCTTAAAAGAAAAGAAGAAAGGGAGGGGGAGGGCTAATTTTCGAAAAATAATAAAGAATAATCGATTTGGTCGGCGAACGAATCAACGAGATATTAGCAGGAACAGTAATTTGCAGGATAACACCAGAACATTGTTAACAAATCCTGTGATCCTATAGGAAGTGACCACACGGCGATCCACACAACGGCCAATTTTCATTACGATGGGGTAATACATTTCGGCTTGCCATTTAGGGTGTGTTCGAGTCTCGGCTAATTATACTCTGCTTGTGTACAATCAACAGAAATCAATAACACCTTGTCATAATATCGATCTGCGGTTGTGTACATGCACCTTCGGTGTAGGGTTTAGTCGAGATGATTGTGATACGGGAGATAAACGTGACGTCTCGCCTCGCCGTTAATAAAACGAACGGTCATTATCAAATCATTAAGATACAAATATAAATTTAATTGGATTCTGTAAAAAGCCACGCGATTCCGTTTCGCTGTTATCGCCATTTCCCACATCGCGCTCTCGCTTTCGCGATGGGCCGTGTTTGTCAATTCGCAGGACCTAATATCGGCTTCGTCAATTAATGTGCGATATGATAGATGATATTTCCCGCGTCGCGCCGATCAGTTTGATCACCGCGCGATCGCTCTTAACAGTTTACTAAATTAATTTGTCTAATTAATCGCCCTGTGCGTGCACGCTCGTCGTAATTAGCAGACTGCGCGAATTGCTGGCCGCCGGCGCGCGAGGCAAGAGCCCTGTGGATAATTTACCGAGTCATTTCGATGGCTCGTAGTACGTTTAATATGGACCGATGCCTGATTGCGAGGGGCATATTAACGAGTTATTAGGCAGAACGCGATAAAGGTGCGGCCTAACGTGCAAATTGCACGTTCGCGTGTCGCCGGTCAGTACTCACGTAAGTAGGAAGAAGATAAAAAGGAAGAGGAAAACCGATGCGCGCAGAAAAATTAATTACAATACGAAAACAAACGTGCGAACGAATTGATTTGTCGAAACGAAGCCTTCTCGTTGAATCATCGCGATACCGACGTGATTTCCGCCGAATCCGCTGATTAGCAGAGCGCGAGACCTCGCGCTGAGCTTTCGAGTTTCAAAAGCTTTCGCCTTCGAATTTTTCAATTTGCAACGAAACCCGAGTGTTTATGCGAAACACGTCTTGCATACAACCGGAAAGATCGCAGGAGGACTAGATATTTCCATTAGCTGCCTGGTATTTATTTGTTTATTTATCCGGAGATACCGCGCGCTTGCTTACAGAAGAAGTATAGTTTCGCACAAACAGAAGTAAACTTGCAACAACTGTCCGCTCTCTCTCTCTCTCTCTCTCTCTCTCTGTTCCTCCTCGCTTCCGTGTAATGGCGACACCCGGTTCTTTAGATTCTTCAACTGTAATCGCCTTATCTCGCGCCACCGACAATATCCCTTACGACTGCCCCGGACAGCAAGAAGAGTTAACTAACAAGGAGAGTTGGTGTAACTAGTTGTAGGAGAACACGTGACCGTTGTGCGAGCGTTGCTGGCGAAGCGCCCCGGCCTCTATCGCTGAACTAATCAGTGTTTAATTTGCGGTTCTGGATCCGTAATTATATCTGATGTGTAACTTCTTGCCAATTTGCGGGCAGAATCGGATTCGTCTGTTCTGGCGAGACGCGTGGCAGCAACAAATCCGAAGGACAAATTTGAAGGAGCAAGCAAATTAGTTTACTTGCCTCAACCTCGAGATCCAGCGTGTATCTTAACGAGACGTACGAACGTTTTATCGTCAATTTTACAATGACTATTCTGCCAATGTGATTACAAACTTCTCTCGCACTTAATTTATCTCGCGAATCCTCGAGATAAATGAGATTCAAGATGTACGAGCGATTTCGAATATCCGCGGAACCGAATTTCGCTTCAGCTCGTATCGACGGAAACGCGCCGTTAGTTACCGTTAAGGCGGACACTATTTTTTTTTTTGCGCCGATCAGAAATTAAACTCGCCGCATTCAATCTGGAAAATAAGAGCGTGTCGGCCGTTCATGCTGCCGTAGAAATTAAGCTCTCCGCACGCAACAATAACCACCGCGGCTCCCCGCGCACTGTCGTTTGTTCGCGAAACACACGCGAAAACGATCGGGCCGGACCACATACGGGGCTTTGCAATTATCGCGTCCTTTGTCGCACGCGCCATGGCGGACAAAGGAAGCGCGGAAGAAATATCGCTTCGAGCGGAGCGCGCGCGGCAACGGAAATTATGATGCTCGCTTTTGGCGATTGGCGAATTAACAGCAGCGGCGAGAGATGAGAGATAACATCATCCACCGGTGTTATATCCTCCTCAAAAAAAAGAGAGAGAGAGAACGAAAGAGCGAATGGCTCGCGTTTTTATTGAGCCGAGTGCCCGTAAGTTCCGAAGAGGATCGCTTGTCGATATCGCTCGACGATCGCAAAAAGGACACTCGCCCATTCGACGCGTCCACTACATATATCTCGAAAAAATAGTTATTTCCCGCACCGCAAGCAGTGATATTCTCGTTGCGCTTCTCATTTGATAAATGCTATTAATAATATCGGAATGACACGTGTGTTTCCTAACAGAACAGATTCATTACCGAGAGAATTTCCATCATTTTCCATTTTGCTTTGTGTACGAGAGAGGCTGGATCGGATTTTAGATCGAAATCTCGTGTTCATCGAGTCTCTCTTGTCATAATTTATTTAACAATTTGCCCGTGTACTTAATCTTCCGGTCAACAGCGGTCCGTTACTCCTAGCCGATGGTTGCTGAACTTTCTCTGCTTTCATCTGTAATCCGATTCAATCTCGGAGCCCATTTATCCAACCCTATATCGCGATCGTAATATGATTACGATACAGAATGTTCAGCCGGATGTGTTACACGCAGGCTATATTTATGGAATCTTGATCAGCGTGGGATCATTTTCTCTTTAGCACGGGAACGCCAAGACATTAACGCTTCATCAATTACAGCCAATAAATCGTTCTTCAAAATCGCATTTATTAATCGTCGCGGCGCGAACAGTATAATAAACAGTCTTATTGTTCGCTTAATTTCAAGTATATGGACTTCACTTCTCGGATTACTCCTTAATTTATGAGTAATTTACGATGAGTGCAAGCCGTCTAAAGCTCGGAGATTACAACAGGCATGAGGAAATATGGTGTCGAGACGCATTTAATCCGAGTGACATAAAGATTCCATCCACGAGGCTGGGGGGGGGGGAAGGAAAGCGAGTGCATCTCTAACGTATACGTGTGAATGCATGCGTAAAACGATTCGCGCGAGCGTACCGCGGGGGATTTACCTTCTTCTGTGCTCGTGTTAGCGGCGAGACGGTGGTGCGGCCTCGACATGATTTGTCGCACCCTGCGCGAACGAAAAAGCAGATTGACGCCTCGTCGCATTACAATTCTCTCCCTCCTCTTCCCTCCCTCCGTCGGGCTATGCTATATCCGCCGGGCATCGCACGACAGATAAAACATCATTTATTATCAGAGCACGTCGACCTCGACCTCACGGCGCCCTCCACGGCGCACGGCGGCGCGGCGGGAGGGTGCATCGACGATCGGGACGCGATCTTTCGCTCACAAAGGGCGCCCCGTGTGCGAGCATCTCCACCGAGAGAGCATTTCTCTCACGACGCGACGAAGACGGTCGCGCGCGATTCCTACGGGGAGAGAGTGAGAAAATTTGTCGCGGCAAAGGGCCCCGGAGTTCTTGGATTACGCGTCCGCGCATGACAGTGTGTGCACGAGCAATATTACACACGATCGCGAGGACAGACTCTAAATCAGCGGCGGATTTATGCACACTTGAATATGAAGCTCTAATGACATCCTCTTGTAACGAGTCTCCGAATGATCACTCGGGTACAATTCACTAGCGATATACGAGCTAAGAGCAACAGATTTTATTCGAAGAGAAACAAGATTTGCGTTAAAACGTTAAATCGCTGAAATATTATCAAAATCTATTTTCAAGATAAATATTCTACAAGTATAATTCGAATGAACGGTACATCGTGTTTCGCTGAAATAGAGCTCGCGTTTTGGCTTAACCGTTTTTAGATTTGTTCCCGACTGTTTCTGAATGTTTGTTCTTCTCGCTTTTTAATCGAGAGAGAGAGACACAGACGTGTTGTCTTAAGCGGACGGTGCCATCGTGGTTATACGCTTCACGGGTTTAAGCCTAAATCCACCGCTGAGCGGCAGTTGATGCGATTGCTGCCGCAGAAATGAAAAGCAAAGAGACAGGAATGAGGCTTGAAACGGGAGTAGATGAAAGGACAGATAACGAGAATTAAACATCGAGAGATTCCCGTGCCAAGTGCCGTTCGCTTTTACGGTCGTCAATCGATGACTCGCGCAGCCGCTCGCGCGCGAGCGGGAGCGACGCTCGCGACGCGCATACGATGATCCATATCCACGGCCTAGTGCCAATTAATCCCTTTTGTACGGCCGTTCTTTCATTCTCCGAACCCGTTTTTCACGTTCGACGGTTGCTTTATGCTCCCCTTGGAACGCGCGCGTCGGTGTTCGTCGAGAGGAATTCGGCGAGCGTGAGATGCACTTCTTTAACCCTCTGATGCACTTTCAACAGCAAATTTTCGTATCGAAAGCTTCTATAGCGACTCACTGTACTTTATGGTATTCAATTTTAATTATCAAATTAAATGATGTGAAACATGTGATTTTTAAATGAAGTGAAAATTATGCGTCAGAGAATCATTAAAATTGAAACGATTATTTTGGCAATCAGGGAAAACGTAACCAGGAATTAAATTTGAAATTAAATTCGCTTTTATGTTATGTCATTAATGTACTAAAAATCATTTCATACTAAAAAGATTATGAATTACTGCAAATAAATATGCACATGCGGAACATATCAATTGTTAAAAGTTCTTTGTGCAAATCTTTTCTCTTTTTTAAATTATAATTTATATCTATTTATAAAAAAAGTAAGAATTTTATTAATGTTGAAATTATGAATAAAAATATTCTTTATTTAATTTCAAGGGCACTTTGAACTTTCAACAAAATGTCAATTTAAAGGCACGTTAAAAATGTTCAATTTTAATTTAAATAACATTAAAGAATAAAATTTTATGGAGGGGGAGGGAGTATCAAGTTTGGATTAATTAAGTTTCGCACAATAAATTAAATAAAAGAATGTCACAAAAAACCCAAAATAAGTATACAAATATTTAACCCTCACCGTGCAAAGGGGGGGGGGGGTGTCATATTTGTCCAGACAATTTTTTAAATTATAAATATCTCGGTTTATATCTTTACAAAAATAAAATATTTAAACAAATGAATTTGTAAAATAATGTATAAAGCCTTCATTTAAAATAGTTAAGAAAGCTACATGAACTTTTAATATTTTCTGAATCACTTAATCCATTAAAAAAAAAAAAAAAAATCATGCTAGACATTAATAATCCCCCTTTATACTTAATGGGTGCCAAAGAAACAAGTTACACGATGAGAGTTAAATAAGCGATATTTTATTTTATTCTTTATATGTGCAAAATTACAAAGGTATGTGCATCTTGCATTTATATTATTCCTGGCTACGCCCACATTTTAAATGGTAATAAATTCTGAAATTCATTAGCCCTCGAGCAATATGAATCAAATCATAAAAGAGAGCTCTCAAAGTTTTTCGTTGTTCAAGGAGCGACTTTCGTTTTTCTGTTTTTTTTTCCATGCACACAAGATGAGACACTTCACGTAAATAGAATCACCAACACCCAGGCTCGCTTAGCGTTAATTTCATCCCGGAATTTTCAAGCTCCGTTCCAAGTACAATTCTAATACGGCTTGAATAAGAAAGGAGTCCAGCTGGATCGGACTTCTCGGATCTCCAGATTGCGAATCCACCGCTAACTCTTTGACGACCGACGGGAGCAACCTTTCTGTTGTCTTTTTTTTTCTTTCTTTCTCATTCTCTTAACTCAGCAGACGACGGGGTTTCTGCACCGGGCACGGGCTAATGACCGCGTGACTTCTTACACTAGAGGTTCTGGTGAAGGAGATGAATAGTCAATTCGGCAATAAATCAGCCCACCGTCGCTCGTAAGTTCCCATTTACACTCTCCTTTGTTGTAGCGTCCGGGCGCCACAAAACAGGCGTGGCGTGAGATGCATATTCGCGTTCGTACCGCAGCGAGATCGTAGAACGTATTGTGACGCTATTTTGCATGCCGGGGCAACGCTTAATTAGCGACTAACGAAGCAGAATAAAAAAAAATGATAATAGTCAGCATGCTAAAATTATAATTATCCACTGAGATTTCGTGGTGAAGTAGAATTGGAGCGAAAATGTCGAGGCAAACAATCTCTTAGTAAATTTTCTCAGGAAAAGGCACGACAATATTCGTTTCATTTGATAAAATTTCTATCACATGCGCACGCACACACGCACGGACGCACACATACACACACGCACGCACACATACACACACGCACACGCGCGCACACACACACACACACACACACACATACACAGAGATATATGCACAAAAAAGTTTCGTCTGGTAAAATATTTTTACGCCAATTTTTGTATAAAATATTCCAACATAGCATCTGTTTTATTGATAAAATATGTAAATATATGATTTATAATGATAATTTATATCTTTACACAGAGTTTAATAAATTATTTTTTTGCGAACAAAAATAATACATAAATTTTAGATTTATCAATATTATTAATTTATATTCAATTTCTGCACAATTATATTTACAATTGCGAGAGGGGAGATACAGCTTAGACTATTCATCAGAACACCAATCACAAATTAGACCGATTAAAAAATTAGTAAAAAAGATTAGCGACATGTTCGCATTAACCGTCGATCGTCAAAGAGTCAATTTATTCATTATACAGCCACGTGGCTGTGCCAAATAATAAATATTAAAAGTTCATAAATTAATAGTAATCAAGGTAAATATCTCCATTTACACTTGCTCGGCTGTCTTTTGAAAATGTGACGTGCAACGCAGATTTTCATAATTTGCATTTTGTATTCTGCAAGGTCATTACTGGCGACGTTACTTAATGCAATCACGAGAGGAGAGTATCGGCAAAAACTAACAAATTATGGTGAATAATTTACTGCAATTTCACAATTGTCTCTCGCTAATTTTATTACCTTACGCACTCTTATTCCAGAAATAAACTTCCAAACTGTTTGCTCGTGTAGCAATAAATCTTGCTTTCGCGGAATATATCGATACCTTCAACGTACGAGTTGACATACAATGTGTATCGAAAAACAATTTGAAGATTAATATCAAACAAAAAAAAAAAGAGAATACGTCGGATTATCAGATTTAAAGAGTCATGCAACAAGCCATTCGTCATAATCATTCTCCTATTGCTATACTCTTCTCTGCCGCGCGTACGTACTTAACGATTTCTCGAACAAACATCTTTTTACGCTTGAAAGCAAGCGCACGAGCCAGCCACATATCGCACGTTACATCTTCAAAAGCTTCCGTTATTACCGCTTAGAATTTCTAATTCGTATACTAATCTATCTAAAGGTGTACTCATCTGCTCTGCATTCTGCGGCGGTGCCTTTCGCTCCTGCTCGACGTTTCTGAAAATTTCCACCGTGGAAGGCCTCTCGAAGGCACGTGGAAATAATTCATGAACGTATCGATCAAAAGCACTTTTGTCCCGTTTGCAACATTCATGACGTTATCGATCGCTTCTTTCATAATGCATGTTTTATGAGAATAGTCTATGACAGTCTTCTGAAACTTGTACATCTCCGCGATTCGATCGCCTACAATTTACATAACAAATCTTTTGATTGAGGTAACAAAGGGAAACGGTGATCAGACATCGAAATCGATCTCAGCAGCCCTCGGAATTTAAATTTTTATTTTGCTACTGACAACCATGATTAGCACGCTCTGTGGATTTCCCCAAAGCACCTTCCCCTCCGCACTGTATCAGTCATATTGTATTTATTACGGACACGTTTTGAATATTTATAACGCGTTAGCATATTTATGGCACGTTAATGAGTGGATTCAGGCCATATACTGCATAACTCCCGTTATGGGATAGAAAAATTCGCAAGCACTGCTTGGGAGGATTTATTCTTTTCTCCGCTATCTCTCACGTCTCCACGCGCACGTGATATCTCTAGGGAGGATGTGCCGGCTCGAGAAAAAAATGCGTACGCAAAAGTCTGCCAGCAAATCTTTTTCCGTAAAAAGGAAAATGGATGTTCCTTGCAAACATTGACACTTAATATTTTACCTCGTTTCTTCAGCTTTTTTTCCCCGTCGAAGAAAGTATCAATGATTCATCAAAAAAGACGTATCAAAGATAAATGATGCTGAGGATTACACGTAGCTTAGTTGAATAAGAGACTTTTTGTGAAAGAAACTTTTGAATAACGTATGATTCTCACACATGTATAATAATCTGAAAGAAGCCGCACCGTTTCACTAAATTTCTCAAATTGTGTTATATTAAAAAAAAAAAATTAATAAGAATATGTTAATGAAAGTAAACGGTATACTTTTTACTCTGCTTATGAAAATCCGTGCACGATATTTTTTACATTTTTTTTTTTTTTTTTAGAAAGAACCGAGTATAGCTCATTTCGTCTGTGAAAGCAGTGCTCTAGGTCTAACGGCGCTCAATGAGATGCAAATGAATATTGACGTCGAGAGTAACCGAATTTTCAAAATTGCATTCACACCATTTTCCGAGCAAGGCGGACGCGCAAGTAATTTTTATCGCGGGCATCCCCCTCCCTCTTTCCCGCCGTAAATTCGACAACGCAAGACAAACGACGAGCGCAGGAACGGAAGGCCGGTTAACAATAACTCGGCGAGCGCGGACAAGCGCGGGCGCCCGCTTGCACGGACGCGCAAAATGCAACTGCGAGCGGAATTCACGCGGACCGCGGTAGTGGCTATGCACATGCTTCTGTAGCCAAGCACGTGCTATCGGTGAACGTAGGTATGTGTATGCGCGCGCGCAATTGCGACCGGACAGTAGAGATGGGCTCGAGCCCTTCGCAAGCAGTTATGACAAGACACGCCGCGTTTTACGAAAGAAAGTTGTAATTCCAAAATCGTTGTCGTTTCGAATTGGAGACGCGAGACCTCGGTATGAAGTCTGGCGTCTCCAATGCGAAAGGTGCGAGAACTGATCTGGAAAAATGGCTCTTGATATCGTACCGCGATTAGATGCAAAAAAAAAAAAAAAATTGGAAACTAGCATCATTTTCTCACAAAGGCAGATACTCGAAAAGCTAAAAGGCACGCCGATTTTGAACAACAAACTCGCGGCCTAGCGAGTTAATGAATTTTAATTAATTCGATCCCATCCCTAGCAGTGGAGCGTGTGTGCGCGTGGATAATGCACACGTACACGCGATTTTGGGATCTCGCGCCCCCTAACAAAATCGGAACGGAAGAGAGAAAGAGAGTTCGCGACTACACCGGAACGAATGATTCGTATCACCGGACGATAACGAGGGTACGTTTTACAACTTTACACACGAGGCCCAGCCGACGGATTATCGCGGATCGTCGGGTGTTATAAACACTCTGAAATGTTAATAATGATCGCAGCGGATTAATCTTTAAAATGTTTGTATACCATGGATTAAAAGTGCGATTTTATGCGCTAGAAAAACCGGCTGTGTGTACCTCGCACAAATTTTCGCGATTCCCAGCATCGCGTTGAATAAATCAAATCACGTAGCAATCAATTAAACAAACATTCGTTTGAAAGGTTGCACGCATAGCTAATTATCGCGTAATTTAATTAATCTTTAATCTTAATTGCAAAGACAGGTTCTTTGTTAGAATCCGTGGAATCAATTTTTTTGCGAATTAAAATACATTAAAAAAAAAGAAAAAAAGGAATCGTTTACATGTTACACAGAGATCGAAAGGGATTCATCAAAAGTTTAATTAAATAATGAAATTACGTTATTTATCTCTCGCTAAAATTTATTGAAGAAAAATTTAGCAACGAGCGGAGATGACGAGAATATCCGTTATTAAACTAATTCTCTTTTATTCTCCGAACGTGCTGTATTTTGTATCTCATTATTCGCGCATCAAAGTCATTTATATTCTTGAGAATTAAACAAGCCTGATGGAAATACACCCTGATTCCTTCATTACGCAACCTCGACGTTCCTCGGTAAAAGCTTTCAGGATCTGGTAATTAATCTCTGTTGTACCACGAGCGGTCGGTCCATTTTTATCTTTATCGTCTAGAAACAGTATTTTATTCGTCTTTCCTCCCCCCCCCCCCCCACGTCGCCGCGCGCAATCATTGTTGTTGTTTTCCCATTTTCCTTCGTGAATATCGTAAAAAGCACAGCGAGCCGCCGTAGGTACGGAGGGCGATTAATTTTACGAGGCGAACGACGCGGAACAGGGAGCGAGTGCATAAAGTACGATTCAATTGCGCGTCGCCGAGGAATCGCGGCCCGCGTGGGCTCAGGATGTATGGGATTTCTACTTCCGTAACATCCGGCATGAAGCGACGAACGCCCAGCGAGGCGCTTACGAAACGTTGTTACGTGTGTCTGCGCGTACACTCGAGCGACGAATAAGATTCTTTCGAGAAATAAATCTAAGAAGTATAAATCTCGAATAAGATTTCCCCCTTTACCTCCGCTGGATGGAATAATCGATTTTCACGTCATCTTTATGCTATCGATACACTGAGAGAAATCGTTTGGTAAGATCAACTAATGTTTGGTTGAATAGTGATCAAATGAATTTTGTAGTTACTGGTACCAAAAACACTTAGTTACATTTAACAAAACTTCTCGTAATTTGTTGTACGAAAAGAATTATTTGGTTAAGGCTACAAATTGTTTGATTAAAACAACTATATTTAGTAATTGTAACTATAAAATTCATTTGATGACTATTTAATCAAACGTTAGTTGATTTTACCAAACATTTTTCTCAGTTATACAGCATCACGTTCGACAAGCTTATTCGACAAGACGCCATGAAAAGTGGCAATTTGTTCGGATTGTACAACAAATTAATATGTTTCAAATAAAGAGCTTATAAAAATCTTATAAATTTATATAAGATCCTTATTCAGATTTTATTAAAACTTATTAAGTCCAATTTATGTGATTTAACTAACTCTTAATAAATTTTTAATATGGGATGAGGATTTAATATATAGTCCTAATGATGCATCTTAATTAATGAGAGATAATCATTTTTCTGTATACAGGAAAAAAGAAAAATATAATTAAGCCAACTAATGCGACAAAATTATTTATTAAGTCACAATTTCTGTGCGAAACTTTTCAATACATTTAAAATATTGTTCAAACAATATTTTATGTGAGATAAATTTTTTATATATCTCACACAGAGATATATACAAAATTTATCAAGACTGAGTATGAATAGACCTAAAAAAATTTCACACAAAGACGTCAAAGTACTATACACAACTTAATTTGGTTCTTTATGTAGTCCAAATTAAATCTTTAGACGGTTTCAATAAAACAAAAACCCTTATTAAAATTTTTTTAGTACTTTATTAAGTTTTAATAAAACATATATTAAATTATACTAATCTCATACTAAATCCTTATTAAATTTTATTAGATCTTTTTTCGGGGAAAGTCGCGGACGTGATGCATATGAATTTCCAATTATCCAAACTCCGAAGAACGTCCGATTCGTTCATTTCGCAAGAAGCTGTTGTTCTTCCATTAAGGAATTTTTCGAGCGTTATAGTTTACAGCCGATAATTAACCGAACGTACGAACGCGCGGAATAATCTCCGACATGCGACAAAATAAGAACTCCAGCGTTTTTATACCGTTGGCGAAATGTAGTTTCCGCGTTTTTCGAACAATAGCGGTACACACGCTTACAGCAAAATCCGAATGCGCGTGTGTGTGCGCACGGTCGAACGAGATATTATTGACGAATTAATTACGGATATGCGTGTGTACGATGGTACCGGCCGGCACGGTGCATTCCCCTACACGCGTGTGTACCGCGCGAATATTAAAAACAATGATTCGTCGAGCGAACCATGCGAGCGTTATAATTCATAATTAGGACCGCGCGGTTTTTCGACGGAAATTCAATTTCCGGATTTACGAGTGAAAATTGGATGTTTTCAAAGAGAAAAAGGACGAAGCGATGAAAGCGACGTCAAATGCTGCACGCACGATACACATATTTTTTTTTCCTTTTTTTTCCTCCTTTTTCGAGGGATTGCATTCGCCTTGGGCGTTCGCGCTTTTGAACATTCATCTCGTTAGCACAAGAGCATAAAACCGCACTCGGATAAGACAGTCGACAGTGCGGCCCAGAAAAGCTTGAACGTTGGAAATACCGTCTCGCCCAGAAATAGGTTAAATGCGTCAGTAAAACGTTCCTTTGTCGGTCGGAAATTCGAATCTGTAAAGCTTGTAAAGCGGCTCGGTGGGGTGATTTCGCGGAAGCGACGTCGGAAAGGGAGCACAAAGGACCGTATACTTTCTTATAGCGGCATAAATGGCAATTACGGTTATCTCTCCCACTTGCTCGATGCGTGCAATTCTCTAACGCGCTATACGACCGAGAATGCGTAACGGTCGCATGAGTTTCCGACTGAATCTCCGTGATTACAAAATCGATGAGCGCAAACAGAAAGGCACAGGAAGAGTATTAAACCAAAGGTTAAATACCATTTCGAGATTATGCGACTTTAAACGAAGGCTTTTATTTTGCGACAAACATTTAAAAGATTTAAATACATAATGCGATTGTTTTTTAATCATTATTACTTGTTATTTAGAATCTTTTTAAACGAGTAGATATAAATTAGAAGAGAGAAATTTTGTTATTACTTTTTCTTTCTTCTTCTTGATTGATAAATTTTATTTTCTGTCAAACGCAAACAATATAGGAAGAAATATCGCTCCGATCAACAAATTCTTTTCCAACGTCAAACGTGGAAGGCTTCCTTACAGTTAACAGTTTAGCAGCTAATAAAGCTAACTGCGTAACGTCTATCTAGACACTTTACATAAACGGAAAGCGTAGTGGAACGCAATCTGGCAATCTCGCGAGATCATGAAGATCGTGTGTAGGGAGAGAAGATTTTTCTCAGTCATGCGTTATCAAGACAGCTAACAAGGGATATGCAAATGAAGCATTTTTCGCGGCAGCTCGGTGGTCCGCGGGGTCGAGAGATGTGCGACGGGATCCCGACATTGAATAATTTTGCGCACTTTTATGCAGAATATAACGCACCCCTTTGCAAATCTCACGCTCGCACTCGAGGAACAATGAATCACGCGTGCGAAGCGAACGTGGAGGCCTACACTGTGTATACGTACTCGCGTACAGATGTATGTACATATATAGTATATACGCCGTGATTGCTATGAGAAGCACGTATCGCAGCCGAAACTTGAAAATTCTTACGGGGGAGAAAAACGAGAGCGAGCGGGCGGTATTACGCCTGACGAACTGAAGAAATATCCGCCCGGCGAAATGAATCGCGGACGCCTGAACGCGCGTACGTGACGCCATCAGCTGAATGCATCCGCGAGACGTCGCGAGACTATTCCCGTCATCGGGAGTAACGTCGAAGGTACAACGCCGAGGGCGCACGCCGCGCCGGTCCATCCGCGTGCGGCTGTTCCCGTTCGCCTCGGGAAAAGAGAATGCTCGAGGCGGCGAGAAATTTAAACAAGAGTAAATTTTAATGAGATTATCCCGAAACGCGTACGCGGGGATAAGAACAAGGGACTGCAACGGGGGCACGCGAAGGGCACTCCGGTTAACGCTTCGCGACTCAGCTTCTCGGCTTGGAGTACTCAAGATTTTACGCCGTCAATTCGGAGAATAGTAACTATTCCAGGCTACTTTTCTTTGCGCTCTTCTCGCGTCCGGCGAAAAATCTCTTAAGGGGGAAGGGGGGGGGGTCGTATAATCGGCCGAAAAAAAGCTGATTTTCATAAATTTTTTTGCGGCACAAAACTTTTAATGAACTGTCCGTAACTTTCCTCACATGTTTCTTATAATTCGTAGATGTAGAAAAAATTTTTTAAAGCCAAATTAGTTCAAATGTGACGCTCGCTCTCCAAGTTCTGGTTTTCGAGGGAGTCAAATGGCGTACAATGCAGTATGTTTTTATCTCATCCCGCAATAAAAAAATCGAACAAATCTGTCTTTTTGATAAAATTGCACACCGGAAGAACCGAGATCCGATAGTAAAAAGTACTAAAATAAAAATTCTACGCAGTTTTGAAAAAAATGGTCAATTTTTCGCATAAAATTTTCATTTTTATCACGTGAAAAAAATAGTTTGAACAGTTATTCTTGCAAGTTTTATAGGTACAACCCGGTGGAGAATTTTGTGAAAAATGAAACATGCACCATCTCAGCTATATTGATCAAATATTTTTTGAGTTATATTGCACGCCGCGCGCCGTTTTGAAAGATGTAATTTCGAGAAAAACGCGTCCAAAGTTTGAAACGCGCGTGACTATCTCTTGGACGCACACGTATGAATTTGTCTATAGGATCGTTAATATATGAAGACTTAAAATTTGAATTCTTGAAATGTTTCGATACATATATATGCAATAAAAAAAAAATCGATTTTTAAATGACCTTCTCCCCTTAACTCGACTGCCCGTCAATGCGCGTTCTCGCGGCGACGAGAATTAATTAGTTCGCTTTACAAGACGCTGAAAATTTCGCATTTTACGTCGCAACGTCGAGTATCGAATACATATTTTCAACTTTTAGTAGCGATACGGATATTGAAATACAATCGATACCCGCAGGGGGACTCACGACTCACGAGGTAGCGTCTAGTAGTTCATACATAACAGAATTTTACTTTCAATATCAAGGATACCAGCCCTTCTTCTAAATATTAATGTCGATATTGAATCGTAGAGTCAATCCCGTTGGTACGATTTGTACGCTTTCGCCTCGAGCGATACTTTTGATGCTCCGATAATATCGGAGCGGTCGTTAACAACGCCGAATATCGATATCCCGATGGTATGGCTATACGCTAAGCATATCCCCGGGCGCGAAAGCGGCACTTTAATAACGATCTACTTGCTTAACAAACACAAATATGCCGAACCGGAGTGTTCGACAGAACGGGCTGCGTCGGCCTATGTAAATTCTAAATCCCCCAGGCCGATCGCCCGTTCTGTAAGCAGCGCACACGAAATCATGCACCGCGTACATGTCACTTTCTCGCCGCCTGCCGCTTTGGAAAGTATCGATGTTCCCGCGGCGGCGGCGCCGATGCACCGCGGACATCCATCTCTAGGTGTGAAACCGCGCTCTAATTACAGGGCCGCCCGCTTTCTCGCGCACACACACACACACACGCACGATGAACGCGGATGCGGCGGCCGGCGCGGCGGTACGCCGACCGACGTACGTGTCTGTACGCGATGTGGCGGCGGATAACGCGGTGGATTCCGCGTGCGAGTATTCCGCTGCCGTGTGCGAGAGCGCGAATGCGCCCCTTCCCTCCCACCTGCGGGGGCAGTCGCGATTAAGCGGAGCTAATTGAAGGGCGCGCCCGCGTTTGCATTACGCTGGTCGGTCGGTGGCTACCGATCCGCGATTAAATTCGCCCCGGCAATTCATGATCCGGCGTTTTAACTCGCAATATCGACGATGCCTCTGTGGCCACGACCACTTGCTCCCTGTAACCATAGAACACGCGAAAGCCCGCCTCTCTCTCTCTCTCTCTCTCTCTCTCGTTCTCTCCTCGACTATCCCGAAGGACGTCTCGTCTCCATCAGGTACCTTGTCGGGAACCTCTCGAAGGAACAAAGCGAGGGCGCACGTGACCGTCATAAGATAGTACCTCGACGAGAAGCTGAACGGAGCAACATCGACTCTGCGATCGACACCGTCTCGAGCGGTTCCTTCTCGTGTTTATTTACGAAGACGCCTTGGCGCGAGGCGCGGAAATTCTACTATAGAAATACGCGTGCAAAATCGAATTGGTATTCCGCTCCCTATTCTCTCACCTCGCGCAGCGCGATCGTCTGGTTAATCTGGAATGCTCCTTTTGGAATTATTAAATATTTAATCCGTTCCAAACTAATCGCAATCAAGTGAGGGTCAATGAGGAGGGACGAACCAATCTGTTTCGAGACGGGAAAAAAAATAATAAAAACAAAAATCATTCTCTCCGTTGATTTTTTTTCCCCGCAGAGTAATTCCTTGTAGTTTGAAAGTTTAATAACCAGCACTATTCCGGACCTTGATCTTTCTCTCGGGATGAAACGACGCAATCTGCATCCGCACCAAGTTTTGAGTGTTAACAAACGTTGGGACTGATTTCGGGTAACGCGGAGCTTTCCCCGAGCATCGCGGAAATCCGAGGTCAGAAGGGCAAAAGGTTGCGGCTTGCACGCTTGATACACGAAAGTTCTTCTCCCGCTGAGCGACATTACGAAACTCCGTAAAGCAGATTTAGACTCCGGTCTCGACAGAGACAAAAAAAAAACACGGGACTCAGAGAATGACGGGGGAATATCAAGCTGGCGAGAGCCGGCGCGGCGCGGCGCGGCGCAGCGCGCCAGGGCTTCTGATTCTTTGAGGTTTAAGAATTAGTTTAATACAAGATTCACGAACGCGCGCGCCCGCGCGTTCGCCGATCCCCGTTGCGCACTGTTCGCGGCACTGTTTCTACGTCTTTCGCTTCCTTTTCACAAGCAGGAATATCTTCGTGAAATAATTGTGAATATTCCGGAGGACTCCGGCGAGAGACACTCTCTCTCTCTCTTTCTCTCTCTGCGGTGCGCGCAAGAAAGTTAATGGATGCAGTGAGATAGCATCTACGCGATAAGATTAAATTAAATTGTCGAGGTCATCGCTTCGACAGCACTCTATATTTTTTACGCATTACAAAGCGCTGCCAAACCGATAATCATTGTATTTTTGTATTATAATACGAAATTGCTATCCGTCGAACCCGTGTTTCCAGTAATTTGGCTTAATTCGATCGTACAGCCGCGCCATCCCATTATCCTTTCTCTGTAGAAGTTATTTAAAAGTAAAAGTATTATATTAGATGTAATTTTTCTTTGTCAAGGCCCATTAACGTAATCTTCAGAATTTCGCTACAAGCATAACACTTGAAAGTAATTACATAATTTATGAGCGTGTGCATAAAAAATATTGAAATATTGTCCCCTAAATTCTTTTTTTCATTCAGCGTCGGACACGTAAAATATATAATTGAACAAAAAAGCCCATATTATTACACTTGATGTACATTAGAAATGTGTGCCTGATAATTTAGAGTCAAAATTGTTTTTGAATTTATTTTACGCTTATTTATTGCCGTGTGAATTATATGTAGAAGATAATATCTCAATTTGATTCGTCTAGTACTTTGAGTGAAATTTATGTTGTCCTAACTATCAGTAAATTTAGAAGATGTATGTAAGCACGTCTCTCTTTCGCTCTCTTTCTCTCTGTCTCTCTTCATCCTGCCGCAAATACGAGCCAACACAAACGAATATTTGTTCCGAGGGGTAAACCGCCGGGGAATTGTAGTGTACAAGATCGAGGAATTAGTAGGAATTAACTCGGCATTAAGTGTTGTTGGAATGTAATATTGCTTGTTTAATGTACTAATCTCTGCTTAAGTCGTTAGCTCATTTTCAGCTAACAGTTTACTCCTCATATTTTGTGACTTTCTCGATTTCGCAAGAGATACTTTTGCGAGGGAAACAATCTCTCCATCACGATTACAATATTTGACGATTATAAAGATCGCGTAAAATATATCCTAAATATTATATTTTACAGTGTTTTATGAATTAGGAGATAAAGCGCCACATATATCCATTTATTAGATATCGCCTAACAGCGAGTAATAGATACACTTAAAGGATGATGCTTATTATACCTCCGTGTAAAACTTTGATAGTTTGAGTTCGAGTTATCGTTTTTGTTAATACCGGAAGGAGAACGGAGGACATAGGAAATTCCCACGTTCGCAAAGTTAGGTAATCCAAGTCTCATCGTGACTTCATTTGCAGCGCGTCGAGATGGTAGTTGAATTATTGTCGTTATCTCGAGAGCCGAGAATATGTTTTCGTGTAAAATCGAAAATCAACGCTCGCCAACTCTCCCGGAAAAGACGGGATAACAATAATATCGCGCGGTTGTATCGAACGGTAGGTGCGAAATTTGTTCAATTTATTCAGATCTAATTGCATTGTGTAATCGCGAGATTATTATTAAATCGAACCTCGGATTAATTATGATGCGCGCGATCAGTATCAGTATCCGATTTCTCTACACAATCGCGCGAGAGGAAGTACAATTAAATTCCTTAAAACGATGGGAATAGGGCAAACCTTTACCACGAAATAACCGAAATCGATACAGTTTTATTACGAGGGAGTTTAAAAATTCTATGAAAATAGCAAACGTATACCCAACGATTGAATTTTACATAATATCGTAAAAATTCATTGTTTTCAAATTCGGCATATATAATTAACGGACACGAGCATTTGGCGCCTCTGTATTTATTTAACTGCTAAACATGGTTGTCAGGCTCAGAGTTTTGGTAGAATTTTTAAGTAATCCGTCGTAAATACTTTACGCGGATAAAGAAGAGCTGCTGGATCAGATTACTGAATTTCGCGCTCGAAATGGTTGCTTAATTTTACCGGCATGTTGTGCGCGTCCAACGAGAATAAACTTTTCATACTGTCGCATTTTGAGAGCGTGTGAATACCTGCGATTGTACGGTTTCACCGGGACAACGTTTCGCAGCGTGCGGTTAAAAAAATTAAAGCCGAGGAGAATTATTCTGCGCGATATTCGGAATCGCGAATAAATTTTTATCAATAAATGATATCTTGGAACGAAAAGGAATGGCGTCGTTTAGTTACGGCTTGTTCGAAACGATTTCTATATCCGCGCGCACAACATTTGCTTCTTTGTGCTTGCAGGCTGCAATATGGTATTGGTCGTTCCAAGATATTGATATACCAGGTGTTCCACAACACAGATAAAATTGTAATAAGATTACACCCTCCGACGAGCATAGAACCGGCTTTTTTCGAAATAAAAATTTATATCAAGATCAAAAAGAAAAAAATGCATACCAATCAAGCGCGAATGGAGAGATATCGTGTTCCTAAAAATCAATATAAGAAATTATATGTAATTGAAATTAGAAGTTAAATAAACGGACAGACTTTCGCTCTCTTTCGGTCGAACAAATGCTTGGCAACAAAGAATAAAGAATTGTAAAATAGAATTACGTCTTTTTGAACAACTTTTCTCTCTCCGGGAGAGGAAAGGGGGAGGGGGAGGAAGAAGTAACTCTGAATAAAGGAGGAAATTCAATGTGAAAATATCACCTCGTCACTTTTCGCACACTTTTTACCAAGCACCGTGCGTATCTCGCATAAACAAATCTCGGCATTGCGTTTAGCGCCTAAATATAGTTCGGCCACAAACACTCGCGTATCGAGAGATCGCGCATCAGACGGACGTCTTCGCGTGCGCTTTCGCGGACGTTCGCAATGCAACTGCGGCAGCGGAATACGCGGCGCTGCAACGTGCACCGCTCCAACGTGTACGCATGTGTATATGTGTACGAGCGTGCGTGCGTGCGTGTGTGTGTGTGTGTGTGTGTGTGTGTGTATCCGTATCCGCGCTGTGTGCGTAAGAGCTGTGTGTGTTTTTTGCGCGTGTATTTTTGCGCGTGAGTCCACATCCCGTGTGTATGGGCGAGCGAGCGAACATCAGGACGAGAAACGCGCGCGACAGATGCGTCCCCAATTTCACCGCGGAAAAACTTGACGCTGCCCCTTTACGATCTCACTCGAGGTACGCGCGTCGATTCGAAATGCAGATCGCCTGAGATGTCGTCGCGTGTCGTGAAGTTAACTCCGCCTCGCGCTTGCAACGGGAAAAATATTGAGAACACAGCGGGATGGAAAAAAAAATCCACGGAAATCGTGACCCTCCCCCCGCGAGGGGAGGATACCGATTCGCGCGGAAATATTTCGCGAATAACGCCGAGATTTGACGGCGAAATTTTAATTACGTTTTCTCGCCACCGGGGCGGGAAAGTTTGCGTTTAATTAACATTTTTGTCCGTACGGATATAATTAAATACGACTCGGGACCGAGTTTGAGTAACTCGATAATGTTTTCAATTCGCAATACGCATATAATCGAAATATTCTTCCGGGGAGTCGGTAAAAGTTAATTATAACTATCAATGTTTCTAATTTAGCTCGATTTTTCTCAAGGTCGATATGAGCAAAGTTCAGGCGGAAAACTCATTTCCGCCGTCCGGTCGCTCGGAAATGTTCAAAATAATGATAAAATCATACTTGACAAATTTTGTAAATATTACTAGACCGTGAGAGAGAGAGAGAGAGAGAGAGAGAGAGAGAGAGAGAGAGAGAGAGAGAGATACGGTGTACATGTAATTTTATATCCTACATTATTTGTATTACAACTTACATTTCATACTCTTTTTTTGTTTTTAATATCACGTTCTTTGAGGATAGTCAAAATAAAAATCGATACAAATAAATACAAATGAAACGTAACAAAGATAACGTTCGAATTTTTTCATTATTTTTTGCAAGTTTTTCACACGATAATAGATTTTGTATACCAATATAATTCACGTGCTGAACAAGAATAGAAAAATAACGTGACAATTTTTCACGATTATACCGTGATGGTGCTCGAAAATTTGCTCACGAGTAAAAATAATCACCCGGATAACGCAATACATTATCGTCAGTGCGTTGTTATTGTTACCGGTACGGTACGAAAGGAGAGACGAAGTGCAGATGCAACCTCGTGATTTCAGTCGGGGTGGCCGACAATTTTTCCATCCATTTTCGTCCGCCCCGAAATCGTGAAATACTGCGGGCTGATGGATTTCGAAGAAAACAGAGGAAATATACGGTCCAAGAGATATCCGTCGACACGACGACGCGACGACAGAAATGTCGGCGAAATGTGGATATAATGTCGCGCGATTCCAACTGAAAGCCAATTACGAAAGCCGGTGTAAAATAATTCAGACCCGGTAATTTGACCTTCCGTTCCGTAAAAGTCATTTTGTCGGAACTTCCCTTCTTGAACTTCCAGCTGAATCCTCAGTGCTTTAATTGATCCAACTTTTGGCGCTCTTGCGCATATTATCCAGCTTTTTAATTGACATAAATTTGAGAATATGTATCGTAACGTAAAAACTATGTGGTTTTCTGTCAATTAACTGTTCAGCATTGTTACAAAGATAACTATTAATGCGTATTTCAATAAATAAATTCAAATTGTTCAAAATGTCACGAGCGATTCTTTATGAAATATCGTTCATTTCTTTCAGACTTAAAATTAACGTTTGCTTTGCATTGCTGGTCATAGAACAAATCTTGCTGTATCAACAAGTTAATATATATTATTACCAAAGAAACATTTACATAGAAAATAATTAATGTTATAAAAATATATAAACAAATGTAAATTGAAAAAAAGCAAAGCGTTTCAAATAAGACTTGATTTTTGGTCATTACATGGGAAAAGTTCCAAATATTTACAACCGTGTATCTTTATTCACGGGGCAAAATATTTCACGTACGGACATTTCATGCTCTTCGCACAGAAAATGACGGAACGAAGAAGTTGAAGCGGACGTATGAAACGAATTATTAATCAGATATCGTAAAGAAGCTGTCGTAAAAAGCGTGTCAAGGAGAAACTTGTGCATGTTGATATTCCATGCAGGTCCAATTCTTCGCGCGAACGACACGTGTACGTTGCAGGTAATGAATTCAAAGTACAGTGTGCAGCCCCGGACTGCACCCCGCAAATGCAACAGCACTACCTAAACTTGCGAGTTAAGAGTAGAAAATTTTTACCGCCCGTACGCCTACATATCTACGTTAAACAAGCCCCGATATACATATTTCTCGTATTTCTTATGCGTTCCTTTATACGCTTCCGGAAATGTGTTTCGTGAAGTTCGTGTCTGGTATCAACGCGAGATCGGGAAACGTGTAAACTGTAAGTCTGCAGGGTGCACCGAACACGTGAATGCAATATTTAAGTCGAGAGCACGGGTACGAATTCGGGAATGGCACAGCCCGCGCTCGTTGGCGCCCGCCGTGCGACTGCCGCCGCCGCGCCGCCACCGCCGTCGACGAATAATCGGCGGGACGAGCTGCACGCTTCTGCTGCGATCGTATTCGCGAGTAGAAACACGGATGGAACATGCGAATGTATGTATGTACGTACGTACCCGCGGCGCGGCGCGGCGCGGCGCGGTGCGCGGCGTGGCGAAGGCGCGGCACGGCACGAGCTAATCCGCGAATGTGTTCGCATTGTAGAAAAGCAATGCATCACTCCGGATAATAAGCAAATCGAAACGGGACGGCGCGGCGCGGAGGCGAGGCTGCATTATATTGTACGTATTTAATGCGGTATCGCGCCGAGAAAAATCTCCCGCTCTTGTCCGCGCGCGGCCGCACGACGAGAGTAACAGATTATTATGGAGGATATTTCATAGAAATTTTACCTTGTACACAAATTAACTTGTTTTACATTTTTACGTCAAATGCGAAATCCCGTACTTTCTCTTGATCCGAACTGTTCGAATCGTTCGAGCTCGTTACAGAATTGATTTGCAAAAACGTATCGTTATGCATCGTAACGCGTCGGTTAAGTTGCCAAAAAAAAAATTAATATTATTTCTCGACAACGCGTTCGGTATGGTGCATGAAGGAATTATTTCATTTAATTAACTTTTTAATTAAAATATGATTTAATCGCGTATGAGGATGACGGGTAAACGGTTAACATTATCTTGATCATAATTAAATTAGTAAATACGCTTGTATTTAACGTCTGCTTCTGAAGACGTGATATGAATTTGATATTTCTTATAATTAAAACTCGCGTGAATTCGAAATATTATTTTGGTACTCGGTCAAGGATGACAGAATGTTACGCCAACGATGAGTTAAATACTTCGAACGGCGTGGCGACATGAAAATAGCGTCATATTGACGTCGAAAGGCTATTAGTGGTAGTTGATTTTAATTATTTTCCATTATAAAAGAATTATTGGAAAGCCATAACGTACAACGTGCATTATCAAGTCATCGTTTTAAGCTGAAATAGCGGAGGCGTGCGAATAAATAAATAAATATATAAATAAATATATATATATATATATATATATATATATATATATATATATATATATATACACACAAGGTGATTATTAATGACTGTTTCCATGTTTTACTATAGGAGCATGATTTACCGACGGATACGTATTGCTAACATATTATTATATTAGAAATTACAAATGCGTGCTTCTATGATAAAAAGGAAGAACAGTCATTAATAATCACCCTGTATATATATATAGCTTTAAACATATACATTTATTTTTCCTACAAGACCGCTAATGAAAGTGGATAGAACTGTAATGTGATATTTCATATAAACGTTACGTAGAAAGAAAATAACTTCTGATCTGAGCGCCGCACTCATATCGCGAGCACTCTCCAGTTCACTTTAATTCTCCCCACGTCTCTCTTTTCGAGACGGAAATTCCGCGGAAGAAAAATGAACTCGCGTGATAGAAACGAAAAGGAAAGGGAGATGTATAATTCCTTGTAACTTTTTCTAACAATTTCACCTGAAAACGCGCATCGTACATACACAAATTCATTAATTTTTTTCACAGTAAAAGAGAAAGAGAGAGAGAGAGAGAGAAGAGAGAAAGGAAGGGAGGCGGTTAAAGACTCTCGCAAACGATGCGAAATGCCGGAAATTACCCGAGTAACACCTGCAACGAACTCAAGCGGGACTCTAATGAAAGTTTACAAAAAGAAAATGACAGGGAAGTATTCCTGCGGCGTATTTTAGTTAATTAAGAATGGCTCCGGCTCCTGTCCCCTTCTTCCTTTCTCTCTTTCTTCCACCTTCGTCTTCCACCTCCGTCTTCTTCTTCTTTTTCCTCCTTCTCGCCCAGAGTCCCATTTATATTCTTTTCGCGTTCTCTTCATTCAGCGGCCAGTAATTTCGGCGCACGCTCGACGTGTGGACACGCGTAATAATAATAACGGCGGACCAACATGAGCAATGGTGCCGGACGCAATTGATTTACGAGGAGATAATTCAACGGGAGACTCGCGAAATAAGAGGGCGGTTGGTTGGATCGAATAAGTTAAGCAAGCGTTGCGGAAGAATGAAGGATAATAACTTCTGAATAATGGCCATTCCGCCCTCTACGATTTCACTCTTTATCTCCGTCATTTCGACTCTATTCCAGCAAGAACAGAATTCTAAAGCTTACGTCTTGTGCAAAGCGCTGAAAATGCAAGCAGATTAAATCACGTTGTACTAACAATAAGATACTACCTCCAAATAACGCGAATTTAACGTTCTCGTAATTTAAAAAAAAAAAGAAAAAAAAAGTAAGAGCACGATTAATGCGAAGAAGGCGGTACATACGTGATTTATGTTATATTACTTTCCCGCCTATCAACACCCAAATAAATCACTTTTAAATCTATTGATTATAATAAGGTCTGTGGAGAGTTTTAAACGGATTTGAAAATCTTTTTTTAATTTTGAAGTAAAAAATTTTTCGATAACTGCTGCATTTTGCATTGCATTTTGAGGTGCAAAATATAAAAGTTTAATTTGATTCATGATTATGATCTACAATAATCCTTTGGTACCTACATACGTTCTAAAACTAAGATTAGAATAGGAAAATTTCGACTTGGGTTGGTTAAAAATTTTTTTTTTTCAAAAAAATTTGAATTTTTTTTTAGTCTACTTGTTATCCTCAGCGCACGCACGCGTGTGTTTAATTAAAACAGTGCACTTTGTTTATAAGAATAATACGACAGCAAAAAGTCATGCCTCACGTTAGCTTCTGAATTATGATTTGAAAGATTTAAGAAAGGATTAAACATTGAAACAATTATGCCGAAGCTCTTACTGTTTTCCATTCATGTTCTCTTTTGCCGCCTCTTGTCTCAACCCTTCCTGCGGGGAAACAGTAAAATAAAGTAGAGTTCTCTCAACGCGCGCTTAACGACGTTTAAAGCTAAGTGCCACGCAATTTGGCTATAATAAAGGCTTTAAGCTCCGCGAGATCTTTGTCTGCATCGCAAAAAGTAATAAAAGTAATAAATGACGAGAAATACTAAGTTTCACGTTACGACTCCTATATTTTCGTAGAATATGTTCAGCATTGATCGCGCTGTTAAACTCGATATTACATTTGGCTATTAAATCGAAACAATGTGCCATTTTGTTTTTAGTTTACACGTACCTACGCGCAACGTCATTTATATGTAAATGACGTTTTGTCTGTTATATCGTATACGCGCGTGTGTAATCTTAATTAAGAAATCATATTGCAATAAATATATCGTAATCTCTTTACGCAGAAATTTTTTAACACTAATAAACGGATCGCGGCGTTGTTTCGAGGCCAAAATAAAAGCCGCGTTGCTTCCAATCGGCGCAAGCACGCCAATCGTTTTAATAATAATCCGACCAATGCACCAGCAGACATTACTGACGAATTGAATTATCGACTAATATGCGGCTCAACTCATCAACAAATTGATGGGAACAAAAGAACCATCGACAACACACAACGCCACCCTTCCGCCAACGTAAAATATTGCTGTAGTAACCCCAATGAACAGCTGGGAATGGCCAAAACTTCAGTCTCGTTTATTCCTGTTTGAGTTTGAGAGCGGTAGTAAAAAAAAATAAAATAACCACGTTTTACGGCGTTAGAGTCACCTTCCTTGAATTATAGTGTCGTCGTATATCAGGTGTGCCGTCTTCATCAAGTAAACGTCACAGTCTGTTTCACGTCGAAATAATAAAAAAAACAGTGATATTACCGTGGAGAACTGAATAACAAGATCCGGCCATTTGACGCACTACATTTATCCTGAATTAAATATCCGCTTAAATGAAAATTAATTTCGTGCTGCTTTTAGAAAGAAAACTACACAACTTTGCGATTTTGCAGGTACAGACAATCAAAATTAGCGTCGCGCGACAACTTTATAATGTGGTATTTTATATATTTCATATAAAAAAAAGATATATATACTTAATAGAGATTGTGAATCCATTATTCGTGATGCTTTTGCAAACATTGGAATGTAATTGCGGGTCAGATCCCGCCTTTTCTGGCTGTCTCATCCGCGCGAAAAGACAAACGTGTGTGTATCTATTGAGAGAAAATCTATTCGATCCGCTAATGCGGACTTTCCCCATTTCGTTGACATAGCGACTATAGTGTAAAATGTATGAGCTCGCCGAGCCGAAAAGACCAAAAGACTAAAGACTCCCACTCCGCTAAATGGTCACTGTTTTTCTCAATTCTCAACAAATTGCCGTCATATTTTGCACGATCATCTTCGTTAGATTTATCCGGGCATCCATTTCGCCCCAAGTCGCTCCTTAAGAAATCGGCGGGATCCGGTAACGGCGAGGCACCGCAGTTATATATCGCTGGGAAGAGATGTATGTGCGTGTAAATGTATGTGAGCGGCACGAGAGTGGCTTTAAATCGCCTTTCGGCTCCTTCGATCATTTTTCCTCCCTGTTTCTGAGCGCGATGCACTTTACATTACTCTCCCTTCAATTCGATGTAGTTCGCACAAGCAAAGTTATTCACATACCGGGTGTTCAAATAAAACCGTTTGACATCTGACTGTTAAAATTAATTATCGTCAATATTAATAGAATCCAGGAATGGAGCCAATGCGAAATGCTACTATGTAATGCAAAAAGAGGAAGAGTGCTTTAATTTTTTAAAACCTTTTACCTTATTAAGAATGATAGCACATTTGACAAATAGGTTTCCTATTTAACAATTTGACTGATGTTTTATTATAACGTTATTTAATTTTGTATACACTAATATCCAATTTTTTATTTAATTTTACTTAAGTAATTCCTTTAAATTTACATTTTAATTTATTTGGATTTATTTTGAAAAAAATAATTTTTAAATTAAAACATTGATTTTTTCTATGATATTTTAAAGTTTGTTTAATGCTTAATCTTAGCTTCCCACACATGACGTACTCTATGCGATTTTATACATTGCTTTTTTATAATATAATGTGAAGACTAGAATTGAGATTAAAAAAAAAAATTAAATATTTATAAAACACTCATTTTTACGAATTTTTGTAACACAATTTAAAAAAAAAATTACGAGCTAACAAATATGCTTTCTGTTTAGAGATATAGCGTGTCAAAAAGTTGCAGAATTCCACAAACCCAAAGGTGGAGAAGAAGGTAACCAAAAATAAGTGTAGGAAGCTAGAATTGATTTTATAAAAATTTATTGAAAACACGATTTATTTATCTATCAATGTATTTCTGCCTCTAAATTTTCAAGATATGTGTATATAAAAAAGGACAGGTGGGCACTTCTTCGAATCGTGCATGATATGGGCCAATTTGCCGAACAGAACGATATTATCTTTAGCAACGAAGCATCACGCGTCGATGAGAGGGGCGCCGTTGATTCGCGTTCACGTTTCCGTTTACGGATTCCTCCAACCGTTGCTGATTCAATTTCTGTGAGGTCTGATACGCTCATGTAACACAGAAGTACATGTGTGTGCGTGTGTACAGTACATATCGAATTGTGGCGCGGTGGCGACAGTAAGCTGTCAAACGAGATTGCTTCCGGAACGTCGAACCGCTAGGATTTGTCTCCGAAAGATGAATATGATTTTTTTCCCCGAGACAGTGAAGTGCCGAGGGTCGTAAAGATTTCCTGCAAATATAACACGTGTCCGCATACTTTGAAATATCTTTAAGAGGGAAGATCTTTTAAAAACTTTTACCGGGCCATTCTCAAAATTTTACATTACATTTTTTTAAAAGAACAATTTTAAAACGATAATAAAAGTGATAGTCCAAAAACAATGGTGCGTGTGTTGTTTCAAAAAAATTTACTAGCTTGAATACTCTTGGTCAATAAATATTCATCTGTGCATTTCATCGAAATTTTAATCAAGCTTGCTGAAAAGTATCTACCTCGGTTACTCAGGTGAATAATATTTTTCTAAGATGCAATACGCGCCTAAGTAAAAAGTATTAATGTTACCTTAAGACAACGCAAACTATATCGAAAGAAAGACAGAAGCGGGAGAATGCTAATGTCTTTTCTCCGTTTCTCCACAACTTTTTATTTCAAGTCCTGCCACTTCTCGTCTTCGCCGAGACGTTTAAATAACGACGCACGTCGAGCGGGTAAAAGGTAGAGCCCGTCATGAGCGTCTTATAGGATACGTCAAACAGCGGCGAAATTTGACGGGACGAAGGAGGGGATGCGGCCTGCATTGAAAGAGAGATAGAGAGAGAGGGAGTGAAAGGACGTTGTAACGATAGCAATCTCAAAAATGTCGATCATACGCCACGCACCGTGTCAGCAATGTGTACCTCAGTTGACGAGAGCTCGACTGACAGGATGCACGTTAACAGCAATGGCAGCCGATCGATAAATTTCAGTCTCATGCAAAATTATGTAAATCTTTTTGTAACATATATATATATATATATATTGCTTTCCTTCCTTTTTCTGCTCATCACAATGTTGCGTCGCGTGTGCGCCAGTTTTAATAAAATATATACGTACATTGTGTATGCGCACACAGAGTGTTCCGTAAAGACCGTAACATTGCTCGAGGGTAGATTCCTGAGATCATTTTGAAACAAAAATCCTGGTATCAAAATGTGTTCATCCAAATGTTAGGTATGGCACAGTAAAGATATATGTATGCTAAATTAATATGAAAAATAAGAATCATACAAAAGAGCACATTTTATATACACATACATGACTTATTTATATATACAGTGCTTCTAAATATAATTCTTACTTTCGTGTGCGTATATATATATATATCTGCCGCACATACTGCTCGTCGCAGCATCGCTGATGGGCACAGGGAGGGAAAGGGAAGCGAGGAATTAATGTTCTGCATGTGCGCGAGCGCGCGCGCGCGCGAAAAGCTTCCCTCTCGCAGTTCGCGCTCATAGCCGTAAAAATATAATACGCTGTCCGTCGTAATGGCATCCTAGTGGGGGGTCCTAACACGACATCGATTAGTATCCATTAAACCCTTGCACCCCGACATATCGACGCCCGTGTATGCCGCACGTATGGCACAACGCGAGAGAGGTTGTCATGGTTTCGCGCTGGATGCTGGTCGATATATCAGGTATTGAAACCGATGCAATTTTCAGTAAGCTCAGATTTTCATGTCCCGAATAACGCAAAAATCATCTCCCCATTTATTTGCGGCGCAAACGATTTTTCCTTTCGCGTCCATAATTTATAGCATGGAATATCGTGCGTGCCGAAGCCTGTTTCAACATTTAGCTGCGCGACTACTGTTAACTGAAAGCTTCTACGTTATCGATCCTCGGAATATATCTACGATAAATTTCTTATTCTACTCGTATTGTTTAATTTAACGTTGTACATACATTGTGCGAAAAATCACGCATGTAGCAAATATAATGTATATATTTCTATATAAAAAGAATATTTCTAAAAATATAAATAAATGTTTTCCCAGAAACTGTGTGGCAATTGTGGCGTTTTCGCGTGCAGCTGCGCCATAAGAACGCACCTGTTTTCGCCGCAATATTATAATCCCTCAAAAGTTCGAGCGAAAATAATTTATAGTCAGTCCTAATCCCCTTGACGAAAAAGAACTCGCGTGAATAATCTGTTATTCAACGGCATATCTCATTTTTAATGGAAATAGATAAAATTTGAATTTTGAGTAAAAGTATGTTTTCACGAACTACACTGAGAGAAATCGTTTGAGAAATCGTAAGATCAACTAACGTTTGGTTGAATAGTGATCAAATGAATTTTGTAGTTATTGGTATCAAAAATTTAGTTACATTTAACACAACTTTTTATAATTTGTTGTATGAAATTAATTATTTGTTTAAATCTACACATTGGTTGAAAAAAACAATTGTATTGTTTTGACTAATTTGTAGCTTTAAACAAATAATTAATATATTTAGTAATTATAACTATAAAATTCATTTGATCACTATTCAACCAAACGTTAGTTGATTTTATCAAATATTTCTCTCAGTGTAATAATGATATAGAGGCCTAAACGCGCGATAATTATTATATATATACTTTTTAGTGTAAATATAAATAAAATATTCCAGAAAAGCGCAACTTAGTCAATCATTATGCACGGTAGACGAAGTCACGTTTACATACAATTTCAGTCCAGCGTAATGTCAATAGATACTTCGGTGTTCCGTGTTGATGTTGCTCAAAGCTTCCCCAGAAGTTTTCTCAATATCGGTAATTTATGCTGGTTCCTACTACCGGAGCCGTACTCCAGCGTTTCCATTCTAAGCCTAAAGTTAACAACATACGGCGAAGCCGGATTAATTATCGTAAGATTAACACACACACACACACACACACACACACACACACGTGCGTGCAGGGGCACACCTAAAATACACCGTAAGGATACTTTATCTCCCCGATTCGTCGCCGATCAACAATGCCACGGAGCGGGTTTTCAATAGCCGAATAACGGTGTCGTCCGGTCCGGTCGCACGTAAAGAAAGAGTTTCTTTGATTTATGATAACGCCGACACGTTGACTGATCCATAAATCACGCGGTGACACGTGACACTGATAGAATGCGAAGAGGAGGTTGGGCGTAACTTCCTCGTGAGAGAGCCCGCCGTCGTGTCCGGGCTGCACCTTATGCTTTCAATATGCAGCAAGGCTGGGCGCGCACACTGATGAAGCAAAACTATGCGAAACTCAAATGTTATTGCCTTATCATGTATTTTAATTGAAGGAAGACTCAATAAGAACAATAAAGTTTAATCGAGCACGTGCAACCAGTAAAGCAGTTTCTACTATAAACATGTTCTACTATGATTTGTAGCGAGCAATATACCGCAAACGCAAGCGTTATTTTAATATAATTTAGTAACGTGAAAAGGTTTCATAAATTTATATAATGGAGAAATAAGATTTATTAATTGTTAAACTGTTAAATAATCTTGTTCTCAGAGAATATCATCTTGTTATATAAGTTCTAATATTCGGTATATAAGTCAATAATTTTTTTCAAATTAGTATTCAATAGTTTTTAAAATAGAATAATTATGTTAATTCATACAAAATTAGATTTTTTTCATTATTTCATTATTAATTACCTATATTTTCATTAAAGCACGTCTACTTCTTATTGCAATTTTTTATCCAGAAAATCACCGTCAAATCTTTTATAATATTTTCGCATGCAATATAAAACAATCCGTAATTTTTTCATAATTTTCTTAATGTTTTGAGAAATATCCTATGCATCCTTAATCCTCAGCTGACACACTAGGTGTCGTACACCCGGGCTATTTTACAAAAATGCTTTATAAATCGTTTGCTTCTTCTCTTCTGAATATTTCGAATATATTCAACTTCTCGATTGTCGCACCTATTTAGTCTTTTTTTTTGACCTTCTAGCGTATCGATTAAAAAAAATTGTTCAAATTCTATGTATTAAGTACCGAGATATACGCAATTGAAAATGGACGGGTGACGTACACCCATGTGTGGCAAAACATCGAATCCAATATAGTGTCAGCTGAGGATTAAGAACAAATTCTGAGTAATAAAATACTATTTTTTAATTAAACTTTCCATCTTTACCATTGCATATTGTGCGAGTAGGTTCTCTTAATAACCTGCACCATTGCAGATTGTTCTCTGTCATATAAAAGACACACACACACACACACACACATATATACAACGGACGATTAAATATCATCGACGACGAATATTTCCGAGAGATTAATCCCGGAGCGTTGCAGTATAGTGGTAACGGAAATTTTCACGAAAGGACGTTTTTTTCCGTCGGAAATTTCCACGGTGGAGCGGGCCTTGTTACCGCGCGCGAAGCCGCTAGCAAAGTGAGCGTAATCGCGCGAGACGTGTTATCACTCGCAAATACGGGCAGTCCCGGCCCGGCGCCGATCCATCACGCGGTGATTGATGGAAAAGCGAAACCGTTAAACGCGCCAAATTACTTGGTTAATCGAGCAAAATGCACGACGCGCGCGCCCGCGCGCCCACCTCGGCGAATGACAAATGAGAGGTCCGTCGAATATCGACGTTTCCGTTGGGATCGCGCCGCGCGATTCCGCGCGCTCCATCCCGGACGAGACGAAACGGCGAACCGCCGCGCCGTTACAAGTTAATCCCGGTGTCAGCGATACGCGTTAATCAGTCCCCGGCGAGTGGAGCAACGGCGCGCGAACTCCATTCGACGGTGCGGTGGAGAGAACTCTGAGAATAACTAACGACGCGTCCGCGCGCGCAAGAAGACGGACCGGTGCACACGCTCGACCGGTGTGTGCAGGATTAACAAGCCAAATACGAACGGTAGATTTATTAATTTCTCCAGGCGAGAGGCAATCCGCACGCGGTCGCGGTCGCGTTGCTGCGCTTTGCAATGAGGCGTTAACTCGTCCCGGTGCATCAATCTCGCCTCGGATCTGCGCGGCGATAAGCGCAAGGGATTTAGAAGCGTTATCTTTCAAAGTGCATACCAACGGAGCGAGTTTATTAAATATATACACTGGAACACGTGCTTTCTCCCTGGCGTAGAGAAAATTATCAGCAATCTCTCTTATCTTTGATTACCTTCAGACAGCTCTCTCTCTCTCTCTCTCTCTCTCTCTCTCTCCCTCTCTCTCTAAGTGAGAGAAGTGAAGACGCAAAAAAAAATGAAATGTCAAACGACTTTAAATCGCAAATTGTGGCGTTTTATTTGTCGCGCTTTACATTCAAGATAGTAAAAGTGTACATTTTTGAAAAAAATGTTTAAACGTTGAAAAAAGTCAATGGTGACCATCGCGAAATCTGTCGCGAGATTAAGATCATGTAAATGCAGCCATCTGCATATCTATTTTCTTCGCGTGCGCGCGGGAAGTAATTTCTAGTTAAATTTACAGCACAAGGGGAACGCTAAATAACTCATCATTCTGATAGAGCTCATGCAGTTCACAGTTAAATTGCGTAAAACAAAGACGCCGGTGCAAAAAGCGCGAGAGACCTCGACATAATAAATACCGTTGTGCACACAGCATGCATGTGAAATATTTACACGCTCAGCACGACCGCGTGCGATATTAACTGCAGAAAAAAAAACACGGGTTCGCCGCGCGAAGGGGGTGGCCTTTATAAATATTTACGCAAAAACGGGAATTTGTCCAACCCACGTCCCGCGCCGACGTTTCTGTCATGCGAAGGAGCACGGGATCCCTGTATACAGCGCGTATGTGCACTTGGGCACATTCCGCGAGTACTACCGTCTCCGTGATCCGAATTAATTCCACTCCGACGTCCACCCTTTCCCCCTCGCCCCTTCACCCCCTCCTCCCTCATCCCGATCGTGGTCCTTGGACTTTTTCAGCATTTTTATATTCCTCGTGAACTCGGTCGCGACGGCAGGAGAGAAGAGGGAATGCGACGCGTAACGCGAGTCGTATTGCGAGTCAAATGGCGAAAACGACGAAATACCCGAATGGAGAAAATATCCGAAGAGCTGAAGGGGCGGGGGAGGGGGGGCAGAGGGAGGTTGCAAGTGCACGACGTCGTTGACGGCGTTCAATGGAAAGTCTACCCCACTGAAGACTAATGGCACAGCGAATGTCTGGTCGATAGCAACGGTTTAATATCGAAAAGCCAGCGCAGACATCGCACATGCTCCCAAGTCGGATTGAAAAAGGAAGGAAGAAAGAAAGAAAGAATGTAAAAGATAAGGCAAAAGACGAAAGAAGAACGTCAATTTGTTATCTGTTATTTGCGTCAGTAAATTGTGTCGGCTACACTCTTAAATTCTGCTCTCGCTGATGCGCGTTATTATTAACGCTATTGCAAGAAACGAAGAGGAAAATAATGAATGTCGAAAATGTCTATAATACAAGAGGGAGAAGAAAATATCGGAGGCCTATCGAGTTTCTTTGCCGAAGGTTAAGGCTTAAAAGTCAGTTACGTGACTGATCACAGACACTGTCGTGAGGAAAATGCGAAATGAAATTAAAATAAATTACAAAACGTTCTCGCGCATTTTCGATATAATCCTTTCACAGCGTATTGACAATTCAGTGACTATATTTTATGTATTTTTATATATATAATATTAAATATTAAAATGATTTTTTTACCTTTTTTACCTTAATTTGAAAGAGATCCATAAGATACATTTAAAAATTATTTGATATATTACTTGTTTCAATGAGAAATGTTTCGACTAATAAATAATAGATGGGATGATTAAAAACCCTATTCTACTATTATTGTACAAAACTTTTTTCCCACTTAATCTATTTTAATGTTAGACGTTTAAATAAAAAAGTCAAGATCTAAAATAACTGTCAACAGATATAAACGAGTAGGAAGATGTCATACTTCATTATTCTAACGATCTTTCGATCTTGTTATCTATTAAAGTGAAAAGCTCACTTTATTTTCAGAGGTTCCCTGAATTATTTATTCGGCCTATTTATACTGCAGCTAACAATAAGTTCAACGCCTGCATATTCAAATTGAACGAGCATCTTCAATTAAATGGTTAAATGTACAAAACGAATTGCTTGGACAATTAAGAATCGTTTTTTAACAATTCTTGTATGGTCGCACATCCATCAGTCTGTCACAAAAATACAAATGAGAGATTTAAATCGTCGAAATGCTTAGAAACTTGTAAGATATACAGCAAACACAAATCATGATAGCTAAAAAATATATCATTATTTAAAGAATGTTTTTATATTTTTACGTAACACATCGAACAGGTATCTCAGTTTGCCATATATTTTAGAGATTTTAGGATTACGAAATTATTGTTAGTAAAAGAGAACTATAAAAATAAAGTTGTACGTAGCAATTTATTGCTTGTCATTTTTCATCCCTAATGTTGTACAACTAATAAGACAGCTCGAGAGAATTGAGTCTTAAATTATTTTACTTAAGAAAACTACTTTAGAAAACAATTGAATGAATTTGTTCCATACGATGACTTCGAAGCTCTTGTATTAAAATGCAGAACTCTCCGCGCATGGTTTAGTATCTATATAATAAGAAAATTTTTATAAAATATATTCATACTTTTTGTTGTATATCTTAGTTTCATACTTGCTCTTTTCTTAATTTTTGATCTATGAATAATAATTATTGCATTAGAAATTCACGAAAACAAGGATTTGCTGTTTAAGATTAATATACTTTAACGATTTTTAAGTAAAAATTTAAATGACTTTGTGGATATTTAATTTAAATGGAGTTCACTCAAATGGAGTTCAACAAGATATTTATAATAGCAATTTTGGAATTTTAACGAATTAAACGGAATGAAAATTCTAGTATTCACTGCATGTATATTAGCTGCCGTCGTGAGTATTGATAATTAGTCACTAATACTCACGACAGCAGCTAGTACACACGTGATGAGTATTAAAATCTTTATTCGGTTTATTTCGTTAAAACTCCAAAATCGATACTGACAATTGATATTTCGCACGCGATATATATATGCGTATATTGTATAACGCACAAGCTTTTATCGCATACCTTGTATAAACAGATGTGTAAATTTATCTGCGGCGTATATTTCATTTAAATTTTGCATAAACAAGTGTGTTAAAGTTTTTCCGCAACGTGTATAAAAATGTTTCTTTCTGTTCTTTCTAAGAGGATTTATTTCTCAAAATTTTGCACGCACCTTGCAAGTAATATTAGAAAGGAACCAGTAATGTTTAAAAAAATAAACTCTCTTGGAAAATGACTTATGAAAAAATTAACTTCGACAATAAATGAAAAACATCTATCTTTAAAATTAATTTGTTTATAACATCTTTTCTAAGAGGATTTATTTTCTAAGCTTTACTTCCTAATATTACACGGAAGGTGTGTGCAAAGTTTCAAGAATATTATAGTATAATATATATTATACAAATTCGATTGTATATTTTCAAATGCTTGTATTTTTTATATTAAATCAATTAATAATTTAACTTTTTAAATATATAATATTAAAAATTATTTTTAATTTTTAAACTATTATAACTAATTATAAATGCGATATTGTGTGCAAGAAACAAGTATACTTAAAGTTAAGTAGCATCGTTTTTAATAAGCACAGTCTTAATTAAGTCTCCATTTTATTGTTTTACATATTTTAAATAACGTTCATTGCATCATGTGATATTTGTATTAATTGTGAATTTTTAACTAAAGTCGCTTATCTTTTGATATTTTGTTTGTCATGCTAATCTGTAAGATTCACAGATGTCGCACAGATAAAAATTTCGTATTTTTTTCGCATTTATGTTCACGATCGTATTTCAATGGAATTACATCGTTAAAAATTAACGTAAATGGAATACCTGAGGATGACCTGACATAAATATCGAAACCTATGTTTTTGTTACTTTAAATTTTATTGTTAAATAAACAAAGTCATTTGCAATTACATCTACTAAGTTTGTACTCTCCTTTATTATATATATTGTGTTTATAAATAAAAACTTTGGTACATAATATTAAAAATAGATTATTTATAGAACACAGTAAAGAAAATATTAATTTTTTTCCTTAAATATTTTTCAAATAAAGTTTGAAATCTCTTGAATCTTGAGATCGTTTGGTTCCTGACTGCATTCACGATGAAATATTTCAGAAGGCATAATTAATATTATTTTATATTATACTATTGTAGAAGGGCACTCCTTTTAGAACGTAATTCACAAATGGCAAGATGCATTTCAAGAATTTTATGGTTTCGTCATACCCGCTTCTTTTAAATTTATCGCCTGCAAATAAAAGAACAAATTAAAATTACCTTTCATGATATTATAAATTAAATGCACATAATATTTTACATTGTATATGTATTTAAAGCAGAATTTCGTATGTCTGAATAATATATTATATATGTATATGATTATAAAATTATTATTAAACTTACTTTTTCTCTTTTTTGGTTCTTGACATTGTTCAAATATTTTTACCATTTCATCTTGCAGATTGCTATCACGAATAATTTTTTTAACATAAATCTTAGACTCATTCATTTTTATTCCATTTTTTTCATCGATCTAGAATTAAAAATGTGTAACTAAATAAAAAAGTTAAAGATATATATATTTACTAATTAAAAATGTTAAAGATTTATATATTTAAATCTATGTCACTTATACATATATTGCGTAATAAATGGTAGTTAAATTTATTAATATATCTTTCATCTTTTAATCTTAAAAGATTAAAAAAGATTTAAAAAAAAAAAATATTTATTCAATCTCTTATTTCTTATTCCACATATTCCAATATACATTATACTATTCTAAAAGTGTAAACTATTTGATAATTATCTATTTAATAAATATTTCTTTAGAAATTAAAAAAAAAATGTTAATTTAACGGAATGTGTAAGCCGTATTTAAATAATTTCCGTTTATAAATTCTCTCCTATTTTCTCTCGTATATTGTGTATATTTAAAAATATATATTTACTTACCAAGTTTTTATTTTGCGATAAACAAAAGCTTGTCTCTGGAGTGACGATCTCTACAATATATGAATTATAAGTTTCTAATAACGTAATTCAAATGCATAAAACAATATATATGTTATTCTTGACAAATTGCTTTCCGAAAGTGATATTGACTCGCTAACATAAACCTTTTAAAATTAAAGCTTTCTTGTTTTTCTCTTTCCCATTTTCGTTTTCTCTTTGTCTTTCTTAGAGAAATAATTTCAGTTACTGACATAGTTAAACACACATATAAATTTATAAAATTAATATAATATGATACAATAAAATAATACAAAATTTCTTATAATAATAAATAATATACTAAATAATTTAGAATGTACCAAATATTATGTAACACGTTTATTTTTGTATATTAAAATATTAGTTTTGAATACATTGTAATTAACTGTTTAATAGTGTGAAATATAATAAGAATAGAATTGTGTTGAAAATTGTACTGAAAAGTTCAAGATACGATTTTTTTGTATAATTAATACTGAGGTATAAAGTTATTAAGTATATAAAATATTTAATAATTATTGATATTTAATTAAAACACTCACCCGATAAACCCAATTTCAAGGCACATTGTTTAAGCGTTGCAAGATAATCAAGTAATTCTGTTATATTAAAAATATTTGATATTTGATGATCGAGTATATTATCTGCCGACTAAAATCCACAGAAATGATTACTTTTAATAATATTATTTTTGTTATATTTTATATCACTATTTATTTTATTATATTATATCACTACATTATAATATATTTTTAAGGCTCGATGCTTTCATAGCACTACATCTATTGATTGTACAATATCAGAGGAGAAATGGCATACAATAAATTAATTACTACGTACATCTATTTTTTAGTTTTCCCTTAAAACCAATAATTTCGTAATTCAGAAACTTGTAAAATATACAGCAAACACATTTTGTAAATAAAATAATTCAAGGCTGTTAAAAACATCTGTATAGTTCAACTGTCTAAAATCATGATAGATGAAAATTATACCATTCAAACAGGTATCTCAGTTTACTACATAATATTTGACAAATTTTAGAATTACGAAATCATTGTTTTTCAATCAGAGGATGCTATAGTGACCGAAGAACTTCCTCGACGTCGGCACTGCAGTTTATTTTTCGAGAGAGACCAGGCTATCGCTCTTTGTCCAACGATCTGTCTTTGTTTTTCGATTATTTCGCCATCTGCGAAAAGATCTATTAACTACAGTCACTGCTCTGCTTGCCATTGTTTACGTTCGCTAAGTAAAATTTATACACGTACAGCTGTTTACCTATTAAACTTTTTTGTTAGGTTTTTGATTGGAATGACACACAGTCAGTGTTGTTTGTTAGAGTTTCCTGAAGTCCGGGCTAGTCTCATTTCATACATATGAGCTACAGAACATCAGTAAATGACAAAAGTTAACCTTGGTTGATAGATCCACGAGCCAAAAAAAATAAATTTTTAACTTTTTGTGCGATTTTCTTGTAAAATTTATCAGCCTGGACTTTATTTTGGTGCGTACTCTTATTCTGGATTTTGTAGAGCCAATTCAAAAATTAATGAACACTGTAATATGTCGGTAATTCCCGTCAGTATAGCATCCTCTTAAAAGCTAACTAAAAAATAAAGTGGTATGTAGCAATTTATTGCTTGTCGTTTCTTACCTTTAACATTATATAATCAATAAAGCGCTTCAAAAGAGTTGAGTCTTAACCCTTTACCGCATCATGTGCCATATACGGCACAAACAAAAAAATATTTTATTTAATATTTTAGCTCAAAGTTGTTGTAATTGCATTTTCATCTAACAATTTTATTGGACAAAAAAATTCATGCGGTAAAGGATTAAATTATTTTAGTTAAAAAGCAATTAAATGCATTTATTCCGTACGATGATTTTGAAGCTCTTATAATAAAAATACAAAACTCTCCGCGCATAGTTTTAATATCTATATAATAAGAAAATTTTTATAAAATATATTCATATTATTTGTTATATATTTAAGATTCATTTTCGCTTTTTTCTAAACTTTTAATCAATGAATAATAATTATTGCATTAGACATTCTTGAAAACGAGAATTTTTTTGTTATTTAATATTAATATATTTTAACAATTTTTAAATCTAAAATTTAAATGATTTTTCAAATTTAATGATGTTCAAACTGTAGTTTCAAACTAAATTCAAAAAGATATTTATGGATTAATTGAATCTTTTACGTACAACTCGGAACAAAATTATTAGTCACTAATTGTTAATACTCACGACGGCAGATAGTATACATGCGACGAAAACTAGAGTCTTCATTCCGTTTAATTCCTTGGAATTCCAAAATCGATACTGACAATTTTCTATTTTGAACGCGATATATATACGTACTTAATTTGACTATATAAATTATATGACGTAAAAGGTTTATATGTTAATCACGTACTTTGTATAAACAGATGTGCAAATTTACCTGTGACAAATTTCATTTAGATTTTGTATGAACAAATGTTTTGGAATTCTCCCGCTACGTATATAAAATCGCACTTTTTTTATTTCATGAAAAGTCATTATTTACTAACAAAATTTATAGAACTCTTAATACGCAAAGAAGATAATTCTGGTCATTAAATTAAATTATAGTTTTGTAGCAAAGTTGTTTAGGATCTTTTATATATTATACTTTAAAAAAAAAATGACAATGTTATAATTTCTTTGGAAAGTATGATTCTTTAGACTTAAAATGCCATATTGTAAAGTCCTTGAAAAGTTTTTTGTTGCAAAAATATGATTTAAAAGAAAGTAAATATTTAGACACCCAAAAATATTTCGTATTCTCCTTATTATATAATATAATTATACTTTTAAAAGAATGACAATGCCATAACTTTTTTTCTAAGTTTGACTCTTTAGCTTTAAAACGCCGTATTTTAAAGTCCTTAAAAATTTTTTTGCAAAGATATATTTTTTTTTTTTAAGAAAAAGTAGATTTTTAAATAATTTTTTATTTTTGCTTAATGGTTTTTCCTTTATAATTTCACAAAATTTATTTTTTGGCAATGCTAATTGTGCAATCACATTTCTAAGATTCTGAACTCTTATTTGAAAAAAAAAAGATTGTTGAAAAATATTGATTGAAACCAAAGCTTCTCAAAGTTGAAAAAGTCTTCCAGACCGGAAAATGTGTTTACGTATTTTATAAGATCAGTGTGTTTAAGGGTTAACTAGCGATGATTAGTTCTGCGAAACTACGTGCGCTGCATACGAAATTTTTACGTAACTACATTTCTAGGGATTTTAATTTGCAAGATAGAATACATCAGATAAATTGTGATAGTCCAGTACTTTGTTATGTAATCAATGATTATTATAAAATCGTAATAAATAAAAACAAATTTCCACTTAATAATTAAGGATGAAAAATAAGTACAAATATTGAAATTATTGTATGTGCGATTTTAGCTCTCCTCTACATTTCTTTCACATTTATTTACACTTTCTTTTATTTGTCACATCAAAACTCTATTTCTGCATTAAACATCATCGATAACATATAATTTTAAATTTTGTGTAAACAAAATGCGTTTCAATTTAAATTGAAAAGAAAGATATATTTTTTGTATGTATACTTAATTACATAAATTCATATTTCATTACTCTTCGAAAACTTCCGAATCCTTTTATCTTTAATAGCTTTTAATATGTTCTCTTCAAGTATTCTTTGAGATCACATAAAATCTTTCGATAACGCATAAAATCTCAAAAACGCACGTTAAGAGTTTCGCTTCATTAGCGTATATCCTACGTTAGATCGCCGTTAAGTCATTAATCCAAAGCAAAGCCGTAGTTAAAACACATGTACCGCTGCTTGCAAACGCGACGAGAAAGAGAGAGAGAGAGAGAGGGAGAGGGGGGGGGGAAGAAGGGAGAGGAATTATGAATATTTGCGCAGGTGGGTGAAATGAGGGACACAGACAAGAATGCGTCCCGATATTAATTAATGGAATGTGTCTTGTGCGCAATATTTGCTCGTATACAATGGCCGGGTCAATCGAGGCTTACGCTCGCGTTGCGTGTCCTACAGCGGGACACGGTGTGTGCACTTTATTTGCACACTTGTGCGCGAGTCTCCCTATTTACTTTGGCATATGTACGCGCCGCCGACCGGATCTTTAATATAGAATATTACGGCAGAGGTCGTACATTCGTGCTTATTCAGTATGGAAACTACAGATGAAACCGAATACAAAGAGATGAGTTACGCTAATAGCCGCCGGTCGCGATCTCGCGAATATTTAGCGAATTTTAGGACGCTCCGCGTTATTCTTCATCGATCATGGATCGTCGTTTTGATTTGGAAGGTTGTTATAATTTATTAGTTTTTGTGTGTGGTAGAAATATTCTTAATACTACTGACAGAAAATTTTAAATCGAGAATATCCGCCAAAATAAAACTTTTAAAATAAATATTCGATATATCCAAGGCTTGAAAATTTTAAAACAAGCAAAACATGATCGAGCATGTAAAACAGGATGTACTTGCTAATATTATTTATTTATATATCTCAAAAGTTATAAATATTATTTGCGTACAACGAAAAACAAACGTTTCAACCCTAGTATTGGGTCATCTTCAGCGTGACAATCTAAATTCGTAATTTCGAAAAATCTCATTAACTGTTCAATATCCTGAGTTCACCAAATTACAATACATCTATTCGGCTAGGCTTACATGCTCGAATCTCGATCAAATTGGTTTATTTTTAAAGTTTTTAATTTATAAGTCGAGAATCAGCTCTTTTCTTGTTTTTTAAATATAATTATCGCCCTTCATAATCATATTTTTAATTGAGATAAATCGATTTCGAACTTAAAAATTTCAGACTACGCATCTTGATTAGCCGTGCTAAGATACTTTTGCTCATCCTCATTTCTCGCTGTCCGCATCCCTGATAATAATTTCGTTTAGATACGAGTGAGCATCCTTCTATATTTTCTATACACGTATATATTAACGCACGGCAAATTAACAAAGAATGTAAGCGCCTTAAGAAACGACACGTATGTACACACACACACACACACACACACACACATATTTCTCAAATTTATCGCGAGGTATTCCGCACATTCACGGCGTACGTGAAACATTATAATTATCAAGTCTAGAGAAAATTATTTGCACTCTAATCAATGACGTGTGCCTCTCTCGTTTTCAAGATACCCACTTCTCGCGCTAATGGCACATGTACATTTTCGTTCTACGGCAGCTATGCTTTCAGATGCTGAGGGTTTCTTAGGACCTTTCTAGTCGCTCGTGCATTTTACAATGCAAATTCGCATGGGCGAATAACGCTGCGCTTATACTGTCGCGAGTTTGTCCCGTTCCCACGAACGGTGCATCTCGCGAGCAATTTGTCGTGTGTATACAATGTTTCGCGTAATAGCCGCGACGCGTTGCGCGAACAGAAGTGAACGGGTGGTGCGTGCGTTAACAAACGCGGTTTTCGCGGCGGAAATAAAATTAATATAAGGGAAACAGCTCGCGCGGAACGGTCGGTACGATAATCGCGCGCGGCCGTAACTTGTAAATGGCAAATAACTGGAACGAGCGCACCGTTGAAATCTTACGCGACCAGTATTAATAGCTGCTATAACAATCGCAATAATTTAAATGTCTCCTGCATTCCACTGGAGTGCGATCCACTCTCAGCTCTTCGCTTTATTTTCGTGAATGTAATTAATTCTGTTCTGATATCTTGAAAAGCGCGAATAGACGGTTAATCTAAAATTTTCCGTAATTAATTGATTGGAAAAGAGTGAAGGCTGTTAAAAGTAAAAATGGAATCTTTTTGGAGTTCTAGATAACGTACCAAGATAGATCCTTATGAGTTCCATCAATTATATAACTCAAATCGAATTTAATCAAGGCAAAAATTATCGTTGTGCATTTTACGTGAAGATATAGAGAAAACATATTTTCGTACTTCTACTTTTTAATCGTTGGAGTACTTTTTCAAACGTATCAGAAATTTTTTCGTATCGCTAAAATTTTTCGAAATTTTTTAGCGACTCGAGAACTCTTTGTAGAATAAAAAAAATTGAAAAATATTTTGGATTATAACGTAATCAAAAATATAAAGTGGAAGCCTCACAAAGGTGTTCGTTAAATCTCGCGGAATTAGGTCTGTAAATAAGAGAGAGAGAGAGAGAGAGAGAGAGAGATAATTGGATGAAGGATTAAATATCCGGATGATCGGTTTTCATGCGGGATATAATGGCGACATGCATGTCCATCCACGTTTACCGAAACTTGTTGACGGATTTAATATTTATTTTTGGGGGGAACAGGATACAACGCGAAAAATCGTTATCATCCACCGTCACACGTGATATTTTCGCTATTAAACGTGGGCTCTGATAAAGGATCTACTAAATCTTTTGCAATAAACCGGAAAAATATACTTTGTCGCAAATAATATCATATTAACAAAAAAATTCAAATAAAATAGAAAGCATAATTTTTACTGGTTTTTGTTTTCAAAAATGCGATGCAAAATAAAAATGCAAACCGGAATTAACGAGATTGTAACAAATAAACTCGATATATTCGTACAAAGAATGAAACACAATACGTATAGATTTGATTTATCACGGTTATTACGGTTATACTGGGTATAATAAAAATTTTGGTAAAACACATAAAATAAATGTAAAAATATTTAGTTGAACGTATGTAGTTTAATCGATTTGACGTACATACTTTAATCTATTGATTTTTATTTCGTAAATGTACGTACAATTCTATATTCAAAGAATTCCTTCGATTACTAAATATTTGATTTAACTGTGTAATTATGAAAACTATTTCTTATTATAATTATTATAACATTATTTTAAAACATGAAAATCAATCAAATAATCATCAAATAGTAACCAAAAGATTCCAGTTTTAATTTAGTATCATAATGTAGTTATTTTTTATTGCCTTTGTATTAGAAATCGCGCATCTAGAAAATACAGAATAAACAAAATCTACAAAATTTTCGAAAATAATAAACATTCTATGTAAACAAAAAAATTTTTAAATAATAAATTTTTTATATAGTTTATTTTATTTAATTTTTCTACATATTTTACATTTGACGCGGGTACTTGCTATAGGAACAAATGACAAATTAAATGTGAAAATATATCGGTAGTGTTTTTATGCAATTTGATTTTCACGATTAAGTGACAATCAAATTACATAAAACCATACCAGGATATGCAATTTAATTTTTAAACTTAATTTTTAAATTTATAATATCACTTGTTCACTCCTATGGCAAGTACCACAAATATTGTATTTTTTCAAAGATTAGCGTTATCATTACTGTTATAAAAAATTGTAACGTCATTACCAAATTGTTATTATAAAAAAATAAAAGTAACGGTAACTCGTCACTTGTAACGCGTCACTTGCCATCCCTAAAAAATTGTTTATTTCATTTGCCTAACTATTATTACAATCGCGGGCTTCGCGGGATACCGGCACGTAGCGCCATCTGTCGAGACGCGCCGAAACGTGGTGGTGCAAGAGACGCCGCTCGTCGGATGTGTCGTCGGATGACATATCGTCGTCGCGACGCGTCGCGCCGCTCGCGTTCAGTGTCGACGACACTAATGCCGCGACGGCCGGAAGGGAAGCATCGAGCGCATCCGGAGAGAGACAGAGAGAGAAAGAGAGAGAGAGAGAGAGAAGGAATGAGAGGGAGAGAGAAAGAGAGAGAGAGAGAGAGCAAAAGAGGCCTTGCACATTGCTATAGTTTCCTGTCCGCATTATGCGCACGACGTATAGAGCGGATAGAGCGAGTTCTGACGTAAGGGAAGTGGAAGAGAAAGAAAGAAGGAAAAAAGAGAAAGAAGAAAGATGAAAATAGAGACGATGCACGCGGGCGCGCGTGCATGCGTGCAATGCGCCGGCCAAGCGTGCACCGCGGGAATTAGAGCGGTCACCTCTAGCCGATTCGGAGAACGATTTAGCGTAGGCAACAGAACAGACATTCGATGTGGTAGCCGCGCGAAGATTATCGAGTCTCGCGCAGGATATCCTGTACGTAGATCGCTGAAGGGAAAAGACGAGCGTGTTACTCGATCCGAAACTTTCGTTACCGACATTTAATAGTCTTTGTGTTACAGTCCACATCAAAGAGATTATAATGCAATACATTTATCGCGATTCAAACCAAAGTCAAGCATGCGAATAGATAATCATATCATCCGTTGTATATTATATTACAAACTAGTTTTACTTTGTCAAGATAAACGCATTTTGTACAAAACTTAGTTATTGAAGTATAAAAAATCGTAACTGTTATGGCAAATAATGGTTTTCTTGGTGATATCGTCATACATTCTAAATATTTTAAATATTTAAATCTATAAGGAATATTTGTACCTTTCTTTACAAAAATTGTCTGATAAACATGTCTAGGTACAATTTGAAGATATTTTGTGATAAAAAAATATTAGTAATTTGCTTTAGAATTTCAATTATGCTTTAGAAGCTCAATAATGAGCATTCCATAGCCGATTTATTTCTATTCATGGAAATTTTTTGAAATTTTAAAAATAACTAAATTATACATTTCATTTTTTTCCAAAAAAAAGTAGACATTTTAGAAACTGAAAAATATATTTATGAATTTTTAAACACTTTTTCAAACCATTTGAAATAGATGAAAAAGTGATCGAGAGCGAGGTACATATATGGTTGGGTACTCTTAAAAAATTCATAAATTTATTTTCAAAATTTTTAAAAATTCATAAAAATATTTTCAAGTAGATGAAAAAATTGTTTCATCTATTTCATAACGCAATGCTGACGCAATAAGACTTTATAAAGACCTTTTCGTATTGTGCCGTAAGGGATAATTTCACAAGAGCCGTGAAAAAATTATTCTTAACGAAGCTTTCTCCCGTTGAAGATGCGTCTCATACACTGGAAAAATTGTGTAAATTTGCAAAAAAATCTGCTGGTTAAAATTGTAGTGTTAAGTAATGAATATATTCATGTGTAAATTTAACACATGTCTGCTGTGTTAACTGAACTTAACAGATATAAAATGTAGAATTGTGAAAATAATTCAAAAAATATGTTAAAGTAACACAATTTACATGTATTAATAAATAAATGCAAATTGTAGCACTTTAACATATTTTTTAAATCATTTTTATAATTTTATATTTTGTATCTGCTAAAATTTACAGAAAAAGAGTGTTGATATTACACTATAACAGAAGTAGGAATAACTGTGCCATACCTATTCTTCTGTTAATTTCATCAAAAAAATTATATTAATTGTACACACAATTATCAAATTAAGATTACATTTCTTTTTGTCGAAATATTAACGCAGTATTAATGTTATCATTTAACACATCCAAATTATGTTAGATTAACAGAAAATTTTGAGCGGACCGTTTGGGGCATGTGATTTGTGTTAAATTCAACAGAATTTTTCCAACTGTGTACGTTCCGCGTTTGCGAAATTGAATCTTTGTAAGAGCAGCGTTTCCAGCAGCACAATGGACGACGTTAGAGCGGTGCGTGCTTTCGTCGCGGTCTTACGACACGGTTACCGCAGCATATGCTTCATAATGAACGAAATTGCTTCAGATTCCCACGGAGAGTTATCGAGATTCAAGAAGCGGGAAACGACGGTGAGTTCCGGCCTTGACATCTTCGCAAGGCCTGCTGGATTTAGCCGCATGCTACATTTATACGTTGATACGGAGGGACAAGGCTACCGGGCGGTACCCTCGCGCTTAATAACGCGTACGCGCTACTTTTCCGCGGAGCGTGCGCAATTAATCGGCCGATTTCAATTTCACGTAGACCGCGCAGCGATCCGTCCTGTCTCTTTCCCCGTTGCCCCCGCGCTTCGCATCGCCGGTGATAAAGTCGTTGCGCCTCCGTTGCGCATTCTCGGAAAATGCACTTTATTTACGCGATTACACCGGGGCAGAAGCGATTAACGCGCGCGCGGCCCAAGCGCACCGAGAAACGATTCGCAGACACGCGATATCGAAGCTCCTCGCTCCTCGAACGTAACAGTATCCGGCGGGGCTGGAAACGGCCGATCATCGTTTCTCGGGAATCGATCGCTGCGCCGCGCCGCTTCGTTCCCGTCGGAAAAGACCACGCACCGTTTATACTTTCGAGTATCTAACGGAATCTCTAAATGAATTCCTCGAATCGTAACGACATCAGGATTTTCACACTCTAATGAACGTAAAATGGTCCATGGTTTATCGCACTTTCTTCCATCTATGGTCAGTTTCATCGATTTCGAGATAATCTTTTCTTCAAAGTACAATTATCATCTTCGTGCTTAGCTTTAAATGCCATCGCAATAAAGTTGATATAATTCTGATAAAATGTTAGGATTACTATTTTCTATACAAACATAGAAAAGATACTCACTGCGTTTAACTCTGACCGCATCTCGAAATATATTGAAACAAAGTTCACTCGGACATCTATCGATGTTTCGGACAGTTTCGGGATAAACATCAAGAACTCACTTATTCGCGCTTTATTTTAAGATTTCGATCGTTTAGCAGTCGTTTAGGATTGTTAGATCAAAATGATACGTACGGCAATTAATAAAAACGATCTACTCGAGGATACTAATAATAAACCCTGCAAAGGTTAGCCGACGGGTTCTAACGCACTAGTTTACCGCGCAAATCTCCTGCTGGTGTTCTCGTGAAATCAATAACATCTGGCATTAATACGTCGACGGAACTAAATTAGTGCTGCCCATCTCCCGCAGCACGCTGTATTATCCGGGCATAATTATTACCGTCTGATCGTCCGCGCCCGGTAATTACTCACATAAACTCGGTTCAACGTAGACACATATGAATATTTTCACTCACGTCGCGCGCGTCTGTCAAAGTTTGTCGCCAATGAAATTCATTGGACGCATAGCGATGCTGACGGTAAAAGCACTTCTTTGTCAAAAGAGCACGCTCCTTTTTTTTTCTTCCCCCGACGGATATTGCACTTTGTTTCAATCGCACTGACCGCAATTGCGAACGAATTTTTCACTCCACCCGATACGAACGAGATATCAACGAGAGAAGGCAACTTTTATTACGTGGCTCTTTCGTGATATAATTCGCGCAGTTCATTTTTAATTGAAAAAAGGTATATTTAGTGGTATGATACTTGACGAAAAAATACACGGGCAAAGAACAAAAGAAATGTGTTTGTCGCAACTGTAGAATTTATTTATAGATATTAATTATAATCTAGTAGAATATCGTATTTGCAATGTACAAAAAATATATTTAATGCTGAGGATGCTGAAATATATTTAATACATACACTAAAAAATTTTTTATTATTAGACAAATATAATTATTTTAATGATTTTCCTTATTTAAAGAAATATTTCGCAAGTCTATAAAAAAATTATTTTATATTTGCTAATATTTATTTAAATATAGGAACTGATAAAGTAAATATATTTACTCAATATAAAATAATTTTTTTCGGTGTATAATACAATTTATTTGACATTAGAGAAAACTGTGTAGACACAGTTCTTGGTCACCAAAAACGATTAAAAAAAAAGGATTAAAGGTAAAAAAATCAATCATCTTTCTGACTGACCGTCGAAACACACAGACAGAAAATTCCTGAAAAAAAATATGATCTTAGTAACTCGATAAAAATATTAAATTTGTTCGTTTAACAAAGTTTTCAATCAGCGCGGATACACGTGTATCGGAATTTCAAGCGTAGGCGCCGAGCATTCTGTGATTTACATCCACCCAAATTCTCCGCTGTCATCGTCAAATCAAATTAGGATCGGTGTGCGGGTAGAATACAAAAATCTCACGATTTTACGTTGCATTCCCCGACCATTTTCGACTTGCCCGTGTTTTACGAATGATCCTTGATTGATTTTTAATTTCACGAACGTGTTGCTCATACGGGTTCGCGTTTTTTTCTCTCAACGAAAATGCGACTCTCGCGTAATTTCGCTCTTATCGACCCGGAGGGACACGAATGTGTGTTAGTCTTGTAGAAGAAGTAAATGGGGAAACGAGGCAAGGCCTCGTGTTCCAATTCAGCTAGGAATATACAGGAATAGGAGCCGCATCCGGTATATTGAACGCCATCGATTTGCGTCGGTGATATAAAGGCGGATAGAGGAGAGGAATGCGTTTTTCAACGCGCAGATATTTCGTACATCTCTCTATGCGTTGTAACGTAACCCTAAATAACATGGGCGTGCGAGCCCGACGGCGAGACCGGGAATAATCGAGTGAACTCTCACGGTATATCGGGAATATCGAGTGAACTCTCCTACCGTTAATTACCATATATCGCCCGGCCAATTTCGCCGCTGCCCTTCCCGATTCACAGCGTGGCGCTATTCTTTCTTATGCAAATCGGCGGCCTCACTTTTGTTGCGAAAAAGAATCTGTATAAACGAAATCGCCGCGTAAAACCAAATATTGCCGCAGTCGTATTCGACGATGTGCTAATCGAACAAATAAACTTCCACTCTCTACTGAATATCACGCTTCGATTCTTTAACATTTTTTTTTTTAACTCAGTCTCAATGGACTACACGTGTCTTTTATGTGTCCGATCATCATGAAATGATTAAGTTGCGTTCTCGCACGTGATAAAAATGTATAAACATTAAGTATAATATTATTTTAAGGAATAATTTCTTGAGAAAATTTCTGCTTGTATTTTATAATAAATTAGAAAACAGAAATTGTTACTTGTAATTATACATTAATTCAAGTCTTTTAAATTTAAGTTGTATCTCACTTTATACTGATAATAAGAAAACAATATATTTTTATATTAAATATAAATTACACAAAAAAAAACTCGGGTCTGAATTGTTGAAATTTGTTCCATTTCTTTTTATCTTTCTATTCAATTCCGTTACATTATCACATTATTACTTATCTATATTGCATCTTCAATAAGAACAACCGCAAAATTGCTAGAATTAAAGTGCATAATTATCTTATGATTGGAAAATAATCTGGGCACAATATCTCAGAACTAGATAAAGGAAAAATTCATTTTTTGGTCAATTAGTATTAGTTACAGTAATTTTCTTTTAAGAGAGAGATTTTTGTGATGTTCAGAAAGTAAACAATTTTAACTTTAATCCATGGCGTAATTGCATCTTCCAATCACGGCTCCTTTATTACCCCTTGTTCTCTCACTAATCCGTTTACCAAACTTCAGATCTCGGCAATATTACCGAAGTTTGTGAGGCCTCGTAACTAAGAAAGAAACAATAAAAACTTCATCTCACGCTTTAAATTGCTTAGCAGCACATAATACAATTCGTAGCGCTGGCACGATATTGGAAGTGGGTCTGTATAGCAAGCTGGGAATATATAAAGCATATTGTTATGCGGAAGTTTTGGAAACTTTCGAATTGCAATCGATTCGTACACACGTACGGGTGTGCTTTCAAGTTTTCATCTAACTCGACGAATTCGACGCCGGACTTGTCACCGGATGTCGACACTCGACATTCTGAGCGTTAACGAATTAAACTTGATTGAAACGATCTACCAGCACCCCGATGACGCGATCACGTATCTTGATTGACGATTGCTCGATAACGTATGAAACGAATGTACGGTGTCACAATATTAAATTTATATTTCAAATACATATACACGTATGAACGATGTAATAATAATGTAACTGTGTATTAATTTCATAACCAGCAAAACAATTCGTCAAAAGATTGGTAAAAATACTCTCACAAGTTTAAATTTTTATTTCTGGTACGCAAAGAAATTCTCTCAATAATTATTATTTTCGATTTGAATGGCATTACATAAACAGGAATTAATCCTTTCGTAATTAGGCAAATTAATTGTTTCGTTTAAAAAAAAAATTAAATATTTCGTGTAACTTTTTAAGTTTGACAGGATTATAATTCCTTTCACACAATTAAAATACATGTTTATCCCAACAGCACATGATATCGTGCAAATGTTCTAGAATATTCATGATATCATACAGATATTCATATGATATTATATGCTGTTAAAGAATGTACAGCTCTGGTCTACTTTCTCGCAAAGACAAAAAAAAAATAAAAGAAATTATAGATTAAAAATCACAGATTTTCTTATCGATTTTTATTTCAAAGCTATTAATTTATGGAATCATTTAGTTTGTGAGAAAATTATGTGGGTTACGCGCGAAATAAAGACAAAGTCAAATGTAAAATCAAGAAATGAATAATGCTGAACCGTTAATCGTTAAGAATTAAGTTTAGAAGCATAATTTAAGAGATTATATTCGATAAATTGTATACATGTGTACATAAAACTTCGATGTAGTAATATGTAGAAATATGTTGATGTTTCGTATGTGTAAGTTTAATCGGTGAAACTGACGATTGGAATCTCCTTAAGAGGTTCAAGCAGACTGCAAGATATATTGCATTCAAATAAAAACTTCAAAATATAACGATGACATAATGATTAATTAAAAGTATGATTTTATTTCGGTTTAACGTTGCGTATAAACGTCCTAAAGCATCCGAAAAAATTGAATAAAACGTACAATCGAGCAGATGTCCTACCGTTACAAGAAAATGTAACGGTAAGACATCTGCCTCCTGTCCATTTTCTCCGTTATATATGTGCTATACATATCTATTTTATAAAATTCGAATTCACGCTCCATCATTTATAAAATATTACGATTGCGTCAGGAGAAACGAAATAAATTGCTCGGATCCAAACGGATCAAGATGCTTCCGGCAACAGATGTATTCCTATCCAAGCTTTTCCCTCTCAACCGTTACCTCAGAGTCGCCGAGTAGCGAGCGAGTTATTTTCCTTCTATTATGTAAGATCATTGAAATGCACGGATAATTGGATAACAAAATCAATTTCAGAGAGATGCACAGCAATAATGCTGCAACAATGGAACAAGACAGAATTCGTTTGCATCATATATAAATATATATATATTGCATTAATATTTTAACATTCTATCTTTCGTTTCATATTGTGTGTGGAAACTTGGATTATATTGTAGACTAATATCCATCACTTTTATAATTTTCCTAATTAATTTATATTTATATTTAATGTAGAAATTTTATTTTAATTTATTTATGTAGAAATTCATTAAAAAAAAATTAAAAACATTATATTAGTCACTATTGCAACTTTTGGATTTTTCTAAAATTTTCTAAGTAATCTTTCTGTAAAGTGAAATTTCTGCTGATTTATTTGAAATAAAAAAATTAATTTTCATTATTTTTTTTCCATAAAAACAAAGTTTATAATTTAACTAGGTTGCTTCTCGCCCTGGACTGAAATGTATTGCAATGTTCACGAAACGTTGGCAATTAACAATGGATCAAGACATGAAGACAACCTGCAAATCTCTCAGTATTCTTAAATAGAATACCCGTGGAAGTCTTGTGAAAACATAACTTTTTAATGTATAAAATATCCTACACATTTTGTTTAAAATTTTTATATTCACGTTATGCAAAAATTGTAAGGCATTAAAACTTAGTAAAATTAATAAACTTAATAAACTTGCACTTTTTTTCGAAGCTATTAAAATGTACAAATTGTAAAACAGCAGAAATTTTAAGTAAAATCTAATTTAAACGAAATCTTTCTTAAAATTATATTTTACAAATAGAAGAATATAAAAATATATAAATATATATAACATAAAATAATTATTTTCATTATTGTTAAAATTTTAAACATCTGTCAATTATTTAATACGCGCATTCTTTCTCTGTCACTCGCTTGCTCGCTCTTGCTCTCTCTCTCTCTCTCTCTCTCTCTCTCTCTCTATGCGTGCATATGGAGAAACAAACGCGTACGCACGCTTCAAGAGAACGGATGCGAGCAAAAGAGTTCTTATAGCCAGCGGCTAGGTCGTTTCTCGACCTTGCCGAGCGGGATTCCTTAGATGCGAAGAAGTTCGCCATTTTTATCGGCCGCTTACCTCGTCCTATCTCCTTTTATTGTTCCTTCCTCTTTGTATTGGATTACGTATAAAGTGAAGCTGCTGGATAAAGCAAACGCTTTCTCAAATAAACCAAAAACTAGAAGCGCGTAGTCAATCACTCTTTTGTAAATACGTTATTACAGTTTATTCAACAAAACTTACGCGTTCCAGCAAACGTCAAATATAAATTAATAAAATAAAATAAATCACAAAATATCAGAATATGATATATTTAAATAAAAAAGCACCCGCAAACAAATTGAATAAAATATTAATTGGTTATTAAGATAAATTGTCACTACGTGCTCCGGTAGTAGAATTAGTATGATGCTCGTCACAGAATAAGGGAATTTCGGCTAAGATAATATTTTTCGTAATAAGCTTTTTACAGTTTCTTAAGATGCTTGTAGCATCATTATTAAATCCAATCAATTAATTTGAGATATTATTTCTACCTTCAGATTACGTTTTGAGTTCGACAATCACATTGACGTCCAGTTAATAAAATTAAAAAAATGTATTTAATAATTGATACAAAAATAGAAATATTATTAAGCATTAATTAAAATTCGCTCCAATCGAAAAAATGACATTTTTAAAATATTAATTCCTAAAAGCATTACCTTTATAACTTGCCGCTTTAAATGTTTGGTTTTTTGTTTCTTGTGTTATTACAATATTTTGTTTATTGACTTAAATCCCTGTAAATAGTATATTATATCGCTGTAAACCCATTACCTAGTTACATTATATTTTATCGTGTTTGAAGGATCTCGATCCCGGAATATCTATTCATTCCTGACACTAGTGAGGTCTGTCTGGTTTTCTAGCATTACTTTGCAACTCGTAAATACGTCAGTTGAAACTACTATCACACTCTCGTCACGAACCGCGAATAAAACGTTTTCTTAAAAAGAACCGCGACCAAGACGCGGCATTTAAATGCCAGTTCAAGCGATGAAGGTCCGTTATACGGTCGTGTTACACGGTAGAAGTAAAATAAATGTGAGGAAAAGGACGATCGAGGTAACCGGGTTCAATTGGATCGAGGCAGAATTATCGAGTTCAATTTCAGTGCATCCGACGAAAGCGTTTTCTTCCAAGAAAACATTTCACGACCGTTGCGGACGCACGCAGTATAACACACTTTACCACACGTGTAAGACTTGATCTTGAAAAGAAAAGCACGAATAAAAGCACGAGTCTCTTTCCAAGAACAACTACTCGATCTCCTGCATCTCCTTTCATGGAGCTACAAAAGCGATAACATTACATGATTATCGAGTAAATATATCGAGTAACCATTTAGACAATAACGCTACACGAAAAATTTAACTAAACGCAGATGTAAAAATAATTTTGTCAAACTATTTAACTATCAAAATAATTATGTAGGACGCACAAATTGATTGGTAGAATAGCAAAACCTTTTGCATCGTTACTCATCTTGCTTGAACGTCGTTCATAATTATTTCGATGCTCTAATAAAATTTGTTTTTAGTTCTATTTCCAGATACTTCAAAATTTTTAGATACTTCAGTAAAATGATTATTTCCGTGTACAAGTGTTTCTTTGTACTATAAAAGTTATCGCTCATGAATTAATTAACACTTCTATTAAAGTCTAGCTAATCAAGAACCTGTTTATTCTTGCTGAAACAACGATTTCCCATCTTTAATCCTCTCTTTTTTTTTCTTATTTATTCGTCCAACCGCGTGCCTCTCATTTCCTTTCGCGAGCGAATCAAACGAGATCATATTCGATTTCGCGGCTAGCCAATATCGCTTTTTCTCATAGCCGTGTCTCCGACGACGGTAATGTAACGTTAGTTGATTTTTATGGGCAAGTGAAACGAGAAACGCGGGAAATACCACCCGACTCGCATGGCATGTCCGCTTGAAATTTATTTGTCAGGATAGCTAATTCGCTAATTAATTCGCATTGACATGCATCGTAATTTTTTATTTCAGAAGAAATCTCTCGTTTTATAGACCGAGAAGCTATTTGATAGTGAAATTTTATTAGTTTGGTTTACTTTTTTGTTAACTTATCTTATTATTTACTTTGTATTAACTAACAAAAATCTCTTTATCACAGATCCAATCATGAACAATTAATAAATTTCCTTTTTACGTTATACGCAGGAGTGAAATTATCTTGGAAATGAAGTGTAAATAAAGGAAAAGGTCGAGAGTTGAAGCTGCAAGTTCGCAGTACAATAGCACAGAGTTAATAAAGTAGCTGGAACGAGCTTTTCACTTCACTGCTTCACAGTTAACTCCGGCAGCTGAATCAACGACGCGCGCGAAACAACAGTATTAAATGACGGAACGGGAGAAGACGATCACAGAGAATTTAGGTTCACAAAGTAGATTTGTAATGGCCGGTGAAAAGAAAGGGTGACTTGGACGTTTTTTAAACTAGAAAACAAAAAAACTCGCTCGCCAACTCGTTTCGACTCGCTTCGACTTATTCTCCTAACTATGGTCGCCAGGAAGCGATTAGTATTTTCATGCCTAATCATTATACTTTCTCTAGAACGTGAGTTTTTTACCTTTAGCCCCATTCTGTCGACAAAGCAATTTCATCACATTAATTGTCGGGCATTTAATTTTAGAATTTATTGCTCTTTGTCAGTTTTCTTTGTACATCTCCATTGAATAGAGCGTTTCTTTTTATTCATTTATCATTTACGCAACAAAAAAAGCACGCAAATGATATTGAATGTATTAGCTAAAATTAACTGACGAGTAAAAAGGGCTTATTAAAAATTTAATTTCATAGCTGCGGTAGACGAGATTTAAATCCGTATTCGTTCCGAAGTACGAATCACGGTGTTTTAAGAGAAATATCCCGTTCGATCGATGTCAATGCGCACATAAATCGGCGGCAGAAGAGCGCAAATCGCAGTCAGTTTTACGATTCTAATCGGTGTGGCGCGTCGAAGATATACGATCGCCGATCTGAAAGGGAAATCGAGCATACGACACGCTTCAAACAGATTACCCGGACGATCAGCCAGCAAGCGGTTTCGCCTCGTCGTGATCTGCAACCGCGAGCGGCACGCTGCGCCGCTCTTACCCGGGTAAATTTCTACTTTTATTTATGACAGCAAATTGCGCTTAACGTCTCGCATGGTACTTGAGGAAAAAGCACAAACATCTACCGTCTGAATAACATAACGATCAACGATCGGAGATTGATCATAAAATGCTCGTTAAATATTTCACATGCCCGAATCGTTTAACTGAACTCAAATAGTAATTTCAACAAGTTAAAGGGGAATCTTTAAAATGTTATAATTTTTGCACAAATATATAATAAACCATGTGTAATAGAAAAAAAATGTTATTTAATGCGTTTACCATTAAAAACGCTGAATATCGAGCCTCAATAGATTGAGCGTGATGTCGTCTTACCTGGAACATAAACGAAAAAAGAAAATTAGACAACTTGAAGTCGAGATTAAAAATTTTTAATGTTTGGTAAATTTAATTTTTCTTATCATCATTTAATATTTGTTCATTTTGCTTTAACCCGCCTCTCAGTCAAGGAAGTCCCGGTCTACCGTTTCTGGAGAGAAGTCGGTCAATGTTTACTATCGTCATTATAGCAGTAATCCAATTAGCTTAATGCGGTCAATATAATGAGCTCACTAGGCTAGAAGGCTTCTTCAAAAAGTAACTGCGGAAAAATTTTTCCCATACATTGTATAAAATAATTTTCACGTAATTATAAATTAATAAAGAACAGAAATAAAACAATTGCGTCGCAAACAACAGTAATTTAATATGTCAACTACACACACAAATACAATAGAAAATTTGCCTTTTATATCAACACGTACAGAGTTAGACGATATATTAAATATGTTAAATTATTATCACTTGTAGCACACACAATTTATTATACAATAATTGAAACAAATCATGGAAAATAAAAGAGGGGGCGGGGGTACGTGTTTTCCGCTTTTTATTATTTTCCATTATTTAATTTTCGTTATTTTTTTACTTCCTGCTCCATCGTATCTCGATTGATAAAATTATCGTATATATTTAATCGTAAAATATCAAGCACAAAAATCTATGCAATTCATATAATACGTAATTTATATAGACTACCATTTATATCCGCGTGGTTAAAAAAATTCAATTTTTTAAGAACACTCAGTTGAACTTTATAATAAAAAAAACACTACAATCTGGATACAAATTTTTCTTCCGAATCTCTCATCTTCCTCCGGCTTCTGATTTACGACAAACGATATCGAAGTAGACGCGTGACATTAAAATACATCCGCGAAGAATCGCAAAGCGATGGGATCGGCGAGATATGTATGCATATACTCGCGGCGACAGGACGATCACGCGTGCACGTTGATCTCCTTTACGCGTTGAAACGAGAGCGCGTCGACGCGGAGAAGGATCACCGGCGACCGAGGAGAACGCGGGCCGGTTAAAAATTGGAAACGGCATAGGGATACGCCTTTTTCATCCTTGACGGCGGGCGGCGTTTTACTTTATATCATTCGGTAGAAACGCAGCCGCGGCTCGCGACCGCCGGCGCACAGTGCAGCTATTTATATAAAACCAGATCCCAGCACAATAGCAACTTTCTACTCCTACACGGGAAGCGGTGGGGCCCGACGAGTGTGTGGCCGCGCGCGCTGCACGCGCGCTCTCACGGTGCGCCGCGCGCGCCGCGCCGCTCGCGGAAAAACGCACCAAAATTCCCCGATGCAAGAGTGCAATTCTCCTTTCCTCTCCCGCTTAACGATCACATGAAATTAGAACTAACTCGTTATTTTAATTGCCGACAATCTTGGTCCTCGGACAAGCTCTATTGCAACTCTGACGTGATTTAAGACACATTAGCTGCGCAGCATCCAATCGGATAAATATAAAGGTAAGAGAAAACAGATTAATAATTCATATCTCTCGGAAGTTGTATGTGCGATGAGAAAATTACATTTATCGTGGGAATTTATTTCGAAAGGAGACGCATTGAACAAGTGACAATGCTAGTATCGTTGAAATTCATTGACCTTTGAACATGGACGTCGAAGAATACGTTTCTCAAAAGTCGTATTTTCCATCTACTGTTTTATATATTTATATATTTTCAAATTTTTGTAACAGGTATTCTATGTCTTGCACACAATATTTTATATGTAAATATAAAATATTATAAAATAGAAACGATACCGAGGTATGAGTTTTTTTAGAAATAATGCAAATAATTTGTTTAACAAATTATCACTAGGTTTTAATAATTCCTATAATAGCAATAACAATATGCATTATAAGAATGCATGTACGTTTACTCTCTCAATCTGTACAGTCATTATTGAAAAGACTTCTGAGAAGATTGGAGTATTGATTTAAAACATCGTTCGCTTATAATCCGCTTTCCGTGCGTCCCCATCCGCAGAATAAAACTGCATGTAAAAGTAAAAATTCCCTCCGCATGCATGCGTGACATACGTGCGCGTTCACGGAACGCCTCGACACTTCTTGGAGGCGAAGCTCATTATTATAGGAACGCTGGAAAGCTTTATTTCGAAGAGGAACCGGCACGCCTCGATGTTTCCTCCTTGCGGGCCGTGCTAATCGCTATTTTATTTAGCGAACAAACTGGCAATTACGCTTCGCGAACAAGACACGCACCCACGCAGACCCGCTCTGGCGATGCATGCTTGTCGGTACATAGAACACAAAAGGGCTGAAAAAAAATCCACGATTGACGAAACATAAATATTATTTGCGAGAAAGGAAAAAAATGATGCAACAGAATTTGCAAATATTATCAAATCTGAATTGGTAAGGAAATAAATATTTCCCCTAAACTGATTTCACACATATTTTAATTAATTAACATAAATTTTTCAAATCTGTTTATATGAGAAGGCTATGTGTATCTAAAAATCAAGTCTTGAAATAAATAATGCGCAAATGAATGATAGTCCATCTATTCGTTGCTTACTCTTCTTCAGTGAACGATAGAATTATGTTAAAAATAATATCTCCTAATGTACATAAAAAAATATAAAATATAATTTCCATTGCTTTATAATTCTGTGAAACTTTGTGAATGCTTAATGTAATTTCAAATTAAATTTCAGCCAATTTCAATTTTCGCGAGAGAATAAAAAATATTAAATTAAATTAAGGCATTTCCTTCAATATTTTACCATTATGAGCCTATACCGTTCCGCGTATTTAAAAAAAAGTTAAAATAACAATTCACAATATTTATACACAAACAGAAATTGTTTGGTTTTCATCTCTATGATGTAATTACAAAATATAACGGGGGAAAAAGGTATAAGCGGAACAAAAGCTTGCGCCGCAAGCGCATTTTCATTGATAATACAAAGAAAAAATACGAGAGGCGAGGGAATCAAACATAAAATCGAGTTAACTATTGGTGGCCGCAGGCGTCGTAACAACGTAATCCGCACAGTCGAAGAGAGGACGCGCGATTTCGAACCCGAAGAGTGATAAACTTACATAGGTTCTTTCGCGAGCGTGAGAATACCTAAAGGCCATCGAGCTCGATGACAGTGCCCGACGATGCGCGGCAGACAAGTTGCACAATACATTTCAAGCCATTAAGCACAAATTCCCCGTTATATGATAAAGTCTACGTAGTCGCGCGGAATAACGACTGTTGCATCACATAATACGTAAGATTTGCCTCAAGTTTCTTCCGACTTTTCTCGAATATCAAGATCCCAAACGGATTTGAAATAGATTTTCTTTTCTTGAAAAAAGAAGCCCTATTTAATTACACATAATTAAAAAAATTTTATGAGCGATTTAATCTTCAGCTGTGCATTTGGATAAGATTTTATTCTTTATTTAATTCTAAGCGAACTTTGTTGAAATATTAATTATAAAGTCACAAAGATCTGGCAGTGGACGTCAAAAGTTGCATTAGAGTAAAAACGAGAAAAATCTTTAAATTCGATGAAAGGATCCTCTCTATTAATAAACTGCAAAGGAAACCAAGGACGCATCATACATAATATACGACGACGAAAAATATCGTTGGCCATAAATCGTGCCGATGAACGGCACGCATTTGAAAAGCAATCATATAAATTGAACGAAGTCATATAAATCTGATTCCCGCGACATCTTTTCCTCGACGATATCTCCAGAATGCAATTGCATGAAAATATCTTCCGCGGAGACGCACTAAATTGTTGAAATTGAAACCGTGCTCCTCCCAACATATTTTATTACCTGCTGTACAGGGATTATATATGTGATTGCTTAGCATAAAATTGTTTTCAGTTTAAATAAACACAAATCAAAACATGCCTTAATCACGCAAAAAAATAATTTCCAAGCATATCTTATTTCGTAATGATATATTTCTTGAAAAAATAAGATTGTTAGCACGTTGCAAATTATTTCAGGATTTTTATATAATAATTAATGTCATAATAATAAAAAAAAATATTATAACTCGTATATTCACTTAATAAATAAAAATATCAACTTTATTTAAATAAGTAAGAATATATCAACCAAAATTGTACTCAACCAGATTACTGACCTAGGAAAGTTCCGTCTGCGAGGACGAACTGATTTAACGAGCACTACGCGATCGTCGATTATACTACTGACATCTGTAGAAAAAAAACAAAGAAACGAATTGCATAGCCTGCAATTCTCGGTGCTCGCCGTTGCGTTAAAACAGAGCATAAACAGCTCACGGAACCGCGCGGAACTTGTTAGCGCATTAACGCGGCGATGTTAACCGCGCGCTCTCGAAGGAAGCGCAGAAAAGCCTCTTCTCCGGAGAGGCGCATGCATCACGATGACTGCGTATCATTCATTACGCGCGAGGGCGTATTAACGGCCGGTGTGTCAGGAGTGTCGGGACCCCCGATACGTGACACCTACATACGTCCGATTACGAACAATACTTGCGCGCGGCTGTGGCTGCGCTCTCCCTCGAGACAGGACCGTGTCAAAATGATCTCGAGTGCAATTGTCGCGCGAATATCACTGTCAAGACTTGAAATCCTCTAGTGCCCGTGCGGAATTACAACTATTGTGCCGACGTGAGAACGCTAAAGTATCTTTAAGCGCGTTTCCCTTGACCTTTCGCAGATAACTTTAATCTCCCTAGAGATCGTTGTACTTCATTCGAGTTGAGTCAAGCTTCAAAATATAAATATGTGTGATTTCTTCCCTTTTTCTATTATCAACTTCAGGAAAATAAAAAAAAATGCTATTTATATATTCCTAAAGTTATTACATCAACCCCGTACTCCCGAAGAGAAATTTCTTATTAAATTCCTTGACGAAAGTTATGCGAACGTTTAACCTGAGCATGGTCGAGGTGAAAACTTATCGTCTGTATAGTTTAGTCATGAAACTTAGCTGCGATACTTCGTGCCGAAGGTGGATTAAAGTTTCCCACAAAACGGCAAAGCAAGCCCGTCCGATTGTACGATTGAAAATGATCTTTGCACTATCATTTCCGGATTGTTCGGTGCAGCGAGCGCATTCTTTACGATACAACGAGGAACACAACGTTTGCGAGAGAAGATAATAATTTAACGGATCATCTCTAAAACAGAAAATACAGATATAAATTCCTTTCAAATTATACACATTTTATATCGGCCGATAACCATCTGACAATTCACATCTCATCGCAAACGCAGATTTTACAGTTACGGCGATTGGTGTAATCGCGAGAAAAAGAGAGAGAGAGAGAGAGAGAGAGAGAGAAAGCAAAGGAGAGGTAAAGCCAAGGCTATATCGCAGTTCCGCTAAAATAGTAAAATCATAACGTAACACTCGCCGCGCAATTAGATTCTGCTCGCAATACTCGTGCGATGGAAATTGATTAGCCGATTCACTGCACCGCGATATCTGTGCGCGTAGTAACGAAACGACAAGCGCGAATCCCCCTTTCTCTCCCAAGGCGCTCAACCCTCGGCGCGATAAATTCTCCACGAAACGCTGCGTGGATCGCCCTTAATTTATAATCCGCGCGAAACAGCGCAGTGCAGCGGAGCCAAAGCATCGCGGAAGCGCGGGGCGCGAATAATTCACGGTACCGCTGTGTTGGTGGCTACGTTCACTTAAGGCTCTATCTAACTAGGAAGAGAGCTGTGGGCGCCATTATATGCGCACTCTCATATTATCAGACGTGTCTCTAGGTTTCGTATTTACTATCCCGTCGTCGGTGGTATTTTTTCAACTTTTTCTCTCTCGCGTCTTTCCTGCATCCCATCATCGTCCCAATGCAGCCGCTCGTAACGCCTTCTTCACGGTCGCCCTTTGTGTAGTAGCATCCGACAGAATTTACCGTAATAGTCAACCCAGAACATCGGTAAGAGAAAGAGAAAGAGAGAGAGAGGGAGGGGAGAGAAGAAGAAGAAAGAGACGGAAGGTAAGTCGATAATGAGAGTAATAATTTTAGATTCAGACGCGATCTTTTGTATGTATGCATGCATGAGCAAAACGTAATATACTCCGTTGATGCATCACCTAAACGCAAACTTTACCTAAATGCACGATACATTAAAGTTTAAGATGCTGAAACGCTCATCAGTTTCCAAAATGAGATTTTCCCGAACTTTGCAAGACGATCTTTTGAAACCAACATTAAAAATTACTATTTTATTTATTTATTCCATCATTATTATTCTTTTATTCGTTGAAAGAGCACTGATTCCTAGTCACAAAGAAATATAAAGAAATGTAAAACGGTAAGAGTAACATAAATTGATTTTATTTTAGTCTTTTGTTATTTTAATCTCTTGGAACGAAACACGAGTAATTTGTTCTAATTTCGATAGCGATAATAAAAAAAAAAATTTTATTACGATCGAATGACTTCTCGCACGTAGGAACATCCCGTGACGAAGTGGTTTAGAAACGTGGGGAAGTAAATTAACTCGTTTACGTCCCGCTGACGCGCGAAATATCATGTTTTTGAGTGACGAATCCACGGCGCGGCAGGTGGCTGACAAGGACATCGCTGTTACGCAAAGCGATGACAGAACGGTACTGACCGCGAGTCAATCGCCGGCCAATCTTTAGGCCAACTGCGACACGATCGTAAAATTCGATTCTCCATCGAAACTCGTTATTCGCCGAACCGAACGTCGCTCACTCCCCATCAGCGTTCTCTATTTTTTTGCGCCAGCCCGACGAACGTATCGCTCGCATGCAAATCAAGCCGGAGGAGAGATGAGTAAACTTCGAACCCCGATAAAACGCCATCGAGCGCGTCATCAGCGCAATTATCGATGAATTTACAGGCCACTTTAGGAGGTACATATCAATTTTACGACACGTTAAAACGTGTTCTAGCCTCGGCAAAAGATAAGCACCGTCGATCGTAGCTCCAGAGCTACTTTTTCTCATTGATAATCTAATCCGATTAATAATTTAATCTGAATAATAATCTAATTTTGCTTACAAACGAACGATAGAATCAAATATCTTTTTAAACGCGAACAAAATCTGATGCTCTTTTAGCAGTTTTTTTTACTTCTTGCTAGCAAATAATAGCAAATAATCCATTACACATGTTTTCCTACCATCCGGTAATTTCTCAGAAAGAATATTTATGACCATTGAATAATGAGCATTTAAGTGAATATCGAAATTTACATACACTTCTAAATCTAATATGTAATATGCACACTGAGAAAAAAATTAATTGAATACTTGCAATGAAATATTTACTCTTTAGTACATAAATATTTATTCAATAAAAAAATTATATTTAAATTACATTAGTGCTTCTTATACTGTACAAATATTTATTTACACTTAATAAATTATTTCATTGCGAATTATTTCATTTCATTCAAACAAATATTCATTAAAATTTATTAATTTTTCCTTTCACGTACACGTATTTTTATATCTAATAACGTACGCGTTAATCAAATAAAGTTAATCAGAAGATAAATTCTTTTGTTCAGTTAAATATCAATTTAACGATTACGTATTAATGACAGGCAATAAAAGCTCAAAGTAATGCGCCATTCACAATGATATTTTTGGTATTTTACCGTAGAAAATAATTGAATAAAACTTTTTATTCGATTTCACAAATAATACCTATAAGTAAAACTTTTCATGCAAATCACTACGCTTTTGTTAATTGCAAATTATTTCACGCCTATTGTACCGGTAATTTCCTTACTTCCTTGTATCACAGTGATGCAAAAACTCAATACGTCTTCATTAAGGGAAAAAAACATTGTCGATGTCACAGTTTCTAGCTCTACAATCGTCCTTGCACAATCGTTGCATAATTGCGTTACTAATATCCGTATTTCAAAACAACGCGTCCAAATCTCGACGAATAATACTTATTATCTCGGAGAAAAGTTTCGAGCATAAATATCGGTAATGTAAGCCACGAAAGACGGATTTAAGCGGAACTTCAGTTCACGAGTACAGTGAAAGTGTGCGGGTGAGATCGGAATTATTGGAGCATCGGAAAGCTGTTAACGTTAACATCAATTTTACGATTCTACGGAAATTTTCGAATAATTGTGAAAAATTAAGATCTTTATTTCAACGTCGCGACACAGCAATAGTGTCGTGCATGTGCCTGTTAGCGTATTTCCATATTGCGCATAAATTATATACCACCGCTCATTTTTGTTGCACACGTTCACTGAGAAAAAAAATTGGTTAAAAAACTAAAATATTTAGTCCGATACGCACAACTAAACATTGGGTTGATTCAACAATTATTTAGTTGCACGAAAAAAGATGTCGTTTATTTATATTAATTATTCCAATTTTTTAACTAAGAATTAATTAAATCAACTCAATATTTAGTCGTGCGTATCGGACTAAATATATTAGTTTTTCAACCAATTTTTTTTCTCAGTGTTTAAATCGTTTTCCACGATACCGGACATCGTTACGATACGAGTAACATTCTGCACAATGTCACTCAAGGCTGCGAATATTTTACTTTCACCCCGAGTTTCTCAGTGCGATGTCAATGGGAGAAAAAGAGATCGCGCGTGTGAAAGGCGTCCAGGTCGTTTCCGGAAGATGCGAAGTATCGCTCATACACATTTAACGAGTATCAGATTGTCGCACGCGTAACGTACGAGGGCCGTACATCACGTGTTCTCGCGTACGTCTCTACGCGAGAGAAATGCTCGTTTCCCGCGCGTCACGCTGGAGTAACTTGGCACAAAGATGAGTCTGAATAGAGAGTTACGATTTTACGCCGTAGAAAAATAGAATTCGTATTTATATACGTTCCGCGTGTGTGCCTCGTGTACGTGTACGCACGTACACGTGCGCAAGTGTGAAAAAGGAAGCCACGAAGGAGAGGATGAGGAACAAAACGCCGTAATGTTGGGCGTTGAGACGAAAGACGGGACAAGCGCGACGCCGTAATAACATTCTTTATGCGCGTTTCACGAGATGGAAACGTCGGGATAATTCTAGAGCAGAAGAATATGAGCGCGCACACACCTGCTGCCGCACACCTCGGGAAGAGCAGCACCCATTCACGGTTCTTCGTTTTCATTCAGCATTTCTTCTTACTTCGCGCCGTACCCGTAATTTCTCTTGCTCGCACGACTCGGCGTAGGGACGCGCGGTAACGAAGTAATTAATCCTTCGACTACCTACCTACCTACATACGTACCAGGGACGACGGACGAGCTCGCGGTAATAGCAGGAAACTTTTAATCCCGCATATCACACCGGTGATCTTATTACAATTTTTTTTTTTTTATATATCGCATAATCAGGACAAGGCGAAACAAAAAAAAAAAAAAATGGAAAACCGTATCGGCACAAATGTTCCACGATTGTATGTTAGTAGTTCGCGACACGTCTCTGTAATCCTTTCGGCGAATAACAGGATGGATTAGAGAGCTAATTTCTAGTGCGCACCGCGACAGTCACGGTCGCGGAATGGAACTCGCGAACGGCGTGCTCATTTCGATATGACTGGGTAAATAACGATGGATCGAAAGTAGATATACGCGCGGTGATGGGAAAAGTTCCGAGTGCAAAGTTCTCAACGCGATCGCGTTCGATCGGGACGACCGGAATTGACGGCCTCGCGATAAAAGCAAGAGGCATAACGCATATTGAATAACGTCGTTAATACGACACGACAATTCGATCGTAACGGTTAACGTAACGATAATAGTTGTAGAAAATTGTACCGGTCCCGGTGTGCAATTAAAGTGTTACTTTATAATACATAACACGCGAGTTCCTCCGCGCTCGCCCGTGTAAGGAAACCCGTTCCCGGGGACTTAATTTTCATCCGGGGCATTTTGTTTCCGGTTTGGTAACCTCCCGAAGAATTACAGTAAAACGCGTAACACGACCACGCGACGATTCCTACCTTCACGTGCAGCGAGCGCTCCGCTAGAGCGCAATTATCGATGCCTCCTATTGAACTTTTGAACGAAACTTTATTGCTCTCATAGCGAGAGTTTGTCACGCTAAATGATCCGTGTAATGGACGCGTATTACACGCAAACTTATTTGCTTTCAATGAGACAAGGTAATGACTTCCTAACGACAAAACTATATAAATATAATAAAATCTTCGAAAAAAAAGTTGTTGCGCCGCGTGACAAACGAATAGCGAGAAATTCCAATAGCCTAATGGATTCTAATGGATTTTCGGTGTAATTAATTGCCTAATCGAGAATCGTCCGATTTATGCGCTGCAAAATCAAAGTTTCGAAACCGCAGCAACGGTTTTGACGTCGAAAGTTGACGATGCGATATTGCGTAGACTCAAATAGGGAATATGAATTATATACCGCGTGTGTGTAATTAGATTTTCACCACATGAAACGCGACGAATTTCGAGATTGGTCAACCAATGATGACCACCATCAGCACGTGACAACTTCGCTAACTTAATTATCCGCCTGCTAATTGTATGACCGTCCAACTTTTCACTTAAAATAAAAGCAACGTCGACCAACGCTGGGTTGCCCGACGAGATATCTCTAGTAATAATGCATGTCGATGTAACTTGGAAAACATGTTCTCGAAACATGAGTTTATATAAATATAGTGTTTCTAAAAATAATTTTAGCAAATCCTCTCGTAGTTTGAAATTATGACAATGTTTTACTTTCATGAAAAGAATTTTGTGTATCTCTCCATACATCACATCGACGAGCGTTTATTATTAAAAAATAAAAATCTTATAATGTTTTGTTATTTTACAATGATTTTGATTGATTGTAAATCCGTCATTTTTATCATTTATCTGAATTACGTATAAAATGTATTTACCATCTATATTGATAAATGATGAAAACGTGCTTGGCCATAATCATACGTTTATTTACGATAAACGATTCGTTTATTTAGCGATGTAATCTGTGTTGCCATTATTTGTTAATTGTAACGCATATACGTACATCTTGGTTGCGTACGAAAATAATCATAACTAAAACGCGTCAGCGCTTGAAATCGATAGCGCTTTTAATTCTAATTACACTAATTGTCAAGAGGAGAAAATTAATATTTCACTTGAAATGCATTTCAATTGCGTTGCATTGCTGAATTAAAATTCAAAAGTAAAAATATAAAATTACAGATCAAAGAAACTTCGTAGCAATTGTCCACGTACTTTAATTAACTATAATTAAAATATATTTTTAATTAACGGACTCTTCTTTTAGAAAAATTGAGAGAGGATAATTGTGTTTCGTAGCAATTCGAGTCACAGCCGTTGAAAATACGCTTATCGTGCAAAATCAAGCATTTCTCTCCGAAAGGAGAGAAATTCTACGTTCATCATCAACTTCGCAGGTAACCTCGCGTACATTTGTTTAAAATCCTTTGTCAGTCTACCGCAATAATTAAGAACGTCGTGTCGTCGTTCCTGGCTTGGAATGAGAATGAGAATCCGAGAGAAACAAACATCCAACGGGGGTTTGTCCCCGTATTGTCCGTTTCGAACAGGGTGTCATAGTCACAGAGCTGAGCGTTTCGTCGCAACTCTTCTCTTTCTTTTTTCGACGGCAGACAGGCAATTAAATCCACCGTTGTCAGCGAAATTACAACGGGAGTTCCGTTTCTGCTCTCACGTGACCGTCGCACAATGAGGCGAGGAGAGACACGAGACACCGCCCGTCCTGGTTTCCAACATTCGACTTCCGCCTCAGAATCCTCGTCGAGACATTCTTGTTGCTTCGTCGCAAATCGAGCGTACGTAAAAGGGAACGAGCGAACTCGGCCTGCTCTCGGTCTGCCTTGGTCAGCTCTGAATGTGGCTGCCTCTCGTATAGCGACGGAAATTTACTCACCTCCGCTTCGATTTCCGACCGTTTTATTTTTTTAAAGGCGGTTTCGACATTTCGCAACAAGTAAAATCGTTGGCCAATATTGTTTAAGCGATTCTCGAAGCAACTTCATTTATAAAGTTTTTTTTATCCAAATATAAATTTGTAAATTTTGTAAATCATATTTTATGTATTTAGAGAGATTCAAACTAAATAAATTTTCTAATTTATATGAGATTATGTGGACATTAAACTTTTCACATATAATGATACAACATTTTTACTCCAAGCACGCAAAAAATCTCTGTAATTTACGATACTACTAAAGAATTGCTTTTAACGTTAATTTTCTTTATAACATAAATATATTGTATCGTAAATGGAAAGTAAAAAAAAAGCTATAAAAATTGCTATAAAAGGAAAGCATATTTTATTTTAAAATCGTAAAAATAAATTTATAATTCTCTCCGAATCAATTTTATAAAGCCGTATAACTCTTCAAGAAATAGCAGCGTGTCGTTTAAAGGTATCGGAAAAATGTTTGACGTGCACCGTTGCTCAAATCGGGAATTTTTTCCTTTCACGTAATATGAAATACAATTATCGTAAAAATACAGTTATCTAGTTAATGTAGAATGTGACAAAAAAAATGGGTCGTAAAGATTCTCTCGTAGCTCCGGCAGTTATTCACTCTGTCCAACGAAATTATACAGTTACTGTGAGAAATAGAACTTAACGTCAAACCAGAACGTAATTAGAATCGCAATGCCAAAGAAAGATGGTTCTGGTGAAACGTGCTATGGTTCCATCATCATGGGCGATCATTCAAAAATTCCTCGCGTCGATCAATCACCGAGATGAGAGGATCCTTGACAAGATAGGCTTCTAATAGCTTCACCTAGCAGAGCTATTAATGTTCCTCTCAATATTTATGAAAACCGGGAGGGAGAAAGCAAGGGAAGAAAAAGAGAGAGAGAAAGAGGGTGGAGGAGAGAGAGACAAAGAAAGATCACGCCTACGCGGATGTGGACTGATGACCTTAACCTACTTCCTCTTTCTTTTTTTTCTTTCTCCCTTGCCCCCCCCCCCTCACCTTTCTCCTCTCTTCCCCTTCATTGGTAAACTCCTCGTTCTCTCTTTCTCCGTTTCACATGTACTTATATGTGTAACGACGTATTCGTATGCAATCGACGATGTCATTTATTTCAGCTCGTGAGGGCATGTATTAATATCAAACTACCGTTCATATACCTTAAACGAAATTCAATATGTACGAAATACCAAGCAATACAGAGTTTACAGAGTTTGTGGTCGATATTCGGACGGTCTTTGATCAGTTGTGTGCTATTTGCTTTCGTGTACAATCATTTGCTTAATAGAACATGACGGTAGCTTTAATCGATTGGTACAAATTTGACGATTGATCTTATCGCGAGTGAAATTGCAAATGTTTGTTATCGAATTAAACCGTGAACGTAACCGCTTGTTGTTGACTTAATCGGGAACATAACGCTGAGGCATCACCTATGCATACGTATAGTCACCCGTAAATTTATTCCACGTTTGACGAGTACCCGTTCGATACTTTAGAATAAGAGAGAGACTTTCTCTCTCCTTTTTTTTGCCGAGCAAAGTGTTTTTCGCGATACGAGAAAAGTATTCTTTGACTAATGATATGAGATTTCTCTGAGTGAGTTTGTAACGTCATGTTATAATGCGAGACAGCAAGGAAGCCACATATCTTATTAGTAGAAAATGTCGTTTGTGGGACGTGCGTCTGAGCGTTACTAAACGTTTTTATCGGAGTACGTTATGCTCTAATGGAACATTGAGTTAAGGAGAAAGTGCGAATGTTTTGCGTCTGATTTCTGACCAGTCATTCGCGCGACACTCACATTTCCGCGTTGACACTCTTTTTTTATCGCCCTAATGCGCTATAAATCATTCGATTAACGTGCTGCGCCACTTCAACGTTCTATAATTAATAATAAAGATATTCAGTTCGATATTTATTCAATTTAACAGTTTAATATTATTATTATAGATAAACAAAAAATTTAAAAAAAATATGTCAAATTAATAATATTATTGATTATTAATAATAAAAACAAGAATCTCTCAGTTAATTGATATTTCCACGCCAAGATAATGAATAATTAAGTTTGAATTCGGAGAACTCTTGGAAATTTTAGACTCTTGATAATTCCGTTAATACGGAACGGCTCGTAATTCGATTTAATAATGTCCATGAATGTGCATCTAATCAGGATGTTGCACGTGTATCAGTTAATTCTCAACGGAGCAGTGCATAATCGTAAAATCGATTATCACGAGTAAGTCTCCCGGATATGTAGGCAGATACAATGACGACGAGGGCCTCTCGAGAAAACGCCGCAATTCCGCCGCCAGGCGCAAAGGCGGAATCGCGATAGAGGAACCGGTCGATTGGACGTCAAAAAACTGCCGTAATGTTTCAACAATCGCGCGAGCTCTTCGCATTCCGTTGTGATACGTGCGATTTTTTTGTCGCCGTATCGCCGTGGAGTTCCCGCATCGGCGACGTTTGGTGACATTTCGAAGGGAATTTAAAGTGAGCCGGGATACGCGCGGCAACGGAAAAAGGGGACTCCGGAGATATTTCAACGTCGCCCGTGTACTCTTCCTCGTTTGCCGAGCGGGCCACGTTTGTGAGGGAAAGCATGATGCGGCGTTGATATTGTCTTCCGCGAGGATGTCGATGCGCCCGTCACTTTCAAAGTCGCGTGTCCCTCTCTCCCGACGACAACTTAAAGGAACAGAGAGCAAGAAACCCGATCGAGACTGGTGTAGCTTTTCAAACGCCGTCACTCTACGTTCGGCGAAAAGGTATTTTGTTTGCTCGAATCGCGATTGAGTTACCTCCGTCTTTCGCGCTTGCCTGCCGGATATCACGATGGTGATTCTACAGAAAAATCCCAACTCGAGTTCTAAATCGAGAAATAATCGCATTCCCGACATCCCACATTCCATATCTATACATCGCATACTCCACACTTCGCATGTTCTCGCATTTCACATCCCCTGTACATTCACACATTCACATACGTATACATTTAAGTTCGAATATGCAAAATATTTCCATGGTACACTTTGGTTATCGGCGGTATTATCCCGGCGCTAAAATAAGTGTTAAAGAGATGTTGTGTATTTCAGAAATTCCAATCGAGTTAAATGAAGAAAAAAATATAGCTGAAAAGAGCATTTTACAGAAGAATTTAAACGAGAAAAGAAAACTGCGAAAAATCTTTGTTCAAATTAAAACAGAATCTTTTCTCGTTTGTGGATAATCTTACACAATTAAAGTTTGTTTTTCAACTTTTCATTCCAGTCTTAGAAATAACTTTTACTTAAAGAGGAGCATTATCGAAAGTTATTTGGAAACAGAAGCTTTAAAGGACCACTTCAAACTCGTTAAATTAGGCAGAGTAAATACGTGAAAAAATAAAGACAAATATACATGAGTCCTAAATAAATGTATAAAAATATTATACAATATTATACGAATCCTGTTTTTTGTGTGACTACACACAGAAATAGAAAAATTATTAAAATTTACTATAAACGTAAAATTTTCTGTCGTATTAAACGCATCAAATGTCGTGTTTAATAAATGTGTACATCTTATTGTTAACATAATATGATTATGGACCTTTTATATTTATTCTAGCTGTGACAAATTTCTTACATTAAATATTTTTGACGCTTAGGTTGAAACAAAAGATATTACTACTTGGCGGTTTCAATTTTTTTAAGTGTTGTATAGTAATTATTTTTCAAGGAGAGAAAAAGCGTCTATTTTGCGTCTTTTTCCAATTTTTTTTTTTTTTAAAGATAATTTTATGACATTATACATTTTGTAATATTAAAATGTGTTTTGTTAATATTAAACGTAGAAAAGGACTTAAAATTTCTTTCAAACAATAAAATATTACAAGAAAAGGATAATCTAAAATTTAGCTGAATACAAATCAGAAAATAATTTTCTGAGACACCATGATGATTATTAGAACGTCCAAACGTGGTAATGTTGCTACAGACAGTTTTGACATTCTAGTAATCAAGTTAAACATCCAACACTATTTTTTAAATAATTCAACATAATTATTTTTAAATCTATAGGCAAAATTGTTCTTTCCATGTATGAGGAAAATATGAATACACAATTTATAAGTAGAAAATTGTTCAATTAATTTTAAATATTTTACAATAAAGTTGTATGTAATAAATCCAAATTGCATTTTTGCAAACTTAATTGTCGAGTCAGTTAATAGCTCAAAGCAGCGGGAATTATAGATCTTGTACAGTTGGCGCGAGACACCACTCTGTCTTGACATGTAGATACAATATTAGTATCATTATGCATACAATGTAGAACACGCTCATAGTAAAGCGCGTGTATGCTCATAAGTGCAAGTGCATTCCTCCAGAAAGTCGCATAGATGAGCAGAAGCGCCATCGTGGTTTTCCAGCTGTGCACAAGCAGGACAACCACGAAGTAAATTCCGCTGAGATGTTCCAGCGGATGGTGGAACAAGAACTTTGTTGTTGAGAGAGAGAAGATAGTGAGGAGAAAATTTGCATCTCGTTACTGTAGCATATTATACGGAAAGTACCTAAATCAATGAGAAAAACTTTTACATCGGAGGATGCGTTTTCACATGCGCACGACGCGCGCATACACATACATCTGGTTTAATGAAAACAAAATATTAGCCTTGGAAGAATGATATAATATAAACACTGTAAAGCAAAAATATATTCTAAAAGAATGCACTATAACTATAAAAAATGAGATTTTTATTCAAAAACAATATAAACGTAATACTTCTCATTCTTCCATGTTTATATTACATTGTAAAAAAATTCAGTAAATTTACATATAATAGATGTAGAAATTACACGATTAGTCCCGTAAATATAAAAAAAATCATGTAATTTTATAGAAATTATAGTAGTTCCATAAAAAATTTGTAGATTTGCTTGAATTGAGTTAATTCTTATTTTAAGAAAATTACGTATATAACAGGATATTTCAATGTGATTATCTAAATTTTTGTAACATTACGTAATATTCCAACAATATTCCATATATCGCTGTGAAATATAATGCGATTAACGTTCACTATGCATGTGTAAAAACTCTGCCCACCTAGCATCACGATGTGGGCACAGTAAGCAGTTAATTTATTGTTTACAACATGTATGATAGAGAGACAATATTTGAATGTATAATATGTAATACAATTGCAAAACGTATTGACCTTATCATTTTCTCATCATAACTTTCCATACATGTTGTAAATTTACTTCTGCAATCTACTTAATTACAAATTACAAAATTAATCTTACCTTTGTATGTTGCAAATTTATAAATGCGTGGAAATTCACAACTATTTAGTAACTTTACATCTATTATAGTGGGTAATTTTGAGAAAATTTTTTTACAATGTAGAAAAGAATTATGTAAAACTCGTACTCCTTAAAAAGTGTGTATGAAAAAATTTTATAACGTATGCTTCTAATCTAAGATAATGACATTATTATTTAATTATTAATTTGATAACTTTTCTGTATGATACGTGAAAAACGAAAATATTTGGATAACGCACAAAACTAAATATTTGAGTAAAAAAAAATAAAATTAATTTCTTATGTAGCAAGTATAGACATTTGTCTAGGCAAGAAAATAAAAAAGTTAACGCATTTTCTTTCAAATCCTTGAATCTATTTAAAAATGACTTTTATTCTTCAAATGGCGACGTATTAATAATAACATTAGAGACAAACGATTGGGCACATTTTGCAATTGTGCTGAAAGTTTGTTCTAACCTAATCGGTAATGTCACAAGACATCGCATCAGGCAATGAACATATTGACATTGTGCAACGAATGTTCACGGCCAAAAACACTTCTGAATACAATTTTTTGCTTCATTACTCACCGCTTGGAAATTAATTTCCTGTCGGTCGCATTTACAATTCTGCATGATATGCATGCGCGTTTTGTATTAGCATAAGCTCTATCAGAGTATTAAAGTCCGTTGGTTTCCAATTAAATTGTCACGATTAACGATGTCGATTACATTAAAAATGTCATCCATTCCTCTTTCTTTTGCCATTGCCATTCCAGTGGCAAAAGAAAAAAGACTGACAACTCGCGGAGAAAAAATTACTCAAACAAACACGTCTGATTGGGAGAAATAACCTCCTTTTCACTTATCTTTTCAATATCTACGATGTATAAAACAATGACGTTTAAGATCACTTTTACTTAACCTTTCTAAAATAAAAAGGTTAAAGAGTTAAAAATAGGTTTATTTAATAAAATATTGGACACCATACATTACATCATTTACGAAATAAGGTGGAATCTTGTATTTTTGGTATTTCTGGTGTAATAAAAGATAATATCACAAGCGTATTCAGAAGCAGCCTGATCTAGTCTTCGTTATAGTCGTTATCGATGACACGGTCCCAGACTGTTGGTAGTTTATCAACACTATTAAGAATTCCATTTTCATTCAAATTAAGCTATAAAATGCTCGTGCTATCTTATTTCGTGAATGACCTTATATACGTATTCAGATATTTATAAATGTAAAGTTAATTATACACACGCATGATTTCTTTAAAAACAGCATCAAAAATTTTAATCTTCATAGTTTTAATCTTCATATTTTGCATTAAAAAGGGTCGTAGAATTAGTACTTGCGCCAGCGTAGCTTATCTTACAAGATCTTAAAACGATTGCGCGTGCTTAACCACGATTAATAATAACCGGCCAGGCATATATAATCTAATCTCATTGTAGATTCTCTTTAAATTTCATTAAAATACAAGTTCCACGTGCAACTTTGTGAATAAGCAAGTCACGAGGAGATTAACGACATTTTTTTTCCTTCGTTTAAACGAGATTTTAAAACGTGTTTTATACACTTCAAAAATAAGTCCGATTTTGGCGAAATATTATCTATTATTTCGTGTATAAAGCTCTTGTTTCTCATTTAATCGATCTAACGAAGAAACGGTTCGTTCTCCAGATCTTTCTCCAGACCTTTCCCGACGGAAAGGTCCACGGGAGACAAGCAGCAAAGGCACTCGCCAGGTGACTTATGGCATTATACTTATATTCATCACTGTTTTGGTGCAACAAAAGCAGACGGCAATTACGCGCCACGCGGCAAACCTGTTCCCGGATCTGTGAGGACGGGTTTCCGTTTCCCGGCTCGTTAAGGCGACACGGTCGAGCGGCTCATCCTGCAGCCAGAAAAGTGCGCGAGCCCGCGTTGTCGTGGGACTTCGTGATGTTTTGCCGCATTTATTTAGTCCCAACTGCACAGCAACGGATTCGTCATTCTGCCCCTGCGACCTCAATTACTCTCGAAATCGCGGGGCCGAGTTACCGCTCTCGACATAAAGCTTCCGTTATATTTTTGTCGGCAAGGGGGAAAAATTTTGCTCCCGAGTTAACTGAATAAACAAGCAGGACAATTTTCGCCTTATCTACTCATTCTACTCGTTTTACGCGCGTACCGGTCGTTATTTATTTCTTCAGGTTTATTCAAAAGCGAATTAAACGAGAGCAATGTCGCGATTCTTAGGTTGAAAGCTAACTAAAGTTAAAAAGGCTCAATGTATGCAGTTTTGCAAGATAAAAGCAAAACTGTTTGGCATAAATATCATTTACCGCGACGTCGCTTATTTCTTCAGTTTCTCGAACCTCAGATGAAGATTAAAACACTTCATCGGCCGCATTTAGACGTTGATAGGAAGATTTATATCGCTTTCAGTAACCTTCTTTCGAAAGGATCGATCTGCGCTACGTCCCTTCGGCAAATAAAAAGTCCTCTCTCCCTCCGCGATGAAGTGCAAAGTAAAAATAAACGATTATATTGAGTTTTATAGCTCTGCTGCGAGATACATAAAGCACGTTATTACCCGGCGTCAGATTGCATTTATTGAATCATCAATGCATTTTTCTAACGCGCTGACGGAATCAAGATATCTAAATGCTTCGAACATCGCGAACGTCGCGCAAAATGAAGAAGAGAAGCCTTTATCGTCTTGGCTTTCACCCCCTCGGGAGGCCCGAACGATCCAGTTACTCGAGCCTATGTGCCTGATTACGCTGACACGCTAATGCTGACGGGATCTCGCGATAGTTAAATCAGCGGATGTAATCCGGCGAATTAATTAACTGCTCCGTAGCCTGCCCCGGCCAAATTAGCAGCTTACACCGCCGCTGTTTTCGATGGGTGGTCTTAGAGCGCGATTTACGTAGATACAATTCAGCGCTAATGCGAGACTCGAATTACATCAGGATCTCACAGATCTCGCACGTACATATACCAACACGTACAACGCGCACGTACATTTGTGAATCATTTGCAAATCGCTCCCCGCATGCATAATGTAAAAGTCAGGCCATTAAGGGACATATCTGGCTCAAACGCAAGGATATATCAACAAATGATAATTCACGATAAAGAGATAAGAAACTGAGATAAATCAAATTAAGGTGATTAATCGCGCGATCGAGGGTTTTGCAAGAAGCGCAGCGTGGCTTGAGATCCGAGCTCATTTGGCGAGAATTTCAGAAAAGACATGCCGGAGATTTCACCGAATGATTATTTCTCCTCACAATAGACCGCTTTTTTTTTTTTATTGTACATTTCATATCCTGATAATTTTCAACTGAGAATCGATTAAGATGGAATCTACTTGAAATCGCATTAAGACTACCACATTCCACCTTCCCATTTAACAAAGAACGAATGTGTAACGCATATGTAACAAAGTACTTTCTAATGACGTCTTGGTTTAAATATTTTAGAAGGGGAAAAATACAATTCTGAATTTGTTCAACAGTTAACACGTCAAGCGCGCATAATGCTAAAATGTCACGCGAATCTAACGAAGTATCGTACGACGTTACAAATAAATTATAATTAATCGTAGCGCAACAAGTTACGCGTATTTAAACAGTATATTTTATTAATAAGCACATGTTAAATGCGATATTCGCGATTGTCTTTCGCATGAAATTGTTATATTGGTTTTATAATATATATAGAGCAAAATTAGTTGCGCTGTAAAATACGACGACCATATACCAGTTCCATGCGAAACGTCGATCTCCTCTAGTATGATATAATAAATTATCATGTGCGTGGCGTTGATGCGTGGGCTTGCCGCGAACTGATCGTAAATAATAAGAGCGTTAATATTAGATCGTAGCGTTGGCCTACCATGATTTATCGAGATATCTTCTCACCGTTATCCATCGCGATGTGCCGGATAAAAATAAATAGTAAATCTACCAACCGAACCATTGCCGTCAACTCTCAACGATCGTCATAAAATTTCAACTAGCGCGCATCTCGTTGCGGTAGAACGAGATCGAGCTGCGGAATTAATTAGCGAGTATTAAATTCAATTTTAAAACGCGACATTTTAACGCTAATTGCATAAGCGTACTATCGAATCCCTGGATTTCTCGGACTTGTATCGACCTCGGGAAAATTACGTCAGCTCCATTGACGGAGTTTCATTACAAAGCTCTCTTTCGCTCACCGAGTATGTTATTATTTCGTGGAGGATTAATTCTGATGCACGATCCCCAGCATAAATCCGCACGACGGCGCTCGGAAAGTCGTGATTTCCACGAAAAAGAGATTATCCCGGAATAATAAAGCGGCGGCAATAATAAAATCGTGAAATACTGGCGTTTACGACCAGAATAATGCTGTCGATTTAAAAGTGTAAAAATAAAATTTAAAGACGATGTGATTTAACAAAAGCGCGAGTGAAATAAAAACTTATGTAAAATATTCCGAGTGTATAAAAAAATCAATTTTGCATAATCCTATCTCTTTGTAATCGACTCGATGTGGCCGCGCGTTTGTTTTAGTCTGCGTTACTTGCTTTTAGTACCTTAAATAGAACTTGTATTCAATGCAGCAGTACTATTATGATATTGTATCCTTTTTATTCAATTTTCTCATTGTATCGGATTACATAGTCTCACACACACACACACACGCGCGCGCGCACACACACATGCAACATTTTCTCATCTCATTTTTTTTATTGGATTTATAATCTCCATAGAAAGTATTATTGTTAGTAATGTAAATGTCATCCACACACGGTATTGCTGCCGATAAATTAAACGTACGCATTTAACCTATTATCGTGTAAAAAAAAGTTCACAGAATGAAAATAGGTAATCTTTGTTTTACGGTTCAAAGAGCAACTACAAAATCTAATAAATAATTGAGTACATTTTAATTAACATTAATAGATAAATTATATGAAGAAGTTGTGAACTTTATCAAAGAATGCATATTTAAAGCAAATAAAGAGAGAAAGAAAAAGAGTATTGATTCTTAGATCTTTCAAACTAAAATAAGAAACGCGACACACCTGAAACGTGTGACTCGTGTCTCACGAGAGATAAGATAATCAGAAGAGAATTATATCGCGATCAGCGTGAAGACAGTAGCTAAATAGCGAATTGTCGCGGCGTTTGTGGCTGCAGCTGCAACTGCAGCTGCAGCTGCACAACGGCCGTGCGATTCTCACCCACATCGCGATGGAGTGGGTATTCGAGAGGCAGAAAAGTGAAAGCCACGACGCGTAACGATCTAAACTATATCTCGTTCTAGAGATAGAGACGACAGGGAGTACGTACACGGAGACGGATCGCGCGGGGAGAGATCGGCGAGTTATATAGCACGGGAACGAAGGAAGAAACGAAGAATAACCAAGAAGGAGAAAGGAGGGGAGGAAGAGAGGGACTCTGCACTCTTGAACTATCCGCAGCAAATGTAGACCACGAGAATGTGTCGCAACCGTCTCTGTGTTTGCCACACCACCTCCCACATCTCCCTCTTCGATATCGCTCGAACCCTTGCTACTTTGCCGGAAATCTCTATTCTTTGTGTTGATGAATCAAAAATTGCAAAAATTCTCATTTTCTAAATTTTTCCTGTATATACATAACATAATACATTCAATAATGCGATAGATACAATAAATTATTTTAAATCTTTATTTTGTTATTTTATAAATTTTTTAAAAAAATTGATGAACCCTCTAGTCAGTTCGTCTCATACAACAATATCAAAATTATTCTCCTTCTCTTCATTATTCTCCTCTTATTTTTAGTTAATTATATTCAGTAGGTATATCTTGGTAGATAAATCGCCAAGGAAATTCTACTAAGACAGTTTTAAAGACAAGATTTTACTAAAAAGGGAAGATTTATTATACCTTTATAATACTGAAAGCGAAGAAAATCCCTTCCTTTTTATTATAAATCTTCTTAAATCCAATATTAAATATTGAATTATAAATGGTAAACTTTAAATAAAACAGGATTATATTGGATAAGTGAAAATAATAATATTTCATTTGGGGAATGCGTCTCCTAGAAAAACACGCAACGTCAACTCGCTATTTACGTTGATCTGTTCGATCCACTTTCCGAAATTTTCCGTGCATCTCGGTAAAAAAAAAAAGTACAATTAGAATGCGAGAGATACAGTTAAATAATATCGCTCATTGTATCTAGGTCATAACATAAGATACCGCTACGTAGATATCAAGACCAACGTGGACCGCGAGGATGTCGCAACGGAATATCTCCCTCACCATCTCCTACACCTCCTTTTTTCGACATTCACCGAGCCCTGCCTTTTGTTCGAGCCTCTCCTTCGTGTCCTTATTAAGCGACACCACGCGGATACTCGCGGATACATTGCAAGATGGAATTTCTAAGACAGGAAAATTTATCGCGAATATCAAATTTCATTCTCAAAATAGTCTTCGGCTATTAACTCTACATCTAATTTTCTAAATAGACAATTGTATTACCTATTCACTAAAAGGAAATAGATACTTCGCTAACTCGGCCATTTAAAAATGAGCGCCTTAATTTTTCGCCCTCATTACGCGAGCTGTAATAGATATTACCGCTAATATATCACAACTAAAGTAATGCCAGTTAATAAATACAAGATGATAGTTGTAAGATATATTATATCCTTACTCCGGGCTCATTATAAAAGTCCATATTACACAAATCCTAATAATACACAAACTCCGCTCATTAAAGATAAAGAGCATAATAAGACGGCAACAGTTCTGAAGGAAAATTATACAGGATGTTTCCGCGAGCTGCCATACTTTCCTCTAGTTACAGATTCTTTCAGTAATCTCGCGCTGATAAAAAAAAAAGAAAAAAAAAGAACTTCCGAGTTGTCTTACGCAACTTTAACAAAGACTTAAAAGTTTCCAGCGCGTGATACTGTTAACGATATATCTTCTTGTTGTTGCAAATTCGACTTTACGAGCCGTTCGGTCGGGAAGTCGAGGCCACGAGGTAATCTCATATAGCGGAGCACGCGCGTGTCGCTAACAAAGAGAATTCGCATCATCCGATTATAGCGGATCTTCTGGACAATAAGAGAATAGAATGGTTATCGTGATCGCCGGCGCCTCCGAAAATTACGCCAGCGCTTAGAGCTCTTACGACTATTCTCTCGCTATACGGCGTATTATTCCGTTGCGGCAAACTCCTTTAGAATTCATAAGTGCGGTAGCTTTAGAACTTCCGCTGCGCAATCACGTTACGTGTGACTCTCTGCGTAAATGAAAGCGTTATATGAATGAGACTGTAAATACCGCAAATAGGTGTCTCGTTATTACCGCTGCTGCTGCTGCCACTATGTACAAAATATCTAACTTTTCTCGCTAAATATTTATTGAGAAAAAAAAACACGGAGAAAGAGAGAGAGAAAGAGAATGCACGTTCGCGTTACGTGTCTCTCTGCATAAATGAAAGTGCAACATGAAAGAGACTGTAAATGCTTCGGTTAGATGTCTCATTACTACCGCCGCTACTACTGCGTACAACATCTGCTTTACTCTCTAAGTGATACTTTATTTATTTGGAAAAAAACAGAGAGAATGCATTACGTGTCTGTCTAAATGAAAGTATAATATGCAAGAGAACGTAATTGCCGTAGATATAATAAATATACGTGTCTGGTATGCTGCTACTGTGCAACATCTGCTTTCTTAACGATATTTCATCTATTCGAAGAAGCAGGGAGAAATCTCCTCGTCCCGTTTTCTTCTAAGCGATACGTAGAGATCCTTCTAATTTTGGTGCGTACAGTTCGAAATAAAAAAATAATTTTGGAAAAATTTGAGACTCACAGTTTCCCCACATCGAAATCGTTGGACATAAAAATATTTTAATTTCAAGACAGCGACGTAAAAAAGAATCCGTACGCGCGTTTTTACTTGATTTAACTGTTTCACATTAATCTACGCGTGGAAATTCTACGACTGTAATCAATGCCCATTAAGGAATTTCCTTTGTTAGAGAAACGTAATACGAGTTGGCTGAGGTAACGCAACATACAACTCCGTTTCGTTCTTCAATTGAAAACAAACGTCGGCCTTTTACTTTCCGAGGAAGAGCTATCTGCTACACTTTTAGTCATATGAGCCGTCCAATACGAGCTCGGCTACGAGCTAAGTGCTAATGGAAAGCCGTCAGAGCTATGTGACGCAACTTTCAAGATTTTCGCAGTTATTACCGCTTTTGTTTCGCGCCTCCGTTGCATCCGCGAAAGTCGCGTTCTTACGAAACCCGACGTCCCGCGATCGCGTGGCGGAGCGGAGCCAATAGACGTAGAGACAAGAAGGTATCACTTATCGACTGCATTTACTCTCGGAGGACGGGATCCTCGAGTGAAAGTTAGCCGACAGCGGAGGGGAAGCGAGGTAACGAGGAGGAAGCAGAAGAGGAACAAAACAGACGCTAAGAGAGCAAATGGAGAAAAGAGAAGAAAAAAAAGAGGGGAAAACAGATCCGATCTATACGTTTTCCAGCTGGTCACACAGTTCGCATACGAACATATCGCGATTCTAATTAAAGCACGTACTATTTCATCGTGCGAGAGGTGATAGCGACGATTTCTCTCGATGCGTTTAGCGCATCAGTAATTAACGCCTCGCTTCTCGCGACAGCGGCGAAGATGAAACGAATAAACAATTTGGATCTTTGAAAGAGAGTATCTCGGGAGAAACCTCGGCGGAAATAGATCGGGATTCAATTAACGAAGCGACTGAGAGAACTTCTTCATTTTCATAAGAAAGCCTGCGGAAGGATTGCCATTTGCTTCATTCTCCCATGCGAGAATTTTAATGCGTTAAATGCGTCGTATAATCAAAATTATTAGTGCATTATAAAGTGAATTGAAACTTTATTAACAAAGGTAACAACGGACCTCCGGATTTTTTAATGATAATAAGAACTTTTAAATCTACGTTTCTCGTAACATTTTGCACCTTAAATAAATAACAAATATCATTATACTGCACGTTAATTAATTAGTAATTTAATTAGCATATTAACATTTCCTTATTATCTGTGTATTGTAACGCAATTATTGCACTTTATAACTAATTAAAATTCACCAGTGAGAAAAATAAATTAACATGTACATTTAATAATCGTAGAAAATTAGCTCGTATTTCGTTAAATCTTAGTAAAAATACTTAAAAATATTATTATGATTAAGTTGAAGGAAATTTCATTGAGAAAATTATTTAGTCATTATATTAATGTTAAAAAATTAAAATTATAAATAATAATAATAAAATTACCAGGTTCCAGTTATCAGGAACCTACTAGTTATTTTGATATAATTACGAGGGTTATTCGGAAAGTAAGGTCCGAAACAAATATGGAAACTATGTAATGAAATCGTAATAAATATTAACTTAATATATTATTGATTTATTAATGTGCTTATGCCTCGTATGGAATATTTTCACAAAAGTCGCAAAACGAGAAAGAAACGACGCAAAAGTAAAAATGCTTACTATGATCATTTTAATCGTTCCTATTGCCATTAGATCCACCAGAGATAGAACGTGCCTGCAAACATGCGAGCACGTGCTGCGGATTATAGATAAGCCACCAAGGGAAAGAGAAGACCTTTCTTAATGCTTTATCCAAGTTACGTCGAGATACTGTAAATACCTTGATCAGATAAATTAAATTAGCAAGTTGCTAAAACAAGTAAGCCAGAAAATCGGGTTACGATACCATTAATAACAAAAGGCGAAACAAAATTACCAAGAACGGAAAAAGATTACCCATCTTATGGATTGTCATTCGGTTATACTTTTAATCAAACACTCTTCTATATACAAATACTTCAAAGCAAATGTTAATAATGGCAGAAGTGAAATCTTAATCAACTTTGTATTATATACAAGTCTGCATATCGAATTGTTGAAAGAAAAATTTATTGCCATCCGTGAATTTTATTCCAAATGACTCACACAGAAAATACATTAACATGTAATTACTTGAAGCATAATTAATGAACGAGATAATAATTAAAGATAATTATGTATATTTTATTGCAATTCATTACGGTGCATAATGCATGTCTGACATTTACTTGTTGATAAAATTATTTGCAAATTGGCGTGTCGAATGTCACACGAAAATTATTATAAGCGCACAAGAAAAATAGTAAAAAGAGCTCTTTAATCGTCTCATAACATAAAAACTCTCTCCGCTAAAAATTTCTAGTCTTAAATCTTGATCACCCATAAATTCTTGGAATACAGTCCGAAACTTTTCTAGACTTTTAAAAGATTCATTACCCCCTTTATATCTCCGCATGCAATTAAACGTGAAGCCTCGCACAGCCTCGAGTACTCTTCGCCCGAAGCTTTTCTCCTCTTATATACATCGTCTTCTTTGAGAGATTGCGAATGCTTCCTTCCATTAATTGAAAATTAAAAATTAAATTTTTATGGTCAGTCGGGCGTTGCACGGACTACCGTATTAATACGGCGTAATATCGGAAATTCTTGACCTAATTGCACAGCACATTCCATGCTTAAATTTACACATGCCAAGTATAAAATGTGCAATCGATAAAACGCGTGTAAGATTACGTAATAAACGGAATAACCACGTTACAAGTTGATTTGTGCGTTCCTTTCTGGACGATAAATAAAAGATACGGAAAAGGGCGAAAAAATTCAGACGACGCAAGTGTCTATATCCGAGTTGTGTTTAAGATAATAAATCACTCTGTTAATTTCTGTAGTGTCAGACTGTATCTCATCGTACAACGATGAATTAATTAAAAACTTGACGCTCAGGACGAGCAACGGTAAGGAAAACCCTTCTACGAATCGCGTCAGCAAATGTAATTTCTCTCGGCTTGAATTTTTCAGCCAACCACTTGGTTTTTCGTCGCGCTTAATTTCGAGAAAAATTCGTTTAAAGTAAATCGCAAAAATTTACATGAACATTACGCTAGCGCAAATTGCAAGATGGGTTCTTCGGAAACGCACGAGTTACCGTAAACGCCCGCAGATTTTCCACTTTGCCGCCGCAGCTCGCAGGGTTATTTTCCGCGTCGCTCGGAAGCGCCGTCTGACATCTCTCAATTTAAATATCGTAACGGCATTTCCATTTTCATTTCGCTCGTGGTCACGCGAACTTGTCGGAGAGGAGATAACGCGAAACGATTCCCCGTGTGCCCGGCAAGCGACGGTAGAACGAAAGAAAAGACGACCGCGAGCGCAGGGCACGAGGAAAAAAAAATCTCGGGCTAAATTACGACGGTGTCTGTATTTCCCTCGCGTTTCCCTCACCCTCGTGTTTCCCTGCGGCTCCGCGTTACTACCACCGTCACAAACACCTCCCTCCCTCTCCCGTCGCGACCTCTCGTTGTTGCACAGCCGCAAATACTCGATCTTTCAAGCCATTCGCTCGAGCCAATCCCACGAGACAAGTGGCATCCTTTGGGAGAAATGCAAATAACCGGAATATTTCCGGCCTATACAAGCGAATCACGAACTTATTATTTCCCATTTTAACTCTTTCCTCGCAATATGCATATAATTCATATTCAACATTCTATTTTCATGCCAAGACAAAAACTTTCGCTTCTTTTTGTTTTTCTTTAATATATACTTGTGTATTTATTTTAAGATCGAGTTTCGTTTGATTAATCCTTTTTTAATAATTACATTTCGTGTTTGTACAAAAACATGTCTGAAGACGCGCATCTTAAAAGCTAATTTACAAGATGCTCTTTGCTTTCTGTCTTCTTGCGTTTTGCTTATTGTCCTTTTGCCTCTTCGCGTACTACTTTACTTATCGACAAACATATATCTTGTCTCTTTCGGAGTTGGTCAACTTTTGTCTCAATTTCGATAAAACATTGCGCGAAGAGGCAAAAAGCAAGAAACAAGAAGTAAAAAAAATATATATTAGCCGTAAGAGTACAGGAAATATCAAGAATAATAAATTTTTAACATATCAAAAATTGTATAGAGTATATAAAAGCTTTCGGTGAAAACATAGTTGTGAAAAATAACGTATCAAATATAACTAAGCATATTGGAATTAAAAAAAAAGTGGTTAACTAGAAAAATATTTACAGCGTAGGTCGTACTTTTAGTTAAAAAGGGGGGGGGAATACGTGACAAGAGTTTAAAAGTCTTGTTTTTCTCACAGTGACGATACAGAGAAAAAGGTCAATATTGAAATTCTCTATCGAACCGGAGGCGTTGCGTGGTCAAAAGTTGTATCGGTGTAGGTATAGGACGCTGATAAAATCCCACTGCGCCGTGGATATTGAGACCCCTGGTCGGCGCTTTACCCCTCTTAATTGCGTCGCGATTTGCATACGCCCTTTTTCACTCGCGCGGCAACGAGATACGGTCGGATAGAGCGAAAGAGGAAGGTAAGCAGGCGAGAGGACGAAGCATAGATCACGTACGAGGCAGATTGCGGGGTACGGACCAATCGCGGAATCAGGTACACGTGCAGTACGAGACGGTACACGATAGGGATACGTCTTATTATAGAACCCACGGGGTTCCGCCTAGCGCTTCCACCGCGAACGGGAACGGAGAGGATACCAATGGACGATGGAACGAGGATGAAAAAGACAGAAGAAAACGTGTTGCGGTGGAAGGAAAAGGAGTGATCGGACAGAGAGAGGGACCAAGCGCGACGAAAACGGGAGAAGGATAGAGAAATGGGAACGGAAAGAAACGGAAGGACGGAGCATGAGAGATCGGTACGGAGACAGAGAGAAGTTAACGATCACGTTGCGAAGTCCGCTGACCCGCGAGGTCAACATTGTTACCTTCATTATTGGTACCTAGAACCAACTCCCTTCCCTCTCTCTTTCTCTCTCTCTCTCTCTCATTCCGTCCATTTATCCCCCTCCGCCATTGCGACGATCAGGGACACTCTTTTCCGAATGATACTCTGGGCGCTTCCATAGCTGCGGCCCGAGCAAGCTCCAACGGAGCAATAAATTTTCAAACGCTGCACGCACACGAGAGAACTGTCCCTATATTTTCTACATCCGTCCCGCGGAAACCGAATACCACCGTGCGCGCCACACGATACAAAGTGTCTAGAAAAAAAGCGCGAGATGATGTACTCCTGTTGCTATGCGATTCGTTATTCCCTTTCTTGCGCTACATGCGCTCGCAGGAATTAATATCGGACATTGTGGCGTTATCATTTAATCGATGAGCACGAATAATATATTCGCAATGTGATTGCTAATGATATCAAAGTTCTCCGAGGTGAGATGTATACTTGAATTTAATCGAAAACATGGATAGAACAGCCAAACTGTATTTCTCCAACAATAATTTAATGATCGTTTAATTGATGACTAAATAATACTAATTTTTTATTTTAAGATATTATTTAAGATTGTTAAAATATAATAATGTCTGTCTAAAATTAATACAATAATTCTAAATAACTTATGAATAAAGGCAGAAAAGTAGTGCATAGTAATTATAATTTTTATATAAGAACATGCTTGTTTATATATAAATTATATATAAATTATATATAATTATATACATTATGGTAAATTATAGCAAGCCTTGAAAAAATAATATATAATTTGTATCTCGAAAAATACTAATAATTCTAAAACATTTAGAGTACACGTGATATTCAGCGAATAAAGCATAAATGTATGTAAAAGAGAAAAACGAGAAAAGTAGGATTAATTGTCTTAAAATTGATTTAGAAATTTTTAAAAATAAATATGTGTGTGTTGCGATTGCAAAATCAAGTTATCAATTCGTCCACTTAGCGAAAACAAGCTGAACGTTCAACAGAGTCAAAATGTCTTAAAAGAGTGAAAAGCGAGTAGGACTCAATTATGGGACTTAACGATTATTGCACGTCAATTCAATATAATAGGCGCAAGCTATTAACGCGTTGATGGATTATCGACGCGGTATATATCGCTGAAAATCGTGTAAAATTTGCTTACACGTGCCGCGATTTTGCGTAAATGCATTTGCTTACACGTGCCGCCATACGCTTCCTTAATTGTGCAGGTGAGTATACTCGCTGCATATAATAAACGCAAAATTATGAACAAAGCTGATAACGGGTTTCCAGAACATTGATTTCGGCCATGCGCGCCCGTTCACGCGCAGATCGATCGATTGATCAACAATCGCTCGCTCGTAGGCCTTATTTTAACGACCTTTCAAGAAAGTTGTCATGAATGTATTGGCAATTACTCTGCTCCGCTGAGTCGAATGATCAAGCTATGATTGATAACGAGATTATTTTTCCGTGATAATCGTTAACGGGAACTATTTGCTTCCTACATATTTCAACGCACTTTATTAATACAGTTTATGTGTACCTAAAGCATAATGGTACAAAAAAAAGGCTAGCAACGCCAGAGAAAAAACGGAAAACATTCTTCTTAATTTATATATTTGTATGTAGCATTTATAAAAATGTTTAATAAACATAAGTGAAATGTGACGTACTTTTGTATAAATTTTAAAATTAATTAATTAAAATTAATTTTAATAATGTCTGTAATTAATTATTACAATAATAACTGTGTTAAAGAGAAGGAAATTACAAAAATATGATTCACAGAAAACAAACTTTTAATTAGGATACCTTTCATCTTAAAATTATTTCAAATTATTCCTATTCAAAGCTCAGTACGTTAGATGAAACTACAAAATACTACAATAATTATATTTATTTTATTTTAAAAATAAACAAAAATCATTGCCATTAAAAAACGGAGAATAACTCGTAAAATAGGGGCTTGTCTTTTTTCTTGGAATATTCCGAAATATAATAATAATCCGTACATTAAATAGTGCATAAATGTATAGTGATTTTGGAAATACGGTGAATGCTACGTATTTTATGGATGTGTATATATGTGTGTGTGTTTAAACACACACATAAATATATCTACATAAACGCATCTACTGCTAATTTGATTTAAATAGTGTAAATAGTGCGACATACAAACGTACTGCTTGTGTATCATTTACTTATGTTTACTAAATAGACAAAATTGTATTAGTCATGCAGTTCATCTTTATTTTGTAAATTTAATTTTTCAAGATTTAAATGTACTCATTGAGTGAAAAGATCGCATACTTTTTAAACTTATGCAAGAGAACATCTTTTTTTTTTAAGAAAAAAGTATAGAAATATTTAATTAAATTTGCATTTCATACCGTTACTGTTAAGAACATTTTTACCGCTGACACAAAATAAATCAAAAAATACTAGGCAAAATATAGAAAGCTTTTTTCATATTTACATGAAGAAAACTAAGCTTTATACATTCACCTATAACACAATATTTCTGCGATCCGCACTGCCCGGGAAAATGTATTTTTTATGTTCACATACGCATTTGGCTCGGAACGGCGCATATTTTTATTTTCGATGTCGCACGTGTAACTACGCTTCCTACTTCCATGTAAAAAAAATAAAATAAGAACACGCAACAAAAAAAAAGTCAAGAAAGACAAGCACGCTCGACGCAAAAATATGGTTCTCCCTTCTAATGGTTTTCGGTAGAACTCCCGGCAGTAAAGTACGCGAATGCGTTTCGAGAAATATCGATCGGCGCGCACAGCCGAGTCACGAGATCATCGATCTGACAAAAGCAAACATGAATCACGGCGATTTGCAGCCGCGTAAGGCGTTCCGTTCTTCGTTTACCCTGGAACGCTATATCACACGGTTTCTCGCCGCGTTTTATTGCCCGCCGTTATTGTTAGTTGTATGTTTCTCGCCGGGGGCGTAATACCCAAGTGGAATCGAGCGAGGCTCTTAGAGCGGATGATGTAAGAAGGTCGTTAATTATTTTCGGCCCACAGGTACTAGGGCGTAGAAGAAGTGCACGGCCTGCGTTCGCGATTTATCCGCGGCGCAACGAATATGTGATCTATCATGGTGGGTAAGCTTGGATTTTTTTTTTTTTTTTTTTTTAAGTTCTCTTAAGCCTTATCCGCGTCGTATCTCTAAGAAGTCGCAAACGTTTTCTCACTCTATCACATAGCACTGTCGTGCTTTTTTTACAATTGTAAGTTTTTAAAGGCAACGTCGTTATAAATAAGATCAATCTTGAACATTAGTGAACATTAGTGAACATTAGTAATCGTTCATGTACTCTACATCATTATAATAAAAAAAAAAAAGAAAGACGACGTGTTTATTAATCTGGTTAGATATTAAGTATGCACTTTGTTCTTCGAAAATATCGATTATAACTGAATAATTCGCAAGTATTGTAAACATATATAAATAAAAAATTTGTATTAGAATTCTATTTATTAAAAATAATTGCTGTGTAACTTTGTAACTTTAATATTTCTGTTTGAACGAGTTTTCAAAGTAAGTGTTAAAGAATTATTCTTTAAATGTTTTATATCTATTAAGGGAAAAAAGTGCAAGCAAAGAATTAATTTATATTCGAGAATTCTGTTTACTTTAAAAAGAATTCTCAAATAATTTCATACAATTATTTAGCAAAAATTAAAAAATAAAATATAAAATTTGACAAAAAAAAGAAAAAGAAATTGTAAAATAAAGAGAACCATTATAATCCAATTTAATCCAGAATTATTTGCTTCGCATAAGAGATGTATAAATTTTGTACTTAATAAATGATAACTTTTCATAAAATAAATGGTGCATTTTGATACACACGTAGCGAGAGAATTCCAACACACTTGTTTATACAAGTGTGTTGGAATTGAACATGATCTACGCCAATGGAAAAATTTGCACATCTGTTTATACAAAGTACGCGATAAACATACAAACCTTGCGCATTATATAATTACGTAATATAATCTGTTATGTAATCTATAGTCAAATTGAATACGCATATGCATATATATATCGTGTTTAAAACATCAATCGTCAGTTATCGATTTGCAGTTCAAACGAATTAAACGAATGAAGACTCTAATATTCGTTGCATGTATATTAGCTGCCGTTGTGAGTATTGACAATTAGTGATGATTAATAATTCTTTTCCCACTTGTGTGTAAAAAATTTAATTAATGCATAAATATCTTTTTGAGCTTCATTTTAATATTTTATTTAAATTATATATCCAAAAAATTATTTAAATTCTACATTTAAAAATCGTTAAAATATATTATATTAATATTTAACAACAAATCCTCGTTTCCAAATAATTCTAATGCACTAATTATTATTCATTGATCAAAAATTTAGAAAAAAGCAAGTATGAAACTAAGGTATATAATATGGATATGTTTTATGAGAATTTCTTTATTGTAATACGTATAGATATTAAACCGTACGCGGAGAGTTCTCTATTTTACTATAAAAGCTTCGAAGTCATTGTACGGAACAAATGCATTCAATTACTTTCTAACAAGAGAACTGTCACGGGTGTCCGGCGTCGATTTGATTCTCATTGAAATATGTTGTTAAGCACGAAAATCTAAAAGACCCGTATTTTTTATATCGGCGAAATCTCGCGTTTAGAGGGTAAAACAACCTTTGAAAAAAAAATGGTATTTCTCTTTCGGAGCAAATATCGTCGAAAGTACAAAAGACAGAAAAATTTTTTTTTAACAAAAGTTATACGGTTTAAAGAGTAAGTAAAGTTGTAGAGAAAAAAAATTTTGTTTTGTTTAACGAAATATCCCCACCAACTAAAGTTTTTTCAAATTTTTCAAATTTTATTACATATGGTTGGATTTGGAAAAAAAGAACCTTTTATTAGGCTGAAAAAAATTGGAACGTACGCCTAAACGTAAGATTCCGCTAATATAAAAAAATACGGGTCTCTTAGATTTTCATGTTTAACAACATATTTCAAGGAAAATCAAATTGGTGCCGGACACCCGTGACAGTTCTCTTTTTTTTGTAAGTAAAATAATGACTCAACTCTCTCGAGCCGCCTTATTAGTTGTACGACGTTAGAGGTGAGAAATGACAAGCAATAAATTACTACGTACAACTTTACTTTTTAGTTCTCCTTTTTAAAAACAATAATTTCGTAATCTTAAAATCTGTAAAATATGTGGTAAACTAAGATATCTGTTCAATATATTAAATAAAAATATAAAATCATTCTTGACATAATGGTATATATTTTAGCTATCACAGTTTTTAACAGTTGAACTATACAGATGTTTTTAACAGCCTTAAATTACTTTACTTACAATTAAAAAATGTGTTTGCTGTATATTTTACAAATTTCTGGATTACGAAATTATTGTTTTTAAAAGAAAATTAAAAATTATAGATGTACGTAGGAATTAATTTATTGTATGTCATTTCTTTTCTGATGTTGTACAATCAATAGACGTAATACAATGAGAGCATCAAGCCTTAAAAATATGTTATTATAATGTAGTGATATAATATAGTAAATAGTGATATAAAATATATATAACAAAAATAATACTTTTAAAATTAATCATTTTTGTGGATTTCAGTCGGCAGGTAATATACTCGATCATATTATAAAAATATCAGAGATATTTGATATAAAAGAAGTAATTGATTTTTATAAAACACTGGAGGAATGCGCCTTGGAATTAAATATATCGGGTAAGTATTTTAATTAAATAATCAATAAAATATTAATAATTATTAAATATTTTATTAATATGGTTAATAATTTTATACTTTAGTATTAATTATATAAAAAAATCGTATCTTGTAATTTTCAGTACAATTTTCAATATAATTTTATTCTCGTTATTATATATTTCATACTATTAAACAGTTAATTACAATGCAATAAAAAATAATATTTTAATACACAAAAATAAACATGTTACATAATATTTGATACATTCTAAATTATTTAATATATTTTTTGTTATTATAAGAAATTTTGCATTATTATACTGTATTATATTATTTTAATTTTATAAATTTATATGTATGTTCTACTATATCAGTAACTGAATTTCTGAGAAAAACAAAGAGAAAACACAAACGGGAAAGAAAAAGTGCTAGTTTTAAAAAATTTATATTAGAGACAAAATCACTTTTGGAAAGCAATTCGCCAAGAGTAACATGTATATTGTTTTATGCATTTGAAATTGTGTTATTAGAAATTTATAATTCATATATTCTAGAGATCGCCACTCCCGAGACACTCTATTGTTTAATCCAAAAGAAAAACTTGGTACGTAAATATATTATATACACAATATACACAATATACGAGAGAAAGAGAAAAAGAGAGAGAATTAATAAACCAGAATTACTTAAATACAGTTTACACATTCCGTTAAATTAACATCTCTTTCAAAATCTCTAAAAAAATTTATATTAAACAGATAATTATCAAATAATTTGCACTATTAGAATAGTATGTATGGAGTAAGAAATAAGAGACTAATTAAATATTTTGTCTTTTTTAATCTTTCTAGATTAAAAAATAAAAGATATATTAATAAATTTATTTATCGTTTACCACGCAATATATAAGTGATCATATAAATAGTTTATTTAAATATATAAATTTTTTAACCATTTTATTTATTATATTTTTTTCTTTATGTGCTTCACCGGAAATCGAAAATGTATGTTGCAAAAGTAAATTTCGTTTTCTGTGCAGATTTTTAAAAAATGTTTTAGAGATCGCTGTAGTTGTTTACACACAAAAATATCGACGTAACATTATATTTTAATTTTATATATATATTTTTTAATATATATATTATATTTTAATATATATATATATTTTTTTTTTTAACTATTTTTAATTTAATTACACATATTGAATTCTAGGTCGATGAAGAAGGTGGAATAAACTGGGATAAAGGCATAATCTATAGAAAGAAACTCATTCGCGGCAGCAATGATATAATAGCTAAATGGGTAAAGATAATCCATCAATGTAGAGAAGAAAATAGAAAAGAATGTAAGTTTAATAATAATTATATAATCATATACATATATAATATATTATTCAAACATATACAACTCTGCTTTACATGCATACGCAATGTAAGATATTATGTGCATTTAATTTATAGTATCATAAAACAATTTTAATTTATCCTTTTATTTGCAGCCAATACGTTTAAAGGAAGGGGATATGAAACAGCCATGAAATTCATGAAATGTTTAGAGCCATTTGTGAACTACGGTTTAAAAGAACTAATACTATTTCAAAATTATATGACCAATAATATTAATTAATATTATTAAATATATAATTTTGAAATAATATTACACAATATATACCATACATATAACAAAGGAGCGTACAAACCTAGCCGGATGTAACTGCTAACGACTTTGTTTATTTAACAATAAAATTTAAAATAACAAGATCACATGTTTCAATATTTATGTCAGATCATTCTCAGGTGTTCCATCTACGTTAATTTTTAACGATGGAATATTCCATCGAAATGCGATCAGTAAATACAAAAAAAAATACGAAATTTCTACCTGTGCGACATATGTGAATCTTGCAGATTAGCATGACAAACAACATCTCAAATAACAAACGATTTTAATTAACAATTCACAAATGATACACAAAAATCAAATTCACAGGATGCAATTAACGTTATTTAAAATATAGGAAATAATAAAATGGAGATTTAATTAAGACTGTGCTTATTAAAAACGATACTATTTAACTTCAAGTCGACTCGTTTCTTACACGCAATATTGCGTCTGTAATCAGTTATAATAGGTTAAAAATTAAAAATAATTTCTAATATTATATATTAAAAAAAATTAAGTTATTAATTAAGATAGTAATTGAATTAATATTAAAAATATAATCATTAAAAAATATACAATCGATTTTGTGTGATGATCGATGTTTCGATCATAAAAATTCAGTGAGTTATGTATATTACTAATAACTGATTTATTACATTCCTTAGTACCTTCATCTAGTGATTCGTATAACTCCGTGTCATACATTAGCAGCAATATGTAAATCATGTTCAACAGTTCAAAGCGCGATGCTTGATGCTAATCCACAATCACCATCCCTTATTGTTTCAATTCCTAAGTGACACAAATAAATCACGAAAAATATTTATTTTGATAAATAGCCAATATATTTAAAATTGTTACTCGTGGAAGTTAAAACGACACGGATTAATCACTAACAGTTTGCAGAAAATAATCGCGTTTGATGTTTCCCGATAATTGACACAATCGATGGATAAAGCGATGCAACACGGGGAGGCACGTGTCACTATCTGCTGACACAGGTCTTGCCGCGCAAATGACAACACGACTATACAACGGCCTTGCATATCAGCAGCGTACATTAACGAAAACGAACATCAAGGCCTGACCCAGTCTCATTACCACGAAATATTTAACGTACTACGAAATGAGTATACCGTTATAATGTGTACCGTGATAAAATTATATATTCTGTTTATGTTTCCGCTTAGTTTTGATAAATAATCTATTACATGCATTTTATTATTCATTGTATAAACTGCTTAACGCCTCAAATGACAATTAATTCTATTCTGAGAGAGCATTTTACAATGAAAATACCGTTACTTTTTTAAAAAAGACTAATGATAGAATTTATTTCAATCTGATTAATATGCATCTAAATGTACATCGCTATAATAGTAAATTTTGATACGAGTTATTTAATGGTTTAAACGATAGATTAATTTTATCCTATTTAAAAAGAATTATAACATCTAGAATTACGACATAAATCTTTGTTTCATCAATATTCTAATAACATTGGAAAATACTAATCATTTTTTAGTAAACATTGACCGTGGGCTAAAATTTCTTCAAAGTTGTTCAGAATCATGATCTTGGCAACATATTTCAAGGTCAATGAACTGGCTCCCTTAATCGAAATACTTTTCTCTAAAGACTTAAAAAGATGTTTAACAATTAAAGTTGTGTTTCTCCATGGTGCGATGGGGAACCTTTTTCAATCGAATATTGGACATAAAATATTAATCGTACGATTAAAAGAGACGAAACGAGCCATAAAAGTACGATGCTTCGTATATCTATCAATTTCTTATTCCATTTTCGAAAAAAAAAAAAAAAAAAACGATTAGAACTATAGTGTGAATAAATATAAATATAAGTATAAATAAAAACATCTGAAAATGTATACCGAAACGGAAGCGAGAACATCGCAGAATTTCCCCAACCTAAGGAAAACGTTGATAACATGCTATTATAATTTTCCTCGTTTCTTATTGCCGCTTGTTGCCCCTTATTATATCGTTTAACTCCACTGATTCCTAACATTAGGAGGCCAATTAATTTAAGTGCCTTCTGAATCATTAAAGACTAAAGCCCTGAGATCCTAGACAAGCCACATTTACACCAATCGTATGCCGCCCCGTGTCTAAAGCAACTATAGCAATTATAAGATGTTATTCGCGATAATTTGTAAAACGACGTTATAAACTAAACGACTATGCATTCGCACTATGCATTTCAAACGAAAGATTATCGCAAAAATCGTCAAGTTTTGCAACGTCTGTAAGAGAAGCGACCAAATAACATTTTATTTTGCCGTACAATTTATTTAATCGATAATAATTAATGTGTAAACATGATATATGAAACGATGTAAAAATACTGTAGGTTTTTTTAAGGGAAAAGCGTTATGTTCAGAGTTACGAGATAAGTAAATAATTCAACAATATTTTAAATTCTACGAAATTTTATATTTTCGCGTAGCAAAATCACGATATTAGAAAATAATATAAACTACGATGAATTTTATAATAAAATTTATAGGCTGTCAGAATTTGAGATGAGTTATAGTCCGGTGATTGACGAGCAATTTACTCGGAAATACGCGCGCGGTAAAGCCCTTGTGACTTCAGCTTTAATAATGCGGAACAGCATTCTTCGTGAGAAACATTTTGCATTTAAAATTACACACATCGCATGAATAACTTTTTACAATTTAAAGCATAAAATCACCTAGTACGATGAAAAGGATTTCATACGAGTAAATTATAAAAGTTTGTTCTATTAATTATATTCATATTATTTAACCATTCAATTCCTAAGTGGGGCGAGCCATTCGCCCCATAAATGATGAACAGTACAAGATTATAATTGTTTCGTTATTACAATTATAGTTTTAAAAATCTTAATTGTAAGACATATAAATAGAAATCTACATATAAATAAAACTAAATAATGATGAATTATATATTTACGCATTGATACACTGAGAAAAAAATTTGTCGAAAAACTAAAATATTTAGTCCGATATTTTAATTTCTTATATTTTAGTTGAACTAAATATGATTTAGTTGATTCGTAATTAAAGAAAAATTTTAATGGTTGATATGAATGAACTATAATATTTTTTTATGCAACTAAATAGTTATCAAATTGACTCAATGTTTAGTTGATCGTATCGGACTGAATATTTCAGTTTTTCAATGAACCTTTTTCTCGTACATTTATTTACTATATTTTAATAAAACTATATCATAAACATGCAAATATACGGAAACATTTTTGAGATCAGCAGCTCGCCCCACTTAAGAACTTACGCCTGGGAAATTAGCATGGGACTCAAAAGGTTAAAAACTTATTAAGAGGAATAAACCACAGAAAATGCGTTCGCATCATTCTGCAACAAGCTTTAGTGGAATATTCGCCGCACGTCGACATTAAATAAATTGCCGAGGAAGGATCAAGTCATGATAAATATCACCTCTCTCTATCTTTCGCGCGTTAATCCGTAGATTAGCATATGTATAAAAGCTTCATTTATCTAGAAACTGCGCGTTTTACGACAGTCCTTTTAAAGATCGGCTTTCAACCTCGGCGGCACGTTGTTTTCGGCATGATACCTTTTACGAGGGTCGCCTCTTTATGGTTACACCTCATCGCTCGGATACTGCGCTCCTGTTGCGTGCCGCAACATGAAAAAAATTCGCGGAATTTAGTTTGAAATTTAAACGAAACATGAGCGGAATTAGAAAATCTCGCGCGAAATCTTTAGTAGAATTAAAAAAAAAATGTGTTTATCACGATTAGTTTAAGTTTTAAAGAAATGTGTTGCAAAATTTGTACACGATCATGTTTTAATTTAATACAATAATTAAAATTTATGTACAATCATGTTTTAATTTAATTATTGTATTAAATTAAAACATGATCGTATATAAATTTGTTAATCGTTTTTAATTAACTTTCGTATTAACAATACTCACAAAAGCATCAATTATCTCAATGTCTTGTATTTTAGATATTATTAGTAAAGCTATCTATTACTATTAGTTTACAATAAAACATTCTAAATTTATAAAAGTTCTAGTTGAAAAAAGTAGTACCATGGCCTGCCAAATTTGACCTACATCTACCCAATTTATATTATCTATATTATCACGTAAGCGAGATTAATATCCGAAATGTCTCTCTTGAACTCTCGATACAGAAGAAACAAAAAAGAAGAAACTCTCTTTAGAGATATAAAAATAAGGCGAAAGAAAAGCAGCATGAAGGCGGCGGCAGCAACGGGCGGGTGGTGGTTGGCGCGGCGGCTGACGCACCATGAACTTAGTGGCTATATCGATTGTGTGTGCACCGCGGAGCCAACCCCAGCAGACACCTTCTGGTCTGCTGCCGCCCTTGACACCCGTTCCCAGACGACGTGGCTCCTACGTTGAGCACAATGCCAACGAAAGAGAGAGGATCGTGCGTCGGAGGGACAAGGATGGTGGAAGGACATGCGTCAACATGCGGCGAGACGCGCGCGTCCTCGTCGAGTACTGCAGTCAAATGCGGATCCATTCGAGAAAAGAAAAAGAAGGAGAAAGAGAGAGAGAAATAAAATTTTATCTATTTTAGATATTTTCTTTCCCAAGTTCGTTGATTCTGAAGGGAAGCTTTGCCACAGCTTTTACAATAAAGGAGAAGAGACTTCAAGAGAAAACAAAATTTTTTTAATAAAAATATTTTGCTTTTGAGATGCAAATATGTAAGAAACATTTGGGTTATTAAAAAATTACGCTATTGTGATGTATCTCTCTTCAAGCTAATTAAATTTAATTTATTATACACACACATGTAACATCTATATTTTTCCCTCTCCCAAGTTGATCTTTCATGACCGAAAATCGTGATCGCTATTTGATGCATGCTCTATAGTTTTGGCAAGGCACTCTCGGTGGTTTGCCATTTCGCCTTCCGACAAGTGGTGATCAATTAAACTTTAATATTATTTCAGGTGAATTTCAACCTGAATTTTTACGCTACACGATCACCTATCCATATTAACATCTATATTAACACTTGTAAAATATTTTGCGGTTTCTTTCTTTCACGTGGGACACGCCTATATTTCTGTAATATTGAAGGCATTCGATAAAGACAATTAATTTAACAAAGAAAATTATGAATGTACGAGTTTGAGATTTATACGTACATCGTTTAAGAATTTAAATATCATTTCCCTTCGTCATAATGGTTACGAGAGAATATTTATGAAGACATGCGTTTCGTCAGTAATGCACAATATCCCGGAGAGAGATAAAGAGAAGTAGAGAGTTTATCATAATTTCATGTGTTTAAATATGAAAATTATATTATATCGTAAAATTATATATTTTCACATTTTCCACAGCGAAGATACGATACGGCGATCGTTGGCACGCACAAACGCACACGCGTCGAAATAATAAGGCCCCGTGCCGTTTAACAAAATAAAATCTCACAAACTTGTTCAGCGAGTCCCAGCAAATGTTGTTCGCAATGCGTGCGGGGCGGGCAATTTACGCGGGCGGGCGGCACGTTTTTCACGATTGTATAGCCTGCGCGTGACAGTGCACGGCATGCGCGTACTTGGATTTTAATTTTACATTGTGGGACGAATATTGCCGCGCGCCGCGCAATCACCGCCGAACGTAAACCGGCGAAGTAAAGTTCGCGCGTTTAAGTCTGTGCTTTGAATCTACGGGTCGCAAACTGCTGCGAGACAAAAACTTTAAACGTTTTATGTCGTTTCCTTTTTTTTTTCGTTTAACACTTTCACGTTCAAGAAGTCGTAACAAGTTTGGCGCGAGAGTCATTGTTTAGATAATTTAATTATTTAGATAAGTTAAATTCAAAATTGTTGCAGAGATCCGTCGACGAGAAACATGACAGCGCGTCGTGTATTTCCCTTGAGAGAAGTGTATTGACAAACGTTGTAAAAAAAAATTTTCACAAGGGAGCATGTTCGTGAGAAATACGAAATGTGAAGACAATACGAAGCTTATAATAAAGATTCGACGTAAAGTTAATTTTATTTCGTCTCGTTTAAATGCAACTTTCTTATTTCACACTGCTCCGTTGTTTCCGATGCGCGCTAATTAGCCCGACTTGTTAGATAATGATGCATTATCTTTCAAGCTTTTGGATCACCGCGGCGATAATGAAGAAATAATTAAAAGGAACAAAATCGTGTCGAGAGTACGGCAAAAAAATAGTGCCGATGCACGGATACGACATGCACTGTTTCCTTTGCAAAGCGCGAAGCAATAAAGTCAGCTCATTTGCAAACACTTTCGTCCTGCATGGTATCTCTCCTCAGTGGAGGACACGCGCGTCGCGGTTTCACTCATCTCGCGCATTTGCATATAAACTTCAAGATAAATCAATACAACAATAAAGTCGGGGCGCGCGCGAAAGTGCGCGAGATTTATTGCGATTTCTTGTATAATTCCAGAGCAAATAAATATTTATAACGTTTCATGCATTACGCGCGTACTTCCTCTATTTCCATCAAAGAGTTTAATTATTGTACAATATAACAGTTTAACTGTAATTACATTAAACGTCTATATTACCGTGACAAAGATATTCTGTTTATAAAAATATCGCGATGGAAATTTATAAAGAGATACGTTTATTTAAAGAAATACAAAATTCTATTTTAGCATCTGTTACCAATGATAAGAAATGCACAGTGAATTCTCACAAGTGCGTTGAAATAAAGTCGTTTTGTAAAACGGGGTAGTCTTCCAGGAGAAAGACGATATGATAAAATCGGAATAAATAGAAACGTTTTCACGGCACGTGGAGATAAAACATGAAATTTTATTGTTCGAAGCAGATCTCGCGTATGATACTTCGTGCTTGCGATGCAGTCAAAATCGATTGCGAGCAAGAGAGAAAGATAGAGAGTGACCTCGCAACAGTCGCAATAGCACAACATGCCACATCCGACACGAACATGTTTTACAACGTAATAAAAGTTCGTCGACTGAGTGTATTTTGATATGTTTTTTTTTTGTCATCGAAGGTCTCTACGCTGAAGTCTCAGAACTGTTGCACTAAATCATTCGTTTATTCTGAATCTTTCAGATTTCGCAAATGATGCTTCTATAATGTTCGCGAACTTCTCGCGAAACAGCAAAATATCTACGCGTTTAAAATTCAAGAAATATATATCGAGAAATCACAAGGTTTCATATATATATATTTATATTTTATGTTCAATAACAATGTTTAAAATAATTTTGTAGATGTCTAGCCACAATTTTTATGAAGAATTTAAAAAATTATAGATTATAATTTTAGTAATAAAATTAAATAATTCGACATGTTCTTTAAAGTACTATATATTGGGAGAGAGAAAGAGAAATATTATTTTGCTACGAGGATTAACTCTTACTTAAATATTTTTTTGTTATTTGTGAAAACCTGTTGAATGACGCGGCTATATTTCATTTACTTGGAACGTACAGATTCTCTATGTGTAAAATCGGATTTTTTTGCGTGAAATGAAGCTTATTTATAATACAAATCCATACCATCTCATTTTTCATTTCACAAAAATAATTCATGAGTTTTGAATAATTTTTATTAAAAATACATCTAATCTAAAAAATGCGATTTCTTTTACGGCGTTTATATCATACTCTCATTACACACATCCACGCACAAAGATGAAAAATAAAATAGATCATCAAAATTTTAGTCATAATTCAAATCTCATAACGCGATGACGTATAATGAAATTATCGTAGAAAATACGACATGACTAGGAAACAAGGAGATAAATGAAATATACATCCATGTGGGTAAATGCGAGGAAGCAGCTACCAAATTTTCCACGAAACACGAGTTCTCAACGTGCTTTATCATCTACAGGAAACAGTGCACGAAAAATGGTTGCAAGATTGATAATGGATGTTAACATTCAAGTGTAAATAGAAATAACTTCACGTTTGCCCATCCTCTTCAACAAAATTTTCGACCGCTCTCTGCTCGATTTTTTTATTTTTTCCATATTTTAACTGGTTTTTGTGTATCTACAATTCTCTATTTTTCTTCCGTTTATATGGTCTCTATAACTTGCATGTTTTTATATTTACGTTGTACTGTTCAGCGAATCAGAACTTTTATCCAATACGCAAAGTAATTTCAGAAAAAAATCTATTAAAATCAGATAAAAATCCAAATCTAAATCAGTTATAGATCAAAGTATAATATAATTTTGTGACGGAATGTTTGTTTTACATGTTTTTCTAGGTTTTATGCTAATTTTTTTTTTAACTATTTCATAATATCAAAAATTTATACAAATTTATATTATCAAATTATCAAGAACAAAAAATAATCAAAACAATATATCTTCAATATATATATATATAGTAAAATAAGCTTTATAAAATTATACAAGCGTTTTTCTCTTCTAACGATATTTTTTTTATGTTTTATTTCAGAAATCATTTTTCCGAAACTTGGAGCATAACATTGTCTATAAAATTCGTTCGCTCTGCCTCCGGGGTTCAAAATATATGACGGTTTTTACGTTGGGATCGCGAAGATTATAGCGGACATCGAATTCGCCGTTTCGGTGTCTTTCCCTTTCCAAATTCTTCATCGAACTTTTACCCTGTATATAACCCTCCCCTCCCCCCTTCGTCGTATATATTAAAGCACGCCTCGCATTTCACATTCCGTTGCCGTCGCTTGACTTTTTTCAAAGCCACTTGCCGAGATTAGGTATTCGCTATCGTATATCAGCTCGAAGACTTCGTACACAGTGCACCTACGGAAGCATGCATGCGGATAAGTAACGTACGCTTTACTTTATACACGACAAGAATCATAAAGATAGGACATATCTGAATAAGAGAAAGAAAGAATGAGAGGAAAAATGCTGACCGAGGGCGAAAGGAACGAAGAACGACGAGAGAAGCGAGAGACAGGATCAAAAAGGACATGCGACAGGACTAGCAGTTAAGAGCTTCGAACCGTGGACAGCAGTCGGATCGAGCTATATAAGTCCTGAACGACCTTGCTGCTTTTTCAATGCAAGGACGACGTCCACTCCACGGTAACTGCGGTAGAAAGACGTGACGATGCTCGGCTACGCGCGAGAAGAACGAAAACGAAGAATACGCGGAGAGAGACCTAGGCGTTCTAGGAAGCCTTCGAGGCTCGTGGAAAATCCGTGCTCTTGGGCGCGTAGTCCCAGGACGATCGGGGTGTGTGTAACGACCGACCTGGTGGGTGCCCTTTCGGCCGCGATGACATCGGATATGGGGTGACCGTAGCTGAGTTAGGAACGTTATGACTGCTCGGCACTCGGTGTGTCGCGAAGCCCGTAATTGGGGTAAAAAGGGTCGCTCGTAAAGGCTACGTGGCCGACCGGCAACTCATGCCCTTTGCCGTGACTTTGCGCTGGAGATTTATAAAAATTGGATACCCCCCCACCGTGGCACGGAACTAGTACGGAACTTTCCTCGACGTCTGCGGGTGTTGCCGAGAGATAGAAAGCCGATGAAGGATGACTTGCTCAACGTGTTAACGTAAACATGAGAAGAGCGTACGTCGGGTATTAGATGTATCCTAGCCTGCGGTGATATCCCGTAATGCGTCATGGATATTTATCGATATCTCGAATCTTTGAAAAATATCGCCCGCGATATGACTATGAATATGACTCGTCGACAAGTCAACGTGACAGCACATATATTTTAGGTAAAATTAAGTATCGCTTTTAACCGTTGTTATTCTGCGCTACGTACCTGAATAATTGCTGACTAATGTTTTTAAAGCCTGCCAATCGCGCAAAGCCTATTGCATTGCAAACTATATATAGAAATTTAAAAAAATTAAGTATAATAAAATTGTAAAAATAACGAGAGTTATAAGGCTCATATTTTCAACTCACTTTTATCGATATAAACACTTTTAAACATATAATTTACGTTACATATATCAAGTCTCTCAGACTGAAGATCGTGATCTCCATTTGGTGCATGCTCATGCATGCTCCATGGTGACTGTCTTGGCAAAGGTATTCTCGGCGGTTTGCCATTGCCTTCCAGGAGAAGTGGTGATCAATTAAAATTTGTTATTGTTCTGAGTGGATTTAAACCTGGATCTTGGCACAGAGAACAGACTCGTAACTCTTACCACGATCACGATACAAAGAATCTCAGAAATAAATGTATTTATCGATAAAAGTGAGTTAAGATTATGCGCCATAGACACTATAATGTGTGCGTGAGATAAAGAATCATTAAAAAAATTATTTAACGTTCGTTGAAATTCAATAATTTATAAGTATTCAATATTTTTTATAGATTGGAAGAATAACGTAATTTTTCAGAGCCATACATTTTAATAAGAAGCAGTCGATCACTTTAATCGCCAATGTGACCTAAATATGTCTACAACTACTACACAATGGATGTAGAAGCATATATCCTTCCTAGAATACTGTACTGAAACAAAATCCCAGCTCTCTCTCTCTCTCTCTCTCTCTCTCTCTCTCTCTCTCTCTTTCTCTCTATGTCAAATCTAAACCTGCGTCGTGAGGTTGCGCGGAGTCTGATAAAGATTATCCAGACTTCAGATCTTGTCACGTAACAATATGGCCGCGGCTGAAGATAATGTTTTGAAATGAGCACCAGAGTCACCATTACACCTTTCCCATCTTCGTGCGTACTTTTGTGCGCGGTCGTGTTCCTTGTAACGAAGGAGAGGGACAGAGGTTAATGGACGCGGCGTGCAGATAAGAGGTTCACGAAGCAGGTTGAAAGGGTGACTTCAATGCGGCCGAGAGCTCGCCCGAAGGCTAGAGCGGCACGGAGATCGATCGGCAGAAACGATGAGGCTTCTTCAGGGACAACGAGAAGCCCTTGACTGCGGGAACACTGCGTGAGACGCTTCTCATAAAAACCATCTCTTAGAGGCACGTGCGGATATAATAGAGCTCTCAACGTAATACGACACATCAATCACCGTACATTGTGCATAATAATTTTCGAAACTTAACTAGAAGATTGGACAGACGTGAGCTATAAAGGGATAGAAGCGCCAAAATTTTTAATGATGAATTCAGGCGAAAACAATTTAAATCCCTATTGAAATCAACTTTAGATAAAAAAAAATGTTGAATAAAATTTCATGTCTTTAATTAGACGTTAAGTTCATTTATCTTTTTCTGTTTCACTTGCTTACTTAAATTTATAAAAAATTTCGTTTCCTCTTCTCTCCTGTCATTTCCACATATTTTCTTTTCTTTTTTTAATATTGGCTTTTTAATACATTTTAATAAATGAAAAAATCAATATTTTAGTACTTTTTAATGTTTCAACCTTAAACATAATAAATAACGGTAAATTAAAAAAATCACAGGAAATAAAATAATACAAGGGAATAAAAAAAAAACAAGAAAAAGGATTATAAAGTAAAACTGCTCTGAAAAGATTTCAATACCGCGTTCCAACTTACACCGCGCCGCACAATCTTCGATACCAGAATTCTATATCGAACAAGATGATTGCGTTCCAGATCGGCGGCGGCGGAATCGAAAGGGTGCATTGTATGGTTACAAGATTCGATCTTATTGATACAGATATTTCAGAACGTTCAAAGAGCACGAAAGCGAATATTCCGAGTTCAATCTCGTGAACGACCTCATTCCCACGAGTGAAACAAATCAGCATGTCCATTAGAGTAAATAAAGGAAATCGTAGTGGGAGGGTGCCTTGCGAGAAGAACCGCTAAAAACGAAGAGATAACTGAATCAAGCTTCTCGTATAATTAACCAGAGGATACTGGCGACTCGACTGTTGAGCAATAAAATATATTACACATATTTTACAAACAATTCTGTCTTTGCCCATCTATAGTACTCTCAAATAAAATATATTGAAAAAAAAACAGAAATATGTGTGTTATAAAACGAAATAATTATTATCGATTGTGTCTTGCTATAATTCCAAATTATTTCAATTTTTATTATTTTATTTCAATGTTTTTTTTTTCAATTTTGTATAAATATGTATTCAGATTCATACATAATTGAATACTGTTAAATAGATGTGCACGGACGATAATCCCGAACAATGACTAAACCGCGCTTTCGTGATCGGTAATTGTTAACTTGACACGTCGCGATCATGGGAAAGAGCAGCGGGATGGTGAATCCAGAACTACGACACGAGCACCGACGTGGATACGGGCCATTGTTTCTAGTCCCGAGAGGGTTAATCGCGACGTGAGTCGAGAAAGCCGGACGGCGCGTCTTCGATCCCTTCTCCTTCTCCTCCTCCACCTCTATCTCCTCGTTTCTCCTCGTCGACCTTCCTTTCCTGCGCTCGTCCGTGCTACATCGACATTAGACCTAGAACACGTTCTCCACACAACGCGGCATTTGCCGTAGAAGAGTCGGACGTGCTGCGGCGCGGCACGGCGCAGCGCGGCGTGCATGTGCACGTGCATATGCGTTTGGCTTGCTTTCTTTCTTGCTTACATACGCTTGCCGGCCCATCGAGATGTATCTTCGTACACACGAGCGGGAGAAGCGAACGAAGGTGGAGGCGATTAATCCTCCCGCGCGCGCAGAATTATTTCGTAAGGCGAAGGACGATAAAGGTCGAAGCGGAGAGTTGCCGGTCGAGAGTCGGCGAACGGGAGGAGCAAGATCGTACGTTTATTCCTCGCGAGTGCTCGCAGGAACGATTATGTTTAAAAATAACGACCGAGAACTGGCATAATCACGCTGATGCGCCGTTTTAAAATTACATTTTAGATTCGTTCTCTGCGAGATAACATGCTTAATGATCTCGCAGTTGTGGGGAAGATTTGCCATGGCTATATTCGAGAGCAATGATGGAAGATATGCTCTCTCGTTCGAGCTATATGTTATATTATTATGGTTAATCAAACTTTTTATTTCACATTTTTAAGCACATTTCTTTTCGTACGGTTGCGCAAATAGCTAGATTATAGTTAGTTTGATTAATTGGTACGTCATTCCAATCTATAAAAAAAATGTTTACATTTTAACATATATTGATTAAAAGCGTGCGGAATATAACGCTGAGAGTGCATTTAATCACGTCGTTTAAAAGCAGGACAGTTGGTCACATAAGTAGAAAAATATGACAACCCAGTAAACGATCTTGGGATACCTTAATGCATCTCTCTGAGGTCCGAGAATTAAAAACATATTTCACTCGTGAAAGGATCACGGAGCCACACACGCGCGTAAATAATTTGTAATTATAGTGATCTTCAAAACACGAGGCGATCGTAAAACGCGCTTCGCGTGGCGAAAGCCGTTAAAGGTCGACTTAGAACGCGAACTCTTCGCGCCGCGTAAGAACGCTTTCCCGATTTATACTCCATTAAATGAAATATTAAACTGCCAAGAATAGACGCCTTCTCACAAGGAAATCGCTCGCGGAGCAAAGGAAGTTGCGGAAATGGTTCGCTTTGAGTGAATCTCAGATACATTGCACGCGAAATAAAAGTGCGCGCACATGTCTCTCCTTTATTAATCTTCAGTGCCCAAAAATACAAAAAATGTTATTTAAAATACAAGACTAAGCTCAAATTTTAATTTTAATTCTTTGAAGAAGCTCTATTGTTCCAAAATAAATTTTTTCATAATTTCGTTTACCAATTAATGTGTATACTAATTCAGAAATCTCTATTTCGAAATTTTATTTGTATTTTTTTCACTTCAAAAATTTGTGCTTGGAGCATTCTTATAAATTCTTTCTATTTTTTCTTTCTTCATTTATTTTGATATCAAAAACTTTGATTGAAATCAAATGTTATTAATTGTAAACTAATTTTTAATTGTAAACAAATTTCAAATCTTCAAAAATATGTGCAAAAAATATATGTTAAAATAAAATGTAAAATAATATGCGTCTCTTGTGTCTCTAAACAGTCTAAACTGTTCTATTAGATAGCCGTATTTAAAGTACTCCAAGATCGCAGACAAACATATCGAGTGTTTTCACGTCAATAACTTCGTGTACGCAGGTTAATCGGCGAGATACAAGACCTGCGGACATGAATGATTGATAATCTCTTGTCATGCATGGCGAATTGGAAAACGCGACCGCAAGAGGCCTCGAATTAGACGCGCGACGTGCCACTTCGACGACATTTCACATCGATCCGCGACGATGTCGTGGTGAAACTTTTTCTTCCTATCTCCGCCGCATCGTGAACGATAACGCGAGAAAGTACGACAATTAGCTCCCATTTTCAGATCAATGCTCCTTTTCCCGTGGTCTTTCACTATCGTGTTCGCGGGAGGCTACCTTCGCGACTCGCGGTGTAACTTTTACTTTCCAATTCCAATGTCCTTCGTATTCCGCGTCGCATCGATGCCACCGCGGTTAGTCGCGGATACACCGAGCATCGCATTATACGAAAAACGCTTCTCAGACTATTATTTCTCATTTTCCCATTTTCTTACGGCGCTAACTCGCAATTAGCCATTACTAATTCCCAAACACTTAAAAGTGAATGGATGCATCCGTTTAATTAAAATACAAATAATTACACCTGTAGCTCTACAAGCGTGATATACGTTCTGTCTTAATTATCTTGCGTGCCAGAAAGAATTTAGAAAAAAAGTCGCTAACACCATGTATCACACATATTTCGTAAGACAAGAATAAATTTGCTGTTGTACATTCGTGACATCGAATCAAATTCGGGTTAAGAATTCAATATATCATGTAGTTTCAAGGTAAAATTAATCTTTCAAAATAATATTAGATATATCGAGTATCTCGATAATATTTTAAGAAAAGCGAGACATACAGAATTTTGTAGCCGTGCAAAATATTCCATGAAACAAAGAATTTATCCGTGTACAGATATGAAATGCTTAATTATTATAAATTGTGAATGGCACAAAGTGTTTCATCATTATCGATAAGCGTTTTAAATACGAAACTCAATCTTAAACGTCGCACTAGCTAAGAGAAAGTTTATTTATTTATTTATTTATTTATTTTCGATAAGCAGGAACATAAATTTTTTCCTGCGCGACAGCAACGTAATTGCCATCTGCGTTATTTGCACTTTTATCGCTACCGAACGAATGAACGTGGTCGCATTTATTTTCGAGCCGAGCAAAACGAACGGATCTCCGCTTCGTTCGGAAATCGCGTTGCGCAACTGTACAGCAACCGTGCTACAGGGCGCTAACACAAAGGGCGTGTGTTAAAAACGCATCTTTCTTTTCTCGACCCCTGCCTCCACTCTCGACCTTTCCTTTTCTCGTTCTCTCTCTCTCTCTCTCTCTCTTTCCTCGCCGTTCTCCGGCGCACAGGTAAGTGCTCGTGCACATGGTGCTTTTTACGCCGGAGACCCGGCGGCGGTTTTATGCAATTTCTTGTTTGATTTTAGCCGCCGGCCGGGGCAAGAAGGCAGCAATCGCTTTACGATTCTCACAAATGAGTTCCTCGAAGTCGCGAGAGGTGGAAGAGGGCCCTTTCCGCACTTCGCGCGACCTATCGTTCGCGCGTTCGTTTCCTTCCTTAATTCCTTCTTTCTCTCTTCCTTCCTTTGTCCAGGTAGAGCCTCTTTTCACGCTTCGTATAACCCGACCTCGCTGTCGTCTCGCTCTATCGCCCGCCATTATTTTAACGCGCCGATCGCGACCGTTCCCTCGTGACCCTCTTCGGCTTCTTCCTACACGTCGAACGTGTCATGTTTCCATAGAGTACTGACTCTCCGTACCTTTCCGCTAACGACACGATAATCTTTGATACACGCAATTATGACACATTTAAATCGAATGCGAATATTCGTAAAGAAATTTCACATTCGTAATAAATGTCATACAGTGTGCAATATGCGTTAGCGAAAAATTTGAATTTCACGACGTATTCCTTGAGAATCACTGCCACAGAGTCACCCCGAAGTCACATCGAAAACGCGTTTGTTGACTTTGAAATGCGGGCGTAGCTCATTTCGGGACAGACAGAGGTACCGGAGTGACTCAAACAAGTATGTATTATATGTAAATGCGCTTTAAACACACAACGTGTGTTCGGAAGCCAAAGGAGACTAGAATACCATTGTGGCCCTTTTACCTCTTCCTTTTTAATATGCTTGTCTTATGGACGGAGGATTCTGAGAATTAAACACGTCAGAGTTTATTCGGCAGGAAACACTCTCGATTCTGAACAATTTCCATGTCCTTATGGAGGTATGTATAAATAGAATCTGTTCTTGCCATTGAAAAATATCGGGATGTCGGTTCGAGGAAGAGGATTATTTACAAAACAAAAAAAAAGAAACCGCAAAGATGGTACGTCAAAGATAAATCTCATTTAAGTGAGAGGACTTCCATTACTTCCGACGCAATGGCAAACACAAAGGATTCCGTCGTAAAAGTTATTTTAAGCCGCGGCCGGACAAAATGTAATGGCATATTTTTTTTTAGCGCACTTCTTTGTCTCCGGCGAGATATACTTACCATTTTCACGTCTCGTTCGTCTTTTTGAACTTTCATTTGCTTGGAAATTTTTTTTATAGAAAAATATGTATGTATTGCGAAATGCACGTAACAAGAAATACTAATTAACTTTTTAGATGGAGAAGAATGCTGATTAATTATTCTGCGTGCTGTTCCAGCTCCATGTCTTCCATAAAGTGGAAGTTTTCCATTCACTTATTAACGATCGAAACAATTGGACAACTGTGCGGTATTGAACAGAGAGACAATACGCACAAACTCTCTCAATGATTATAATTATGCATCACGTGCGCGAGATTCAGCGTTAGGATTTGGCTGTCTTATTACAAGTTCAGTATTACGTAACGAAAAAGTTTTGAATAACGTTCAGAGAGCCCTGCGAAAGAGAGACTCAGAAATTTCTTGAATAAAGAAACGTTTCTCTTTTCATGAATCAAGGTATTTAAAAATGTATCTGTGTCGGAGAAAATGTAATGTAAGAAACTGCACAATAAATGCAATTCTTTTAATTAAAGCGGACGATAGACTTGATATGTTTTCTTACCAAGTGTACTTTCTTGGCTTTTTCATAAGAAAAATAATAGATGAGAAAAAAGCGAAAGTCTCTCTCCTCCCACCTCTCTTTCGGGATTGTAAACTTAATTCTACTACTCAATGAATTTATGAATATTATCTGAAAAAAGTCTCTTTAAAATCAATTAACAAGTATGCAAAATTTTTCAACTTTCAGTTTTTGAACTCACTTATTAATATTTAAAAGTTTCGTCTTTTAATTTTACTATATTCTTTTAATAATCTGAAAATATATCTTCTTGGAAAAAGAGTGTTCAGAAATGTTATCAACTTGTATAAATTTTCGATGAACTTCAATATCGAAAGGAGCTTGGGAAATAAATTTTGAAACGTAGAAGACACGAAAAGATAAAAATGACTAAAATCGAATATTTCGTCTGGCAAGAAAAGCTCTTTAAATATCTGCACGTCTTGGGAGATTGAGTTACACTTTACAGCAGCGTACGGAAAAATGTAATAGCTTTTTATCTGAGTGCAGTCAGTGCCAGCATCCACGATGCGAATACTCGCGGGCGAGTTAATAGAACGCAACGTGTTTTACATTTGTGCCTGTCAATAGAGATATTCCGTGGGACGGTGTTACTCTCGTCTTGCCTTCCACGTCTATCGTCTCAGGATCGTTATGAGGATTCCACTCCCTTCGTGCTTCTCTCATAGTACATTCCGCCGATCCGCGTTCGCGGCACCACGGCATCACTTTGACCTGCCAATCGAGACTCCCCCTACGTCATTTCCCGCCTCTTCTTCTCAGGCAGTCGGTTCTGCTCCTTCTTCATCGACTTCGTGTACTTGCGGAGTCCGGTTTCTCCTTCGTGTACATCCCCCGCACAATCCTTTCCTCTTCCCCTCTCTTGTATATACATATCCTGTCTTTCTTTCTTTCTTCTCTTGCGTCTCGTCATTTTGATATAACTCATCAATGCTTCACCATTACTGTAACTCACTAGCTGTAAGCCTCGCTTCGTTGTCGTCCATCCCCTCCTCCTCCTCTCCTTCGTCGTACGATAAAGTCCCTTCGTTTTGTTCCGCAGTTTCCTTTACTCTGCCCTCTCTCTCTCTCTCTCTCTTCTCCCATATTCCTCTTCCATCCACTTAAGTATCTCGCTTCTTCCACCGATACCTTCGTTAGTAGTTCGCCGCGCAAGATGTAAAAAAAAAAACGAGGAAGGAGATACGGTCGAGGTAGCCAACGCAGGGTCGCGTGGAACGTCGGCGACCGTAAAAAAAAGTGTACTTAAAGCGCACTTAGCGTCAACGTGATCTTCTGTCCGAGATCGCAAATTATCTTTGTCGCTGTAATAATTGTTTATAAGAATGTCGGCTATCTGCTTGGTCGGCGGCTCCCGAGTTCCATCGGTGCGATCGCTGAAAATACGCGATGACGATGAGAGCGATGATAGCTTTTAAGAACGACTTTTCTCTCGTCGGATGTCGCACGCCAACTTGCCTATCTTTCTCCCATTCTCAATAGCAAAGAAATCTTTAATGCATAACGTCTTGCCATTGTCACTTTAAACTATCTTCACGCTCATCTCTTGGGTATCAAACTCGTATCGCTCTCGGCTCTCCTCCAGTTTCTTCCCACATTCGTCATTGTTATGCCTTTCAAACCACGGATCACTCAAATACCAAAGGTAAAATTTGAGATTTTCTCTCTTTCTCCTCCCCCCCCCCTCCTTTCTCTCTCTCTCGCAAACACAAATTTTAGATTTATGTATATTTAAAGCACACACTTATTTACATTTAGATATTAAAAATCGTATTTTGACTAAAAATACTAAATATTTCATTTCATTTTACACTTCGTCATTTTCCATGAATGACGCATTCTCTAGGTCGTTGAAACTTTCTGCTCGCCCTCGTATTTCCAATAATTCGCGAATCTCTCTCTCTCTCTCACATCCTTTTCGTCAACCTGTTCTCTCGCTTTCTCCTTTTGTCTGTCACAGCTCATCGCTGTGCTTCTTACAGTAGGATCGTCATTATATGCTTGTCGGAGTTTCCTATCCTCAGGGCAAATGGAAGTTTTTCAGAGTCGGGCGAGTTTTCTTTCTCTCTCTCTCTCGCGCGCAATTTCTACTTTCGCCATAAAATCGTGCCAAACGCAACGAAGATCAATACCGCTGAAATAATCCTCTCGATTTTAATACGGATATAATAATTACTCATTGATTAACCTTTAACCGTATATAATTTAATACGTGCTTTCAATTAATTACGAAAAATATGAGAATTCGTATTTATTAATAATTATAATATTCATAAAATCATGACAATTTTGGAGAATTTTGCGTTTTTTATACTTATATCTAATTTTGTATAAACTTTATTACGAAAATTTAACAGAAAATTTATTACTTTTTTATTACAAGAATTTAATAGAAAGCACACACCGTTACGCAAATTCTTCCTCGCTAATGTGAAATCAGGCGTGACGTTATCTCACGATTCGCTAAAATGGCATTGTTGAAAAATAAGAGCGAGTAAAACACCGCGCAAAATTACAGCTCTCTATAACGTGCAGTTATTATTAAGGAGCCCGTAGACGTCCATTTTTAATGAATCCTAAAGAGTGATTCCGCTAGAAAGAAGCTTGACATATCCGTCGACAGGCAATTGAAGGCGATAATGTAAAAATATTACACCACAAGGGTGCAACAGTGCCGCTTGTTGCAAACTTCTTACTCGACCGATGCATCCTGCGCAGCTTTGATCAATCACGACACCTGCATAGTCACCGTTGCGAGTACGATAATCGATTGACACGCTCGTGTCCCGTCGATTCAAACCGGGGAAAAAAAGCAAGAGAGCGAGATATAAGAAAATGCGAAAAAATTCGCGACTCACGCAGAGACTTTGTTGTAACTAGAGGGAAGCGGAAGATCGTATAGTGAATGCATCTCTATTGCGTTGTCGAACGATGCAAGATATATTTTGTAACCCGGTGTTTGTCAAAGAAGCGAGTAGTTTCAAGAGATATAATGCCCGAGTCTTCTCTCATTTTTCTACAAACTTCTTGCAACACATACAGTATAAAATATTAATAAACAAATGAGCAACAAAAGACAAATGTCCTATTGATAAATTTAATATTAGCTGAATAAATGTAAATGACGATTATATAAATCATAAAAACGTCTTATAAAAAAAAAGAAAGATGTCTTCTAGTATGAAATAATAAATGACTATCACAACTTCGATTTATGTCGATGGAAAATGATAGATTCGCTATTGTCACTGAAATATTCACGAGAAAAATCGATACGACAAAATTGATAAAAATATTTAATGTTGAAAAAAATTTTACGCTAGTCTCCTGCGCCGAATACTAACAAATTATTATTATTATTATTATTGATAAAAGTTTCTGAATTAAAGAAAACTCAACTCTAAATTTATTATGAGTAATAATATAGATATCCTGTATACAAATGCGGAAAACATTCTTTTTTTTTCTGTGGAGACGAATTTCGATGAGGATTTAATTGGTGCGAAGCGGACAGAGAAGAGGAAAGAATCGAGAAAATAAAGACCAAAGAAACAGAGGAAGAAGACGGCGCGGCAACAACCGCCGCCGAAGAGCAATTAAAAGCAATTCCTCTTGGCTGTATATCACTTTTACGTGCACTACGGCCACGGGTCCTCATTAAGATCGACCTTCGACTCCGACGACCAGTAACAACAGGATCCCATTGCTCTTGTTGTTTTCTCGAAATACGATCCGTCGGAGAGAGACTATACGGAAGACAAATTTCGTACGCAAGTAATGAGAAAAGTATTTCGCAACGTGACGTCTTTAATGCGTGACGAATTTTAATGTGCAGACTACGGGTTTGCGAGATTTCTTCATGTGATAACATAAATGGCGTGCAAAAGCGCAGCGATCATAAACATATCGCGTAAAATTGCAAAAAATTACAAATTTGCTTTTAAATACCCCATATCAGAGAGTGCGTATCTCAATAATAAAATTTCTCGATGTTGAGGAGATTAACGCAGATGTACGGTAATATTATATCAAATATTTCCGTGTATGGATACGTAATATCGCAGAATAATTAATCACGCGAGCATTATATATTATTAAACTACGAATCTTTATTTTATATTTTACTGGCGTATGTAGATAGAATAATTTATAAGTGTTTACTTGAATTATTATATAATTACTTTCGCTATTTTGCATACCGTCTTTTCCAAAATAAATATTAGATCAATCGATCATATAAAATTTACTTTAACAGCGAGTTATGAATTATCAGATCATAAATAACTTATTCATCGAACGCGAATCAGCCGACCAACTTATCATTCTTCTACAGTATTATTTTCCTAGAAACGGGTCGATCGATCGAATGTGAACCGAGAAAGTCATTACAATATATACAAGCACATACGCTGTTTTTTTTCCTACACGTCGCGTCACGTCATTGGGAGACAATTTTAATGCTCCATTTCGATATTTTATGCATGTCTCATTTCAATTTTATTCATTTTCTTCATAAATAATTGCGCATAAAAAATTAACAGAGACTATTATCCATAAATTATTTATTTATAAAAAATAAATGCAAAGTTCGTTTACAGTAGCTATTAAAAGAAAAATAATAAATGTCTCCGATATTATTTAAATAATCGCGAGCTTTATTTTTTACCAGCAATATGTCCAGGTACTTCGTGCTTATACCGATAAGCATGAACTTATCGCAAGCAAGTAAACGATTTATATCGGCCTAACAAAAGCGAAGAGTCAAGATTTTCTAATAATATCAGAAGAGATATTTCTGCGCGCTGGTAGAAACTACACGGGAGAATCTTGCACCGGTCTAATAGACGACGCATGAATAAATTTGCATTGAATTTTACGTGCGCATAAACGAGGCAAGAGGTAGGAGGCAACCGAAGAGGAAGAGGAAGAGAAGATATGAAGAAGTTCGCGCGGGTACGCAAATGCGCGTATGGAGCATCTATGTATTTAAATTGTAGATGATCTCCGCAAAACTCTTCCCTCTGAAACGACGGGGTGGCAAATGGAAATAGGGAAGACGAAGAGAAGGAGAGAGAGAGAGAGAGAGAGAGAGAGAGAAAAAGAGAGAAATGCAGGGGTCCGAAGGAGCAACACGTGCCTTCAGGGGGGTCGGTTTCTACTCTTTCGTTTTCTTCTTCCCATCCTTTCTGCCCGGGTCGATGGGACGTCGATCGCGCGCGTTGTTTTCGTTATTGCTCGCGGGAGAGACACGGAAGGCAGAGACACGGAAAGGAGAAATGGCGGTGGGAGCCAGAAGCGTGTGAAAGATGAGAAGAAAATTTCGAAGGCGAGAGAGGCCTCGCCACCGCGCCGCGCTGTGAGGATTCGCGTGCGAACCGCTCGGGCATCGCGCGCGATTTTGTGTTAACATTCGCGCGGGATTGCGTGTCTTTGGCGCCGTAAGAGCCTTTTCGAATTCCAATTAACTCTCGGCACAACGGCATCGTTAACTTTTGTGAGAGAAATCCATGGCCGCGATTAACACTTCTCAAGACTACCGATCTTCGTCGCGTTTAATGATAACGCTAGCTCATCGATTCTCAATTTCTTTTCATCGTGAAAATTTTCCTAAATGTCGCGATGTCCGATATAATTATTAACGAACCTGGCCGTGAATCTAATTTCTGCTACATCGTGTAAAATAAAATGTTTTCTATATATATTTGCAGTCTCAAAAATTTGCAATAATTTAACAACTGCTATTATAAGAGTAAAAAAAAATGAGACTGTTAAAAATGAAAATAAATTAATAACCTCTCTGAATGAAATTAATCGTAAATGTAACGAAACAACCTCTTAATGATTGAGATAATTTATCTTGTAAAAATACTTTAGGTGTTATAATATTCAATTTAAATTTTTTAAAAATCCGACGTATATTAATTAATTTTTACCTATTAATTGAAAGCCACTTTACTGGTATGCAAGAACAATATTGAATAAATTCGCTACAAGTGTGATTGAAATTGTACGAAAAATCCGACCTACAATTCATTTCTATTAATTAAAAACCGGTTTACCGGTGCGCAAGAACAATGTTGAGTGAATTCGAATTTTCCTATAAGTTCAATTGAAATTGTACGTTACATTTTTTTCGCAAGTTAGACTTTACACAACAAAATTGATATGTATTTCAAAACAGTCCAAATTTTCTGTTTGTTATTGTATCAAACGGAAATTGCTAATCAGAGATTTCATCAAAATAAAAAAAAATATATTTCATTGTTTTAAAGTCAGATCAGAAAAGGCTTGGGGCTGTCCGACTATTCTCACGATTCCGATGAGGTGAATTCAAGAGCTGGCATATTATTCTTATTTCGCCGCAATTTTGTGGGCGGTTTTGCGAACGTGAAGGGTTCATTAATTTTTCGAGGTGAATAGACTGTACGTGAAAAGAGAGAGGTTATTCGTTTCCTTGCACCGTCCTCGATTCTGACATCGTATCCGAGATGTTTGATGTAGGTATCGAGGACCCTTAATTGACTCGTCGTTGCGGTTTGCCGTTGGAGCACAAAGTATCAAGATGAAACGAGCCACAACAAGCATCGGCACAACGGTTTATCGGCCAACGCGCGTGGCTTTGACGCGCCCTGCGGATTCGCGCGCATATAAAGTTCCAGGTAGACCGAAACGAGGTAGGAAAGAGACGAGCAAAAATTAAAAGAAAAAAAAAAGATAAAGAATCGCGAGAAGCGAAAAACCTTTCGCGCGGCGATTGATCTCGCCGAATGCCCGTTGGTTGGCTTGCCCCAAGCTCCCTAATCTCCTTGCCTGCCTGCCTTCGACATCGGGGATACTTTAACTCGTACGGGCGAAATAGGCTGCGATTCGAATGGAGATCGCTCTTCCTCATATAGATATATTATTAAATAATTTTTCACTCGCTGTTTTATTTTTCATAGACGTACGCAAGACGTACGCAAGACTTAAAATTAGAGTTAAATTGGAATAAAATTGACTTTTGAGATAAATATAATTCGAAATTGTTGTGAATAAAATTAGACTTAGTATTCAATCCGATTAAGTTTTCTCGTGGTCAATTTTATTAATACCACGTTAATACCATTATTAAAATGTCAGTTTTTTGTCTGCAGGTCGCTCAAATTTTTCAGGACAGTGATTCCTACCGTACGGCCCTGGTCAGCTTCAAACAAGAGTTCGATGTGGCTCGAGAAAGAAGCCATTTCTCGCCCGGTTTCGCGATCCGTAATTACTGCTGCGCTGGAAACTCTAAACAAGGCATCGGGACGAGCGGCGGATCGATCGGCGGTTTCGGGTTTCTGTCTCGCAACGGTGCACACACGCATCGGAGCCTCTCTCCGATGAAGAAACCCGGCGAGGTCTCGTTTTGTTTCGTTCCCGGGCTGTCTCCCACGGGGAATAAGAATACGTTTCGACGGGATCGGTGAGAGACGATCGCACGCCGCGATTTGCACTGCCGCGCAAAATTCACCGCAATATCTCGTTTAAGCGGAAATAAAATCGGTACGCGAAACGACACGCGATCGCAGCGTTGCATTGTGCGTTGCGTGCGACGAATTGCATGAAAGAAATGCGTGTTGGCGATACACTGTAAGCACTCGGGTTACGGTATACTCAGAAAAATATCTCTGTAAGAGAGCTCCTTTTTCCGAAGATTGTATTTTATTTCATTAATAGAAATCTGTATGAAATTTAATCTAACTTAAACTTTAAAATCACTGTCTAGTAAATATAAATTCCTGTCTAGTAAATATAAAATTAATCGAGGTACACGCTAATGGTTACGTATTTTGGTTGCTGAATGCGAAAGGTAAAGCATTAGTTAATCATGGAATGTTAGCTTTTCGTCTCTCTCTCTCTCTCTCTCTCTCTCTCTCTCTCTCATGTTTATTATTAATGCATGGAATTTAACTGGTAGACCGTATGATAGCTAGTACATTCAAAAGCAACCAGCAACACGCGAGCAGTAGTATAATTAACAATAAAATGTAGCACATGTAAGCATTTCTTTCACGTAAACGTAAAACCGGAACTGAAGATTTCACTGGAACTATAAAGATTCAAGATAAAATTATATTATCTACAAATATATGTTTAAAGTTACAATTACAAATAATTGTAAATATAGTCACATGAAATATTTATTAAATCTTCAATCCTGACTAATATGATTAATAATATTTGCTCGTACGTGACCTCAATTATTTCGTGATATATAACACGAGCGAGAAATCCTTGTTATGATTAATAATGTTTGTCTTAATTCCTTTAAAGTGTACGTAGCATATGTGCAGAGAAAAAATATGTGCCACCAACTATGTGTAATGTAGCATATGTACATCTAAAAAAACCAATTTACCCTTTTGTGATTTGTATGAAACTTGGTACTCTACAGTTTTGAATCTAAATATAATATCAGAATTTCAAACTTTAAAAAATGATAGATTCAATATAGCGGATAAAAATTTGGAAAAATAATCGGATTTTTATAAAAATAAATACTTCACAGTTGTTGAAGACGTTGAATCAAAATATACCGAAATTTTGTTTTAAATGGAAATTTGCTGAAAAGAATTATTTGAAAATAATATAATTCATTTAAACTTTATCAAAAATATTATATCAATACAGAGCAATCGTTTATAAATCCCACGTTAAATCTTCGTTCTTCGTTAAATTCAGAATTACAAAACGACAATGAGTTTCGCCTACATGTTTTTATTTTTATATTTGTAAGATTTTATTTTTTTATTTTTTTACTTCAATCCGCTATTTTCGATCCATTATTTCAAATTTTAAATTTCTGACATTGATAATTGGATTCGGCAAAACAACTTTAAAAAAGTAACAAAAAAAATTTTTTCATACAGTGGTGACACGAAATTATCATTTTCAGTGCGAATGGGTTAATAATATATTTTTACGTTACCCTTTTTCAATTTAATACTTTGACATTTATCTTTTTTGTACGAATGGATTTGCGTTTACAGATTACATAAGTAGATTAAAACGTTGTTTATTATATGCGACTTAATTTTTTTCTTTAGCGTTTATTTTATAAATTCAAAATAATAGTTAATAAAGCCATTCAATAAACCGTTTAATAAATAAATAAATTTAAAGCTTCTCGTGCTAAATATATACAAATAAATAAATACAAACACGAGTACGTAATATTATATCAACTGAAAAAATAATAGTCTGAAATTAAGCCGCACACGCACTTTCCTTTTAATAGGAAAATACGTAAAATAAATTATTCCAATAGAGAGCTTTAAATATAGCGTAAGAGTTGAAACATCGAGTCAACTCAGAGAGTATGTCAACTGAGAATTATTTCAGATATAAAGTTCTACTACAGTATGTGACTCCCCACACTTTCAGGCACATCCTGTGTGTATAACATTACGGGCGTTCGTATCGATTCGTGGATCGCCGCCAGAGTCGTGACTGCGGATATACGTAGTTTCCGGCACGTACCTACGCGATTCTTGTTCGGAATAAAGTGAGAGAGAGAGAGAGAGAGAGAGAGAGAGAGAGTGTGTGTGTGTGGGGGTGTATGTGTGTGCAAAGTCGCGAGCGTGCGCGCGACCATCGTCTCAACTTTTTCGCACGTGCCGGATAGACACCCGATATGCAGATTATGGGAAGCCCCGCGTCTCCTCGCCAACGGAAGGCATAAAACTCGCGGTCTCGCATTCCGCACGCTTCGCGGGTAGAGAGAGTACCTCGCGAAAAACTCGTGCGACTCGGAGCGATTAAGAATTCGTCCGATATGACGCAAGCGAGCGCATCCTCGAGCCGCGGGGAGCATAAGGCGCTGCAATTTCTATGCAACTGGCACCCTGCACCTCGCTTTGTAAGATAAAGCAATGCGATATAGAGCTATTTTTAAAATGTGCGTTCCCTTTATTCAAGAGAGAGCGACCGGTTTTACATGTTATAAATATGTAAAAAGGTGTACATCCTAAATTCATGGAGGTATCAAACACACAAAGTATTAAACTTCTTTCTACGAAGAACGGGAACGTCGTGGCTGCACTGCAATATTGATCGACACTCCCGTTAAGGGATTATGAAATTTCAAACATCGGTTATTTTCGGATCACTGTACATAATACCGCATCGTTGTACATAATTTCGCATCTCGCTCGTGTTGTGTGCATTGCGCGAGAATAGCCACGGCCCATTTCTTTAACTCGACAATTCGGCATAGAGTTACTCTTCACTCGCATGTACATCCCGCCTATGCAAGCCCGAAGCAATAATGTAGCGCGATGTAAGGTGTTGCGCGGATCGCAACGTCACGTGTTTGAACGATCAAAGTCAGATACGTCGTTACGGTTCGCTGAATTGGATTCCGAGCGACGGGAGTATCAGCGTAATGGAAGTATATACATACGATCTTTTTTATTATTTTTTTTTTTCAGTTCTCCCATGAAAAAGGAACGAAGTTGCGGATCTTTGAAAATATACGTAAACTGCTGTCGATGGATTTTGAATTTTTTATGATTAAAGTAAATAGAATTATATAACTGTAAGTGCTCTACATCATCAATCTAATTACTCCGAGTGAATCATAAATGGGTCGATATACACTGCCAGTACTTAAAACCTATAATATACGTTGTGTGTACTGTAGATTCTCAGCGATGTATATCGCAGATATGAGCCAACAGAATATCGTCTTTTTTCAAAGTTCTTCGTATTAAATTACGGAATCTATCTATTTTATAAATCTTATATTTTTTTATTTGTTAATCTTCAAAATTTTATTTATGCCAGAAAAAATCCTGCATCTTATTAAATTTGTTAATTTTGAAGAAATTAGTTTTACTATGATAAAATATTTATAACAATTCTAGGTTTCTCTCAAATTTGATCAAAATTTTTCCAAATAGTTGAACTGATCAAAATTCCACAATTTTGATACAGCGTCCCAACGTCAAAGACGCACAGAAAAAATTTAGTATCAAATCAACAATTTATTGTTTCATATATAAGCAAAAACAAAAAATCTTCTTGGAAGAATTTATAATTTTAAACAGGCATAATTTGCTTACACGAAGCAGAAAAATTCTCTTCATGTAAGCAAATTATGTCTGTTTAAGATTACAAATTCTTCCAAGAAGATTTTATATCCTTGCTTATATATGAAACAATGAATTGTTGATTTCATAATAATTTTGTTTCTGCGCAACATTGAAATCTTTGGATTTGTTAAGAGCGTTAAACCGCCGCACGATCACCCGCGAACGATCACAGCACCGGTCAACCACGTAACGTTTTATTGTCACGCGGCTATGCGAGTGTGTCAAGGCTGATCCGGCAATCGAATCGCCGATAGACCCGCGTGTACATATCGCCGTCGCCATATTCCCACTTGTATATATAGCATCTTTCGATTCCCTTTAAACTCCTAAGATCCGCTTGCGCTTATGAGTTACGAGTCATATTTCGCTTGAATGCGATATACTTGCGAGATAACGTAAGAATCGTAGACTTTCCTTGACCTATAAAAGCGGATGTTTTTGGTAATATCCTTAGATCGAAACAGGATTTTGCGGAATCTTAAAATAATTAATCCCGAGTTACCTTATTTTTTTTACATTACGCTCACATATTTGTTTATATTCAATAAAAGCACGAACAATAAAAGCACGAACAGTAAAAAATTTGATATAAAAAATTACTCCGTGTCGTTTCGCAATACATAATTGTGTATTCTGCGTTGTTTTATTCCGAATCACGAGGCAAATGTATCTCATTCATGTATATATATTGTTGTATGCATGGAATTATGGAGCGTACAAGGCGATCCGGAACTAGCGAGTGATCGATTGTTGTATGGCATTGCAGCGTGGAACGATCGACAAGATCGAGTTATGCGTACCCGGATATATTATTAATATGCGAGTTCACTCTTCAGGAAATTACTGTTACAGCTTCTAATATTTAATTAAATGTTATACCGTAAAATGCATAAATTAATAATTTACATTGATAAAGCTCATTTTCAAAAAATCTGGAGGAAATACAGAATTCTCTAATTATATAATTATTCAAACATGAATACATATGAAATCACGAGAGAAATATAAATTGTTTTAGTCAGATATGTTCAGTTAAAGTGTACCAAAATTTATTAAATTAAAAATTGGAATTTTCCAATTGCAATCCACTTAACAAATCAGATTTTACGCCTCAGAATAAATCTTTATTTATATAGACATTAAAGTTACAGAAAAATTATATATATATGTTTTTTAAAGTTTTTGTTCTTACTCAGAATAATGTGAGCGGAAAATATTTAACGAATCGAATTCTTTAAATTTTTTAAAGCCATTCTCGACTCTTCTTTACTATTTTATTTGCGCGCTGTCGCTTGTCTCTAGTATTTTACTCGACCTAACATCGAATCTCGTCGTATCGTTCATTATTCATCACTGCTCTTGGGAAAAATAAAGAAACGTCTCCATCTCTACGGATCTGCGACGAATTTCCAAGAAGTAAATCCTCAACAGTTTATAATCCGTTCAATATCAAATTGTATAAAAATCTTTATTGATACTCTGTTCAAAACACGATCAAATAAATAAATAAATATTTATAATACATTATATTATTTTTTATAACAAATATTTCAAACTTAAATTTATTTTAAATTAAATTTACACAATGCAATTTTCACATGTAGAAATTTATATCGATATAAACTAACATAATTATCTATACTTTTCTCACTTTGAAAATGTTTATAAAGGCGAAGAAAATTGAAGTTAATAAAAATTCAAATATTTCAATATATTTATTAATAACCAATTTTGAATTTATTCTATTATTTAATAGGCAAAAAAGATGTGTAATAAGAGTAATTTAGGAATTCGATTATGACTATCTTCATTTTTTTCTTTTTAAACTTTAAACCCGAAAAGGAAGGAAATATTTGTTCGTATCGTCGACGGGGCAAAAGTTACGTGCGTGCGCGCGAGGCAGGAAAGAAAAAGGATCGCAATAAAACATCTAAACTTCAAATAACGAGCTTCTTTTGTTCTCCGACCGTTTGGGTTAGCCTAGACAAAATTCGCCGTGTAGCAATGAAACTCCCATTACCGTTGGCGCGACGTGCACGAGGAAGATAAACGGAGGCGAAGGAGCTTGTATAGCGACACGATCGTGTTAAACGTTCCGCGGTATCGCCGTAGATTTCGTGCAAACACGAAACTCGCCGTACGTGATTCTTCTGCCAACAGGTACCCGGTCGGAAGGTACGTGAGTCATCCGTGACTCAGGTACTAATTCGTCCACGGACGAAACGTTAAAACCTATACGATTTTAAATGTGGTGTGAAAACAATGTTATCGCGGGTGCACGCACGTGCACACGTGTTCCAACGTACCTATCCTGCGTTCTGCTGATATCGTCGAGCTCGATACTAAGTCCGGTTCGATAAACAATGGTATTTCTTTTTCTTTTTTTTTTCTTTTTTTTTGTACATGGACTTCGTACGTACAGTCGATACCATTCGTTGTTCCCTAAGATAACGTCTCTTTATGCGCGCAATAAAAAAAATTACGAACCTATAAGAGCTGGATAAAGGCGTTTCGATAAATTATTTGTTACAATTTTATATGTTAATGTAATTGCTATTATTACCAATATTATTTGCTAAGCTTGATAAAAGTTTATTACCGCGTAAATTTGTTCATTGTTTCGGTATAAGTGCAACTCTAAAATTCTATTTATATATATATATATATATATAATAGATTTTTTCTTCCTTTCCCTCTCACTCTAATTTGAAAAAGTCTTCTTTTTATTGTAAACACTTCCTAAGTAAGAGATGTTAATAGTAAGATCTTTTTGCAAACGCAATTAAATAAAAGAATATTGTTATGTTTTTAAATTTATATTATTTATCTAAATTTAATTCACTTTTATCGAAATGCAAGCTGAGATTTTATACTTATTATTATTATATATAAATTTGTTTAAATAATGATCAATTGCAAAAACCAAGTTTTGAATAGAAAAGGAAAAGCAGAGAATTCCAAAATTTGCCACATATATCTGTTAATTAATTTTGTTGCATGACACTGTACGCGTAGTTATATAACACTACAAACAGTTATTAATCTGATTGTAGGTATAAATCAGAACGCGTAATCTGCGATCATTTGCAGAAATTCAAACAGATATCTTCAATTTATGCCATTTACCATCCACTAATTTAACAAAGTTTCGCTTCATGGATTTCTGCATTGTACACACTACTAAATGACCTGACCTAATGATGATATCATACTATTACATATATAATTCTCACGACCGTAGCAGTCGTAGTTTCGAAGTAATTAAATTACCAATGATCATTAAAGTGACCATGAATAAAGAATTTACTACTATTTCATTTTGTTATCTCAACTAATAAAATGAACATAGTCTTGGCGTCAATATAGAAATGAATTTATAAACTCTGGTATTAAATTGCATCAATAAATTTGATTCCGTAATTAACCTACCTTATCTGAAAATTATATAAGGGAAAGGGCAAGAGAATACTCCAAAACAGATAATATTGCAAAATTATTAACTTTAAAAGTAATTTTTAATTTAAGTGATACTAAAAACATTAAACATTAAAAAAATAAAAATTGAATTACTTCGAAAATTAATATTCAACTACATAAGTAAATAAATTGCTCGTATCAACAGAGACTATCGCAAAATTTCCAAATTAATTTTATCATTACTAGTCACATTTTGTTATCACTAACTACATCTTAATTATTAGCCGCGTCCGAGTTTCTTCTTAAAACAAATAGAACGACAAAAATAAATAGCAAAAGCTCAAAAGATAAACGTGACAAAGAGAAAATGGAACGCAATCCCTTATGTAAACCCGATAACGAATATATCAGTGATTAGAATCAGCTTTTTGTGATTAATTATATAGCATTTTCTCAGGTCCTGAAACTCAATGGAAAATCTTTCTCGATCTCTGCGGAGGCACAATGGCCGACTGATCTTAATTGAAACGCCTTAATTATATCTTTCGTCGGTGTGCAGACGAGCGCGAAAGACAGAAGCGAAGAAGCTGTCGTCGCGACTTCTACCATTCTTCATTTTCTCAAAATGAGAAAAGAAAGTTGCCGCCGTAGCAATTATATCTCGCAATCGACCCCACAATAGCCTGCCGATTCCCGCGTTAATTAGGGACGACCCAACTTAATTGGGTGTTATCGTCTCCTCTTCGTTAGACGCATCGTGTCAGGAGAAAACTATTAACACAATCCTATGCGAAGCGCGAGAAATAAAAACTCTGCAGCCGAGAAATGACGTCTGATCGTAAATTAATTTTTATTCAAATAACGCAAGCTATCAGATTAGCAATTTAATTTCCGACGTAAAATCAGAGATGATTTCAAATTAAAAATTTATTACAATATAAATCAATTTTTTATTTTAATTATATAGATTTCTCTCTTTAATAAAACTTAACTTACGTTAAATTCTATAATTTAGCTTCAGAAAGGATTACATAATATTGTACAAAAACATATATAATATTGTATAAATAATATGAACGAATATTTTTATGTAACCTTATTTAGAGAAAGATAACGCAGCATGTACTGCGTTTAGAAAATAAGTTACTTGAATAAATGTCAATTCTAATGTTAATTAACATTATCATGCACTGCATGTATTCTATTTTCGCAAGTCTCCCGTGTCTGCCGATAATTATAATAGACAAAATCAATATTAATTTAATAACGATCAGTTATATATTTTACTTCGCATTAATATTACCCACATATTGCATATACAATCATATTATTGTTAATAAGTAAATTGATAAATTTATTTGATTAATTGTTATAACGCATTAGCATTGGCATATTCAATTCAGGCAACTTGCAACTGCGTCACTAAATATATCATTATTGCTTTATATTAAAGTGGCATCAAATATGCTATACATTTGATATTATACACCAAATGTATATAGCAAATACTTTTAAACAAACAAAATGGCACGTCTCTCATTTCACGAATGCTCGAGAAAACGTTCGTGGAACGTAGCGTATAAAAGCGTAGAATTTTCCTCCTATCGTAAAATAAAGCATAAACGCATTGATTTGCGTATGATAATGTCAAAGAGTCCTATGCTTTGTATGAAAAAACAACTATCAACACAAGATGAGCTCTAAAACAACGTCATCTTCAAGTTTTTGCTTTTAGAAGAGGGTTAGCGGCTATGTACTGAGCACCAATATCTCAGAAAAATCGCTCAAAATTTCTATGAATATAATAATTTATGTCATATTAATAATAACTTATTAAACGTAATGGAGCATGGAACTATATAGGATTCAATTTATTAATATCAATGTGCTTTGTTAAAGTACGATAAGGACGCACTTTTCACGAAAAACGTTGAACACGGAAACGATGACGCGTTTCCCGATATTAACTTTATTGCCTCGGGGAATGAACTACAATACAATTGCAATGGAAAGTTTCCGCGAAAAGAGATTCTGCCGTGCACGAGTGGAAATAGAAACCGTCGGGGCTTCTTCGCGATTAAGATTCGTCGTTTTTTTTTTTTTTTTACGAGGACACTTTTTCAGCTCTCCTGATTGATCGTTACGACGCTTGTCATTCTTACTCAACATTTTTCTAGCTTTCTAATTCTCGATAATGAATCGATCTTGGTTTTGAACCGGTCGTTAAAATATCGCTTTCCAATTTAGAAGAGATCACGATTATTGTTCGCTTAATCGTTGTAAATCCCTTAGCACCGCTGACGTATTTATATCAAATCAAGAAAAAAATTATAAAAAATGATTTTTCTAGAAAGAGAAATCCAAAGAGGAATGCAGTCGTTCTTTGTTTAAATAATAGGATTATCAAAATAATTCGGAAACACACGTATATTTTAAAAGAGCTATGTATAGAGTTGGCATATTCTGTATATCAAACATGAAAATATAAATAACGTATTATCTTTCAATCAATTGTATAAATAACACTACATGCTCAATAAAATAATTCTACCAAAACGGTACTGGATACAATAGAAACACGCTAACTTTTCGTATTTGTTTTCCTATGCCCTTAAAATTTACAAACGTTACGAAAATATATATGTGATTTCTATCTAGAACAATACATTAAAAAAAAATATAACAGAAATCTCTATAAAAAATATCAAACTGTGGGCATGGAGATTTTCTCAAATAACCGATTCATTTATGTAAAAGCTCAGAGCACCAGCTGCGAGGAAACGGAGCGTTACATGAACGTAACGAAGAAAACAATAGCAACGAGTGGACTCGTTAGATATACAGATTTTCGGGGTGATACGAACTATGAGGCTTTTACGATATTGGTACCACGTAAGGTCGGTGGTGCCATGGTCTAACGGGGGTGCGCGCTTGGAAAAGTCTGTTTCTGCACTTCTTGCGCCAATATTAATAATACAAAAAATATAGACAGAATTTCTTCGACGAGGGGGTGGCGTCTTTCAAATTAGCATTTCAATTTGCCGCGCGGGTGTTCCGCGTGCTGCAGCCGCGAGTCAAACGAGGACAATCGAACCAAGCGGAGCCGAAGCCGGAGTCAGAGTCGGAGTCGTCGTCATCCGCCACCTGACATTTTCGATGCAAAGCCGCCGGAGCGGGGAAGCGTGACATTTACATACGTATATACGTACATACATGTACCCCTAACTCGCAGCAGCGTTTGTATCGTGTCGTATCCGCGCTTCACGCTCCGACAATCCTCGATCGCTACTTTTCGACCGAATTGTATCTGGCGAATCTCATCCGAGAGCCGGAATCAAATCGGTGACGGAGAGAGATCTAAGAAATTTGCGCCGAGAGTTAAATCGTAAAGGTTATATCCTCGAATATTACTTGAATATGTAATGAGTTGCATTGCATTGCATGAATATTACTTGAAATGTAATGAGTTACACGAATATTACTTGAATAATTCTTGATAATGATGTATATAGAATCTTGAGGCTATTTTAATTATATTCTAAATTTGTACTGTATTAAATATTATTATATGTAGTTATTTTTATTACATTTTATTGTTCATAAAATTTTTTTATTTATTATTACGTGATTGTTATTATCAGAAATAATTAAAATTTCAAGTGTTATTTATAACATATTAGACGAATAAATATCGTTTAAATAATCATCTGTATCAATTAATGTAGATATCTGTTTAAAAAGTATTGCAATAATAACTTATTTAATTATATTCTAATATTTTTTTAAATATTAGAATAAAATTAAACGGCAAAATCTTCAAAAATTATCGGCGAGTTTAATTTTCGATACTTATATTAAAAAATGTATTGTATATTACGTCAATCATATTTGTTTTCATAAGTACAGAGAGATTATTTTCAGTATTAGTACTGTAATTTGAATTCAATAAATTTATTCAATCCCTCTGATCTGCAAACATACATTTCATCAACGTAGCATTCAGTAATAGCATTGGCGTTCAATAATAGCCCTGGGTATTTAGAACATACTTGATAAGGTATTACACGTGTTTATTAATAACAATATCGCAAGTCACTGAATGTTGAAATGCAATTACAATGCAATACTTCGTTAAAAGAATTCTTTCATAACAAAATTAATCTGTCTCTATCAGCTAAATGATAATCTGAGTTGCTCAAGATTTATTTTCAAGATATCGATATCGATAAATCAAATTCTGACTCATTAACTTTTAGCCAATAAGATTGAGAAACTTTTTAATTTAATGTTGCAAAAGCCCGTTGAGCATAACTATAAATAAAAACAAGTTCTAAAGATTTTTTAAATACTTAATAAAAAATTTCTCAAATTTCTATAGATTCAAAATAATTTTCAAAAATTGTTGTTTTCTTTGTAAATTAATTCTTACTGAAATAGAGAAAAATTGTTGCCAATTTTATTTAAATATCTCCTAAAATATGAGATATCAATTTTATATTTATTTGATTGATTAGTCTTGTTATTATTGTCCATCTTGTTTTTTGCATTCAATCGTTGAATTCTTTGTTAAATATATCGAGAATTTTAAAACATTTCACACGGAACAAAAGAACTCGCATTACATGTAAATTTAAACATAAAGTTATAAAAGGTATGAAAGGTATAAAAATGTAATATTTGGCTTTATTGATTTAAGAGGATGTGATGAGCAACAACACTGGATTTCCCAAAAGTAAAATGCTAATTCTCAGGAGTTCGCATGCATCGAGGGTCTTTTAATACGTTCGTTGTATTCAGCAAAAATAATGTTTGAATAATGCAAGTCAACATCAAACGTTTATCAAAATAAAAATATTTTATCGGATATTTATTGAAAACAAATGAGGCTGTTCTCTCTGTATCTCGATATATGAACATTCAATTTATGAGTATTTGAAAATCTGTGTAACTCTGTATAACTTAGCGATCATAAATATATCCTTCCGACGTTTCACGCCATTAATTTCAAAATTTTCGTTTTAACTGCGTCTTTCTCCACTACTTTTCGCAATAAAATTACGATTTCTCGCGAGCAAGAATACAAGATTATTATGGTTGGCACATCTAAGGTATTAAACTATCCTTTATCGTCACTGGCGTTTGCCTTATGAACAGTTGACGTTTATATCTCTCTATGATAGTATCATCGTCCCATGTAACAGAGAAATGAGCGAAATGATCGACGGTGAGATATACGGCGAAATAAACGTTCAGGATATAAAAGTGGTAGCCGCGAAGCGACCGACCAGTCGTTTTAAATGTGCTTAAATTAACTTGCGCAACGAGATAGAAAAAGAGAGGGAAGCGTCCCGAGTCCCGAGTCCTACATATGGTAACAAAAAGTAATCGCGCAAGCCCCATAGGCGTCGAATCGTTTCGCGAACGTTATAGCTGTATAGCAGCGCGTAATTATTTTGATTGGCGGCCAATTACTACGACGTGGCTAGTTTATTTTAACGAAAATAAATAATTGTCAAAACGATCCTCCTGACGCGCCGTACGTTATTATCCCTATCCGCACACACGTGAGATTGGCAGGCATGCAACATTGGTGAATCATCTTGGATTTGTTAATTATTAACGCTGCCTTCTCCATTTAGACTTCAAGTCATGTGATAAGTATCGAAAGCGAATTCCAACGTTGATAGAACGTAACACGAGAGAGGCGTCGCTGCCCTCGCGATAAATTATTCGCGATTGTTAATTGCTAAGAAAAATGTACATATTCAGATATTCTTCGGGTGTACTGAACATCGTTTGTGCAATGAGAGAAAAATTTTTTCCAGTGAAAAAAATATACATTTTCTTAAAACCATATATTTGGGTTCAAGCATTTACTTGTTCCGTTGAAGTACAAATATTTTTTTCAAGTACATAGACATATTATCTTAAGTATATAATTTTATATTTTTACATTTGAATAAGGATTTTACAAATAAGCTCATACTATTAAACTTAATTGATTGTTTTCTTAGATTAAAAAAATCTAATTATCTTGAATAGAAAAATAGTCTGATACTTTCTAAAACTATAAGAAAAAAATTACTTGATTAAATATTATTTCTTCATTTTATTTAAATAAATATTTCGATGAAGAAGTTTTTCAATTGACTAATTTTGACTTGAAGTATAAAACCCAGAGAAAAGTTATGTTTAAATTGATAAAATCGTTTCTTTAACTAGATTCTTTTAAGTTGAAGTGTGGAAATATTTTTGAAGAAAATTAATTTATTTGATTTCAAGAAATGACGTTATTAGCTTTTTTTAAAGTAAATTATTTGTTTAATTTAAACAAATAATTTATTAATTCAAAGAAAATACTGACAAAAAAGTAAGATATAAATTAGTTGTTCTTTCAAAAATATATTCTTTCATTCAAATAAAAATTGCGTTCACAGCCAAACTATTTCTTTAATTCTAATAAAAGGAACAATCAAAAAATTTCTTTAAAGAAACTTTTTTTAATCGTATGATGTAGATTTCTTTAATTCAAAGAAATTTCGTTTTTACTCGAAAAAAATTTTTCTTTGAGTGTAAATAAGTTATTAAAACCCACAGAGTAAATAATTCTTTTTTATACTTTGTTAGTAAAATTGTTTGTTTTAAGATATTTTTTTCTCTTTCAGTGTAGATAGGTATATATGATCAAATTTATATGCAAATATTAAATTTCTATTTTTTCACTTCAAAATTGCAAACGATAATTTTAATTTAAAAGAATATTCAATTCTCGTTCGCGTTTGTTTCTTCAGCGAGAATTATTTCGAATTATTCAGTTGGTGGAAAAAAATTGTACAAAATTATACACAAATTTTAAAAGAATGCTACAAAAATTTATATGAAAATGTTAAAATTAGAATACTTTTCTAAATTTTTGTATTTTTGTTGTATGATTTTTACAAATTTCTCGGTAAGAGTACGTCAAATTACAACAAACTATAACATTTTACATATTTCTAATTGTAACTTATTCTGGCAAACAAATTTTCTATAAATAAAATTACAAGGTTCTATTAAAAATAATAGAAATTTATAAAAATTATTAATTTTTTTCATAGAAATATTTACTTTTTCATAAAAATATTTATTTTTTCCTTAAATGTATGCTTTAAAATTAACAAAAAAATTCCAATTCTAGCATTTTGGCGTAGAATTTTGTAGAACTTTTTCCACCCAGAGTCAGCCTGTAAAAACCTCCACGTTGCAGTTTAGAAATCTGGTCACCTTAATCGTGATTTGAAAGAGACTTTCAAGAGATTTCCAGCAATGAGGAAAACGTATCGCTCGGCTTGTTAAATGAAAGATCGGCACGCGTTCACTCGTGAGTGGCCGGAATCCAGCCGCGTGTCGGTTCTCCCGTATTTTACAACGGCACGTGCGGCTCATTATGGCGGCAGAACAACGGGCCTTCGTTACGAACAGCCGCGCCGCGCCGGTACGTAACGTTATCGTTTAGGCATGCAGCGCGAATACGGTAAACGCGATCTAAACGGACTATTCTTAGTACTTTCACGGGGAGAAGCAAAAAGAGAGAGAGAGAAAGAGAGAGAGACTCACCTAAGAGCTCGTTGTGTGGTCTTCATCTCGATGGGCGCTTTATCTCCTGCTCCAAATGGTACCTGCCCTCTCCTAGCTGCGCGCAAACCGCTTCCTCTTCGCTTCAGCAGCTGCTGTCCTGCCGCCGCCACCGCCGCCGCCGCCGCCGTCGATTCGTTGCACACCGTTCCAGACACACGGCAGCTCGGTGATCGGCCGCTAAATCAAAACACTGGCGAGTAGTGTTGCGTCGTATTTCACACGTAACCGCACTTGGTCCACACGAGAGAAACGATCGTACGGTTATCGCCTCGAAAATCGACACACGGCAAAGATCCTCGCGCGTTGGCAGCTCGCGCGAAAATCACTGTTAATTTCACAAAACAACGAAGCAGAGGTTTCCGGAGTTTAGCACTTGAGTCTCCTCCGCGCCCTCTCGCCGGCACAAAAACAAACACTCGCGATGGAGTCGAAGATTCAAGCGACGTTTTTCAAACGCTCTTGAAGGTCAACGGTATTTGCGTATCGTCCCATTCGTTTCTCGAGCGGAGGCAGCTGGCCGACGATCGACGCCTTCACCGGAGGTATCGCGAGATGCAAAAGAGTGCCGCCGCGAATCAGATCAGTGGGACTCACGGGCGAAAGGCCTCGCCACCCGTCCTCCTCTATGTTCCTCCGTCTCTCTCTTTCCCTCGCCGATTAATCTCGGATTTCGTGGAGATTCATTCGCACCCCCTCGTTGCTCTCAGCGTGCAATCCTCCCGCAATCCGTAAACGTAAACGTAAATACATCAACCGAAATTTTACACTCTGAACACATTCGCCAACCGACACGCTCGATCTCTCGAAAGCTCTCGAAACTCCGGACTTCCGACCACCGCCGGGTAGTTTCGCGTCACTTCTTCTCTTCGGCAATCCGGACTCCTTCTCGGAGCGGCCGCCGACCTCGCCGCGTCGACTTCCTCGCTCGCTCTAACGGCCGCCGCGGCGGCGACGGCGGCGAATCGGCACGACAGTGTGACCACGGAATCGCGCGCGCGCCCTCGCGCATCACTCGCGGCCGCCTTCACTCGGTTCGGGTAACGCGCGCCTCGCGGCGGTGGCGGCGGAGGCGGCGCGGGCGGTCGGCGGGACGCGAGCGTCGCGCGCCGACGCGAGCATCGTGCTTGTCCAGGTGTGGGATCGCTAGCCCGCTTTTCGACGACGACGGAAGCGGCGATCTTCGCCACACGCGTCTACGATCCGACGGGCGACGTTCGACGAGACTCGCACACACGTTCACTTTGTCCGTTGCGCTTCGAGGTAAGAGAGTCACGGAGAAACACTTCCCGGCACCGGGAATGAAACGGACACCTGTTCCCCCGTCCTTCCTCGCAGGCGTTTTCGCGGGCGTTTCGAAAAGCGTCAAATATGGCGGTGATGTGCGGCTTCTTCCTCTCGCGCGATCGAGATCCGCAAAATTGTCGTCGGCGATCCTCTGTCCCTTCGAGTCAATCGTTCCGAAAATCCTCGCAGAGCAGGTACGTCCGGCGGGCGGCGGAGGGGAGGGGCACCTGGCTGGCCACGCCGTGCGATCCGCGACCGCAGCCTCCTCCTCTGCTCCGGTACGTGTGGAGGAGCGTCCGGCGCGTACGCGTACGCGAAGACTGGTTTCACGGGAGGCTCCCTCGTGCCCGCGACCGGCCAGACTACTTCGCGAACGTTAGCACGGGACGGCGAGCGTTCGCGCGCGGGAGCGAGCGAGACGGGACGCGCGAGGTGGAGAGCGCGGTGGGTCCGTTCCACGGAAAGAGGCTTTATTCCACTGAGCGCGAGGAAGTACTGTTACTTATAGAAGACGGGGGGGGGCCCGCAACGCACGCGACGCGACGCGACGGGCGTGATTTCGCGTGCGAGTGAGACCCGACGGCGACGGGGGATGAGACCCGACCAAGTGCCCCTTTGCCGAAATTAAACGTATCGACGGAGAACGTCTACCTTTCCCCCCCTCACCGTACGGTACCGACCGCGACAGGTGGCACTCGGAGCAGCACTCGCTTCCCAATCCCCGTAGCGACCGGAGACGATTTTCGCGACTCGATACACGACACAACACGCACCTCTCCTGCACCGCGCAAAGCGCGAGATCCCGTTTATTATCGTCGACGACGGCGTGGCGTCGTGTGAGCTGGGCGACGCATCGTCCTACCTCCTCGCGCGTTCGTCGCAAACTCGACTTCCCGCCCGAGAGAAAGCGCGGGGGCGCGATGGAAGGGAGAGAGGTGAGACGCGGCGCGGCGCCACTGCCCTCCGTGGCGTAAACAAATAACGTCTCGCGCGACGAGTGTTTTGAAGTAAACTGACCGCCGTTCTCACGTGTTCGGGGTGATCGCGTGCATCGATGCGCACGTACGTTGGCACGCACGCACGCACGTTATTCGTTCCCTCGATACAGGGGACGCCCGGCAACGATAGTTCCCGATTTACACAGGAAAAACACGTGCGGGTGGACGCCGCCGCAACTGCTCCTTCTCCGCGAACGCGTTCTCGTTTCTCAGAGAAAACACGGCGCACGTGTGCCCGGTCAAATCTCTTTCTCTCTCTCTCTCTCTCTCTCTCTCTCTCTGTCTCTTTCTCTCCTCGACACTTGTAGATTATCCCGGAGCGCGCGATACAACACGAAACGTACAGACCGCTCGGCTGTCGCGGCTCGACTGGACGGCCGACCACCTCCGCACCGTTGCTCGTCGCGCTCACGCTCGTAGCGCGCGCGCCGGCGCCCCGCAACTTGCGCTCCGAGTTGGGTCGAACGAAACGAATAACGAGAGGATTCCTGATCCGAAATTTAAACATCGTGCGCATGAACTCGCCTCGGAAAGCCGACAAATTCAACTTTCATAACTCGATTGATCTACGTTTGGAATTGATTACAGGTAAACATTTTTAAGTTTATCTTATGTGCAATATTTATATTAAGACGAAGACAAGATTTATGATCTAACCTAAGATGATGAAGCAATCTTTTCACGGTTTAAATCAATGAGCTAAAAAAGCAGCATTTTAATGATACATTGTATAAAAATGTAATTTATTTCTTTACTTATTGTTATTAAAAAATTAATACTCGTTTTTGTAAAAATCATTTTAAAAAATTCTTATTCTATCTATAAAGTGTCTTTGTCACTTAATCGTCGTATTTTTCGGTTACTAAATTTCGATAAACGGAACGACGTATTGCAAATGTATTATTTAAATCAACGAGCTAAAGAAACAGTATTTTAATGATACATTGTATAAAAATGTAATTTATTTCTTTATTTATTGTTACTGAAAAATTAATACTCGTTTTTGTAAAAATCATATTTGAAAAAATTCTTACTTTATCTATAAAATGTCTTTGTCACTTAATCATCATATTTCTCGATTACTAAATTTCGATAAATGAAACGATGTATGGCAAATGTATTATTTTTCCTAAGAAAATCAAGAGCAATTTTCGAATGATATTTGAACTTTGTTGTAATAAATTTGAAAATGTGCAAGACTTGAATATTTTTTCTGCACTTTAAATCAAACAAAGACATTAAAACTGACAATTAAAATATATTTTCTAAAACGTTACTTTAAGATTCTCCGAACAATCTATAACTGTGTCGAATCTTAAGATAAAATTTTATTTATAATTTAAAATTAAGCACATAAAGAAAAATTAGAAATATAACGCAGATATATAATTAAAACACGTGTGCATAACATCGAAATTTCTGGATTTTAAAATAAAATTTTACTTATAATTTAATGTTTAAAGCACAGAAAAATATCATAAATACACATATATATTAAAACACATGTGCATAATATCGAAATTCCTGGATTATAAATAAAATTCTATCTAAAAAATATTCTCTACGAATAATAGTTGCGTCTAAAATGCGTCGACTCTGCGTACTTTTACGCTCTTAGGAATCAAAGATCCGTTGTTCGCTATCGGAGACGAAACAACGGAAGATGCGCGCGCGTATGTACGCACCTGCGCGTGTTCTCGCGTAAACAGTAAAGTAGGCTGTGTACGCGTGTGCGCGAGAGCGTGAGGTGAGCGGGTGTAACCGGTTCCGCCGATTTTTTCACGAAAAGCACTCGCGACGCTTTATAAAATTGCGCGTATCCTTTGTCGTCGTCGTCTTCGTCGTGTCGTCGTCGTTGAACGTCACTTTTGCCACGGTGCACACGGGATGCTTAACTCGAACGAGCGCAATGTTTCGACGTTCGTGAAGATCTGAGCGAGTGCTTTAGAGTGCTCGAGGTTATATTCGCGTTACTTCAAAGCGATAACGGCGCTCGATGATTTTCCCAGAAGAAACGCACGCGACGTTTTCGTTATTGCTTCCGGGCTACAAATCACAACGGATTGCCTTAAGTTTGATATTTATAAATTTTGGCATAAGGTCACTGTGTACACCAATCGATGAACAGGAATTGAACAAACTAATGAATCAATGAAAACAACTTGATATAATTACATTTTTAAACAAAGATGATATTTTAATTAAATCTACACGAAAAGTAAATCTAAAAGGTATCAATTAATTTGCAATTTTCATTATCATTTTAATATTTTTCTTAAATAATTTTTTCATTTATTGGTAATTGCAGTGTTCAACGACTGGTGCAATGATCCTGTAAAACTAAAGAGCAAGTTAAAACAAAACATAGCTTTTTTATCGAGAAAAATTGATTTCATAATGATTAAAATATAAAATTCACAGTACCGTTAATAATGCTTTAAATTTGTTGACTCATCCGTGTTTGAAGCTCTTCGATGTCACAAAAAATTTGTAATTAAAAATTTTAATTAAACAGTTATTAAACCAAATTAAGTAATTTAAATTATAAATAAAACGATAAGTAATATTATTATTGAAGAAATAAATTTAATGGAAATCATTTGTTAGCAATATTGTGCTTTGAAATTATATTCATAATTGGTAATAATCATATTATTTTATATATGATTTTATCTTTTAACATACACACACAACATAATTCACGCACAAAGAGAGAGAAATAAATCTTGCAAATAAATTTTGCAAAATACTAAAATTTCAGACACAATGTCATCAATGTTCGAAGTAACAAAATTTAACTAGACCTATATTAATAAAATATGATAGATTGACTGCAAAAAATGAAATTACTTCGAGTATGTTCTACATATTTATACTTCTAACGTGGAGCAAAAGTTTATTGTAGTGATAAACTCTAGAAATCTTTGAAAATTATTTAAAATTTAAAATATGTAGTTGATGAATCTCAGGTTCAAATCTTACCATTAAAACAGAAAATTGTTAGCACATCAACATTCATAATTATAAAAAAGGTTTACATAAATATGTCGCACGCTTGCCCCCTTTTTTAAATTTTAAAATCATTTTATGTAAGATATTATTAAATTTATACATATTTAATTTTAAATACATAAAATACATAATAGATAAAGGTAATGGACAATTATGAGTCGAAAATCCTAATTATGAGTCGAATTTGCAAAATTAAATATTTTTTACAAACATACATCTTTTAAATAAACTTAGAAAAATTTATTTTACATTTAAAAAATTTTTTTGTAATTATTGCAATATGAAATCACTTTCTTAATCATTGCTCAATCAGAAACTAAAGATACAATAATACATTAAAAACGTACGTTAATGTACGTTAACGTTTAATTATGCCGATCCATAATTAAGATCTGCATAAACATTTTTTTAATATTTGTCAAAATTTACAATTGCGAATTATTAAATATAAATATATATAACAATATGTTTTTTAAATTGTGATATTTACTACTTATATTAAAATTAATGACTCTTTTAAATGTTCGATAAACAAATTTACATGAATTAACGAAAATTATTTTAACATGAATGATCTATAATTGCAATTGTCACCTTCTACATACAATAACATTTTAATCATAAATATATTCTTTATTTTTGATCTACATATAAAGAAATTTGCTATAAAATGATAACGTTATTATTTATGTTCATATATTATGCCTTTTCAACGGTTAATAAAACTTCAGACTATGCATATGCTAATCATATAATTTAATTTTTATTATAAAATAAAATAATTACACTAATTATTATAATTAGTTGTAAACCATCATTTATAATCTTTCATAATTATGTACAATAGGTAAAATAAAATATTTTTAGAGTAAGGAAATTAATAGGCATTTTCATGAAAAAGTTATGTAGATTGATAATCAGAATCATAAATTCATGAAAAAATAATTATTGGTTAATTAATGATCAAACGGAGTATTATAGCGCTATTATAGCGCTTTATAAATTCATTGAAAGTTAAGCGAACAAGTTAAAATTTATTTAATGTAGTCAATATAAATTGACTATAAACCGAACGTCACTGAATCTTATTAGGTAGTAAGATTTAATTGTATAATTTATCACGATTTTTGCTGTAAGAATTCTTGCCAAATACTATGGCGTTAGCATAGTGCACTAGCTGTTCTCAATTTGAATTTTCTATATCAGTTTGACAAAAGCTTTACATGCTCCAGAGAACTTCAAACCAATAACAGAGATTCGATGGATAATCGATAAAAAATTCTGTCATCCGAATCTCACATGCAAGAAAGTTCATTCCGTGGATTTTAAAGAAATAGATTTTTTTACACTGGAAATTTTTATAAATGTTTTTATACGCATACTTTTTATAGTTTTAAAGCGAGGTAAAAATTTAAACTTAAATAGAATCTATAGTGTATATAATTAACAAAGTTAATATTTTCCTAATAAGAGTTTTAGTACTGTGTCACTAATTAACGATTTAAAAGTACCAGAAAATTTTCCATGCCAGAAAAATTTTTTTTTTTTTAATATTTTAATCTCGTGGTGAGAACAAATTAATTAGAACATAAAATAAAATAATATAATCAAAATAATGTTGCGTTTCTCAACAAAATATGATTAATTAAGACTAATGTTTTTGTTGCATTATATATAAAATTATAACGTAAAAAAATATGAAAATTTTTTTTTGAGTCTTTGATTTCAAATATCACAATTCGATTTTAATAAAATAATGAATAGTTTCTCTGATTTAATTTCGTTTATATATTTTTTATACAGAATTGCTTTTTTGTAATAAAATTGTTGTTTAAAAAGCACATTCTGTATAGGCTCGCCAACATTTTTGTCGGCATTACCTGTCGTTATTAAACGAAACATTCACAAATACAAACGTAACGCGTGCAAAACCGGCGTGCGATCCTTTGATGTCGCGTTTAATAAATTGAGTCATTAGCGATTCGAACGGGACGCATAACACAAGTGTAATCCATGGTGATGCTCGCAATCAGACACGACGGAACATCCACGTTTGTAATCTTTAAAAAGTGAAACGGTATTTTTGCTCATACCCGCCACACACATATTTCCCATGTTAATTTTTAAATTAATTTGACTGACAAACTCAAAACTGAAAATAGGTATAAAAAAACAAGTGCAATTTTCATGCAAAACACCTTGAAACAATTTTATTCGAGTCTACAGTTATGAAAATTTACAATAATTATGACAATTTATAAATAGTTCATAATTCTGGAAAATATATTTATCAAATTCGTTTCTGTTAATGTTTTGCTATTACAATTTTTTAACTAAATTAATGAACTCGGTTTATCTTAACCGATAGCTGGTAAAGTAGTTTATCGTTAAAAAATAGAAATAATTAGGATAAACGTAAAAATTTGTTTATTGTCGATTAGTTGCTAATTCAAATTAAAAACACTTCACATTGTTACATTAATGTGACAAATAATATGAAAGACCACTAGCCTTTTTTATAATTTAAATAATTTTCCGTGCACTAACGCCCTCCCAGCAAATATAACGGTTGAAGTAAGAAGCAGCAAGTAAGTTTAGATGATAACAAAGAAAATATAATTTTCTGTTTAGGTATTTTATTATTGAAATAAGCCTAACCGAATTTCTTTGAAAACCACGTTGACCTAAAATTTTGGAAGTATTTTGAAAATATCAATATAGTTGAAATCGATGCGTGTTCATTATTATTATCGACAATCGACTATCGTTCCATTGAGCATTTTATTAAGAAATTTTTATTCAGAATTATTAATTTTTAATAGCATACTTCTTGAATAAATGTACTCATGTTTTTTTTTAATTAAATAAAAAATGCAATCAGCCTATGCTATTTAGCACAACGTTTTGAATTATAACATTCACTCCAACGTGACTTTCAGCATGTATTGCCATCTGAAGATGCTGACATAAAGTACACATTTAAAACGACGATAAAAAAAAGTGTTGTACTGTGTCAAAAATAAAACGAGAATCTTACGAAAACTACAGTTTTAATGTGTGTTATTAATTACACAATTGTACTATTAAAGAAAATAATGATTTTTTTATTCAATTTACAACAAACAGATATAAATTTTACAATTAATTCGATATACATGCAGATATAAATTATATTCATGTCTGGATTGTAAAATCAAACTCGTCAATTAATATTGGAATGGAAACTCTGTGCGGCAGCAATTATTTGGCATCTTTGCAATTCCATTTTTTGTTCTTTCAGCTTGACAAGCTGCTTCTTCAGCTCCAATTTTTTATTCTTTAAGGCCATTTTCTCTTTGTGTCGTTTCTCCTTATTCTTTTCAGCCTTTTCGAAATTCTTCATCATTTGCTCCATAAATCTTTCAAACGACGTGGTCAAGATTTGTTTGTAATCCGACATATCACTGTCTTTCTCGTTGCTCGCGGTTGCCAGAGGATCCTCGCTTTGCCGATCATCAGGCGAGTCGTTGCCTTTATCGCAGCCGTGCTTCTGCAGTCTGAAGGGATATCTCGCTGCTCCGCTTGGTGGCTGCTGATCGTTCACCTCCAAATACACGTGCTTTTTCTTCTCATTGAAGATTTCGTCTAAGGCGCGTTTGTGCTCCCATTGTCCGTAGTGTCGCATCCTGCCCGGTTTTTTCAGCCGCTCACGGAACACGAGATTCTTATATTTGCGTTCAAGAACTCGCCACTTGTTCTCGCATTTCTGCGGACTAAAGAAGAATCCGTTGTGCTGCATCTCTATTGATACCATCTCAAACATCTCCCGCAGACTTCTGATCTGCGTCGATTGTCCGACCAGCGATCGATATTTTTTATACTGGCTAATCAAACACGCGGTGGCCTTGCTGGTCCACAGTTGCAATGCGCTCGCATCGATGCTTGACGGCATTACATTGGTACTCTCCAAAATCGAAAAATTATTCTCATGTTCCTCCTCGACGTAACATTGAAGAGTCGGCTCTACTTTGACTTCCATGTGACCATCGATTTTGTCTTCTATTAAAAATAATAATTAACATGATAAGTAAATGAGATTAGACGATACTACTCGTTATATTTATATGAAGGTCATCAAGTTATTCAGCGATTACGAAAATTAAAGAATTATTATTTTCATAATAAAATTATATTTTTATCCAATTCTCTAAATTAACTCGAATCGACAAAAACAGAAACTCGTAAGACTGTGCAGACAAGTGCGAACAAATCGAAAATATCGAATAGACTCGAAACTAACCTTATTCGAAGTGATTCTCTTACCTTTCGGCTCCTTATTATCATCCATGATATCGTTCAGAAATCAGCACACCAACAACGTTGTGATCGTGCCAAGTAATGCAGTTGGAGTGCTATTCGTGGATGTCGGCTGCCCACCGCTCTTGCAGAAAGCCGAAAAACCGAAGGGAACTAGTTCCAAACCGGTTTCGAGGTAGAACTGGTTCCGTACGTGTCGTGAACTACCAGCGGTTATGTTCGCCCGCCTGTCGGATTGCTCGCGAAACTAACAGCCGCACGAGTTCGCCGTATTGTGTCGATCATCCTGCACGAGTTTCGAACGCATTCCGAACCGGAGCAGACGCTACATGCGAACGCCTTCGAAGTTCAACGAAAAAACGCTAGGGATCGCAAAGAATCATGTCGCGCAGACGGACGCGTACTGGTTTGCGCAAACCGCACGTCGAAACCGTTTCACTTCAAATGGAAACTTGTTGCCGGGTTAACTAGTTTTTGAGTTAAACCTCTTTAGCGAGAATACTTTCTAATAAGACACATGCCTTGTGAAAAGACGCAACTCCGCAAACGTGCAATTCTTCGAATTGTACTTATCTAATAGACCGATTACGTTATTAACAAACATGATTAAATTTATCTTTAAACGTTTGGATTGAACTCTGGGCTTTAGATATCGCATATATACTAGTTAAAATTATTTTTCGTCAAGTCCGCGGGGAAGTGAAATATGCGAGACAATTATGCGAGACTGACCGAATCAGATGCAATTTTTAATTTTCATTAACCAATGAGTATCTTTCTCTCCTTATAATTTGCATCACCAATAATTCCGTCTTTTTCTATCTCTCTTTCTCACTTATTGTGTCACTTATTAATGTCATACTCCATTATATCATACTTAATTTTATAAAGATTTCTTAAAAAGTTATGCTAGCGAACTTTAGAACAAAATTCCACTTGACATACGTAACGTCACCTTAGCTTCAGACGAGTAAAATTTTGTTATTATTTGTTATCTGATAATTCTTAATTTTAATTCTTCTTTTTTTCTTTTTTTTTTTGTACTTAAACTATTAAAGTATTTTTTGTCATTGTAACTATATTTTTTTACGCATTTATATATAGATTTTTATTTACAGGCGCGCGCTTTATATATTTGTATTAATACATAGACTTGCATATATAAATTTTATTCAATTTATTTATTTTTATCTTACTGACATGTCTTCTTCCTATCCCCAACAGTTACATGGCTCAGCTCATTGTTTCATTTATTTATGATAGTGTATCAATTTATATTTAAGCGCTTGAAAGATGATAAATGATGATTCTCTCTCTCTCTCTCTCTTTCTTTCATTCTATAAATAAAAACTACCTTAAATTGTATAATATATTAATTGTTACACAAAGACAAATCTTATGTAAATATTTTTATGCATTATTTATAATTATAATTAAAAGTCTTTTACTTCACATTCTTAACTAATTTACATTTTGCATTCTACCATAAGTGAACTTTTTTACTTATGTACTTGATTACGTAATATCTTCGTAATGTGCCCACATGTCTCGTGACGCAATCAAATGAGAATCATTACTTACGTTAAGTAGAGGCACGATGGACGGAGATTCCTCGACGTACATATATATATAGCTAATTTCATATAAGAATTTCATACTCCCTATATTTTTCGCCTCGTTGCAAAATCAGTCAATGTATCGATACTTTCGTTCCGGCTGAGCCGGACCGCTCGCCCGGAATGCGCGCTAATAAGTTCTTTACGGGCGTGAAATGATTTTGCCGCAACGCGTTCGGAAAACGCGCAGAATTGCGGTATAAGCGATTTACGGAAATGTGACGTACGGATGCGTAAGAACGCGCGTACCGTTCGCGGTTTATGACAACTTTTATGCTATGTCGCAGAACGGAGCTAGCGGGATTCCGATGCACCGATACAGCCGCCGTAGTAGTGAAGATAAACATGCATCTGCCAAACGATAACTCTATCGAATAATTTCCGTCGTATAGTTTTTTGATTTTTTTTTAATGCACATCAATTGGATCAAGTTTGCTTTAAATGATTTACTCGCGTCGATAGATCTTGTAACTTTGCATGCCATGATATATGTAATAATATGAGTTTTATTTATCTCCTGGTTACATGTGTACATTTTTAACGTGTATTTTGTATATTTTTTAACATATTTAATTCAATGTATATTTAATTAATTTAATTAAATTGAATTAATTTTTAATACATATACTTTACATATATATTTATTATACTATTTAATATATAAAAAATACTTCCTATTCAAATGTTTTCTATATTACACGGCACGTACTAATGTCATAAACGGAATTCAATCCTTTGAATTCTCTGACGCAAATTATAGATCGTTTAAAGTGGATTCTGCAATCTAACGTTTAGAGAAATTTCCTAAACGATACGCAACGTTTGCAATAATCGCGCCTCGTGGCGCGACGTGATTTAATACGAGAATACGCGTAATCGTTATTCTTATTCGAGTGACTGCGGCGCCCGTTACGTTTCCCTGTACAATCGTAACGAGACCAGGAATAAGGATTATGCGAAAGTCTTTCGTCAATGTAACGCGGGCGATCGCATCACGCAAGGGGAATAATCGTGGCCGATGTAACGACTAGCCGTAGATAATCACGTTGCCATCAAGACGAACCTTTCACCGTTCTTACCGATAATTATGCGCTCCTTTAACATCCCTCGGACAATTGCCGAACTGAATACGGAACTGGAATAAGGAAAGGAGCGACGTGACGTTAACGTCGACAATAAAGCATTTTATTGCTACCGAGAGGCACGAAGCGTGTCGCCATATTGTAACCCACAAAAGCTGAAAGTGCTTATTTAATAATAACCGATATAGTTTTATACGCAAAAGTTATAGCTAAGTAATGGGGGTTTCATGAAACAATCATAATTAATAAGGTGCAATAAAGACTGATCGATTTCCTTACGTTTGCTAAAGGAAAGATTTACTTCACAAAAGGAGGATTTCGCTTTGTGCAAAAATCAAAGTTGAAGTTCTCCAAACATTTCAGAAATAATAAATGTGAAAAAAGTTGAATTGCTACAATTTACTCAGTCATATATTTTATTTAAAAAAAGAAAAACGTTTGTTTTACAATTACTACAAAGATTTGCACAAAGATCAGAATTTTCCAAAGTTCATATAACTTGAATCATTCTTAATCAATAACAATATATAACAGTGATTAATTATTAATATAATAGAGTTTAATATAATGAATTATCAACTGAGTTGTAATGTAGCGGTTTGGTCGGTTTGGGGACTCGGCTTAGCTTTCCAGTCGACGACATTGCGTTGTTACGCGACCATGGAAAGGCATCGATTCCAATACACAGAGACTACACGCCGATTTACTTTCCCTTCGAGGATATCGAATACCTTTCGAGCTTCAAACATTTAAACGTTGAACATTCCACGATAGTTTTAAGTCCCGCTTGTGTCACACGTCAGAATTGAACGTAAAATCCAAGGACAGGACCTGCACGAGAAAAATATCTGTATCGCGCCTCCAATATTAAACTAATTTTATTAAGGTTTATAACACACGCTGAAGAGAAAAAAATCTATTCTATTCTAGTCTATTCTGTTGAGTTTTATAACTTTATTTGAAATTATCTGAAATGTAACAAGAAATCAAGATATGAAACAAGAAATCTATTAACAAATTTTATACACGACCGTTTTAAACATAAAGTTGCAACTAAAATCGAGAAAAGGCCAACAAAGGCCATAGCGACTCTTGGTGTTCAAATAATAATTTATATGTGATTTTGTAATTTTCTAATTCGTCGAATTGCGTTAATATCGATCTTGAAGCACAGCTCTTAAATTAGACCAGAAAAGTAATATACTAGATTAATAATCAATTTAATAATCAATGCATTTAAAAACCGATCGCAATAGTATGCGGTTAGTAGAACTAGAAAATGTACATAAAATTACATAAATTATCATTATTTGAGCTCTAATAACCGTTATTAGCTTTTTCTCAATTTTAATTGCGTTATATATATTTGACAGTTATATTATTAAATAAATTTGCAAACACATTGGAACATATTCAGTGCTATGTATCCAAATATTTGCTCAGCATAATTATTTGCTGTTGATTATTACATCACTGATAATCCAATGATAATTAATTTCTTGTAACAATAACATGTAAAAAAATAATATTATATATTATTACATGTTTTATATTATAACGTGCTTTGTATTTAAAATAATTCTATGTATGCTCATACAGCACAGAACATTTCAGCAATATTGCAAAAACATTGAAAATATTGTTGCAACGTTGCTGGAATATTCTGTGCTGTATGGGTGTATTCCATGCCACTGTTGGCTTCTACAAAATTTATTGAGAGTTGAGAAGAACAATATATCGCGATTTCTATCTCGTCGTATATTCTTGCACGGAGTATAATGCACGGTGCGCGGTGAACGTTTCAGCGCGTGCATCATTGCAGATAGACTTTGTCGTGATTACGAGTGCCGAGAGGGCAGGAAGCAGACCATTTCGCGAGTCGTCTAGAACAGAGCGCATGTAAATTACAGAAGGGAGGGCATAATAACACCCACGCAGGCGTATAACATTTAGTTTTCACAACGGACGTGGAGGGCAGTTCAGGGAAGACGGAAAATATACGTGCGTATCATTCAGCTGAGATAAGTTCGGGAGAATAAGGGATGAAACGGAGCAATCGGTAATTCTCATAACGAGCGCTAAGTTAAATCCCAAACGTGGTGTCATGGAAGTTACCCATTTTAAGTAGATCTAGGTCTTTCAAATAGTAAAGACTTGCTCGTAATGAGATTGTTCTGCACATCACGGATTTCCAGGTCATATCCATACAGCACAGACCTTCCAGGAACATTCACGAGACGTTCAAATTTTATAACCGCTGCAATATTATTTTATATTAAATAATATTCTTGAAATATTATTTAATATTAATAAAAAGTGATTTTATGACCACGCCTGATATTATATGGGATGAATATTATATGACAAGTAAATAATATTTACTTTAATATTTTCAATATTTAGGAATATTATAACTTTTAAATGTAATAATTATAAAGATTACGAATATTTTATGTATAATAATTTACATTAATTTTTGAACAAAAATAATATTTGTAGGGCATTTTCATAATATTCCACGAGTATTGAAATAATATACCACGAATATTGTATAAAGTGAATATACAATATTAATTTTTAATTATATTTGCATAATATTGTAGGAACATTAGTGCTTAGAAAGGAAGGATGTCCTTAGGTAAAATGTGCTGTGTGCGATATATATGTATATTGTACGTATAGAGTCATAAATACTTTAACTTTAATTAAACATAAATTTGACGTGATACTGGCAGATTGAATTTAATCGAATGCTTATTCTTTTTCTCTTTTAAATTTATAATTAGATCATGCATATTTGTAAAGCTCTGGATTACATGGAAATATTTAACGAAATTATAGATATTTTTGATTATAAATATCAGTAAATATTTAAAAAATATCATTAAATTTATATTATAAATATCATTCAGTGATAATAGCACGTGCTAGGATTAATATATGAATTTGCATGCACATATTATGGACATATTTGAAGCGTGTGATTTGTATCTAAATATTCACGTATGGTTGTTGACTATTCGGTAATAATGTAATAATTAATAGAGTTATATTAGTATTCACAAATATATTATTCGATAATAACGTAATAATAATTAAATTATTAGCAGGCATCAATTTAATCATCAATCGATGAGAAATACATACGCCATAGTAATAATACACTTATTTGTAAAATGAGATAAATCTAACGGCTCTTCCAACCGATTATTCACCGCGATGAAAACATGAAAACACGAAGACGCGAAATAATATTTGGATTATCGCAATCCGTTTCGCCATACACCGGCGATGTGGGTTGGGCGATCTAACGGATCAACCCTTAAAATCACGGCGTGTCCCTGCCGCGACAACCCTACGCTTCGATTTTTTGCGTTCGCGCGTCATGTGCTCGATACGAACGCCTTCGCCGCTTGTCGAAGTGACATTACGGAGTGGAGTCGAACGCAACGGGAGAGCGTAAAAGAAGGAGCAAACGAGAGTGAGAGAGCGACAGAGGGAGAGAGAGAGAGAGAGAAAGGAAGGAGAGAGGGAAAAAGATAGGACGGGTAAGAAAGGAGGGATGAGGATCGGCGCGCGCGCGCGCATTCATACACCACTACTCGTGATACAGCGTATATACATGTATATACGACACAAAGGCGGAGAAGTGAAAAGAGAGAGGAGGGCGGACTGTTGGCCGCGCGCGCGAGAGAGAGGCGATCGCCGGCGCGATCGACAGCGCGGAGCGGCGGCGGCGGCGGCGGCGGCGGGATCGCGGGGCGCAGATGGGAGCGCGAGACAGGCGCGTTCGCCTTTCGACTTCGACGGCGTCGAGGGGTTTCGGTGTACTACGCGAACGCACGCACGCACGAACGCACGCACGCACGCACGCACGCACGCACGCGCGCGCGCGCACACGCGAGAACGGCAGGCCAAGTACTTTCGATTTCGTCGAGTGGGCCGGCTCTCTCGCCGTGGTGTTGCCGTGGTGGCCGCCGCGCTCCAGGAGGCGGGCGTACCAGTCATCGCGCGTTAGAGCGACGGCGTGTGTTTATCGTGTTCTCGTGACACCCCGCGACGACGACGACGGCGGCGACGTATCGCGACCCGCGACGAGCCGCGCCAAGATAGTTGCCGCAGTGCCGTGCGCGTGTGCGACGCGTGTGTGTCCGTCGATCTGTCTGCCTGTTCGTCTGCTCGTTCGCGCTGCGGCACAGGTGCGGGCTGAGTCGCGGGATTCGCGTCGATCGCTCGCGGCAACGCGGTGCGGTGCGGAGCATTCGCGAGAGCGGCAGGTGGACGCGCGTGCGGTAAACGCTCTCACACACACACACACACACATACATACACAGGCGCGACGGAGCGGTGTCGCGCTCCTTCAGCGAGAGCGGGATAGAGCTGACGGAGAGAAGGAGAGAATGGAGAGGCGATCGATTTTCGCGTAGAGCCAACGACAGCCCTTTCTCACGGCGATCGGCGGAGAAAGAGACCGGAGCATCTAAGCCCGGAAAGTATGTAAATGTCCGCCCGGACGGCACGACGACGGCGCAACGAACGTACACTCTCGTCGCCGCCCCCGTCTACCTCTTTCCCTAACAGATCGTGTGTGTGCGTGTATGTTCGCGCGCGTGTTCGACCGTATGTTCCGTGTGTCAACGCTCATCGATTTTCGTGCGATTGTGTGCGACCGGTAAAAATCGTTACGTACGAGAGCATGAGGAGAAACAACGATCGCGTGATCAGGAAATACGCGTAGGAGCGACGTACGCTATCAACGTACGAGCATACGCTCGCACGTCGTACGGTGCGGTGTCGTGTCGCGAGGAAGCGGTGAGAGCGAGCGAGCGAAAGAGAAAGAAAGTGAAAGAGAAAGAGGGAAAGAGCAGAAGTCTGCTGACGGCGCGCGTCCAACATGGCTACCGCCGGCAGCAACGCGACGGCGAATGCCGGCAACGAGCAGGCGATCGGCAACGGCGGCGGCGGCAGCAGCAGCAACGGTAGCAACGTGCCACAATGGAAGCGCGACTTGATACAACGTCGCCGTCAGCAGAGCAAGGTTCTCGCGAACAACGGCGCGAGCGTCAAGCTGTGCAGCGCGGTGATAGGCACGTCGTCGTCATCGTCGTCGATAACGTCGGGGATGAGCGCGACGATGGTCGACGGCGAGCAAAGTACAACGCTTCAAGAACATTTGGCCGGTGCGCTTCGCGCGACACGTTTAACGGCCACTTCGACGAGCAGCGAGGATGCCAGCGCGATACCGAGCTGCGTCGCGGTCTGCTGCGGGGCCGGTGGTGGTAGTAGTGGTGGTAGCGGTAACGCGTCGCTCTCCTCCCCGTCCTCGTATCCTCCCGCCGTCGTGAGAAGGCCGCCGACCGGTGGCGCCACCACCGTCACCACCGGCGCGCCAGTGGCGGCAACGGCCGCCGACTTTGCGTCGTTGTCGCACTCGCACTCGTCGCCAGTCGCGTACAACATGCGTCTCGAGGCGGATTTGTCGCTCTGCTCGGACGCGGAGGATGTTTTGAACGGTACGGCGCCGGCCACTAAATTCGCGGACCTTACGTCGGAACGGAAAGTGTCGGAGTACGTCGGCGAGGAGAACGAGGAGGCAGCCACGAGAACGGCGGACGGCAAGCCGCTGAGAGCCGCGATCGCGAGAATGAACGAGAGCAGCGAGAGCAACAACGAGCCCTCGCAACGTGCCGACGAGGTTCGCGCCGTTCTCGCGACGACCGGCAGACGCGAGAATGAGATAATGTCGTCTCCCTGCGGAAAGGACTCTTCCAGGAGGACGCCGAAGGGTTTGTCGCGCGTCGCGCCGCCGAGTCGCGCGTCCAGCGAGGACGCGGAGAGCGACAGCTCGGAGGAGCTGCAGTACGGGCCGGGAATCGTCAACAAGCTCAAGTGCAAGTACCTTAACCTCACTCTGCGCGAGACGAACAAGAGTCGCGCGTCGGTGCAGCGATTCCGGCGCGCGGCCAGCCTCGAGGATCTGTTGGACCGAGACGACGACGAGGCATCCGGTCACGAAAGGACCACTACCACCAGCAGGAAGTACGCGAAGCGAAGCGGCAGTGGTGGTGGCGGTGGCGGCAGCGGCATCGTCACCGCCGTCGCCGCCACCGTCGTCGCTGCGAAGAGCGACAGGTATCGAAACGCCACCCGGGGCAATGACTCGATGAAGCGGGCTCGCAGCGTCGAGACCTTGATGAGGTACAACAGCGTGACGGCGGACGAGACGACCGCCACGACGACGTCGATTACGCGCCCGGTTCTTCCGCTGGTCGCTCGGCAGCCAGTTGTGACGAATGGCGTTCGTCAGGAACCGGTCAACGACCACATCATTCTCGTGGACCGTACGTCCGTGAAGATCGAGAGCCGCCTAAGCGAGCTCGATCGGCCCAAGCCGATCAACAAGCCCAAGAGGATCAAGCCGGTACTGGCGGAGACGGAACGGCCGCCACCGGATCTAGTCAAGACCACGATGAGAATCTTCGAGAGTTCCGCGAGGAAGCTGAAGCCCAAGGGCGAAGTCGCCGCCAAGGTCGCCACCTTCAAGACCATCAACGACACGTTCAAGGCGCAGACACAGAAGAAGCTGCAGAAACCGCCGTTGCAACCGAAGCCCTTCGTTTGCAACGGCGGCGCTGCTCGTCCCGTCGCCGCAGGCGGCGTCGGTTCCCCGAAGAAAATCCTACTGCCGCACAAACCGACCGCGGAACTGATCGAGACGCAGGCCGGCAAGGAAGAGTATCATATAGACGGCGTCATCACGGAGCCAATCGCGCAATCGGTGTCCTCGGTGGTGAGCAAGTTTCAGCAAATCGAAAAGTCGCACTCGCCCTCCCCGTCGCCGGAACCCTCGAGCTACAAGCTGAAATTCTCTCCGGCGAACAGCCCGGAACCGCCGCAGACGTGCAAATCCAAGTCCGCCGCTCTGGAGATCGCCGTCAAGTCACCGCCGCTCACGCCGGTGCACTCGCCGAGGATCTTGTCGCCCCGACTGCAGAGCCCGCAATCGCCGATCAAGGATGTCAGACAGGGTGCGCAGGACAGCCCCTCCTCTCCCGTCAAGGACTTGATCCGCGTTCAAATCCCAAATCTGCTTCACAAACCGCCGCTACCGAGTCCCGTAAAGGGAGAATCCTCCTGCAAGACGGAGGCCACGGAAGCCAAAGTTCTTCGTCTGCAGATCGAGAAGGAGATTCCGAGGACGAATGTCGAAAGTCCTCGACAGGCACACCTCCCAGAATCGGCAGAATCGTCCGCCGATGTGGAATGGAAAGAGGACGCTGAGTCGAGCCGCGTCGCGTTCAACGATGGAGAGAAGAGTGTCGAGGAGGAAATCGTGGACGGACCGAGAACCATCTCCAAGACGGCCCTGGACAACATTAGCAAGGCAGGCACGACAATGCAGTTTAACTTTGGCGACAAGTCTACGAGTGACAAGAGTTATTTACCGGGTACGAAGCAGAACGGGCAAGAATCGGCGGACGAGCCAGAGTCAATGCCAGAGGAAGATCATGACGCGAAGACGGAGTGCGGGAGCAAGGTGGGTGCCAGCGTCGTGGCCTCTAAAGCGTCGTCGAGATTGCAAAAGAGGCTCGAGCCCGAGGAAGAGGACGATAGTAAGGACATCGAGGAAAAACTAATTGTACCGGAGACCAAACCCATTGGCGCCATTTGCAGCTTGGGCATGATCAAGACCGCAACGACGACTACCATTACGACGGCGACGACCACGACGTATTCGCCGAGCAACAATGAGGCGAAGACGATACGGTGTCAACAGAAGAGCGAGTTCTCACCGCCGCAGAAGCAGATTGGCATTATACGGCCACTTGTCTCCACGAAAACGCAGCATCCGCAGCAGAATCTGAGCAATCGCGAGCTCGAGAAGAACCTGATCAATCGGGTCAAGAGCATCGAACAGCCGACCAAGGTGGTGGTGAGCCTGAAGAGCGCCGACGAGATACAACCCGCGAAGAAGACGAGTGCTGGAGGTGGCGGTCTTTGGGACACGAAGCCATGGAATCAGCAGAACAACACAATGGTGTTCAACTTCAGCAACCGAAAGGACGTGCCGGATTACATAGAGAATGACGGTCTCATCATCAGGAGAAAGCGGGATAAGCCGAAGGTGAGTCTTCAGTTCCACTCTTTTAGAAATGCAAAAAGTATTAAAACTCGTTCGAACTATGACATTGTGATTATAGCAATAATTAACGAGTTTTATTGCTGAAAGATTCACATCTTACTTCTAGTAAAATGCATATAATTTGTTTTGTCGTACAAGTAAAAAGAAATATTTAAAATATAAATATCACGCAAGAAAGATATTTATAAAGTTTTTCTTTAATTTGTATGAAAATTAGAAAATCAATTTGGTAGCTAGAAAATGTTTACATTTTATTCATAAAATAAACATGTTAAAGGATTAATTATGAAAAAATAACTAGAATATAGTAACATTTATTTTAGTAGATTTTATCTTCTGAAGATATATAAAAAGTATCTGTATATAAAAGAAATTTATATGCAGATATAATGCCATATTTTTTCATATTATATCATTATTAGGGGTCATATGTTAATCAAATCAGTCAATAAATAATCCACTTATATAATACAGTATTAGATCGCGATACACAGTTATCAGAATTAAAACATAAAGCTGATATTAAAGTATTACATTTGCGCGATATAGCCTTTTTATCTCTTCATTATCATAAACGGCAGTAACTTTGTTAGAAAAACATCTCAAATAAAACAGATGTTCCGTGAACCAAGGCAATTAGCGTAAGCTAATAAAACGCGGCAGCGCAAATAATTTACCGCAAAGAGGTACTTACAGCTTTTTTGTTATCTCTTAAACTTCTTGCCTCTATGTGAGAGCGGCAAGTATTCATTAAATCAAATTTTCATTAAACGCACGTTGCGCCACCATGAGGAAGGATGCAACGATCGATATAGTTCAATAGCAAGCTGGTACCGGCAACTTTCTTTTCACGTGCGTAAGATAGTTCGGCTAGTTCACTTTCTTTAATATGCCGGACAGAAGTGTCGCTCGACAAAGGCGACGTTCGCACGAATAACATCAGCTGTGGAATTTTAATTAACTCTAAATATTTCAAACACGTTTCACTTCGTGTATACAGGGTGTCTCGCACTTTCTTTTATCTATCGTAGATTCTATAACGATCCCGGAATATAATTTTTTTTAACGATTGTCAAAGCAGTAATTGTTAAGTACACTGAGAGAACAAAATTTTTTAATGAAAAAAAAAATACATTTTCTTAAAATCATATATTTGGGTGGAAGCTTTTGTTTGCTCTGTTTAAGTAAGGATATTTGCTTTTAAGTAAATATATTACCTTAAATACATAATCTTATATTTTTACATTTTCTTGTGCATTTAAATAATGATTTTACAAATAAACTAACAATGTTCTTAGATTTAATTAAATTGTTTTCTTAGATTAAAAAATCCGATTGTTTTAAATATAAACATCTAATAGTAAATATTTTCTAGAACTGTAAAACAATTACTTTAATAAAAATGATTTCTTCATTTCACTTACATAAATTCAATTAAGAAATATTTAACTTGACTGCAAGTAAACAAGCTATTGAGAATCAAATAAATAATTTTTTTGTGTTAAATAAAATTTTTGCGAAAGGGTTAAGAGGTTTCTCACGAATTAAGTTTCAAAGTAGCTCACGATATTACATTAGTTGTTTGATTTTGAATAAATGGATAAAGAATTTTAGTTATTGGCTTATTCACGAAGTCATTCAGTGTTAAATATTAATTGTGAAAGTGTTAAATAAAAATTGTGAAAAGATCATGTTCAAGTTAATCAAGAAGTACGCGATTGAAAGGAAACGCGGGAAAATCGCGTGACATCCTGTATACTCCGTGACTTATCCGTCCTCAATTTTGCGTCTCGCTTCCACTCGCGTTACATCGTTGACGAACTGCGAGAATCCTCGTTAAACCGTTGTACGACACGTGTAACGGTGTTGTCGCGTGTCCTAAACCGAACATTGGCCGCGCTTAGACGGAAGTTGAGTTAATTATGGCCGTCGCGGACATTTCGAAACAGTTGTCAATCAAGCCAATCGGCAATGAGTAACTGACGATGTTGGATTTATCGGGGAAGTGAGAAAAATAATCTTATTTTACCTTGCGAGACTCGTAACTCGACGAAACATCAGCAAGAGTTTACGGAACGGAATCTGTTTATTTACATTCAGCCGGCATCACTCGGCATTACTCGGGGAAAGCAACACTATTACATTTATGTATTACAATAAATAAACAAAATTTAATTTTTGCTTATGTCATACGAAAATTATCTATAGTAAATTTATTATTTATACAATTGTGGCGAATTTTTTGAATGATTAAGATTAAAAAACAATCTTGAAAATAAAATTTCACGTTACTTCCATTAATTTCATATATAGTGATTATATTTTAGATTGTCTTAACGTGTTTTTTAAATTTTCTATATTTTTGCAAGATAACACGAACAGAAAAATACAAATCTGTCTGTAGTCACAAAATTACTGCGAAATTAATCTTATAATATAATCTTGACACGATCGTGACATATCGATTTTGGTGTTGTTCGCAATAAGGAATACCGTTTGATAGGTACAACTTCGAGTGGCATCGTGCAAGATCAGATGATTTGATTAGATATCAATGAGCTGTATTCACCTGCGAAATTAGCGGGCGTATTATTGCGCGGCTCGCGCAAAATAAAACGTTCCGAAACCGCGCGGCGCTTTCTAAAGCATTCGACGGTAGAGCCTGCCTCGCTCGAGTGCCACATACTCATTTCCAGGCTTCTCGTAAAACGCATCATCGCATCCTCGCGGGGAAGCGAAGTGAAACTGAAGGCGTCCGACATTCAGCTGGAAAATGGGAGAAATTAGGCGCGCACGATCCATTCGCGCGATTCGTTCCGAGGGACGATAGTAATTGTTACTTTCTCGTATTAGATAATCCGGAAGTGGGAATCAGCGTCGAGCAGAACAAGCGATTATTCCCGGCGATAATCGAGGATCCCAATGTTTAATCTGCCGTTTTTAATGCATACGTGCAACGAGATTGTTACGCGCTCAACAATCGTGTCTCACGCGAGCCTGATGTATCGCGATACGTATTACCACCGATTAATAGCTCGAACGTACTCCGTTTTCCGCCGAGAAGTTTACGAACTGTCGCGCTCAATAGCATCGCAACAAAGTTCAATCCTCCTTTTTTTAGACAAGCACGTTATCGAATATATTTGCATTGCAAAACGTTGCACGTTGAATCCGGATAAACCTTTGTCCCTGGCGAAGTGGATTTCGCAGAATAATGACGAAAGCAGTTTCGCCAATAATTTTTCGATAAAGCCCTGCGACATCGTGTGCCACTTGTTGATTCTTCGCTTTGTCTTTAATCAGAAATATAGCCTTTTATCGGCACTTTGCGCAGTATTATTTTAAACATTGCTTAAATTACGTAAGGCTGTACGTAAAGCTGTTCTTAATATTCAGAGATATTATTTATCGTTTTAGTCTTTTCGACGAAGAAAACTTTATTTCCTATTTAAAATTTTATTTCAAATTTAAATGTGTTCTGTTAAACGATAATAAAGTAAATATAGCGTTGTATTTGTTTAATAGTATTTAGTAAAATATTCCAGATAGATAATTTCTATAATCAAGTAAAGATAGTAAGACTCAGCAGGTGTGCATGATTTACTTAGTTAGAGGAAATCTCTTCATCAATCTACCGCGCACTTTCTCCTAATTTCTGATACTGGATGCTAAATTAAAAATTAGGTATTTTCTCTACAAGCTACCGGCAATTGAAAATTAAAATTTTTACGAATTATACAGTTATAAATATGTAGTGCGGACCAAGATATGTGGTACAAGAGAAACGGAGATGATTCTGCCTCGGAAAATAAATCGAAATGATAAATTTTTTTCGTTGTAATTCTTAATTTTCATAAAAAAATAATTTTGAAAATTAATTAAATACTCGTACACTTGATTAAAATTCCATCTTGTTAAATAAGAACTTATATCAGTAGTATACGTGTGCGTTAATAGAGTTCATTCTCATATAATAGTAATAAGTTGGGCAAAAAGAAAACACTTTCAAAACTACGCGATCTATCGTTTAGACTAAATTCATTAGTTTGGAATATAATTGCGTTTTGTATTTTTACATTCAGCTTACAACAGGTACGGTACAGAAGTAAATTTAAAATAATACAAAATTGCAATATAAAAACGTAGCAAGCATCAGTTATCAGTTTTTAGCATTTTGACAGTGGTAAACAATTGCGACAAGTTAGAACCGTGGCTAGTATCTCCCGGATACGATTCACGTTATTTAATATTCATTTATGAAATGATATCTCTGCCTTATCTAATGGGCGCGCAATGATATTCTTCTGAACAATATTGCGGACAAAGAAATATACACAAAGTGCGGTCGCCACTTAACAGAAGCCGCGAGTGCTTCCTCGTGCCGTGAATTGCGCATAATTTTCATATTTTATTTACGAAATTGCTTCTGCTCCATCTAATCGACGTAACGGTGCACATTCGTGAATGCTGAAAAAAAAATATATTACCGCCCGCGAGTCGGACGTTGAATAAAAAGCGATCGCTCAACGAACTAGAAACTGGAACGCACGTCAAGGTGGCGTAATCTTCTTCATCAACTTCCAAGAAGTTTCGAGCGGGGGATCGCGAAGAATTCGCGCGTTGTTTATGCGGTGTTCGGTGTCAAGTGCAAGAAAATAAGTTTTAGGCTTTGATTGTTAACGGCTGATAAAACCGATGCACGAGATACAGTAAAATACGACTCGTATTAACACTCTGCACACACGTTGTTTTTCGACGCCTTCTCTGCACACGTTGAGTCGACGTTTCTGAGTTAATTACTTTTACAAGTATAGACAATTTTTTCAATGACTCTTACATGTACTTCAACATCTCTAGATAGCATTTACGTTGTGCATTTTTAAAAATGATACATAAATGTTGTAATTGATTACAGTGCTCTTAGTTTTTCAAAGAAAAAGAAATCGCAGAATTGCCGAATCGTGTGACACAGAGAAAGAAGGAGAGAGAGAGAGAGAGAGAGAGAAGAGAAAATGTTAAAATAGATTGATAACGCTTTAATTCATTAGCGTCATTAAAATTGACGTTATCACTCTAAGTTAAACGATGTCTTTAAAAACCAAATTTGCGTTTCTGTGATGCAATAGATTACGCAATGATAAAGTTGCTATGTGAGAAAATTTGTGGTCGCATCTTTATCTAAAATTTAATGAACAAGATAAAAGTTAATTGACTTAAAAAAATCACACTAGTGAAGAAGGATTTAAACCTTTAACGCAATCTTGTCGTAAAGTTATCCAACGGATAAAAGATAAAAACTTATACTTAAATTCTTCTTTATTATATGTGTTTTCTCTAAATTCTTTGGAGTGGAATCTCATGCTAAAAGAGTAAAAATTCGGCCATTTGGCCGAATTTCCACTTCAAAGAATTTAGAAAGTCTAATTCTTAACCACTACTATTTCGGGAACAGTTGAAAATTTTGACAATCCGCGAAATTCATGTTTGATCATTTTGAGAAACTCTAAGGAGATTGGGAAAAGGATAGAGTAGCCTCTCGAAATAATTGTACACATATTTCGCGGTTTTCCATAAGGTAAAACGAAATATAAATGATGACAGATTTTATAGACACCCTACGTAATACATAACTATTTTTTTAATAATGCAGAGAGGTAGGGTAGGATATTTTGATTCAACATTATTGCATTTATTTACGTAAATGCCGTTGCGATTTTATTCACATAAATAGAGACATGTCATGAAATGTGATTAGGTTTGACTGGCAATATCCGGAGGGACGGTAATTATATGACTTCAGCGACTTCGTTCGTCGCAATGAATCCGGTTTTACAGATCGCAGGAGTGTGTGCTGATGTGTAGAAGCGCCGTTCGCGCAAGCAGCGTGTAGCGATATTTTTTTTTGCGACAAGCTAACTCGATTTGCGACTCCCTGACAAGAGCACACGGTAGCGAATATCGTAGAGTTTACTTCGTTACGTACGAACAAGTTATAGGTTTACGCGTCAGCATCTTCAGAAGTTAAGCCTGCTCGTTGATAATTAAATACGGATTAAACCGGAATCGTTTAAATTGTATATACGCTATAACGGCATTATATCGAGAAATATGCACGAAGACCTCGTGACGCGCGCGTACAATAAATAACAATCAACCTGAAAAAAACTTACGGCGATTCGAAGATCGTCGGGGATCGTCGAGAGTGTTATTTCAATGCGAGCAATAAACACTTTGTATTTTTTTATTAATTTTATCTCGATACAAATAAAATTTCGATGACTTATATTTATCATTTAACTTATAGACTTTGATATTTCACGATACTCTGCTTATTTTATAAATAGTAATATATAAATGTGTCACATACATGAAAAAATTCTTCGAAATAAGTTAAATGGAGTAAAATATCTTCTCTCACGGAAGAATATAAGGAGAAACTCCTGAATATGCAGCGAGATTACATTTCGCGCAAATAATGAAAAAATAAGAAAATTATTCGTTACATTTATGCATAGATATTTTTGCATCGGTACAGACTATTCCTATATACATTGCATTCAAATGTGATTACTTAACATTTGATTATATCATATCCAGTCGTTCAGCGTGCTAATTAACCTTTACGATTCTGTGATAAATTGCGTAATCTCTATCGTTACGTTCGCGTAAATTATGATGATGTATCTGTGTAAAATGTGGTAATGCTCTTCTCACGAGAATATCGCAAAGTTTTAGAGTGGCAATGGACAATAATTAATCATTTTATATTTTCCTTAGAGAAAGTCATTATTCTGCTGTAGTGCATTGAACTTAAACTTCGTTATACCTAACCGTGAGAAGTACAAACTTAACAACCATTTATAATCGTCGACATGACATCCGGAATTTTACTCTCTAAACACATCTGTTATTTTTTTTTGTTTTAACAGCATTGCATGTGAAAAATATTAATATAATATAATACAAACATTTTTTAATTTTGTTTCAATACTTTAAAAGTATTCTCTATCACTATATATAAAAATTTTGTTCATTAAATTCATTCCTGCTTAAGATTGAGCAACAAAATGAAGAAAGCATTTTAATTACTGCATTCTTTTTGTTTCTCTCGTTGTCTCTTCGTTTTATTTTGTATTTCACTTAGTGTAGAATAACAAGAAGATACACAAAGAGCAATTAGTCAGTGTAATTAATCAATTGTGCGTCATTGCAAGGCTGTTATGGCAAGCGCACACACAGTATTCATGTGTACATACGTATATCATCCGTATGGTATGCATATTTATTAACTGGGACACCCAAAGGAATTTAAACAAAGCCGATGACACCGATCGACGCGTATATGTATACATACGTCAGCTGACTATCATCCGGTCGAATGTTAGTGCAACGTCCTGTTTAGTTTAAAACCGCCGTGATAACGCCATATCCTCCTTCTGTCTGCGTCCTTTCATTAGCTTTCCTCTTTTTTCGTATACAGATATAATTTCTCGTTCTTCTTTTGGAAGGAAACCGGGAAGCGATATGCAGTATCGCCATGTTTTTGCACCGCATTTAAATAAGTAAAAATAAGCAGTTGCTTGACATCGCATAACGAAATCGTTTATAAACGTTTTTGTCTAATGACATTAACATTTTTCATAATATCCTTGAAATTTTCCAAGGCGAAAGTACTATACGCCAGCGTACTTCTTATCTGTTAATTAAGCGGAGTAAGAATGAAGAAAGAGATATTGTTATACGTGATGCCCATTAAATTTAACAGTGAAAGTGCTCTTTATTCGAGCTACTCACATCTTATAATTGTGTCGGTGAAAGAATAAAAAATACTTAATACGAGAATAACATTGATAAATTTTTGTTTCCATGAATTTTAGTTAAACATTTCTTAAAGCGATCATTTTGAGACAATCAATAATCAATGAAAAAGTAATATTCTAAAATTTAAAAAAGATCCGAAATCTGTTTTAATTATAATCTTGTCGTGTGCGAGATTATATTAATGTTTGAAATAAAAAAAGAATTAGTTCAGGTTGCTTAAAGCAAACATTAAAGATTATAAAAAACAGATATTTTTATATCTTAAGTAATTTGACAGAGTGATAACACGATTGATATAAATGATTGATAAATTTACATTTAAAAGTAAAAACACAATGTTTGAAAAAGTGCAGGGAGTTAAAATATATTGAAAATGACAGATTTAAAGTTCGTTAATTAGTATTATCTTATTTATTGAGAGAAATTTAGTTTTTATTTTTTACTTATCACTGCCTATTTTCTTGTACGTTATTCGTATTAATAGAAGAACTTGTAAGACGGAAGTAATCACTTCTTCTTTCGTAAGTCATTGATTTTAGCTATCGAGTCATTCCTGATGTATTCATGGGAGCGTTTAATGACACATAATTTGTGCAAACCGTAGCGAATTCAATCGGAAAACGAGCACTCTCGATTCAGCTTCTGGCGATCAGCTTTCTTCTTAAAGCAATCTCCTGCAATTTTGTAACGAAAAAATTCCAAACAAGCTTTACCTATGGTGACCTAAAGCAGCTGCACGATATTGTTACTTACTGTTATAAGCTTTGTTCTTACATAAACACGGATAACTCGCGATCCCGCTCCTATGAGTCATGTGTTATCAGTTTATCGATCGAAAATTAAGAACCCATCGTGAAACGATACTGATATTGATCGGCAATGTGCAACATTAACGCTAGTTCTCCTTTCAACGTACATCTGCATAAAATTCTCCTTCCAATATAATTTTCTTCTCTCGTGTAATCTTAAATTATATGCAAATAGCGAGGACACTGAAAATAACAGATAACAAATGGAGAAATTATATTGACAGTATATTGAAATTATATTAAGTATACGTACGTAGAGAGGCAGTTTTAAATTACGCTGGATAATTGATCATACATTTTCTACATGCGAGGTTCTGCATAACGATATGTGCCGCTGGTTACGGATATTCATTGACTACTGTGCTTCGTACTGGAAATACAGCGAGTTTGGAGAAAGGATCTTATCCTTGACATCTTCTTATTCGGTAATTATTACGGTATCTTATAATTCAACGTCTGTTTAAAGCGCATATCCGTGTGAAACGAAGAAACTTGTTGTAAGGCTAAAATGCGTGTTACGGTACATTTTGATAATTTCAACCACCCAGGGATCAATTTTAATCTTATCACCTATTGATAATCTGTCACACCTATTGACGAATTCTGATTATGTTGCTATTTTTATCCGTGTATAATTTTCTCTGAACACTATTTTTCAATTAAAGAAATTGATTGTTATTATGATTTACAAAAATCAATCTGTATTATTCCGTTTGTAGAAATTAGATTGATATTTTGATTTTTGTTTACTACGAAAGAGATAATCACGGATGCACTTGCTGATTGATGAATCTTCGGCTTCGAGAAATCTAACCGATCATCAGAGCAGTAGAGATCTAGATAAGCTAGAAAAGTGGGGGGGGGGAACTCATAGATCGGTAACATTCCACGACATAATACAGTAGATCTCTTCTCGTATATGGCCATCCTAGAGTAGTAACCGGGACACCTAGTACAAGAGCACAAAGTCCGTTAGCATCCTTCAGGTTTGCTTCTTCACTCGGCCTTCTTAGGAATATCACGCTCGAGCGGATGTTTTGCAATCGCGTCTGCTGCCGCTATCATACCGACACGCAGTGTACATGACAGCGAGCGATTTTGTTTTTGTATTCATTAAATATTTATTTCCTAATTTTTTTATGCAATTAAAAAAGTGAAATTTGTCGAGGCAAAATTTTATTTGTGTTTAAACGTTACAGATTTGAAGATTAATTTGTTGAACCGATCATCAGAGCAGTAGAGGGTTAAAATTTGTTTCTTTAATATAATTTAAAATATGTATTGTTTTATAATGTAACTTTGATAGTTTTTTTTTTCTCTTATTTGTTCAATCATTGCATAATTTCGATGCGTATCGATAAACAATTAAATTGATAATTTTACGCGTAAAATTACAATTTTAATATATCTGTAGTGTACTTCACTTTTTTATCAACTTGGGAAAATTTCTTATTGTTATGATTTTAATTACAAAATGTGGTGGATGATCCAAACGGATATTTTTTTTGTGCTCAAAACCGGTTATTCCACTTGCAACATAATGAGTCGCCGCGCACCACTCTTTGAGATATTAGCCGCATTATCTTCCCTATAAAAGCAGTGATCTATAATAATTGAACTCGTGTATAACATTATTACCCGTATTCCGACGATACTCATTGGATTAACTGAAGCCGTTAACTCGTTAACTAACTGTGCCCCGCAATTCTTTAGATCGTATCTGCAATTTACAATATAGTTACTAAATATACCGTACTTGTTTGCATAAATTATTCGAATGTTCGTAACTTAATTATACGTGGTAATTCGATAACCTTAACACACATCCGTCTGATTCATCGTACAATTTTTTAAACGTAAATTTTCTGTTGAATACTTTAACAAATTTACGAATATCCATGAAATATGAGAGATAAAATTCAACTTCAATTTTTTTATCTTAACATAGAAAGACTGTTAGAATATTAATAATCATTATATAACCGAATATTTATATTTCGGCACGATGACATAATTTGGAAGTATGCGGAACCACAGTCTTCATATCACAATGTCGGCTTTACATAACGGTTATGGCTGTCACTATCTGTCAACACGTTAGTCAAATATGACATAATGCAATTCGATCTTCAATCTTTGGTTATCTGGTATTAAAATATGGAATATTTTATTCTCTCTCTTTCTCTCCCTCCCTCTCTCTTCTTCTTCTCTTCCCCCCCCCCTTTCTTCTTTTTCTTCTTCTCTCTCTCTCTCTCTCTCTCTCTCTGTCTCTCTCTCTCTCTCTCTCTCTCTCTCTCTTATTGGAGAGTATATAGTACACAGTAAATCAGAGTATTAAAAATGCTGTTTTATCTGGAGCCACGCATAATTTATTTTCACGTTCAACGGGCTTCAGAATGGTCCACGTCTTCCGGCACCTGCCGCTACATCTTTTCTTATCGCAAATTGGGGACTAATTAATTTTCATGGGAATAAAACCCCTTCTCCACCCCGAGGCAAGGCAAGACTTCACTCGCGATGACTTCGATCGCGATGGTGAAATCTCGTCGTTCTCCATCGTGAGCGGGCGTGAAAGGGTTTCCTCGGTGAAATTCAAGATGCCTGACCTCGTTTGACCTTGACCGAGCTCCACTCCTGCGAAACGGCAGCAGGACTAATGTCAGTATCCTGTATTATCTCGTATGATCGGCAATACTTTCGAATTCGTGAATTTATGTTGTGGTTATGCGTCACTTGTTTTGAAAGCGGTTTGAATAAAGATTCGTAAAAATTCTTGCTGAAATCGGTTTTACAGCTGCATCTTCTTAAAATTTACGACGTACTTTCAAAATTAAATGTATATATCCTCCTATGGTATCACAAGGAAAATGCATAAAAGCCTCATTGTAATTGTTCTGTCGAATTTATATTTTTTTTAAGTAAAATGTCTGTCTGATTTACACATTTTAAGTCTTGACGTACGAATGTAAAGATAACAAACTTAAATATAATAGTTGTAAAATTATTGCTTATCTAAAGAATGTCAAGGATTTCTCTACATACATAAAATATTTACGAGCGTTTCCGGACAAATATCAGATCGATTAAGATACGTCGTAAAATATCGAAAAATTGTAGTCAACAAGTTGTCTCGTGTTTTCGCCAAACTATTATTCATTTTAGCAAACGTGCTGTCGTTCTCAAATGTAACGAAAAATTGTTGTTAAATTGGAATTTCGTACTCGTTTACAATGTACCCTTCTTACAAAGTTTGAATTGTCGTGTCGAATAGAGATGATAAACGCGCTTAACGACTTTAAGAAGCTTATAACTTAATACGTGGACTCGTGACAGATGAAGATCTATAGCGTACAAAGGACAATGAAAGCAGCATTGCTTGCTACTTGTAGTAATTTCGATTATCCATTCAGTTAATGCACGATGTCGCGACATCGAATGATTTGTCAAAAGATCAATTGAGGATACACATTGCGATAAAATCGCTTCGATGGCAACGTATGAAGAAGCAATTTAATTTTTTTTTTTTGCAGACAGCAGCGATAAAATGAAAGATGAGAAAGTGAGCTAGCGATTCTGCAGTAAACTTTGATCGATTTGACCAAGCGTATTTAGGATGATTCATGTAAACTGATCCCTCGCTGACGAAACGCATTAATAAAGTTCACGGGTGGGCGGGAAGTAGTTCCGGTCACTGAGACTAAATATAGGACTTGGTCATCGTATTACAAAATATACTATGATTTATATTGCAGTTGTACTTAAGATCAATGAAAAGTTTTCAGAAAGAAATTTTATTATTTCTTTCCTTCAGATAACATGACGATAAAACAAATTTTTTTCTAGAAAGAAACACAACACTACTAATTGTTTAGTTGTCAATATAAACGAGAAACATAATTCTATTTTGCAAAAAAACTTATTATCTTAGGTATTTCTCGATGCTATTCATAATTTGCGACCTTTATTTTAAATCTTTGGCCAAATTAATTTAATTTAATTTTTTTACTCTAATTCCACAAAAATTTGATCGATATTTGTGATGGACGATTTTTAAATAATTATCGAAGATTAAGCGTTAAACGCTTTGGGAGTCTTAGAGTATGACCGTCCATGAACCGGATCAGAGGTCGAGGGAGGAAATGAGCTCGTTGAGCGTTGGGGTGAGCGGTAAAACCGAAAGGAAGTACGCGCATGAGAACGATTACGCCGTGCAGTAAGTTTCTGATAATTTTCAATCAGACACACCTCGACTTCATACGCTTGCAACTTTAAATAATCAAGTAATTTGGAAAAATTCATTTTACCGGCCTCACGGTATCGTGTAACCGCCTTTTGTTGAAAATATTTTTGCAGTTAACATGATCGCAACAATTTAGATCGATAAAACGTGATTGTAGGCAAGCAACATTTTTTTTCGTTTCCATTGAATGTATTATTACGTTGGAGGAGGGGAGGATCAGAATAGCCTCCTGAGAACCGGAATTTCAGCATGCCGCACTTCCAAGTATTGCATTTAAACTATAAATAGAAAAAAAATTTATTAAAATCTGAACATTAAACATTGTATCCATTATTTATATCTTCGATCATAGTCGATTATATTTTATCTTTAATATTCCAGTATCAAATCTGTTTATGATTTAATTTGAGAATACGTTCATTTTTCTACAATTTTATAATGTTTTTTTCTAAAATTATAAACTATGTATTAATCATATTTATTTCTACAATTTAATTTATGGAAATTCTGTAATGTTCCATCTATCATCTTGATTGTAATCGACGTTTTTCTCTTAACCTTCCGGAATGTCTACTTAAAAACAGTGACTTCAGTGAAAATCTTGGAATTCCTAGAACCCTTGCGATATATCTTCGCAACAAATTAAGATACATTTATGTTAGTTAACGCGCGTAATAACACCAATGAATTCATACACTTCCCGTGTTTCTTTACTGTTATATTGTAAATATTATTTCGCGTCTCGGGAGAGGATGGTAGAGAACGTTTACGCGTCGATCCGCTCGGTGCACGTGCAAGCGTAATAGGCGTGCGTATATAAGGCGTGCTTCTGCGTAGAGTGCGTTCGCATGCAGGCGACCGTCAGGCGACAACCGATGGTCTCTCCTCGTAGGTTCAAGGTCCACCTGCGGGAGTGATACTTTACTGCGGCCGGAATAATGGAAAGAACCGTCCTGGGAGTTTCTCATGGAGTCAGGGACCGCGTCCCCAGGTTCATTGCCGTAACTTCCCTCCCTTATTAATGCATTCTTCCGATGTCTCTTTAAACCGGCATCTCGTTTTCGTGCGGTCACTTTGCGTCCGCGTTGCTTTCAGAACTGATCCCGATCTTACCGAGATGCTCGTCGTTGGTTTCGCATCACGAGTTTTGCGACTAAAAATTTTCAATGTCGAGAAATAGTTTAAATTATCCACTTAATGAGCAAATAAATGTGATTTATTGAAAGGTTTCAGCGAATTTAAGAGACAATAACGCGTGAAATTAAGAGAAAAAAAGAAAAGTTAATATACTGAAGAAATTAAATTGAAGTTAATTACGAAATAATTACGATACTCTACGCGATGTCCAATTATTTTTAACAGATTGAGGTATGAAAAGCGTGTATCTCAGCATCAGAGATGTAACTAGGGTGTGGCGAGCAAAGCACTTACTTTATAGAAAAAAATTCAAATATGCACCAAGATGACAATATAAATTTCGAATTATTTTAATTTATTTACTAACAATCACTACACGTGATTATATGTTTTTATTAAATTAATACTAATATATTAAATATATCACTAATTAATATTATTTCTCAAATTATTTTACATGTCGTAAAAAATATTCTTTGTTACATGCGACAATTTTATTGAAACATCTAAAAATTTAGCTAGATGTTGATCAGAAAATAATTTTATGTTGGGCCATTAAAATAATTATGTGGGACACCCAAGCATATGACAATGTTCCTGGAAATAGTTTTGACATTCTAGCAACCAAGTTAAACATTCCATGCAATTTTTCAAAATAGTTCAACATAATTATTTTCAAACTTGTATTTCAGCAAAATTGCTTGTTCCGTGTATTAAAAAGTACTTAGGTCCGGTTGTTCCACCTTTTGGTAAGTATCAGGTAATTTAACTGTTAGGTAAACCTATGCAAAATGCATAGGTTTACCTAACAGTTAAATTACCTGATACTTACTAAAAGATGGAACAACTGGGTCTTAATTGGTAAAAGGCGAATGTTTTATCTTTTCTTTTATTTCGGGCGCGGAAACGTCTAGTTCCGACTCTAACTCAACATAATATATAAATTACCACTGTGTCAAAATACAGGATATGCATACTTTTGGTTTAGGTATTTCCGGAGCTACTTCCGGGCCGGCACATTCGTACTTTTAAAATAGTTTTTACTAGTTTATTAACCTTACCGTAAATCGGGTATTTTGTTCGAAGTGAGCGTTACTTTTCCATAAAACTCGTACATGTCAGTTTCCTCCTGCGATACGGTGCCATGCACATATGAGCATAATTACGATAAATATATGAGTAACCCGCGCTGTGCCGATCATAAGCGGATAATATATTTCAATCCGTATCGAGACGAAGAGCATTGTTGCCATCGAGACTAATTACTACCACGCGCTATCGACAGCTTATTTAAGTCGTTCCGCATTAACGTTAATACCAACTTGTCAGATTTAATCCGCCCATTTGCCTGAGCGTAATGCGAGATTATACGCTAGACGCCGAGTTCATAGTTTTTCTCACGATACTTTATACCGCAGGAATTACGTGCGTAATGAATCCGACACATTAATCTGCGGCAGTTAGCAGGCTGGCGGTACTATAGCGCGTTGCATTTTTTCCCGCGTTGCAATCAATCACGAACAATTACTAATCTGAAATCTAACTGATCTACATGTAGATAGAATGTTACGTCCGACTTTATGCATCTTATTTTCCTCATGTACAAATCACAAAATTGCTGAGTGTGCGAACGTATATCAATATAATTACTATGTTAATTTACTATGCAATATTATGAGTTTATCAACAATTTATAAAATGAGCTACAAGCTATAATCTATAATCAAACAAAATCTCATAAAAACAGGATGTTGCAGAAGTGCACTTTCTCTCGATTGACATATCCTTTGCTGAACATTCGAAACTCTTAGTTTCTTTTAATCTTTAAAATGAAATATTAAAATAATTAAAATAAATTAGAGTTCTTAACAAATAAAGTTCAGTTGATATTTTCGCACGAATAAAATTGTTTTGTATTATCTATTCACATGAATTGTAGCCAAATTTATTTAATTGTCAATTTTTTTATATTAAAAAAATGTTCGTTGTCTTACTGTTGGAATTCTCTATCGTTCGACCGAAGGTTTTCCGTATTCCGAAGAAAGTGACTTCTGTGACATTTTACGCGAATATTATCTAGGACTTGCGCAAATTACAGATTTTGTCAACGTACGTATCGGGCAAGGAAATAATGGACTTCCGACACGGAATCGCTACACATTCGTTGGCTCATCTCGTTTCACCGGCACATGATATCGGCACACCATGTTTTATATTCAAATACAGATATTATGTTGCTCGGCCTCGATCGTTGCTCGTCCGTAATGCGGCTGCGTCTTATGATCCGTGACCGCATTTTTCTCTGGATTAACGAACGTTCAACCCAAATCGTCGCGCGACACGCGGAGGGGGCAACGAAGCAGATTATCACAAAAAAAATCACTTTCAAAAATCGTCGATCGTCAAGCGATCCCTCTCTCCGGTGATCGCCGGAAGTAGACCGGAAATCGGTCGTTCCACCGATGCAAGGCCACTCGATTTCACACGCGGATCTCCGCCGCGTGAACGTGGAGTTTACCGAAAGTTTCACGCAAGAATATTACTTATTATTTATTGTCGCAAAACATGCGAAATGTTGAAAGTTGTGGAATTCGTGTACTAACGTAATAACTAAAATTACATGGATAACAGGATGTCTTGACATATTATCCCGAAAACAATTATCACTTTTTTTACTCAATGTTACGCGCAAAATAATTTTTTTATTTAAAAATCCAATATCTGCACTCAAAAAGTGTGTTTTTCATAAAATTATTGGCTATTTAAAAACATTATTTTTAGTTATATTATTTTCAATAATATTGTCGAATACCATTACTCTTTTGGAAATGTACTCTTTAAATACACATATTTTATTGGCGACGGTAAAGAGAAGATCCAATTGGGAGTTAAACTCCTTTGTTCTCACGCTTAGCATTAAAGCTGTTATTCTATGATGCTCCAGTGCTCTCGTAATTATTCCGCTCATTTATCAATTCCCTAAGTCGGCATTACGACTCTAAATATTTTACATTATTTTTAATACAAAATTATTTGTTTATGTATTTCGAAAGATTGATGGTCATTTAATAATATACTTTTATGCAGATATTTTCAAATGAAAAATTATTTGCACATAATATTGATATTTTTAAAAAATAAAAAAAAAATTTTTTTATCATTTATACTTGTGATTGTTAATGTCTAGTTTATATTTCGAAAATAATATTTCACGTAAACAAGAACCTTGATAAGTTGCGTTTCTTGAACATATGTCCGCGTAGACGACAGATGCTGGATAATTCTAAAGTCCGTGATAAAGTTATGGTGTTTCTTTCGCATATCCTGTTTCGCGAGGGAATGCACTCAACCGAAGAGAGAGAGAGAGAGAGTTCGGGAGCAGGCCCTCCCTCGAAGGATGGCTTGATGCGAGTCGAGTGTTTATCCATATTACCTTGTATCACTCACGTTTCGCGTTTCCCTCTTTTCTTCGACCCGGCAGGATGTCCCATTCACGAGAGTCATGAAAGGCGGTAACCGTAATGACCGACTGACGTCTCGCGTGAATGTAACCGTCGTCACGGCACGTTCGGAAGCACGATCGAATCGTCCGTAGTTAACATCTCCATTGTTAACAAAAGGAAAAAAATAATACGGCAGGACGGGTCCACTTTCCTCCCCACCGAAGATCGCTTCGGAAATAATTTGCAATTGTACGCGGAGAAAACATCACGAGAGTCGCAGACTGTAATTTACCTCGTTCGATTGTACATGCAACGAAAATACTTTTTCGAGGAATTTTTTTTCATACTTTGATGACACATTTAATGCTCGGTTGGAAAACGAGTTTTTTTAATCTTTTCAAGAGAAAAATAAAGAAAGGCGCAGGAGATGTGAAACATGTACTTGAATATCTTCGCTTCAGAGTTCTTAATTCCAAGAAATGAAGGAAAAATCTTTCCAGTATCCATATTTTTAAAAAGATTGTTTTACAATGTCTATGTCTTTACAATTATGCTTTTAAAATAATTTGATGTTACCTTCAATGAAATTCGGAAAATGTACAAAATTAATAATAATATTAATAATACATAAAAAATTGAATATATATTCTTTTGACTTTTAAGACTCTAGATTTGAAAGTAACGTTAGTCACTTTTTATGCGAAAATTTTAATTATAAAAAAAAATGAAGTAAAATTCAAGAACGGATATCATCGTTTAATTTCCATGAGCGAAAGTTTGACGAAGCACCTTACGTCCTCCGAACACACGCGAGCTGTAAATTAGTCGCTGCCAGTCTCGCGTACATTAACTTTAAATGTGGGTTAGGAAAAGGTGGGTCTTTTCAAGCAGACCTTCATATTTTCACGCGGAAACAACTTTCCCGAATCGCCGCGGGAATTTCTGTGAAGGATTACGTATTTGTACGTGCGTTTATTTACGTTCGCGAGACCAACGCGAACGCACGTCTCAGTCTACCCTAATGTTAGAATGCCATCGCAAGCGGTTACGCGTTGTGAATTGCGAAAAAAGTCGACTTCGCTCAAACAACATCAAAAATTCTGTTTACAGTGACGCCGAAAATCAAGATAACGAGGTTTCCGTTAAATCCTCCGTTAAATTAACAATTGAGTAAACGAAAAAAATAAAATAGATTAATTAAAGAACTCTCTGAATTAATTGTATACAATTATACACGTATTATAATATCATGAAGGCAAAGAGTTGCTGTTAGCGCGCACATATAATTAATTTCAGTACACTATTATTACTAATCACAAATAAACTGTCCATTAACTGTCCGTTAATACAGCGCTTGACTTTTAATTGGCTTCATGCTCTGCTATTTCATTATTTTGAGCGTCCTTTATTATCTATTAATTATTTTACTTTTGTGTATTAATGTATCAGTTTATTTGTAATTAGTAATAATATTATATTGAATTTAATTACATATGCGCTAATTACAGCGCTCGACTCTCGGTTGCCTCCATATTCTGTTATGAGTAAAAGTACTTCATTGAGTATTGTCTGACTATGTGTGTATATTCATTTTCTTTTATCAAAGTGATAGTCCAAAGTCGTGTACCAATTAAAAAATTGGTAGCTTTAATTCTAGAAACAAATTTTTAAATAAATAGGTATTTAGGCAAATTTTAATTTAATTTAAACACAGGCGCATAAAACTAATTGTAAGTATTAACGTATCAATAAATAATTTTAAGACAAAATTTAATATCTCGTATTTAATTGTTAATGCTATGGCACTATTAGTTTGAAATTATTTAAACATTTGTGAAAGATACCTTGTCCGGGAACGATTACATTTTATTACATCATGTTCAAAGAATACGTAATAAAATATAATTAGATATTTCATAAATATTTTTCGTGTTCTTTGACACAATACGACGCGGATTCAAATCCCACTGATCAGAAACATCTGATTTTGCTCCGATAAGAACTAATGACTAGAGAGAGAATATAACACGAAGAGAAAATATGTATGTTTTAAGATATATTGGAGATACCCTCACTATCTCACTTACATTTTTTAAGGCGTCTCTTTCGATACAATAACTTTTTTTTCTTTTTTTTTCGAAACTTATCACGTTCTACTATCGTGGTTTTTTATTACAGGTCGGTGATGGTGGCATTATAGTGCTCGATGCTACTTTGGATGCATCTACGACCGACGATGCCGAGTGGGAAATCTCCGGGGGTCCACCGTCGCCGTGCGACGTGTCGTTTCTCAACGACAATGTTCTCATCAACGGACGCAGCAACCTTTCGAGGACGCCACGAAATCATAAGGTGAGTGAACCTTCATCGTAATTCTTTTTCCAAACAACGCTTTAATCAAACAGGTTTTGTAATTGCAATTCACACGTTTTTCTTTTTTTTTTAATTTTTTTTTATTAATTCTTGCAACAAAAGTTTCAATAATTAACACTTGGCAAAAACAAAATCATATTAATTTAATAAAAATAATATAAAGGAACAAATAACACATTTCGTAATCAGTTTCATTTTAATTGATTTAGAAGGAAAAAATTATTTAATTGACGCAAATTTAAAAATGAGCAAAACGTAAAGATGCCTTTAATGAACGGAGATTAATTAAATAAATTATAAGAATATTATATCGTGATCTTAAGTTATATTTTTATCATATACGTTAGCGTAGTGTGACAATCTAGTTTTGAATGTTTATGTCTCACGTTTCAATGGAAAAATTGAGGGTAGAATAAATTTATTAACGCACAGATTAGCAGAACAGCAAATGAATCATAGCATGTCATAACCATAAATAGCTTGTATGCCACTTAAAAAGCCTGTTATGTATTTAAATCATGGATACGGAAGATCTTATCAGCGAAAGAGGTCTTATTCCGATTGCCGATAAAGCGCAGAGTTGCGTCTCTATCTAATCTAATCAGTTGCACCGCCATTATTCAGGGATTGTGACCCAGCTACCTTCCTAAATCAAAAAGCGCATAGTGTAATATTTATACTTTCAAGATCGCTCGCGCGGCGGCGTGAGAAAATCTGCCTCGTGAAGCATTCGTGAGATCGGACGCACAATGTGCCCATCCAACTCCCACGTGGCCCGAGGAAATTTTTTTCCCTGAATGGGGGGAAAAGAGAGAGGCTCTAATCCATGCCATCACGTAATATATTTTTGGCTCGTGATGACAAACGTCGGTTTCACCCCCCTCGGGCGCCAGAAGCACCGAGTTTGTTCCGCTTACATGCGCCCTACTGAAACGTTTTTCGCCCGCGAATAACGTGTGATATGAGAGAAAAGATCGTGTTTTCTCGTAGAAAAAAAAATTTATTAATGTTATTTTACTTTATTCTATATTTTTATGGATCTACGATATGTATCTTTACGCAGAAATATTGCATATATATTTGAGGATTATTCTTATACGTAAAAATGAAAGTTAGTCACGTGCTTTGTATGGCCCTATTAACATGAAAAACTCTCAGCGCCATTCCTACAACGGCCTGGAATTCCCAGGATTGTCTTGTTTTCGAAATATCATCCAATCTTGGTATACCTACATACGTACAATTTAATTAGGCATTACACGTTCTTTGCGCAATTTGATATCTGTTAGTCTCCGCGGTTATCATCCAGCGGAGTTTATATATGTCATTGCAAATTGTAATAATAATTTTTTGCACCGTAATATAATTTTATTGAGCGTTAAAGGCGCGCCTGGATATCTATATCTTAGATTATGCGCGGCGCATAATAATAATAATTTATCAGCGTTAAAATATCGAACACCCCGCGCATCGTGTATTGCGTCGGGCTACTCAGTAATAAGAAATTAAGATTTTTTTGCGCAGCCTAACTTCGATGTAATCTATTATCGATCGACAATAATCGGATAAGCGAACAAAGCGTCGTTTATAAAAGATGCAAGATACGTACGTAACGTACGGGAAATGGTTAAACCGCAATAATGCACGGTGCATACATGTTGTAATATAGACGCTCGCCGCACTGATAACCGTATCGCGGGATTTAGCATCGTGTTCCGCGGAACGCAAATGTATAAATATTGATATTGAAACCGGGAGCGCAACGATATTTCGCGCAGCTACCATATATCACCTTGGACGGGGCAATATACGCCAAGCGATTTTAACCGGCAATATTAGCATGAAAACAGTAAATTTGCAAAGCAACTTACTCGAACAGATTGAATGTCAATGTCAGTGTCAATGGGCTGGCTAAAGTGTTTTCTTGATGGGAAGAAGAATAAATCACATTCGAATATACATATTTAAATTACAACAAATTATCCTAATTGACAAAATTAATATCGTATATTATGTTACAGTGCTTCATCAATATTTATGATACTGCTTTTTGCCATCATGAAATCACAATCGTGCATTTTTTTTTTATAGAAAAAATTTCACATTTTTCTTATTATTATAAATATTAATTTGTTAATATTCATTATAATAAAATACTAAATTTATTTCTTTGTTTTCGTTTTTTTTTTATGTTCAAAGTTCGAATGTTCATGATAACATCACAAATCGTTACAGTATCTCATCAATATTTATGATACCGTTTTCTCACCAGTATAAAACCGCGATCGTGCATTTTTTCCCAAAGAGATTTTACATTTTTTAAATAAATATTAATTTATTAATATTTATATTAATATAATACTAAAATTATTTCTTTGTTTTTATATTTTTTGTTTTAATGTAAAAAATAATATAATGAATTACTCAAGATTACTTGTAATAATTGGCAACTTTTGTGTATTATTTTACTTTTTATTTCAATATTTTCACCATTTTAGCGTTAATTCGAATAAATGAATGCAATATAACTTTCGTAACATGTATTATCGAGAAATATAATCACATTCTAGACGAATACATTCTGCGAGCATCTAATCTAAATCTCTCTAATAATCGTGGTTAATTAGGTCTAGCGATTGCGAAATTTTCAATAGTTTCCATTAAATCATGAAGACGCAATCATTTTCATGCAACCATCAGGCGTTTTACTTCATTCGCGACTTTCTCACGCGATCGCGCGTCGACGTGACGTCGCGATGGGAGGCATTCTATTACTAACACCGATAAAATACCAATTTGTAAGTAAAAGTATCGTGTCCGCGGGCCGGCAATGATTTTCGAGCGCCTCATCGACCAAGTTAATCTACCGTGCACCATGGGAAAAACGGTGAACAATTCCGTTGGACGCTCGCTTCTTGATACAGCAAGTGCAAAAAATAACTCATAAAAAACACATCGCAAAAATATCACGAAAAAAATAAATATCTATAGAAATCATCAACACCTGACTGATGTAATCTGTATATTTTCTTTTAAAATAATATTACGTCTTTTTTATCGCGTTGTTGCTTAATCAATTTATTATGAGAATCTTTGATTTTTTATATTTAATATTAAATAACAACCCAAATTACTTAAAATTACACACCGAATATCTCGCTTGTTTCTGGAATTTGATTCGCTTCAATCCCCCCCCCTTTTTTTTTATTTGTTGTAAGTGCTGATGCGTGTTATAGCATACCTATTAAGGAGAAATCTATGACATTGGCCGAGGAATTCATACACAAAGGCAATGCCGACAGCTCTGGAGCACTTTGTTTTATATTGCCCATTGTGTTCTTTACACGATCTCGCTATTCGTCTCGGGAGAGTTGATATTTCCTGAATCGCACGACGGACGCTGCGTCATGTTCTCTCTAGATTTATTTCAGTGTTCGTACACCGTGTCGGATTGATGGAAACGCTGGAATAACCGATCGCGCGTTATGCGCGACGTGAAATTCCTTTCCGCGAGTTATCGGCGGAATGAGTCCCGGTTAAAAGCGCGGGCATTGCTCCTGGATCAACGATCCAGACAGGAATTTTAGTCACGCGTTCGTCGTGCGTCGAGGAAGGTGAAAAATTTGAGTCACGCGGGAAAGATCGAGATTAGAGAAGGGAATATGACTTCAAATGCATAATTAGAATTCTGTTTTTAAATAGCTTTACGTTTAATTAACATTTGATTTGCCGGAGAAATTTTATTTTTAAAGAACATCGTAAAGTTTATATCTTTTCTTTTATTCTTACTGTTGGATGGATTTTATATTGATAAGGTTTGAGTTGAGTTTGTAAAAAAGAATATAATTTTTTATATTTTTTAATATATTAATATTTAATTATAAAATTATATATTTAGTTTTATTTTTATTTATTTTTGTTTAATTACAAAATTATTTAAATAGCTTATATAAGAAACCATAATATTGAAGATATTAAGAAAATTAAATATAATTTTTAAATAATTTTTAAATAAATTTTAAATAAATTTTAAGATATATTATTTTTAACGTTTATAAGATGTTAATTTTTTTATCAAGTAGATTACATGAGATAAGTATCCTGCAACTGACATATTTTTGTTGACAAATGCTATCACTTGTGTTGTCGACTCAAGAATTTAAAAAAATAATGTATAGAAAATTTGAAAAAAATGAAATATTTATTAAATACCTAGTACAAAAAAAAAATACAAATTTTAGTCGAAAATGTGTTTGGGAGAAAAAGGACTGAAGTTTTATTTTAACACATCTTTCTTGAAAGTATATCTAAAGAATTCTACGCATATATGTGCTATCGTTTCTACATATCTTGCTCTCGCAGCGGAAAACTCGTTCCTCGTTTCTCTTACTTCTACGCTATATATCTTAATTTTATTGTGCGTTAGTTGCGATACGATTTAATGCCGCCGATGCGATGCTTTCGAGATTAACGCTTATTTTGCGTCAAGTCTAATATAGAAACTCACGTACAGCATCCAAGAATACATTCAATATATATGGATACTTCAACCTTGAAAATTCCCAAAGTAATAATATTATCTTATATTTAAATCGATGCTTAAATTAATGAATATTTACGTCCTATTTATATAACAAATTTTGTCATAACTCCCGATGAATAGAAAATTGAATTACGGTTTGTTTCATCAGAGCAGAGACAAAATTTTAATAAAAATACAAAGGTATAACAAATCCAAATTTTTTCCCGTAACACGTGATTTGCAAACGACAGTTCTAAAGGCGTAAAAAATGTCGCCAGAGGAGAGCTCGGAGATTTTCTTCTCTCCTCCGATCCGTTACGGCGTACCGAGATAACGCGCGCTTTACGATTCACTCTGTATCGCGGTTCATTCTGTGCGTCGCGTTGCGCGGTTTCACTTCGCTAGCAAACTCGATTCGATGGCTGATACTTGTCCCGCGTGTCGAGTAATAAACCTTTCCTCCGCGTAAGGCCGCGTTGGAAAATCGGGACAAAGAGAGCGGCCCTAAAAGACCAATCGGCTTATCGAGGAAAATGGTACGTTCCTCGTGAGAAACTTTTTCCGCGCGGGAAACACAAGGACTCGTAATAAGACACGCGAGCGAGGAGTCCTGAATTTTATGTTAAATTTATTGTGCAAGGCGGTATGCGAGGGTGCTGCACGGCCGCGAGCCGTACCGCATAGCTTTTCTCTCACGCTATCGCGACCCATAAAAAAAAAAGAACGTTCATTTTTATTAACCACATACTTGAGTAGTTTCCGAAGCACCTCTCGAAGAGAGAATGTCGGGCTTACTTCGATGTCTTCTGCGAAACTACGATAATAACAGATTGCTCGTGGAAAGGCAATTGTACATTAATCTGCATAATGAATTTGTAAATTACTGTATCGACGTGACCGAGGTGTGAGACAGCTTTGTTATACGAGTCTGACGAGTTTGCATTTTACGTTTCGTGAAAATGCAAGCGAATAAATGGAATACTTCGTTGCTTTGCATAATGCATAATGCATCGCGGAAAAATTGACAGTTGATAGTTTCCGCCGCCGTCAAAAGCAACAGGTATGCAAAAAATAATTTTATGTATGTAACGTTTATTTCATCAATGGGTTGCTGTTAATAATTCTTAAACCCACAAGAAGATAAAAAGAAAGTTAAATTGAGTTCAACTTATTTTTATTAAAATCAATCTACATTGATAGAATTAGATACACACGTAAGAGATCGACCTCTCGTTTTTTTTTGTCTTAATTCTCACGTAGCGCGCAGTAAAAAAATAAATAAAAGGAAAATTACATTTGCAATTCTTCTCCTGTTTATCTCGACGCTATGCTATTTGCTGCTAATATGCACGCAAATCTCGCATATTTACGTTCAATGATTGTTTTAGCACGTGCAAACATATACAGTTACATTCGTCATGAGCGGATGTTAAATAAATTAGAAATTACTTAACTGGACACAGTGTCAACAAAGTATCTCTCGTTCACGCGAGGAACACGCGAACGATTATTCTCTTCCGTCTCGCGCAACGTGAACGACCGCACCGGTTTTTCTTTTCTTTCTCTCTTTCCTTCGCATAAACATGCCACCGAGCGTACCTACATACCCATATCCGAGGCTTTAGACACACGGTAGACAATAGCGGTCGGGATCGCGGTATTAAAAGGATCGCGACGTAATTTACGCGCGACTTCTACGCCCGCGCGCGACAGCCACATGACCTGATGCACGCAACAAGCACGCTTGTGTCTGCTAATTGCGAGAGGTAGTGCGGCATACGGGTATGCGGGCATTATGCAATCTATTACGCGCGCATTCGATGAGCATGATTGCACCGCGTCTCCCGTTTTCGCATATTATTCGCATGTTGGATAATATTGAACGATGAAAGATTCAAAAGTTTAAGCTTGTCGCATTATTCAGTTATTGCATGATACTTGTATCTGTAAAAAGCGAAATATATGTGTATTGTTAACTGAGAAAGTTTCTCTTTTAACCATTTTCTGTGTTTTTTTTTATTTTTTTGTTATTATTTATAAAGATCCAAACTCCTACTGAAATAAGAGAAATGCTTTGGAAAATGATACGGATCTTTTGATATATAGAAACATTTTACTTGCTTCTGTAGATTTGTCTCTTAATTTTAAATCATACAGATTTTTCTTCTCTAATACCTCTTGCTCGATTAAATTGAATAAAGTGGCATCCAGTATTTCGTAACTTTATCCACGATGCGAGCTCTTAATGGCTTGTCTTTTTTTTAAACGATTTGAATTACTACACGGAAAGAATAATTTTGCTGAAATACAGATCTGAAAATAATTATGTTAAACCGTTTAAAAATTTGTATCGGGCGTTTAACCTGGTTACTAGAGTGTCGCAACTGTTTGCAGCAACGTTATCACGCTTGGACGTCCTACATAATTATTTTGATGGCGCAACATAAAATTATTTTATGATCTGTATCTAGCTAAATTTTTAGATGCTGCAGTAAAATTATTGTTTCCGTAAAAGCTTTCACATCTCTATATTAACGACATTCATCTCTGACGTGATACATTAATTAATTTTGCGCCACGAGTGCAATTCATCTCTGGAAACAAATTATAATCTTGCGTGTGATGTATTTATTAAAGTACAATAAATACCGTTATTATCTACTTGTTGGTTAAACGCATATCTAATGCGCTATTAAATAATAACTAGATGGGTGGTGTTCATAATATCGAATAAGGTGTACAATTGTCGGCGGGTTGCGTGTTGCTCACTTCAACTTTTATACCCAGTGACACCATATATCTCCGACCGAATGACATCCTTCGCTTAGCCGCGTACTCTTTTCGGCCACAACTATAAATGATGGGAAGCTCCCGCCGGTGAACAAAGCGTATTCCGAGAAAATATCACTATCACGGTAATTAATCGTAGGTTTTTTTTGCAAACGTGAAAGAATTGTCGGAAACTCGGCGTTTTAATGTGCTTCTGCAAAAATATGCGATTATATATGCATAAAAATATATAATATAATCTTGCAGAAAATGGTACATTAAAATGTAAACAGTGTAAAGATATTTTTTTTCTGTTTTAAATGAATAATTTATTTGTATTGTATATGGTATATTAAAAAGTAAAACAGGAAAATGTAATTACCATTGTAGGTATTGCGTAATAAATCACTTAAAAATATCATAATCAAAACATACTGTCAAAGCATTTTTCATAATACAATGGAAGTATGGAACAATGGAAGTATTTTGTCGCGTAGAATAATACGTGAAATGTACACAATATAATAATATACAAATCTAAGAAACTGTGAAGGATGGTAGACACAACATTTAAGCAATTATGTTGCGTCGTGTCGCCAGCATGTCCCATGCCATTAAATTTCAACGGAGAATTAATGCGTAAAATATTTACACATTACGAGTTGAATCGAGCTTGAGAAAATTTGAAGAAAAAGAAATGTTCGCCATCAAGACTCGTATGAATATAAATACTTGTTCATACAATTTATATGGTGTTATTTTTATTATACAAATTATTATACAATATAATGCGGACTATTCTTTAATCTACTACAATTATGTTATTGTTGCAATTAGTTATTTTACATTTATTTAAAAGATAAATTAGATATTACATGAAATATAGAAAACACATTATTTTCTCACCAATAATAAGAGAGTTGTATTTTTATTTCTTTTTGTATTCTCTTTTCCAAAATATCTTTATGTAAAAAAATCTAAAATTTATTTTAGAATTTGTAAAGTTTTAATAAAGTTAGACGACGAAAACAATTCGTCAAAAGGATCTTATATAAAAAAATCCACTATTCATAGCAATGGATTAAACTTTCCTCACAGACATTAGTTCAAATTGATTGGTTGTTTTTTTTTCCATTTCGGTAATCACATTCAAATGCTACGCGATTTTTAACTGAGTCAGCGAAATTCGAGTTCGTTGAGCGTGTATTTACAAATGGATCATAATCGCAAGTTATTTTGAAACACCGACGGTCTAGTTTTGTATCCTTGAAGAGAACTGAAGCTTACGTGTTTAAACAATTTTACACGTTACGGGACGTATGCTGACTGCTCCACAAAGAGCAAAGCAATCCTGTTGCGTTACGCATCTTACCGATTTGCGGAATTAACATGTTTTCGCAACTATTGCATGAAAACAGCAAAAAAAGGAAATAATCTTCACGTAATGGATTTAATTTCGCATATGCTGCGACTTTTGAGTTCGAATAGAAAGTTACAATCTGTCTTCGTGCTAAGTGTCATAAAAGCCTCGCATTATTGCAAAATGATCATAGATGAGTATAAAATTAGGTTTAGGATCGTAACCCGTCAAAATCAATTCTGCTACGTGTTTGCTTTTCCGCATCCGTGTACGAAAGCATCGGCGAATCGGCTTACGCTCAGCCGCCAAGTCTTTCCTTCCTCTATGACGCGTTTATGCGTTGCCATCGGCTAGGTCGTTTCGCACACACGCAAATTAAACGACACATAGACATGTAGGCGCGTAGGATGTGCGTAATCTCCCCAGCAGCACTGCCGGTTAATAACGGGATCTATAGTAATTCACCTTGTCCGCGGCACATTCTAATCGCTCCTCGGTCAAGCATTTAAATTGACGACGATTAACATAGCGATCCATCCGCGCGCTTTGATACGATCGAATCGAATTCGTGTCACGCGAGAACGACCGATAAAACGGCTGTACGAATGCGTTACGTAAATCACAATTTAACGATTTGCAAAGTTGCTTCTAAAATTTTTCATCATCGGAACACTGTTCGTAGATCATATCATGTTGATTTCTTTTTATTTTAGTTAATCATTTAAATAGCTAGCCTCAATCTTTCCAGACAGCCTCTGCATCGACAGAAAAATGTTTGGTATATCGTCAAAATAAAAGTGATAGGAATGAAATAAAATAAATGTTTTTATATAAATGCAAACGTAATAAAAAAATGGTGAATATAACTATTTTCTTAAACTTTCGCTTAGCAATAATAACTAATAACTATAATTTGCATGATTACAGCCATCTATAAATATATAGTTGCAGTTCATATTTGAACATACTTATAATCTCTTTAAATGTCGTTACTTCAAATATATATATCTAAAAAGTAAATAGAAATTCTTTCGTAGTGACAAGTTGCTTGATTTATAATATAATTACTGATAGCGTAATGAGTAGAAGACACATTGTCACAAAGAGGCATCAGAGTAAGAAAAGATCTAAATCTATTAAAAAGAAAATGAAAACAGAAAAGTAAATGGGAAATCCTATGATTTTAACTTCTTAAATATATTAACCAAATTTGTTTTTTACGGTAAAGAAATAACGGCATAATTTAAAGTCTCTAACGGTATGATAATTTCTGGCTGTATAACGAAGCGAAAAATGTCGTATCCTCAGTTTTAGGAAAGTAGGCTTATAATTCTGAACACACAAAGATGTTCGTAAATTCGATAATCAGTTCACTGGTCGTACATATTCCAGCGGATGGATTTTACGTTTCGAGAGCGGTCTTCCGAAGCTGCTCAACTCGCTCGATCGAGCAAGCAATCGCACAACGCATGGGCTGCGTCTAAATTGCGTCAGAAATGCGTGCACGATGTGCGTAAAGAAACCCACACGCACGTTTTACCCGCGTTTTATTAGGACATAACGGATGCGTCTGCATCCAGTTTTTGCCGCGCCGCATGACCTTTATGTGCTCGTCCATTTAGCACTGTTGTAGAAAACTCCGAGATACGCGAGTTTGAGCAGCCAGCACGCGGATCCTAGCAGAATACGCCGCTTAGAGACTATAAATTTTGCGATACCTTCGTTATCTGCTGCGCGGCCTTCGTATTTTAGGAAGAGCGATATCGTAGCGCGGCTGCGGCTGCTGCTGCTGCTGCTGCTGCTGCTGTAAGAACCGTACACCCTTCGGTTTCAAAGGTCACGCTGATATTCTCCCTGCACAGGATTTACGTGTAGATTACGTACAGTTATCTCCGCTTACTTCATACGAGCCATTCACTTTCCAAAACCTTATTATACTGTGAAACATGGCGAATATAAAATTTTATCTTGCGTTATATAAATCTCGATTATTGTATTATTATAAAATTTTAACGTAAGGAAATGAATTTTACGTAATTTTTAATTCTGTGTATACACGAGTCGACAATTTTCTCCCGTGAATTTTTTATATAAATGTTATAACTATTTATGATTTATTTATTTGTTTAGTTTTTTTTTAATTTATGAATCATTGAAGAAATTTTTTATACTTTTGTAAAAGTAATAAAAAATAGATTCAAGCAACAAACGACTTATCATGCAGAGAAAATATAAAAAAAAAACATGTGTTCAAAGAATTCAATATTGTTAATAGACCATCGATGGTAATATTCTCCTCTCTCTAACTTTTTAGACCAGCCATTTGATCCCTGACACTTATTATCATGCGGCAATTTTGAAAAGGAATAAAATTTTCTTTATATTCTTCTCGTAGCTAGAAGAATTTTAATTGTCCGTGCCAACAACGAGACGAATAGAGCCTATATGTTAAAAGTTGTTGCAGTAACGAGAAGATGAAATGCTAATAAAATTTTGCACGCGGGTAAAGTATGTAATGTTCGTTTCTCGCGAGCGCCAATGAAGCGAAAGTACACGTGCGAGGTGCAACATAATATTTTAAGTGTAGAGAAAGTAGAAAAATTGTCCTCTTGACCAAATTTTATTCAGGCGATACATATAGGTAAGCAAAATTATAGTAATGTGCCGAGTAGAAGATACGCTCGCTACAAGTCACTTATTGTTGAAAACTGAGAAAGTCAGCTTGAGACGGATCTTCGCTTAATAAAAGCGCGGATCTATGAAATAAACATACAAATAGAGCGACGCGTTGTAATTATTTAAATTAATACCAAAATTTATGATCAAGTTCAATTTTCCATGGAGGATGAATTTAGAATTGCTAGAAAATGTAAGAACAAGATAAGAGTTAATATTTACGAAAGCTTTTGTAACTTTTTACATAAAAATAAAAGAGTTTCTAAACCTGCTCTCGAAATCTCTCGTCTGATACTGTTGCTGCAATAGGAAGCTCGTCGCATATGAAATTCATAAAAGAGCATAAACACCGTTAGACCGTTAGACCAATAATTATCCAGCATAAAGTCGTCAGCATAAATATTGATTTACATAAAATGCTCATTGATCCAAACAGTTTATGCTACCCATATGCAACTTATGTCATTTCATGTGTGATGGATTTTATTTTTGTCACAGTCGTATTGAAGTATTTCAGAAACAGATTCAAGATATTAGAAATTCTTCTCAAATCTTGGAAAATTCTACGATTAGAGAATCATTCAAAAGAAACAAAAAAAAAAAAATATTGAGCAATTTTCAAAAATATTAAAAATTTTTTTTAATTTCTAGACGAACTATGAAATAGGAATAAGAGAGAAAGAGAATCCTATCTGTATCGGATGAACAGATTAGAAACTCTGTCTTACGTAAAAGTATGCAAAACCTGTAACAGCGAGACAAAAGATTATGTTTTAGTAGGCATTATTTGTCAGAGAATCGTGTTAAAGAAACAAAAAAAGATTTTTTAAAGAATTTTTGAGAGAGAGAGAATATTAGAAATTCTTCTAAAATCTTAAAATTCCACGATAACAATATACGTAACAATGCGGCACGTAACGACACGCTCCATCGATCGAGAATATTCCGCTGTATTCTTCGTAAAAAAATCAATGCAGCGATTGTGCCAATGCACGCACGACTTCGTGCTACAATTTGCACGCAACTTTTAAAGCAATTTTTTTACACGCGTATAGTACATCTCTATCAATCGTCGCACAGAGACTTTCCATTTTGATGTTTGCTTCTCGCCAGTCGTCACGCCACGTTTATCGACAATATTTTCTCGCCGAGAAGAAAGTCTTCCTGCCGCCGTCTTCGTTTCCGTTTTTCCTGGGCATCTTTTCACGATTGAAAAGATGCTGCTATCTTCTATCGCAAATTGAAGGAGAAAATGGTCAGTAACGCAGGACGCCCCGGGCTTTCTTACAGCGCCGTTAGAAAAGCATAACACTTTTTACGGCGATGTTGCCAATCGAGGAAAATTCTTGCTGCGAAAAGTTACGTTACTCCGAGACACAGATTTTCATCCTGTCCATTAAGTTGTTTATGGAATGGTTGCAACCGGCGAACGTCCCGTTCACCAGTTACTGGCTATTAAATTTATTCTTACTTCTGCGTCTTTAAGGCACGTAATTATATTAATTTTTCAGAAACGTGAACAGTATACTCACAAAAAAGATTTCAATTGAGTAAGTGCAGATAACAATAATTACCTTTCCGATCTGTACAGAATTTTAATTATTTTTTATAAATTCTGTTTTGAATATTTTATTTTATTTTTTTTAGTATGTGCTAAAATCAACGAGTATCTTTACTAAAAAGATGAATTGCTTAACAACATCAGAATTGTAGATTGCCACATTATTGATAGTATCTTTAATATACTCTTTTTTTATTATTTTAATTACTTTCCGATAAAAGTCATGTATGTGTCTTTAGTATTTTCACCGATATTCGTGATTAATTTGTCGTGCTGAATCTGATATGAAAATTGACTTCCACATTCAATTAAAAATATCCAGATAATTCCTTTCAAGGATTTTACTTCCAATGAAGTATCAGAATCGTTCGTAAAAATTCGAGACAATAAGTCACATAATTACGACGTAATTACAATGCACACAAGGAAGAATCACGTGTAATCGCGAAATACGCAACGCTGAGCCATGTAATTGCAGTGTATTGAAATCAACGTTCGATTTCATCTTAAGGTCGGCAGCGTCAATTAATCAAAATATCTTATCGAGTAGATTGGACAGTGGCATACATAAAAAGGAATCAGCATGTTTCTCCCGTACGCGATTATTATCGCGGGCATTTATCGAAACTTTTCTCTTTCGTTATCAATTTTATCGCGCAGCGGACAAGATCTACTATCATTATTTTTAATAACGCCAACATCAATTTCTACGATCGATGGAAGATCTGAATCTGACGAGGTGGATCTAATCGAGGCATTGAAGCGTAGTATTTAAATTCGCTCGTCGCGGGGAAGGAAGGAGGGGGAGGGATCTCTGTAGATAACTATGGAAAGTCTCGCGTTCGTTCTTCAAGTTTTGCTGTTGATGCCACTTAGCCAGCTGGCCGGAACGGTCCATGATTGTCGCATTCACTCGCTCGGTGAGAAAATGCTAATTGCAATTCGCGACGAGGAGTATACGAGACGTACCCCGGAAAAGTGGAGCGACGCTTTAGAAAGCGCACAGTAAAGCGGCTTAAAACGTTTATTTTGGAATGGTTTACGTCGGCAACGCCAAAAAGACGAGGAAAAAAAACGACGGGTACATGAATAATGATTTTATCAGGTCACGGGCGCGCAATTCAGGATCGCGTGCCGCGAAGAAACGTCCTGCTAGACGTCCGCCGAGATCGATCTGTCGATTTGGTTTTTTTTTTGTCTCGGCCTCACACCGCGACGCCTTGGGAAGAGAGAAAACGGTGCATATGTATAATTATACGAAGCGAGCAGTCAACCCCTAGTTGAAATAATCGCCGGTACTGTTATCGCCAGACTAGCCGGTCGCGGATTGATGTAAATCTTCGCGTTACATCGCGTCCGAAAAATATTCGTAGAACATTTATGTCGCATATACACGCGGATAAAGGAATATTTTCAAAAATGTTAAAACGTATAGAATTCTCTAAATATTACATTCAACAAAAAAATAATATATAAACTGTGTACAATTGTACAGTTTATATCTTTGTTTATTTTTATTTTATTTAAATAATAAATTTACTGTTTATATAATGTATAAAAATTGTTTAAGTAACAAAAAATTACTTTATTACATTATTTTAGGATACAAGAAATTATTGACGGAAATACGCAAAAAATTTTCTTTTTGCATAAAATCCGGTTTTAACTTCAAATTTTGTAAAAATATTATTTATCGCAAAAGGAGTGGGAATTTTTAAATAAATAAAGAAAATATAGCATATAATATTCAATCAAAACAATGTATCATCTAATTATCTTCTAAATTTTTATCGTATATTAATACGATGACTGACGTTTTATCATCTACAGGGGAAACAAAAGTGTGCTTTTCTCTCTTGACAATTCGTAGATATTAACGAAGATGACAACGACGACGACGACGACGACGACGACGACGACGACGACGACGACGACGACGACGACGGATGGGCGGACGAGCGATCGTCTCCTACTCACAGCTCGCAGGTCGAAAAAGCATCGAGTGTGACCGGTTACTGTTATTCGAGACTACATTACATGCGGTTGCCGTTGTTTGTTCTCCCCGTATCTCATTTGTACCGCGCGCGGCAACGCTTATTACACGAAGCGCGCCTCGCAAAATTTTTCCACGTATAACTGTTCCGCTGAAGGCGCAAAAGGCGAACATAAATCGCCGCGCTTGCTGCGTAACATGTGTTTACATATGCGAATACCCTCGGGCACACACCCGGCAGCGATTCTTCATGCCCCGCGCGTGCACGTATAAATAAATTACATTATCGCAAACGCACGATATTTCCATGCAAATCGTATCATGCTCATTTACAGCGGATTAATTAAATTAAATTATTGCCATTTCAGCACCGAATACAGTTCGACGACACCGCCACACGTACTTTCGAGTATCCCAGCGAGGCGTCGATCCTCGAAGGTGAGACCAGCAGCGTGGACGGCGAAACCTCTAGTTCCGTGGCCGAGCAACAATCTACGCTGAGCAACAATAAAATCTCCTCGACAACCAGCTCGACGACGAGCATGCCGTCCCTTCTCGGTAAGATTAAACTCGAGTCCCATTTTCAAAATATTTTTGCAGTCGTTTTGACGTAACTCAATATAATTAAAACGAATTGAAATTAATAATAAATCTCAAAATATTCCGGACATATCGCTGACAAAATCATTGAAAATTTCTTTATCTTAGCTAAACTTTAACTTGAATAATTTTATTTATAACCGATATACAGATGCTAAATTGAATAGACGGTAAAAATAGAAGCAAAATGAACACATCCGCAGCTACTCGATGCTCATTATTTACAGGTGGTGGTGGATTAGCCAGTTATACACCTAGCAAAGTGGATCTGTCATCGGAAGGCTTCGAGCTGGGCATCACTAGGGCTATACTGATGGTTCCCACTCCAGCAGCAACAACGACGACGACGACAACCGGGCAAACCGAGAATGCGAGTGAAGTGGAATACCTGAGACCGGCTCAAGACGCGGGCGCTTGGGGCTCGGAGACAACAGGCGATCTTCTTTATTGAAAAGAAATGCAGACTAATACCATTCGCCAGCTCAACGTTCCGCAGCAATAGAACGAACGAACGAAACGATAATGAAACTATAAAGCTAACAATAAGTATTCCTTTTTTTCCTAGCGGCGAGAAGATCGCGAGAAACTACACAAATGCAAAAGAATCAATATATTATAATGAACTTTAATAAAAAAAGAAAAAAAAATGATTTATGACAAATGCTCACGTAATCATATAAAGAATTTTTCATAGGAAACAAATTTAGACGTTCGCGTTCGTGGTCGGACGATATGTTGGACCACTGATAAGTCATCGTCACAAATGCACATTAAATTAAGCAAATTTTTTTTTAATTATGAAAGGAATCAAAAGCGCAATCTCCGCTCATGAACGCGTCGAGTATTAAAAGCGAAGTTTATTTAGATGATTAAGTAAGAACTAACAGTATCATTCCAAGTATATGCATTTACTTTATATCGTTACGCTATGTCAAATCAACGGACTTTTCCTACACAATGAATCATCGAAACTGCCAAGATACGCTATGTAGTGCTGCTTTTTTGTAATAGCACTCGAAAGGAAGAGCCCAGCAACTCCGTTGCTTAGAGGAAAAAAGATAAAGAGAACATATCATCTTTCTGGCGTATTTTATAATATAGAGGATAAAATCGACGCGGGAGAATCAAGAGTTTTGTAACCTTTTTGAGATTACTTTAATGCTAAGCTGCGAGTGTTCAAGCTGCCAGTAAAAGGCCAGAGTTTTTTGTAGAAAAAGAGACAAAGGATTGAATGTCTCTGAGATTCAATTGGAGGGGGAAAAAGAAACAGCTCGAGTTTAGATTTGTAAACGTTTTTGCCAAAGTAGAACGTAAGTCTACTTAGTATATTTAATAATGTATATGTACAATGTAAGTGTTCCAGTTCGACAAAACTGTAAGAATTGTAAATTTCAAAACACATCGTTATTTGTACCGAATGTATGGCAAATCATACTATGCCTTGCAAATGCGAAGATGAGCCATTACAGCGTGTCTTTTCATATTGAGTTTGTGCATTTATTTTTCAAGAATCATAATACATAAAACTAATAGCTTTCCAACATAGAAGTTGCGTGGATAAAAGAGAAACGACGATTTAATGTTAATTATTAATTTTATATATAAGGAAATTGAATTTTGTATATACTAAATTATTGTGGGTTTGAGAAGCCATCCAAGATAAGTTAATTGAGAAGTCACAAAAGTTTGAGAAAAAAATTACATTGCTTTAAGATCAGCTTTCATGTTTTGTTTTTTTTTGTGTTAATTTCTTGTATTGTCTATGTAGCATCTCAGATGCGTTACCACGGATAATTAAAAACATTGTTTTGAATCGTGTAGGTGTAGGTATTTAATAATGTATGATTGTATAACGATATGTAGTTAATATGATTTTATTACTTGGACAGTGGACTGATTCAAACGAAAAAAATGCGTTAAAAAATAATTTATTACGAAGGTGCATTAAAAATAAAACTGCTGCCGCGTTTTGTTAGAATTTCAAATGTATTTACTTTATTTAGATATTGTACCAGTTCATTGAATAGTTTGTGATGTACCGCATTGTTTGAAAGACTTGTTTTTGTGTCACAGCGTTGTGTCTACACTGTGATATTTTTGTTAATTTTTTCTAGTGTAAAACATAATTTCCAATTATTGGTCAGACTTAGCAAGTCGTCGATACTCTTTGTATCTCGTCGCTACAATACACGAACATTTCAAAAAGCAAGTCAGATTATGTTAGTGCAACATTCCAGATTGAAAAAACTGTATACGTATAGGTCTTTTTTTTAATTCAATTTTTTTTTTTATTAATCAATTGTAAGCTCCAATACAGGAGAGCTGTATAACAGTTTTGTAAATTACCGTTGTACAAAATCATAAAATCACATTTCGAGTAAACAATAATGTAAGTGGAAACGATTGTGAGGTGACTATAATAACTGAAGCTTGGATCTATATTACTACCTTCTTAAATATGTAAAAGTATCGTGTGATGTATTGTCTATGTGTTACAAAATATCGAAGTAATAAAAGAGACAATTACTCCTTATTTCTTATTTAAGATTCTCGTCTATAAATCTCCACAAAATTAAAGACACAATATAAAACATTATACAAATTTAATCCTATTTATTTAAATAAACGGACAATGTACAAGTTGAATGAATGAATCATATTTTGTAATTCAAATTAGAAAACAGTCTTACATATATTACAGGACTAGCGTTAAATTAAGCTTCAACTTAAACTAACGTTAAACTAATGTTATTTGTATATTGAGGTATAATATTCCTCTTCCAAATCATATAAATCCGCTGCCATGTCGTCCCTCAGGGAAGCCAGTTTTTGATCACATTCTACTTGCTTAGTCCTAAATAATTTGCCGTTTTGTATTATGGCGTCGTTTACAGAAGGAAAATCATTGAGGATTAAATATTGCTTTATGTCAGAAACTAGTTTCATTAATGATTCGCCAGCACGCACAATATTAGCTGCTCTGACATGCATTTCATATGTATCTTGTTCACATTGCGTCATTCGAGATAGTTGAGAGTCATTTTCACCTTTTGCGAGTTTAATTATCTCTGGAAATAACAGAAATATACCAGAATTTAGATATTAGAAATTATAAAAGCAAAGGCAAATTGTTAAATATTTGATAAAAGTTTTTCTTTTTACAAATTTATATATACACACATATGAGCACATGCATATACATACAAAAATGTATTTTTATATAATGAAATAATATTAAAAGCTAATATTCAGATATTATTACAATATAAATTTTTATTATTTTTTTTAACTTTATTATATAATGTTTATAATGTTAAGAATAATTAATACATATATAATTTGTTTTTACACTCATTTCTTTATATCTTGTGCTTTTGATATTAATAATTTTTCTGACACTTATATTTTTGCTTTATTACTCTATTGGTTGAATATGCCATAGTAATGAATATAGTCTTTTTAATTCATAGCAACTTTCTAAATATATTTAAAACTTTCTACAAAATTACAACTAAAATTGGAGTATTAACTTCAGATGTCGAGCTACAAATTTTATCTCGACTCCTAGTTTTGCCATAAAATATAAAAAATTTTGAGTATATATTCCGAAGTAATTCTATTGTGATGAAACAAAGCAAATCTCATTGATTAAATAGATTAACACACATACTTAAACAAGAACCAAAATAATTATCAAAGTGCAATAATAGTCTGTTCTTTGTACCTACTAATATACTTTTTACAGTTAAAAAGTGTGATTATAATCAATATACAATTAGACAGAAGGAAAAAAGAGGAAAATTAAAAAACCCATAGTAAATTCGACTACAAAATACAAGCCTAATTATTGGAGGCAAAGACGCTTACGAACGATAGGTTAGGATATCTAGACACAGGTTAGAGACGTACCTTCAAAGTTTTCCAGCATGGATTTTACATCGTCTTTTAACCTCGTTGTGTATGATTTCAGTAGCGCCTCTTTACTCTGGGGAAGTGCACGTTGTGTGGCCATCGTGTTGCACTAAAACGAAATAACATGTGCAACACTATCACCGAGGTATTCGGAAGACAGAATACAACCAAACGGAAGGGGAGGGGGATAAATCTTGCGCATGCGTAGTACAATGAACGATATGTGTGCGGAGTGATGCTATTTCGGAACCTTTTCTACAATACTCCAGCAGGTGAAAGCAGTAGAAGGGATGGCAAATGTTAGCACTCGCACCACTCATCGACCTGCTTCGAGTAATCGAATCGACAAAGCGACTTTCTATTGTTTCGATTCGAGACAGAATGCAAAATATATACAGGTAAATCGTGGTTTCTTCCCGTATTTCTTGTACTGATTATATGTATTTACTTCTCAGGTGATGATCGTGGCGCAAGAGTTGCGCGTTTGCTTTTCGTGCCGAAGATGCAAGTTCAAATCTACCGAAAATATGTCAGATTTTCAATTGATCGCCATCTCTCTTGGAAAGCAATGGCGAACTATCGAGAGTATAACCTTGCCAAGACAATCGCTGTGGAGCATACATCAAATAGCGATCACGATCTTCAATCATGAAAAATCGACTTGAGGGAGGAAGCACATACAACAACAATATGTAAAAAGAGAGATATTGGGAGTCACACCGTCTTTTTGTAATAAATAAAAGATGGCGAGAGTAGTTTGGGTATGATAAAATGACCGCTAAAATTTCTTTTGATGGTTAAGTTTGTCGAAAAAAAATTTTATCGAATGTCGACTGTCAATTTTGTTGGTAGGAAGAAATATAACAGAATATGATGCCTTAAATATTTATTGCGGAAACTCTTCGAGTAGAACAGTCTTCAAGTCATTTTTTTCCGTTTAGCTTGTTGAACTTTAGTTGGTCTATTTAGAACGACCTTGAACAAACTTTGATTAACTCATAAAAGATTAATTTAATCAAATAATAGAGTATTAATATGAATAGGATTATCAATTTTTTTGTTAGAAATATGGAAAGAAAAATTAAGGATAATAAATTATATAGTTAGAAAGTTTGCAACAAACAAGTTTGTGTCAAGTGAATTAATCATCGATTAAGTTAATTAGAATTTTATCAAAGTCATTCTTCCGTTATGCTTATGAAGATAATGTACTTAATGTACTTTAATGTTAATGTACTTTTGTTTTTTCAGATGCATAAATTTGATGAATTTGATTCTCGTTATCCCTTATCTTTATCATCCTCATCATTCATTTGTGTCTTACTAGAGAAACGTCTTGATTCGAATATTATTAATTTATGAAATCTCTCTTGTCGATCATTGAAACGATCCTTCGAGGAGATCGAAGGTAAGAATCCAACTTGTCAATGCAACTTGTCACTCGAATAGCCCGCGCCATATTGATTTTCACGCGAAGGCTAGCCCCCTTTTCACAGAGCCTTCCTCTCGCCCTCTCGCTGCATGCCCTCTCTCATCCTCCCGTCCACCGTTCCACCCCATCCCACCCCAACCACCGGTTCCCCCGTGACCCTCCAAGGGGTTGGGAATCGATATGAATACGTCCGCGAAGCGCGCTCGTTGCTGAATCTTTCCACGCTACCACGCGAAATTCCCGGCCACGCGAAGGCTGGCGAAGGCAGAGAACGTGCCCTTGCGCGAAACCGGAAGTACGAGCGTCGTCCCCTCCGTTTCTTCAGCCGCGCAGGGTGACCGCGCGAATCACGTCGTTCCCAGCGCGCCTGTCCGAGAACGGGGACGGGGATCGAATCGAGGCACGGTCCCGATATATCTCAGGGGGTGGCTACCTTAGCCTGCCATTCGCACGCGAAACCCGCGCGCGACGAGTAAGCCGAGGAGCGAAGGCAAGTGTCGGCGGAGTATTCCGATTCGAGAACCTGCTCAATTCCGCAGGAAACATCTCTATAGCAGAAACGAACGCTGGAAACTCGAGACTGAAGAATTAAATCTGGAACGTGAAGAACCGGGAGCGGGAGAGGGAAGTGTGCGTTAAAATTGATTTTGGTCGATCGCAGTGTGGGAAAGAGAGAGAGAGAGAGAGAGAGAGAGGCAAAAGAGACGTCAAAGCGGACGAAGGACGAAGAGGAGTAACGTGTGACGTTCACACGAGAAGATTCGCGGGCGATCGAACGCGCACGCAGCAACGTCGTGCAACCTCGAGAGAAGGAGCGAGTGAAAGAGAAAGAGAGAAAGAGCGAGAAAGAGGGTGTTCGATTAGTCGGGCGACGAGGTCGATCGGACGACGAGGACGATGGCAGTAAGCGCTTTCTCGACGACATTGCACACCACCGATTTTGCCACTACGTGTCCCACTACACCCGGTATGTCGTAGGCAAGAGCTAAAAAAGAGGTAGAGAGAGCGCGAGAGAGGGTGAGGGAGAGAGGAACGTACGGTTTTAGTGAGCGCGCGCGCGAGAGCAAGACGCTGCTGTCGGAATGGCGAGCGGCCTTCCTCAGCAACGCGTGATGTTGCTGGGCTTAATTGTGATTTTAATGGCAGCGCTCTGGACCGAGGCATCGCTACCACCCGAAGACGAGGAGGAGAACGTCCTGCACATCGGCGGTATCTTCCCCGTCGCCGGCGAGGGCGGCTGGCAGGGCGGCCAGGTAAGAGGAATCCTCCCCTCTCGTTACGAAAGCGCGACCCGCGCGAAAATCACGTCATCAAATATTTAATGACGTCATAAGATATTTAACATCTTTTTTGTAATCCATCGCATGTGAACTGAGAGGATAAACAAGTTGCGTATTTTTTCTTTTCTCTTCGTAAAATATTGTGTTGAGCAATGTTGATAAAAAGAGAAAGAGAATTCACGCTTCGCTTGCAGTGACTTTTTAATTAAAATTAATTTTAATGCCGAATCAATGACTGTACTACTTGACGTCATTAATAAAAATTCATGATCAACTTGATATTTTCTTTATCTCAAAATTTTGTATTTATTGGAGCTTTAATTGTTATAAGTCTCTTAAAAGCCAAGTTCAACCCTTGAAAAAGAAAGTAAAAAATTAAGAAACCTTGATGGAAAAAATTTTACAAAATTTTATACTTTGAAAAATGATACAAAAGTTAGAATTGAGACACTTTTGTAAATTTTAGTAATTAAATACATATTTCTAAGAAAAAAATGAATATTTCTACGAAAAAAGTACTAATAATTTCTAGAAGTTTCTGTTGTTAATAGAGCTTTGTACTTATTTATTGAAATTTGTTTTACTGGAGTAAGCTATTTAGAAATATGTAGAATGTTGTAGCTCATTGCAATTTCATCGAGAAATTCATAGAAATTACAGAAACGACGCATTATAAAAGTACAAAAATTTAGAAAAATGTTCTAATTCTATTTAACATTTTCATGTATTATAGACTTTTATAACATTTTTCAAATTTGTGTAGAATTTGTAGGATTTTTCCACCAGAGAAGTTAATATAAACTAATCGTGTGCTTGGTATTACAATTAAGAAAATCAGTTTGGCTTCTGAGAGAATTATCTTTCTTTTTGTTCATGAAAAAAACCGATTTTGCTAAAGTATACAAAAATTGAATCACATACAAATCTGAAAATAATTTTGTTAAACCATCGAAATAATTATAAAGAACGTTCGGACACGATGAGTAATGTTGCAAAATGTTTTGATTTTTAGCAACCAGAGTATCCTACATAATTATTTTCATGTTCCACAATAAAATTATTTTCAGAACTGTACTCAGCTAAATTTTCATATACTTAGCAGTTCATTTACATTTATCTTGCAATAGTATCCTTATAAATTCGGAAAGAGAGATACGGTCGTATCTCCCTGTTCCGTTTTATAGACCTGTTTACGAAGGAGAACGAATTGTTACGCGGTATCGCAATCGCTTGCAATTCCTCTCGCTCCCTTCGATCTTGTGTCTTTCGCCTCCTCACCCTCGCGAATTGCTCGATAAACGACCGTGTGACATCGATAGCTTGAATAAAATTTTCGACAAACTTCCCGAGCGGTCCCGAAACTTTGGAAATCAGGTTCAAGAAGTTTCCTCATAATGGCGAGCAAGTTTGCTTATAAAGAACGTTTTTCTTTACTCCACCTTCGAAACCAACGCGCATCGGAGCATTTTCCGCGTTAAAGTCGGATATCTTAAAGGATTGAGTAAAATCCTTGGCAAATTTAGTAAAGTACGCATATTTCAGCTGGAGCGCCAGAAGCCCCTGGATTCACAATGAAACAGTCATAATGATAATAGCGTAAATATCGAGAAAATTGCAGTTCAGCAACTCGCTCACTTTTTTCGTCATAATTATCTCTTGTCGAGGCGTATTTTCTTCCGGATCGTTGCTATCTAACATCCGCCGTAATTTACCGAGGAAATTATGTGAAATGTTCATTACTTTTCATTATCGAACGCGTTTAAATTGCAAATGCCCAACGTTATGCTGTTTTTTACGCTGCAGTATTTATTCTCACTTTAAAGACTTAAACGCAATATTCTTTTTTTTGTAAATAACGTAGTTAGATTTAATTGCTTTATCCAAGAAATTAAATGTAATATTCTGTTTTTTTTTTACGTAAAGTTGACACAGTAAAGTAATCTGCATACACAATGAACTGTTTTGGAAAGTTTTCTCAAGTTTATCGAAAGTTTACCCAATTTGGCAAATTTATCGGAAATAGAACCTAACCTAACCCAATTTGTGTGACAAACATATTATAATTTTATAATTTATATAATACACTTTCCTACCGTCACGAGAAAGTTTAACTCTCTAGGATCCAATCAAGAATTTGAAAACTCAGGCATATTTTCAATTGTGAATTATTCTGCCTCAAATTCGAACACGTACAAAAAAAAGTGAGAAACGTCTTGGATCAAACAATTGTGAAAGCGTATTCTAGAATATTGGAAAAGTGTATCAAAATTTTTTCAGATAGAGCCAAAAAACCCTTTCAAAAACATACACTCCATCATATTTCATTTTATACACAGTTCGTGTTTTTCATGCGTTTAATTTATCATGCACCAATGCTCACGCAAATGGGCTAGGAAGCAACGAAAAAACCGTTGAACCACGGAGGGTTAATATTTGCATAAATGAAATTGTTTTTTTCCGGATAAAACACAATGCTGAAAGATATATTTCTAGTTTTTCACAAATATCCTCCAAATATCTTTTTGATTTGGACGCAAAACCTAACTCTTCTCGTCACGCGATGAATATTCGCGTCACACAGTAAAAAATAAAATGTAATTTTAACATTTTTTACATGTCCCAGAAAGTCAACTATAAATTTTAAATTAAAATAACTTAAATTAAAATAACTTAAAATAAGTTATTTTAACTGTTAAATTATTTTAACTTTCCGAGACATTTTATTTTTTACTGTGCACAATTACATCCTATCTGCGAAGAGGCATCTTGGAGATTTTAACTACGGTTCTGGCGAAAATAATAATTGGTGCTTAAGTCGAATATAAGAAGAGAGAGTGGCAGAAGCGTAAACGAAACTTCTAGGAAGCATAAATTGTATCAAAGGAACATTAAAGAAGCGTTTTGAGGGATAAACGTTTACGTTTCGCTGTTCCAATTTATGCTTCCTAGAAATTTCGTTTACGCTCCCGTCACTCTCCTCCCTTTATGTTCGACCTAATACGCTCCAATCTTTATTTTCATCAAGGGAACGACGTGCACGAACGGCACCGCTTTTGGTCCCGGCATGCAAAGTCGGCTCATCAAATTAGGGGATTAATCAAGCTGAATTGCATTATTATTTATTCAACAGGCTTGCATGCCAGCTGCGCGTCTGGCCTTAGAGGACGTTAATCGCGAAAAGAACTTGTTACGCGGATATAGACTGCACCTTCATTCCAACGATAGCGAGGTAAACTCACGAAGATGCTTTTAATGGCATTATAATGGCGGACGACGGTCGCCGTCGTCGCCGCCGCTGCCCCGCTATAAAATTACCTCTGTAATTTATTGCATTTCAGTGCGAACCCGGCCTCGGCGCATCCGTAATGTATAACTTACTATACTTTCCACCCTATAAATTAATGCTGTTGGCTGGCTGCAGCACGGTATGCACCACGGTCGCCGAGGCGGCGAAGATGTGGAACTTGGTGGTGGTGAGTACCTATCTACTTTTTTTTCCCCCCGGTTATGTTTGCGCGAATCTCGTATTTCATCGCGTACGTATATTCCGCGATACGGAACGGAAATATGAGAACGTTTGCTACATTTATCTTTAGCTCTGCTACGGTGCATCATCGCCGGCGCTATCTGACCGGAATCGATTCCCTACCTTGTTCAGGACGCATCCTTCCGCCACCGTGCACAACCCCACGAGAATCAAATTGTTGCAAAAATTTGGTTGGTCTCGGGTAGCCATATTGCAACAAGCTGAAGAAGTGTTCATATCGGTAAGATGTGTTAAACACACGTACTTAATTTGTTTCTCGCAGAGTTTAGGGAAGCTAAAATGATTCTGTATTGATCATCCATTTCTACCATGTAAATTAACTTTAATCTGTTTAATTTGCTCTTTAGCTTTTTCTAATTTGTAAAACTAAAAAAAGGTGAGGAGTAAATTAAACTGAGATCAAAGTTAATCTGCACTGGTGGAAAATGAACAGATATAAAACAGATTTCGACTTTTGTGTAATAAACAAATTTAAGAAAATATCTTGATACATATTATCTGCTTTGAAGCAAGCTGATCGGATTAAGGATTAATAGTACCTCTTGTGTAATGAATCGCCGTTCGTAATATAAATACGAATATCAATCTAATCCGTCAAACTGTCATAGACCGTTGAAGATCTAGAAGCACGATGCAAGGAAGCTGGGATAGAGATAGTCACTCGTCAAAGCTTCCTATCGGATCCAACGGACGCGGTGAAGAATCTACGTCGTCAGGACGCGCGGATAATCGTTGGCCTGTTCTACGTCGTAGCCGCGAGACGGGTGCTCTGCGAACTCTATCATCAGAAGCTGTACGGTCAGTCTTACGTGTGGTTCTTCATCGGCTGGTACGAGGACGACTGGTTTGAGATCAACCTGGAAAAGGAGGGTATCACCTGCACGAAGGAGCAGATGCGAATGGCGGCGGAGGGACATCTAACTACCGAGGCGCTTATGTGGAATCAGAATAATGACACGACAATCAGCGGCATGACTGCCGAAGACTTTCGAAAGAGATTGAACAAGTTGCTCAAAGACGACGGCTACGACATAGATAACAATCGATATCCGGAAGGATACCAAGAGGCGCCTCTCGCCTACGACGCCGTCTGGTCCGTCGCTCTTGGTGAGTTTCTCATACACACACGCGATATCTAGCAAGTTGACGACCAATAATCGTTTTATCGATTCTTCCTTCTTTGTCTCTACTATCAGCGTTCAACAGAACCATGGAAAGGCTAAGCAAGTTGGGGAACAGTCTGAAGAACTTCACTTACGAAAACAAAGAGATCGCCGACGAGATATACGCAGCAGTAAACTCGACCCAGTTTCTTGGAGTTTCCGTATGTAGAGCCGCAACTGAGAAATCGCTCCTTCGCTTGCAAATTCTGACGTCAAAATCTTTCTCCCGCAGGGTTACGTCGCGTTCAGCTCGCAGGGCGACAGGATCGCTCTGACGCAAATCGAGCAAGTGATTGATGGAAAGTACGTTAAATTAGGGTACTACGATACGCAAAGCGACAATCTAACGTGGCGAAACCTGGAACGATGGATCGGCGGCAAGGTGCCGCAGGACAGAACGATAATAAGAACCGTTTTGAGAACAGTGTCACTGCCCTTATTCATAAGTATGGCGACCTTGTCGGCGCTCGGTATCATGATAGCCATCGGATTGATCGTATTTAACATCTATAATAGGCACCGAAGGTATATACTATACTGTCGTACCGTATAGATATATGTATATGTACTACATCGTGCTGCATTCGTTAATATGTTATCTAACGTATGCCGTGGGCCAGGCCACAATCTACAATCGATAGTTACACACAACTAATGTCTACGTTTCAGAGTTATATATTCGTCTCATCCTACCGCCAACACGATAATGCTGGTGGGAATAATAGGCTGTTTCTTGGCTGTGCTGTGTATAGGAATTGACGGTAGGTTCGTGACGCCGTGGCAGTTTTTGATAGTCTGCCAAGCTAGAGCGTGGACGATGTCGGTTGGTTTCACTCTGGCGTTCGGTGCCATGTTCAGCAAAGTGTGGAGGGTCCATCGGCTCTCTACAAAAGCGAAAGCCGATCAAGGAAAAGTAAGTTGGAAATTAATTGCAGATAATCGAGTCTCCGCTGGTAAAGCGGTACGAATGATCTTTATATTTGCGAGCTATATCGCAATAATTATGAAATAATTTATCTGTATTTTGTGTTAATCCCTCCTCCGCCAGGCGATTCTTCTGTGAAGATAATCGTACCGCTTTTCCCCTTGAGTTTTTCATTAGTAACGAGACTGATTTTTAGTTTTTCATGAAGATGGAACCATCCTGCATGGTTTGCTGTTCCCGCTCGTATGTCCCGCATCTTTAACCTATTCTCGATTCCTTTTAGTCATTGACGGCTAAACAAAAAGTTTCGTCTATACAGAAGAAGATTGAACCATGGAAGCTGTACGTTATGCTGGGCGGATTGCTGTCAGTGGATATCATCCTTCTCGTCACTTGGCACGTGGTTGATCCGTTGCGACGCAAAATCGAGCCCTTCGCCCTGGAGCTGCCTCCTTTCGGAGACGAGGACGCAATGATCAAACCCGAATTGGAACATTGCGAGAGTGAACACAACAGCTTGTGGCTCGGTGAGTGCGATTCTCGACTCTCAAGAAAACACGCATGCCAGGATATAAATGCCGCGTGCTTGCGCCAATTGACCATAATTCTATTATAGCGTAAAATCATGTATTCGGAAATTGAATATTTTTTTCCAGGCTTGATCTACGGCTACAAAGGCATTGTTCTTGCATTCGGGCTCTTTCTATCTTACGAGACAAGAAGCATCAAAATCAAATTGATCAATGATTCCAGATACGTGGGAATGTCGATATACAATATCGTAGTTCTATGTCTCATAACGGTACCAGTGGTAATGGTCATCTCTAGCCAGCAGGACGCGAGTTACGCCTTCTCAGCGTTGGCCACTATTTTTTGTTGCTTCCTCAGCATGGCCCTCATCTTTGTGCCGAAGGTCATCGAAGTGATTAGACATCCTAGAGACAAGTCAGAGTCGAGATACAATCCAGACGGCGCAGTATCCAAGGAAGAGGAAGAGAAGTATCAGAAACTGCTCAACGAAAACGACGAACTTCAGAAACTCATTGCAGCGGTAAGAATTCAATATCGATGTTGTTGTGAAAATCAAATTATAGTAAAGTACAATCGGATTAAAAGTGAGAATATTTAAATAAACGCGTTAAGAGATATGTCATCATAGAAGTATTTAGTTTTCTTTTAATGTGCTTTCTCTCTAAGAGAAGATTGCCATTCAGACAATTCATAGACATTCTATACAGATACCTGCCGATATTTCCACGTAATGAAACTATCTTTTATCAAGTCATACATAATTTCATAGAAGAACTATAGTTCTTCTATAAATATTTCGTTATTCAAACTTGTTCTAAAACAAATATGTTTTATCGATTTGTCGTTTCTGCTGTTAAAACGTACACAGAAAAAAAAACATTTCTTTATATTTAGTATTTCTATTTGTTCGGTTTATATTTATTTCACGGAAAAAAATATAATTTTAAATAAAATTATTTTATTAATTTTTTTTAATTGCAAAGTCATATTTATTTGACAGAAAAACGATTGTTTGAAGTAGTATGTTTCAAGGAAAAAAAACATTTTTTTTATTAAATTACATAGCCTTTTCGCGATTGCTCCACTTTTCCTAGATAGTTAGCGAATTAAATCATTAATAATTCATATACAAGATTTAATATACGAAGAATACAGGATTGCGTGACGCTTTAGTAATCACTCAAAGCTTGAAAACCATGAATATTCCTATTACTGTTGCTTTTAATTCCTGAAAATATTGAATTTACTCGCGAGTTAAAAGAATTTTTTTTTATTTAACAAAAATATAATTAATAAGTGAAATATATAAGTACATTAGTTTTATTAAAATAATACAATTGTTTAATATAACAAAATTATAATATAAAGTAACGTCTCTTGAAAAAAAAATTAACAAAATTAACATTTTCAATAAACTAATTACTATATCAGTAACTGATGATTACTATTCAGTTAACTAATGAAATATCATCATTTACTGATATAGTAATTATTGAAACACTTATCAGTTCTTTTTTTTCAAGAGATATTCTCACTGAAATAAAACGATTTAATTAAAAAAGAAATTTAATTATTTAAAAAAATATTTACTTTAAGATAAAGGTATTATTTAAAAAATTAAGAAACATTTCTTTCTATGTACTCTTTCATTATTCTCGCATATTCCATCCTATGTATTTCAGAAAGAGGAAAAGATTGTAGCCATCAAGCAGAAGCTGGCTGAACGCGATGCCCTGAAGGGAACCGGCACGAGTCGTTGCAGACAAGGTCAGCCCAAACAATCCTTCATCGTTGCTGACTATCCTACCGGCGAGGGAACATCGGACAGTGCTATCGGTGGGGGTATTTCCATTTGTACAAAATCCTCTCGCGCTTCCGCTTCTGATGTTGAGTTTTCAGAGACGTACTTATAATCTCTCCACACACACGAGTAAAGTCAGGCCGCTACGGACGTCCTCATGCATTCGCGCGATACATTTGGGACCTAAAGTTCTTTTCAATCGATCTCGATGATTATCGTTATGCTTCGCTTTTAAATTGAACGTATTTCTGGTATTATTTATCGTAAGTATCGATGGGTACGTACTTGCGTGTTTCTTCACGATGCACTTTCAAGCAATGTCTCGTTGAAGTGACCGGAGTACACTATTATCCACAGTAGCTATCCACCGCAACGCGACGATAACACGGATTAAATATTGAATGACTAAGTCCGCACGTTTTAAAAGAATAATGGAACACCAGAGAAACTGGGTCGTGATTTTGATTTTATTTTAAAAAAAGATGGCACATGCATTTTTCTTACACAACTTGTGCACGATTGATAAATTATGTTGCATTATCTTCATTGATTGCAGACTCGATAAATATAAAAAAAAAATGATCTATTAATACAATACTAAAATTAACAAATAAAGTATTAATGTCATGTTAATGTAAATGTTAGCTTCTCATCAAATTGTTTAGAGGATTTTTTTTAATTATTAATAAAATTTATATAGCTTTACGTTTTAGCAAAAGGGTACACCAATTTCGTAGTTTTAGTACATTGGTAAATAATTAAATATGCAAATGGTATCGATTAATATGTGTACGTGAAGTAGGAATTTTTATCTTAGTGAATTATAATAGTTCTCTTCCTGCGAATTTAGCTAAACGAGAAACACAGGATCTAATGAAATCTGGCCTATGCCTTATGAAAATTTTATGAAAGTTGGCCCTATCTTTCTGACAGCAATGTGTTCTTCTTTCTGTAATTATCTACTATTATCGATTAATTATTTACTGGTAGAACGACATGTGTATTTTTATATGTAACTCGATTTTTATTAGCTGTTGTGTAGACACCCGAGATTGGATGTTTGTGAAATTAGCAGGTGTATTTTTCAACACCTGTAAGAAAGTATATTCAATCAGATTTTCTTAGCGAAATACAATCTTTATCCTATGGACCAAGTTACCCCCCCGTGGAATAACGTTTTCAGGGACGGAGCTTTTGAGTATTTTATATCTTGACTTATAACTCTTTTATCGAGAAACTATATGCTCGAAGGAAAATATAACGAAGTCTTTCAAACATGATCTTCAATATCATCGATTTCAGTCAGATGCATATCTTGATATTTTTCTTAAAAATGTAATAAATTGCAAGAGAAAAAAAAAGGACAAAAAGTTACAACAGACGGAAACGAAACGTGTTCGCTGAAAGTTAAACCTAACAAAATGTATTACTGTTTTTAATAAAAACGAGAAAACTGAAATTACATTCTTATATCGGACATGTAATTTTCTCGTGAATTTGTGAAAAGATTTACCTTTAAACAAGATAATAAGAAAGAATACAAATATATATTTTGAAACGCACAATATATAAATATAATAGACATGTTATACTTAAAGTAAAAAATGAATTATTTAACCGGTATAGATAACGCGGCTATAAATTGCAAATTGGATTTGACTGACTCAGGATGATGTTTATACATGCTTATCATTTGTTACAGAGCACGAAGCAATTTATAATGTTTACGTTTAGGCCTAAAATAATCTTTACTCTTTATCACATGACTCAGTTTATTGCAGTTAAATCTCGTTAGAAAAGTGTCGTATTGATTGTGTACAGTATCAAACGTTGTTGTAAACCTCATGAAGCGTACTCCCAAATTTGAAGAGACAAGAAGAAATCAAATTATGAAATTTAGTCCAATCCGGATTAACGCAGATTGTCATAAACGCGTGAAGTGTGCTAACGAGATTTAAATGCTGCCGAATTTCGTACCGTTCGTTTATAATTTGGGAGTCTTGATGAGGTGAAGTGTTACCATTACTGTTTAGCATGTAAGAGCCGGGTTGCACGATTGTTAATTTTTGATGAACGTTTTTGACAGAACGCCGAACATGTTGTGGATCGTATTCGGATACTTACGGATGAGAGGGATGTACATTTTTTTCGACTTCCAAATCATTTACGGACGGATTCGGTATCAGCTAATTGTCCATCTGCAAGCTCGCGAGATTTATGGTGTTTGACCTTTTGTTTTTTTAGGCACGCAGCACATCGCCGAAATGTACGAACTGCACCGACTATGATGCCAAAGCAATACACACGCAAACGAGCGCTACGCTTGCGACAAAACTCTCTTCTAAAACTAGTATTAAATCTACGTGCACGGTCAATATGCGAAGCATATACGAGTCTTGGAACACGCCAAAAGTGAGAATGACTCTCCGTAATGTCTGAGACGTGATTTCGCGATGACGGGAAACCCCGTTTGAAGTACTGTAAGTTAGTTCGTAGCGGGTGGAATTGTTTTATATGTTTCGATACGATTCGACTGCGCCTTAGAAAGAGGAAGAAGAGCAAGAACAAAAAGAAAAAAAAGAAAAAGTAAAGATACGGTATTGAGACATATATATGTATTATAAATATACGTCGCGCGGATGTTACGGCTGTCTATCGCGTATTCTCTCTCAGGCACACAAACCGAAAATAATGTGAAATCTGTCGTTGTAAATCCCGTGTATAGACAGTAATTTAAAACGGAATGTAATTTCTCATTTACCTACCACGCGCGCTCACCCACGCAGTATTTTTTACTGTACTCGTTTGATCAACTGCCGCGCAAACGGCGCTTGTAAGTCTAGCATTATACATTATACGATAGTCCTATCGAACTGTTGACGAAAGTATCACATATATGTACGTTAGATTATGGAGATATTTATTTTTAAGTTTTTGAATTATAAAATCCGTTAAAAAATCGAAGGCTCTACCTATTATTGAACCCTTGGATTGTTTACTCGATCCGAAGCTCGCAATCGGCGTGATCGCGAGTGTTCATATCTCTACGTTGTTTCTAGAGTTGAGATTTTAATAAAGAAAATTTAAACGCCAGTCATCAGACTTTATTATACGTCAGTGCACCTCTTCTCCCGCGAGTACGTGTATTTGTTTATTACAAACGGATAGCGTGAATGAATATTGATAGTGTTTAAGCAAGATACTCGGGTATTTGATATTACGATATATTAGAACTGATATAAATATGGATCTAAATAAGAATAAGCCCGACTAAACTCCGATTAATTTAGTCGGCGAAGAACCTGTTAAGCATTATATTATTAACACCGACAAAATTATCAGCTTTTGTTATTGGATATGTAAAAAAGAAATTAGAAATTAGGGATATTATGTTGCAGTTGGAAATTTTACTACTGGCAATTCTATCGATTTAATTAATTATTGATGAAATTAATCGGCGGTTTACTTATTGAATAATACTCATATATTCCATTATTTCTGTTATATTCTGTTGCTAGAATTATCAATTTTTTGTTATTTATCAGATCGAGAGAAAGATTACATTGAAGAATTAATTGCGCAGTTAACATTTCGCTGCAAATAAGCAAATCTACTAATTAAGTTATATTAACTAGAGGATCAAACTCCGATGAAATAAATTGTTGAATAATTGAAGTAATATCTGTATCATTTTTATCACGTGCTTGCGTGTTCGAAAAAAAGAGAAATCTCGCGCGTCGCGTCGCGCAGATTTTTCGCGCATCGCTGAATTTCCCGCCCGTACGCCGATCTGCTCTCCATGGTTGCAACGTTTGTACTTTCTGCACTTGAAACGAGATAGACATACTATTGGACGTTGGAGTGTGAAAGAGAGTAGCTGAATAAAAGTGTACAGAGTTCAATCTCGAAGACCTAACCTCTTATCGCACGTGCGAACGGCCATGTTGCAATTGCTCTCTGTCGTCGCGCGCTCGTGATCGCACGCGTTGCGACGCGGTTACGTTGCCACGACCAGCAGTGTTCGACAGTGTCGTGGGGTACAGGAAAAACTCGACATGTCGTTCGGTAGCGGTTTCGGAGCGTCCACGTCGGCGCCCGCACCCACGTTCGCCTTTGGTACCACGCCGGCATCTACAGCGACGCCGGTTAAACCTGGTGAGTCACCCTTCACTTCGTCTCGAGATCACGATATTTTGGCCTTCATCCTGTATCTCCTCGCCCTTTTCTTTTGCTTCATTTACTAGAATTCCGCCTTTCTATCGGACATAAAAGCCCGCACTTTCGTGCATCAGTATGTCGCGACAATTTGCATGTGACTCAATTTTGAGGTTAAGAATAGTACTCCAACGAGTTGTGCTTCGTCGCTTCGTTTTGCCAGTGAAGCTGAGGAATAATCATGTTCGGGACGCAATGGGCTCTCCTCAGTTCCTCGTCGAACTAGTTCTGGTGGTCGTATCGGAAGCTTTGTTCAGCAAGGGCTGATTTACACCCCTGCAGTCCGGGCTGCATTCGACGTCGCTTTTCGCGAAGAAGGCACGCTTGCTCCTGGATCTCGCGATAATACACGCCGTGATGCAACACATGAATAATATAACTAGAAGTGTAGTTAGCAAAATGATTAGCAACGTCGAGCGTTCCGAATATTCGTTAGGTTTAACGGTTTCTATCGAAGTTGCCAGCGTCGTACGGTTGTGATCGAGTATCACGCGCGACTCGGTGCCGTAAGCTGCAGCTTTTCTACCGATAGTGGTATCCTCCAAATAATACATTTCATTTGGAATTTTTCCAAGTGTCGTTATCATAATTTCTGCGGTCGCATCCTGCGCAAAGATGATTGAATCAAAAATTGTTGCCAAGGATGAAGTAAAGTGCCAAAGAAAAAAATATTGTTATAATAATTGTTACCCCAATTGGTATATCTGTAGTACCAAGTTCGCTTACAATTTGAGTGGAAGAATCATGTACCGATTTGATATGACGGAGAATGATATTAGATGTTGTTGCTGTCTGCGAATTATGTGCCAATTGTGCATAGAAACTGGCCTGTTAAAAATTTAGTGCGCATTTTGTGTTAAGTTATATTTATGTTTTAATAATGTCATAAAGTAGACTTGAGATTCTTAACATCAAAATACTCAATATACTCTAATTATTAAATATTACCTGTAGGTCATTTTGTTGACTCAAGAATGCCATTTTGTGTTATTTTATTTCATATCAGGTGTATATATATAAAAAATTTATATTTATAATTAACTTTTGAATTTTTTAATTTGAAAAGAGATATTCCAAATGATATATAATCTACAGAGAGTTAAATCCCATGTAGTATCTTCCAATACATGTAATCACATTCAAAAAAGTCACATTTAAAATTGTTTTCACAAATAATAATAAGCAACGAAGAATGTCATAACAAATACTTTCTAATTCACATGATTTGCCTAACTTCATACTAAACAAAAAAAGATCACACGTAGCTTGATTATTATCGATTAAATTTAATAGAGTACTTGTTCTGTATTTTTTGCTGAAAGTATTAACTTGTTATAAATTTTTAAGTGGCAGGTTTTGGAACGCCCTCGTTTGGATTTAGCACACCAACTACTTCAACGCCAAGTTTGTTTGGCACCCCATCGACACAGACCACTGGATTCGGTACTAGCACTGGATTTGGTACGCCAGCGGCCACCGGTTTTGGTACAGCGCCCAACACGGGTTTTGGATCGGCGCCTACCTTTGGTACCGCGCAACCTAGCGCCTTTGGTTCCGCACCAGCTTTCGGTAGCACTTCCGCTTCCTCTGCAACCACTGGATTTGGTACAACTTCGACATTTGGCACTCCTGTTTGTACCACATCTGGTTTTGTTGGTTTTGGGACAGCTACGACATCGACGTTGAGTTTTGGAGGTTTTGGCGGATTTGGGACAACCACCACTACATCTACTCCTAGCTTATTTAGTGGATTTGGTACTGCGAACACCGCTTCAACAGGTTTTGGCACAAACACGGGTTTCGGTACATTTGGAAACAAGCCGGTTACTACTAGTACTACTGGATTTGGTGGATTTGGAACAGGTAATGTGAAATTCTTTTGTATATTAAAGCTTTTGGTATTGTAATGTTTTTTTATTTTTTTATTAACATACATATGTATGTACAGGAACAGGATTCACTGGATTTGGTACTGGACTAACACAGCCTCAGCAGCAACAGCAACAGCAACAACAGCAGCAACCTACAAATACTGCATCTGAAGCTCTCTATAATGCTGTGTTTAATTGTCAATTGTATAATGATGAACGAGATAATACCATTGCGAGGTGGAATCTTATTCAAGCATTATGGGGTACAGGAAAGGCTTACTATTCGGTAAATGCCCCACCTATAGAACTTACTCAGGAGAATTCGTTATGCAGATTTAAAGCCATTGGATATAGTCGCATACCTGATGCTGACAACAACGATGGTTTAGTAGTATTGTGCTTTAATAAGAAAGAAAAGGACGTACAAGATGGAAAACAGCAGTTGATAGTATTTCTCAATGGTTTATTGGGGAATAAACCCAACCTGACAGTAACCGTTGATAACGTCAAATCAACGGGGGAAAACAAGAGTCAAGTTACAATTTATGTATCAGAAAAGGGAATTACCGGTTCTTACAGAAAAATTCCTGCCAATGAATTAGTCGCATATCTATCACAAGTTATGCAAAAACAGCAATTAGTACAAAACGGAGTGGAAGACATATTTCCACTAGTAAAGCTTGATCCGTCACAGCTGAAAGAATATCTGGACAATCCACCTTGCGCTATCGACGCTAGATTATGGAAGCAAGCGCAGTTGGACAATCCCAATCCAGAACTGTATATTCCAGTGCCAATGATCGGCTTTCAACAAGTTAAGCACAGATTGAAATGTCAAGAAGAAGAAACTGCTAGACACAGAGCATTTCTGGATATGGCGGCTGAAAAAATACAAGGCTTGCAAAGGCAGCACACAGCTACGCAGGCCCGACTTAAGGAACATAGGCGTACGTTATTAGAACTTCAACACAGGGTTCTACAGGTATTATAGCAATTAATTACTTCCCATTACTTTTAGTCTTGATGTTTTTATCTCTCTGACAAAATAAATTCCATTTAAAGATACTAGTACGGCAAGAGATTACACGAAAAGTCGGATTATCCTTACAACCGGAAGAAGAGGTTCTAACACGCAGATTTGAAGCAATGCATTCACAAATTAGTGCTCCAACACAATATAAAGGTAGAATTAGTGAAATGCTCTCTCAGCTCAGAATGAGACGGCACATCGATATTCAAAACCAAGAAAGGTATACAATGGATCCCATAGCACAGGATGATATTAAAACGGTGAGAAAATATTTATTTACTTCAACTTTAAATTATCAAGTTGTATGTGTAATAATTTTCTTTCTATTATATTTTCAGTACCTAAGTATGGAGCAGCAAGGTATGGCGCAGCTTATTTCGACAATAAACGCTGATTTAGAAAGCTTAAAAGTCATTAAGGATGGAATGTCAGAGCTTTTGATGAGTCAAAGTATATCTTGAGGATTGTAATATATAATAAAAATTTTTTCATACGTCTTCTATACAATTAAAAGACAAACGTGTTTATTAATGTTTATATAAATAATCATGGTTGTATAAATTACTTCTATTTTTCACAAAAAAAGAAAATTGTGCCATATTTATTTTATTTATGCAAATTCTACAACTTCTTTCCTTTTATAATTGAATGTTAACGTGCCAATGAAATTATTAAATGTTGAAGATTATACATTCTTTTCAATTTTATATTAAATTTTTAAAATTTAATGATTCTTATTGTAAAGAAAATCCTATTTTTTAAAGCACGTTTTTTTTTTCATTTATTCACCGTTATACTTTTAATATATTGAGATGTATTTTGATATTTTCAAAAATTATGTTATAAATAAAAACATGCAAAGCATATTATATAAAATAAAACAAAATGCATATTGTGTAGATAAATAAATGGAATGATTTAATGAACGTATAGAATAACAAAAAAAGGAAATATTCCACAGCGCACATCATAAATAGAAAATCTACAAATAGTGGTATATTTCTATTGAATTGTTAAGTAAAAGTAAAAAATGTGACCCTTTACAAAATACGTTATATGTTTTTATCCCACGTGTGTTTTACAATGATTTAATACGATCAGTATAGATTAAATTGAAATATATCAAAATTACGTATTACAAATATGGGAAAATTCCTTATTTACAAATTTTCATCATTTCCTATTGCGTCGGTTCCTTTACTGGCTCCATTTTTCATTGATGACAAAGATTTATTGTGAACATCCTGGCCAATGGTCATCTTTAATAATTTTATAACTGACTTCTTATCTGCAGTTTCATTTTCTGCAATCAAAATGCATTTTGTTAATTATTTTCTCACAGCTCTATAAGATAAAATATCGTTTATTTACCTTCTTCAGTAATTTGTTGTTCAAGATGCAATTTTTCTTGCGCTATCTCATACATGCCTTCCTCTATTGTGCCTTCACCTAATAATCTCATTATAGAAACGGGTCTGCAAAAGAATTCAGCATCTTGGATATATCCATTTATACAAATGATAAACGTACGTTTCATCTCAATTTAAAAATACGCTTAAATTTGGCGATGATACATACTTCTTTTGTCCTACACGGTGGCATCGATCTTCCGCTTGTTTGTCATTATAAGGATTGAAATCTATATCGTGTATTATAACCGTATCGGCAGCAGTTAGATTGATGCCCAAACCTCCGGCTCTCGTTGATAATAAAAATATGAATATACTTGGATCTTCTGTGTACTCATTTATAAGACTTTGTCTCTCAGTTACAGGTGTACTGCCATCTAGCCTGAATTTGTTAAATTTATTAGAACTGGCTTAACATTGCGTATAGCTACACGGCAATAATTAGTTATAATACCTTAAAAATGTATGTCCTCTAATAGTTAAATATTCTTCGAGTATGTCTAGTACCATAGTGAACTGGCTAAAAATGAGTACTCTGTGACCATCCGCTTTCAATGATGGTAGCAACTTGTCCAGTTCCTTTAATTTACCAGCTTGAGGAATAAGTTCCTGAGGCAAGCCAAATCCAGCAATACTTTTGTATATACGAGTTAGTTGATTTATCTGGTAATCAGACGCCCAAATCAGATCTTCAAAGACATACTCTGGATTTTTTTGTTTATAATCTGGTTCCTTTGCTAATCTGCTCGCTATAACCTAATAATACGTTAATCCATTAGTTCTCGATTTTTTTTTTAAAGAAAGATCTTAAAAAAGTATTTTGAAAAAAATAATAGGAACACATGGAGAACAAGAATTAGAAAGATGTTGTCTCATAAATAAGATAGTGAGAAAGGAAAGAGTTAATAAATCGAGAACTAAAAAATAGGAACAAAAAGTTTTAAGATTACATAATACATACTTGCAGTTTTTCATCATCATAATAATGGTGTATGAGAAGGGGATGATTGGCAAGCTTTCTTAACTGCATCATCATGCCAGTACCATTTACGTCCGTAATTTCGCTGGCTTCTACGGTAAATTGTGCTACTAATTTATCATACATACTTCGCTGCTTTTCAGTTAATGGGCATCGTATTATTTCGTCTTTTTTATCTGGCAAGTCGCGCAAAACTTGAACTTTAAGTCGTCGAAGAACAAACGGCCGCATAATTTCCTTTGCATTCTTAACTTGCTCTCTTTCAAACAACGGCTGTTCCCCATTCTTCTTATCACTTAGTGCTTTCTGAAAATTTATTCGAAATACATGAATTACGAATAAACAATAACTTTACATAAAATTATATAATAATTTTCGATAATAATTTAATAACTTACTGAATTTTTGGAGAATAAGCTTTTTAAATCTTCTTGTTTTCCAGCAAATAGTGAAGGCATTACGAATATTAATAAAGATATTAATTCCAATAAGTTATTTTGGAGAGGTGTACCAGTCAAGAGAATTCGATGTTTAGCCTTTAAAAATAAACAAAGTTTTGTTACAAGAAAGCTGTCTCAAATCTTTTTATACATATATGATTAATACATACATTAATCCTGACAAGATTTTCATATCTAACACTGCTCATATTCTTGAGCATATGTGCCTCATCAAAGATTACATAGTTCAATGGCATAACGCGAAATAGTCTACGCTCTTCTGGAGTACTACAAATTAAATTATAT